>NC_046293.1:68421011-69054136 GCF_004115265.2 Rhinolophus ferrumequinum | reverse complement strand
TCATGCTCTGCTTTTCAGTGGTGTCCTTAAGAAGGTCTTTTCCTTGGATTTCAGTGTAACCTTACCATCTCTGTTATTAATTAACCTTTCTTCCTCTGAACTAGTTACACATTCGGTGTGCATGTTTCTCTTTCTTCTTTTGAATTTGAGCTGTCTATGAAACACAGCAGAGGAACTAAGGTTCTCCCAGCAAAAGGGCACCGACTCTTTTTACAGCCCCCTTTTTAGTTCGTGGATTCTTAGTGGTCAGGTTGAGGCCATAATTGTGTTCACATGTCACCACGGACTATTCTCAGCGACCTGCCATCGATCCCTTATTCATTTACAGAATCCTAAATACCATTTCTAGTCCCCTTCACATTTAAGCTTTCAACTAAATAACTTCAAAACACAATTCCCAGGAGAGAAATGGGGGGAAAAAAAAAAGTAAAGTTGAAAACAAGCTTCCCTTGTGTGTATACTCAGAAAACCAGTAACCAAACTGTAGAGACCTCCCTGTCCCTCCATAACACATTTCTGAAAGAGGCGAAAGGTGGGACACAACTGTCACAAACCCAGCAAGTCTCATTTATATAGATGTTCCAGGGTTGGTTACTATTTTTAATCAAGCAACTACAGTGTGGCGCTTGATTTATTTAGTGCATACATGAAACGCTTCACGTTCTCCAGAAAAATATCACTGTTACTCTTTGTTTAAAAACTGATGCTGTGTTCTGGTAAAGTTGTTTTAAACAATCATGGTATTTAAATATAGGTAGTTCTCAAAAGTTAATTCTATCAGTGAAGTGATACAGGTTCAGTTGTTTTTGTTTTATGTTGTTGTTTCAGTTGTTTTGTTTGTCCTAAAATTAACTTGGGTAACAGAGATAAGGGATCGATTGTATACTTACTGCATGTGACATTGGTCATTTCATGTGACATGTCACTTCATGTGACATAGTTAACTTACATCAAGTTAACTATGTCCTTAAACTATATTTATAGCACTTACTAGGAAGAATGATGAATCTGACTGGACCAGGCAAACCTGACATTAGGAACAGGTGAATCAACTTTGCTAGAAGCAGCTTCTCTGTCAGTTAAATGTTGGGAGTCATGCAAGTGACGTTCATGTTGCAATGGAAAGTAGTACAATGGATAGGAATTAGACTAAAGGACTCATCAAAGATGGAAGACCCTTCACTACTCATTATGTGAAATGGGGTGGCAGCAGACATCGATGGCTGTAATATTACCCTTCAGAGTGTATTCTTGTCAGTCATAGATCATTCTCTGTTAGGAGATTTCAAACACAGCATTGAAGTTTGTTGGAGGCAAAGTAGTGTGTCTTTTATACCTCACAGAGTTTATAGACCAGCCCAGATTACTCTTTCACTGGATGCTGGGGTTAGCAAACAAGAATTAGGGAAATTTCAGCTCTTGTTGAAGAACAGACTATAATTGAGTTAATGTTTTGTCCTGAGTGAATTAGAGAAGTCTTTTAATGAGACCTAGAGGCTGGCATTTTTAAGACAACAACAACAAAAATAAGCAATCTAAATCAGCTATCTTTTTCCCTAAAAGAAGATTTATGACAGTTCACTAAAAATATACTTTGTAGAGAAGTTTGTTTTGTTTTCCTTTATGTCAGGCAAGTGTCTCTCTGCTTAGAAGTTAACTAAGTGGATCTCCCACTCTACTTCTGTTTCTGTCACCTTTAACCTCTGACCCGTGAATTACAATCCCAGGTCTGACTTTGATCCTCTGAAGTGCCACCAAGAAAGGACATCAGAGACTGATGGAGTAAACTGACATACAGAGTTTTTTCTTACCTGGGGGATTTCATCAGTTTTATTCTGAGTTTCGTTGTTACAGATTTTTCAGAAATAGAATAGTGCTCTTCAAAATGCCCTCTAGCCAAGCACTCCTTTGTTGATCTTAACGTATGACACAAACATACCTCAAAAAGTTAGGAAGTCAAGGTGGAGGTGACCATAAAGTTGAATAATTCAAGAAAGGAGGAGGATCAGGAACTAGTGTCTAGAATCTGAGATGTTGCCTCAATTAGAGAGACGAACATGTCTGGGAGCAACTGGGGAGTTGATTTTATATGTTTTGGTAAATGTGACCAAGTGAGAAATAAAATAACTATCTTTTCATCAAATATAACCAAGTTTCCAAAAGCATGTAGAATATGTTCAACACCACTCTTTTTCAAGGCTGGGAACAAGGGCCATTTTCTTGGTTATAGCTGAATACTTTTAGAAAAAGAGAAACGGCAAAATAGGTGCACATTTATATTGCACTTAGAAAAGAAATGCAACTATCTGTATATGTGTGAGCATAGGTATGCACACACACAATAATGAATGAGAAATCTTAATTTCCATGTTATTTGGATTATTTGAGAGCATAAGAAAAGTTGTAAAAGTTTTCAACTCATCATAAGACAATTATCAACTATATAGCTATAAAACACAAATTTAAAATCACAATACAATAAGGTATTAAATATTCACAAATCCAGTTGACCAGTATATTTAAAGAAAAATACATCATGACAAAAGTAATCCTGAGAAGGCAATGCATGTTTAATATCGTCAGATTTATATTATCAATAATCACACCAATAGTCATAAAAAAATTTGTGATAAATTAAAGCATAAATTTATTTTTAAAAAGATAAAACTCTTAATATGTTAGGACTAACTTACCACCATTGAACATAACTATTCTTAGAGGAGAATTAAGAAATGTATCAATAACTGACAAATGTATACATAATTGCTGTAATTACACAATGTACGGTACATAATCCAGTACAATG
This sequence comes from Rhinolophus ferrumequinum, assembly GCF_004115265.2. Classification (NCBI taxonomy): domain Eukaryota; kingdom Metazoa; phylum Chordata; class Mammalia; order Chiroptera; family Rhinolophidae; genus Rhinolophus; species Rhinolophus ferrumequinum. The sequence goes on along the minus strand of NC_046293.1, from coordinate 69,051,330 downwards.
TATATGTATTCCATGTTTTAAGAAAATAAACATTTATTCTCAGGAATATATATATAATATATATATATATATATATTATATATTATATATATATATATGTATATTTCTGCATCTGAGAAGACAGGGCAGACATATTTTCATATTTTTTGCTATTCCTCTGTCTAAATACAATTAAAACCCTAGACATCATACATTATCTATAAAACAAACATTCTGAAAAGTAAAGAGAGAAAAGCAGACAGACTAGGGAACTTGGGACTTGAGGAATGACAAAATGATGAGTTTCCTGGGTTTTCTTTTTGTCTCATATATCTCAAACTTGTAGCTGGAGAATACAGCAACCTGGAAACACCAGAGGGTTCAGACAAAAATAAAAGTCCAACAAATGCCTGACCTTTCTAATGAAAGGACAAGGATAGTGGCAAGTGGGAAACTTCTACACAATAGCCACTCTATTGCAGAGAATCACCATAGAAAAGACAATGAATGACACCACCCCTACCTATCCAGCAAAGGCAGAGTGGGGAGCCTAGCTTCCCAGTGTCTCCAGGTGTAACACCAACCTCCCTCCATACCACACAGGTGTGGGGTCAGAGATGCTGAGTTAAAAGCCGAGGCATTCATTCCCTCGAGGTGGTTACAAGGAACCCATATGCTATTAATGAAAACCATATAGTGAGCCTAGATGTTCACTTCCACCTAGCAATAATGAGGTAATTCCTCATTCTCACCTAGGGAAAGCATTAGAGTGGGCCTCTTGGAGAGTCAAGACTTTCATTCTTGCCAGCAGCAATAAGGCCATTACACCTACTCCACAACCTCATGTAAGTGGAAGCCATGTAAGATGTAGAAAAACAGACTTACCCCTTCCAGACAGGGAGACATTAGTAGAGGACTACCAGGGACACAGAACTCTCCACATCTCATAACAATAGTGAGTACACCGCACACACAACGTGTGTGTCATCAAAGGCCACGTGGGGAATCTGGACTTCTACTCTCTTCTGGCAATAACTAGAGGTACTTTGTCTTTCCCTTGCCAGAGTGGTGTCGGAGCAAGCCAGCAAAAACAGGTTTAAACAAGAACCAGAGTTTCATAATATTCAAACTGTCTAGGTTTCAATATCAAATTATTCATCATATCAAGAACCAGGAAAATCTCAAACTGAATAAAAAAGACAATAGATGCTAACACTGAGATAACAGAAATGTTAGAATTATCTGACAAAAATTTAAAGCAGCCGTCAAAACAAAAGTCACTCTTGAAACATATAAAAAACAAAGGAAGAAAAAGAAAGTTATGGCAAGGAAATAGTCTCAGCAAGGACACTGGAGCTTATAAAGACAGGGGATTTCTGGTCAAGATGGCACAGTAGGTATATGCAGTGCTTACCTTCTCTCATGACCACATCAAAATTACAAGTAAATTACAAAACAACCATCATTGAGAATCACCTGAAGTCTTGCTGAACTGAAGCCCTGCAATTACAGACAAACAGAAGCCACCTTGAGACTGGTAGGAGGGGCAAGACACGGAATGGGCTGGTCCCACACCTGTGTGTGACCATTAAAAGCTGCAGAGGTCCACCAAATCCCCAGAGAACTGAAGGTTCCCAGCCCAAAATTCAGTGCTGGGGAGAGAAGTCCCCAAAACTTCTGGTTTTGAAAACCAACGGAGATTATGGCTGAGTGAGACAGAGGGAGGCTGTACTCTCAGATGCTCCTATTAAAGGGCCCATGCATGGACTTACCCACTGTTGGGATCACTCTCTCTGAGCTCCAGTGCTGGGGCAGCAGCTTGAAAGGTGCTAGGGATATACGGAGAGGAAATGGATTATCTAGCTCAAGGGTGAGGTCTGAAGGGTCAGCTTTCTCCCAGACAGAGGAGCTGGTAGAAAGCATTGTTTCGTTGTTGAGCTCTCCCACTTCCCGGCATGCCGTCACAGCTTTATATATGAGTTTCCATCAACGTGGCTAATGCCGTTGATGCATACTACCTTGATGATTCTGAGCCACGACCCTCCCAACTTTCCAGTATATCCAAAGCTGCTTTCAGTGGCTTTTTTGCGTAAACCACCTGCCTTGGCTCATGTGGAGACTTTCCTTAGTCTCACAAAGGTTCACAAAACCCAAATGAGCAGCATCTGCCTTCAGAGTGTCTGTCCAATACCTCTGTCTCAGCAGCCCTAAGCCAGGCACTAGCTGCAGGTGGCCTTGGTTCAGGACTTGGCCTCTCCAGGCCCCTTCAAGCACTGTGTGGGCAGTGGCCATCTGTGTATTGCTTTGTGGCTCATGGCAGGTGGACCTGCACAAGGGAACAAACTGTGGTTGAACTTGACCTTGCAGCAGGTCCCCTCCCATGTAGTCCGGGGGCTGACACACCCAGTGGCCAGATTTGAACCAACCTGGAGCATCACCTAGCCACTTCCAAGAATAACACACCCAAAGGGCAGATTGGGCAGGCAGCAAAGCCCTGCTAGTGTGAATCCTGCTCCATCAGGCCAGCCCCTCCACAATAGCTCCTCCACTGTAGTCATGGTCAGTCTTCACAACCAATGAGCCAATCCCTCCTATGACGTGCAAATAGCAACCAAGGCTCAACTACAATAGGAGGACACACACAACTCACAAGGGACATACCTGGAGCACCAGCTCTAATGACAAGGGAGACTGCACCACTGAGCCCCGCAGGGCACCTACTACTTAAGGCCACACTACTAAGACGGGGAGATATGCAGCCCTACGTAACACATAGAAACAGACACAGGGAGGCGGCCAAAATGGGAGGCAAAGAAACACGTCCCAGATGAAAGAACAGTAAAAAGCTCCAGGAAAAGAACTAAACAAAATGGAGACAAGCACTCTACCAGATGCAGAGTTCAAAACACTGGTTATGAGGATGCTCAATGATCTCAGGGAGAACTTCAACACAGATATAGGAAACATAAAAACGGGGATAGAAAACATAAGAAAGAACCAGTCAGAAGTAAAGAATACAGTAACTGAAATGAAGAATACATTACAGGCAACCAATCATAGATTAGATGAAACAGAGGATCAAATCAGTGATTTAGAAGATAAAATAACAAAAAACACCAAACAGAAGAGCAAAAAAGAATCCAAAACAAGCAAACAAACAAACAAAAAACCCAAAAACAAAACAAAAATAAATGAGGAGAGTTTAAGGGGCCTCTGGGACAATATCAAGTGTACCAACATTAGCATAATTGTGGTACCAGAAGGAAAGAGAGGGAGCAAGGAATTGAAAATGTATTTGAAGAAATAATGATGAAAACTTTCCTCAACTGGCAAAGGAAGTGGATATTCAAGACCAGGAAGCACAGAGTTTTATACAAGATGAACCCAAAGAGGTCCACACCACCACACATTATAATTAAAGTGCCAAAGGATAAAGACAAAGAAAGAATCATAAAATCAGCAAGAGAAAAGCAGTTAGTTACTTACAAGTGAGCTCCCAACTGTGAGCTGATTTCTCAACAGAAGCTTTGCAAGGCAGAAGAGATTGGCAGGATTATTCAAAATGATGAAAGCAAGGACATGCAACCGACATTAATCTTCCCAGAAAAATTATCATTTAGAGTAGAAATACAGATAAAGAGCTTTCCAGACAAGAAAAAGCTAAAGGACTTCATCACCACCAAACCAATATTACAAGGAATCTTAGAAGGACTTCTTTAATAAATTAAATAAATAAATAAATAAATAAATAAATAAATAAATAAATAAATAAATAACATGGCAATAGCTACATATCTATCAATGTAAATGGATAAATGCTCCAACCAAAAACATAAGATCGTTGAATGGATAAGAAAACAAGATCCATACATATGCTGCCCACAAGAAACTCAGTTCAGATCAGAAAAAACACACAGGCTGAAAGCAAAGGGATGGAAAAAGTTATTTCATGAAAAGGGAAATGAAAATAAATAAATAAATGAAAAGCCATGGTAGCCTACACTTATACCAGACAAACTAGACTTTAAAACATAGGCTGTAACAAGAGACAAAGAAGGACCTAGTAATCCTACTTCTAAGTATGTATTTGAAGAACCCCAAATGCTACTTTGATTGGATGTGTTCATCCATATGTTCATTGCAGCATTATTCAAATTAACCAAGATCTGAAGGCAATCTGGGTGTCCCTGAATGGATGAAGAAGAGGTGATACATATATACAATGGAATATTACTTAGCCATTTAAAAGAATGAACTCTTGCCATCTGTGACAACATAGATGGACCTAAAGGATATTGTGTTGAGTGTGGTAAGTCAGACATTGAAAAACAAATGTTGTATGATTTCACTTATAAGTGAAATCTAAAGAACAAAATAAACAAAAAAAGAAACAGAAACAAATTTATAGATACAGAGAACATTTTGATGGTTGACAGATGGGAGGGAGGTTTGGGGTTGTGGTTGAAAAAGGGAAAAGGCTTAAGAAGTACACATTTGTTGTTATACAGCAGTCATGGAGACATAGCATATAGCATCAGGAATATAGTCAATGATATTGTAATAACTATGACTATGAGATAACTATGAGATAAATAACTATGAGATTGGACAAGTAAGTTCAAGAACTCATTCTAGAAAAAGTGCTACATACCTCATTGCTGAATATCACTATGGTCATCTTCTAAGTACTCCCCTTGGGAAGCTGTGCACCAGCTCCTAGTCCATCCCTCAAAGCAATTTTGGAACTCTTTTTCTGGAATAGCCATCAGAGTTGTCATTGTGTTACCCTTGATGTCCTGAATGTCATCAAAATGTCTTCCTTTCAATATTTCCTTTATCTTTGGGTAAAGAAAGTATCATTGGGGGCCAGTTTAGGTGAGTAGGGAGGATTTTATTGGCTAAAACCCCTCACAGATAGTGATGTGTGAGCTGGTCCATTGTCATGATGCAAGGGCCATGAATTGTTGGCAAAAAGTTCAAGTCGTCCAACTTTGTCACTCAGCCTTTTCAGCAATTCCAAATAGTAAATTTGGTGAACTGTTTGTCCAGTTGGTACAAATTCATAATGAATAATCCCTCTGATATTAAAAAAAAAAGTTTAGCAACATCATTGCAACAGGTTCGCAAACTTAATTGTCAAACCTCATATGGTGTCTGATGGGTACTAGACCTATCAGGGTGATAGATAGGAGGGGGGTTGAGGAGAGGATGAAAAAGGTGAAGGGATTAAGAAGTAAAAGTTGGAGGTTACAAAATAGTCAATGGGATGTAAAGTAAAGCATAAGGATTATAGTTAGTGACATGGTAATAACTACATATAGTGCCAGGTGCATACCAGACTAGTTAGTGGGATCACTTCTTAAATTATATAAATGTCTAACAACTACTCCATACACATAAAATTAATATAAAATAACATTGAATGTCAATTGTCATTGAAAAAATTTAAAGAATTTAAAGAGAAAAGATAAAGGGGAATAAGAGGTTTAAAATTCTAAGGGTAAAACAAGTCATGGGGATATAATGTACAGCATAGGGAATATAGTCAATAATATTGTGATAATGTGGTATGGTGTCAGATGGTTGATGGATTCATCATGGTGATCACTTCTTTATGGATATTAATGTTGAATAATTATGGCGTACATCTGAAACTAATATATTATATGCTAACTATATTTTAGTAATGTTTTTTTAAATGAAGAACCAAATGGAAATTTTAGAACTGAAAAATACAATAACTGAAAAACTCAACGGATAAGTTCAGTAGCAGAATGGATGGAACAGAGGAAACAATCAGTGATCTAGAAGATACAACAATACAAATTATCCAGTGAGAACAGAGTGAAAATAGACTGGAAAATAAATGATTAGAATCATAACAACCAGTGGGGTCTTAACAAAAAAAAAGTAATATTTAGAGTCCATGAAGAAAATAAAAAGAATGGGGGTGACAGAATACTTGAACAAATAATGGCAGAAAACTCTTTCAATTTAATAAAAGACAGAAACCCACAATTTTAAGAAGCTGAGCAAATCTCAAACAAGATAAACCCAAAGATTGCAACACCAGAAATATCATCATCAAACTTCTGAAAAATAAAGACAAAGAAAACATCTTGAAAGTTCTGAATGACAAACACTTTATCTATAAGGCAAAAATAATTCTTAAGACAACAGGTTTCTCATCAGAGACCAGGAAAGCCAGAAAGAAAAGAATTGTCAACCCAGAAACTTATATCCAGTGAAAATATCCTTTAGCGATTTGGGGGATATCAATTCATCTCAGAAGGAGAAAAACAAAACAAACTAATGTGAATAGGAATTGATGAAGGAAAATATCCAAGTTTCCAAAAACATATGGAATATGTTCAACATCATCTATCCAGGTAAATGCAAATTGATTCCTCCATGATATACCACTTTTCATCTACCAGGATAGGGAAAGTTAAATAAATATATAATATTAATTAGTGGTAAGGATATGGAGGTACTAGAACTTTAATTCACTGATGATAGTTGTATTAATTGGTCAGAAGACTGGAAAACTTTTATCTACTAAAGCTAAACATATACTTACATCATGACTCATCAAATCTACTGCTACTATATACCCAAAAGACGTGTGAATACAGGTCTTCAAAATCATATGTAAAAGAATGCTTGCAATTGCTTTATTCAGAGTATTTTCAAACCATAAACAACTGAAAAATCTATCTACAGGAAAATGAATGAATGATAGCATATCCAAACAATAAAATACTACATACCTATAAAAAAGAATGAAATCCTGATATTCAGAATGATATGGATTAATTTCATCAATATTATGTTGAACAAAAGAAGTGAGACACAAATGAGAATTTATCTTATAAATCCATTTACATGAATTTCAAGAACTGGTAGCACTTATCAATGATAATAAAGGTCAGCATAATTAAGAAATTCTGAGACTGAGTATTAATCAGAAAGGGGGATGAGAAAATTTCTAGTCTTCAAAAATATTCTGTATCTGATATTGTATATAAATGATCTTTGAGTTCCACATTTAAGTTTTGTTCACAGGTGGAGTTGAGTATAACTGGCTAAGTATGTTTTCTAACCCTGAAAGTAGCTTATTATTTGAGCTTGTGTCCTTCAAATTTTAGAGTCCATAGTAATCTCCATTATGTCATAGTGCCCTCCTAAGATAAATAGTGTGATGTAGATCTAATTCTACAGCTCAGTAGTCTTGAAAAGGGGAAGATAATTTATCCTGATTAAGAACACTGAGGAAATTATACTAATATAGGGGCAACAATTCAATATAATTCACCAAATATTCATAAAATATCACCTCAAATGGAGGCCCATTTATGATTCAAAAAATGAAATTTTCTTGTTCATATTGAAGACAAAGTAAAAGAGTAGGGCTTTTGTTATCCTCAGTTTGTAGGCTTGATATTAATACTGATAAACTATTTGAAAACGAAGGTGTTTTCTTTTTCTACAGCTATTTAAATTATTTGGGTAATGCCAAAAGACTGTAATTTTTGAGTCTAAACATACTTCAAAAGGTAACTATCATGTATATAGGGTATAAGACGTTAAAATAATATGTGATGTTAAAATAATATGCAATTAGGTTTGATATTCCCTATAGAATTCTTGAAATTAAGGTGTTCTCACTAAGTCTTTCTCAACCCCTTGCTCATATGGCTTATCTAATCCTCTCTCACATTTTCAGTTATCCTCTATATGCTGAAAATTTATCAGTATTAAACCAGATTTCTCCTCTTTTCCTCCTTTAGTACTTGGGCATTTAACAGATACTTCCCGAACAAAATATCCTGGAAGAAGCACATCATCCTCTGCTCTAAACCTATTCATGTATATTCACCACTGGATCACAGAACTGCAGTTAACCCATTCACCTAGCTAAGAACATTGTGTCATACTTGAGCTCCTCAATATTATAATTGCCCACTTCCAGTCACTTTATATCTTTGATTATATGCTTAATAGTTCTCTACACACAACATGCTGTGGTTACTTGCCTCTCTGATTATTCCTATTTCTACACAATTTTTCAGAAACAGCTCAGATATCTCTAATCCTCATACCCTGTCTTGCACTCTGTACATTTATCTATTTGTATTTAACTAATTGTATTATAATCGTGCATTTAATTTTCCTGTCTTTCTTATTAACTGTAACTGCATCAGGGACTATGCATCTAGCCTCTGTCCATCAAGACTATCACATACATGGAGGTTTTGCATGCAAAGAAGGTATTATTAAGAGCCCTTTAGAACTATACATTACACACAAGATCTATATACCCCTTTCTGGAAACAGACCACATATCTGAATTGAGAGAGAACATAAAACATCTAAAAAACTTTAGGCTTTTTTTGTTTCGAAATCATGCAGGTTGCTTTTCTTATTTCTATATATAGTCGAGAGAAAACTTTCTCTTCTTATCTTAAATGAGAGCCAAAATTTATGGCTTGAAATCACACTTGTCCACAATTTCTGATCTGAAAATTGAGTGTCAAAACACTTCTTCACACTTTTGGTATGGTTGACTGATTAAATTCACAGATACTGGCTTTAGCAGTGGAAAATCCTTCTGTCAGCCCCATTCTCTAAGTGAACCACCGGTGGATAATAGAAGAAGGTGAGAGCCATGGGGTAAGAGCTGTACTCTACTTGGCAGTATATTTGGTAGAGAAAAAGGAAATAGTGTCTTTTGGTGTCCTGCAATTACTTTTGATCCAAAGGATCAGTCTAGTCCATAAGAGCTCCGGTTTGACGAAATGAACTCACAGATAGTTGTTTCATTTTTAATTTTCTAAATAAAAGATATATGCATGAGAAAAACAAGTACAAAATGTTTATTTTTTGAATGTATTTAACCCTTTAATTTTTTTTTGAAGGGAACAGACAATTGATTATCTAACCCAAACCATGTTTTTCCAGAGTGTGATTTGCCAACCCCTTTCTTGAGAAGCTGCTTACTAGAAATCTAATGATAGGAAGACTTCCATGATCACACACATTTGGGAATCACATAGCTAAACAAAGTTAAATAAGATTCCTTTTTTCATGAGTTAGAGCATTGAATATGCAAATATACCTTAGAATCTGTTAGCATATGCAGATTTTCTACAGGTATTTGAACAAGGCACTTTTAATCATGAATTTTCTCAAGACCAAAGTATCTTATAGAATTCATGTTACATGAAGCATGCCTTGCCAAATACTACCATAAACTAACCAAATCTATCTTCGTATTTCTTCCTAATATTTTTGCCTCATTGTAAAAATGTCCCCTTTCCATTCTTTTGTTCTTATTTGTTTAGTTTTCTGACTTTACTAAGCATCCACTTAGCATGGAATAACAGGAGATAGAAGCTAGTTATTGGCTTGACAAGCTGGGTAACCTGAGAGGGTAAGTGTGTAAGAAGAGATAAAAAAGGTGTTATTCTTTAAAAAAAAAAAAAAAAGGCATTTTTTTTTCCTGATTTGCTACATATTTCATTTCATTATAATATAAATGACTACACAAAATGTCAGTCTAAAGTACATTTTGTTCCCAAAGCCCTTTTGGGTAGTCATATAAACTATTCAGGGATTTCATAAACCTCTAAACTGTCATAATACACATACTAGCATTTAAGTACTTGAGTTTAAGTAAAATATAAAACCTTTCAAAAAAATCACAAAAGAGGTTAAAAGTGACATGAATCTTCACTGTAGTTAATGGTAAGTGGATTCTCTGTCATCAAAATCTTTCTAACTCACCTATTGAATGATTATTATGTTGGATTAATAATTCAATGATTATGTCTTCTGTTAGCTTCCTTTCATAATAAGAAACTTCACCAGTAAGTCATAACGGCTAATCATCTTGAAATTATTTGTTTATTAAGCCTGATAATCCATATGACTCATTGATATCATAGAATTAGTAAGTGGCATTTCCAAGATGCAGTGTTTATAATAAATGAATTTGTTCTGGAATGAAACAAGTTCCTATAAGTAGGTTAATTGTTTAAATTAAAGCACAGAATTTTACAATGACCATTTTCTCTCTAAACTTCTATGATTGTAAATTAGGTTAAATCATACCATGTTATATTTTATATGTAGTTTCTGAGATCAACTGGGATCCCAAATTCTTAGCCAATTTTCTGCCCTACCCAAAGCATACAGGCAGATAATTAGTGTAAGGCTTTGTCCTCAATCTCCCAGTAGAACACGTAGTCATGGTGACTTGGGTAGGATGATTTTTAGTCAGAATTATTCATTTGGTGCTTGTGGTCCACTCTTGACTACAACATGCATGAGAATCACTCCATGCTGTCTTTATTTATGCCTATCTCTTTATGTACCTTCCAACATTTTGAACCTGCTTCCTCTCAGACCTTTATTACACTGGTTTCCTTTTGTTCATTTATTTTTTTTACTTTAACTATTTGATTCTTTCTTTTCTTTTTTTTTTATGGGGTAGGGGAGGCTCATCAGATTTATCGATGAGTGTCATTAGGTAGTTGCATAATTTTCTTCTTGTCAAAATATATTACATTAAAAAATCCAATTATATAAGCCCTAACTTTTCTACAAAACCAGGTCAATAATTTTCTTTCTTCTTTGTTTCTCAATGAGTGATTAATTTTTCCAAAATAAAATTCCTTATGACAGAGTTAGAATGAGACCTCTAGCCCACTTCAGATAGAAGAAACATCACCATTATTTTAAGATTAATTCATTGAAATTTGGGAAAATGAAATGTTTTACAGTGATATGTCCTTAGTTAATGACAAAGACAAAATTATGTTAAAACTTGGCTGTATGGTAGCCATCATGTTGAGTGGTGACATATTTAAAACAAATATATGTCCTTTGGTCTCTGGGGGGATGCCAAGTCCTGATGCCACCAAAATACTGTATCATTTGTTTCAGTTTTATTTACAGTTTGAATCTCTGCTTGATTTGTTCTTCAGCTAGGAAATCTGAATCTACTTAAATGCATCTGAATATTTTCATAGCTTAGTTTCCAAGTAGTTATCTGCTCAGAACCAGATAGCATTTATTCATCAGCTGTGAATTAAGCTGTCCCAAGGGTAATAGTCAGATTTGCCCAGTACTCTCCAAATGTTTGTTTAGCAAACTGGAGCATTTCTTGGTCCATAGGAAATGGAAGAATGTTTCTAAATGTTATCAAACTGATTTTGGAAATGTGAGCTCTTGAAATTTTATTTTGAATCTTTGCTCTATTACTTAATATATCAGTTTGCACAGTATTCCAAATTACAGAACAAGTCTTTCTTGAATAGAATAATGGGCTTTTCTTTTCTTAATTCTGTGCTTAAGTATCAATCAATGTTCTCACAGGATTCTGATTTAGTGAAAAAAGTTTATTAGTCTCTAGATCCAGAGAAAGCATTGGCTGAATTATAATTAAAAGCTTGACGATGCACACTAGATATGCACAAAAGAACTGGCAGATCAAAGTGCTGTATCTCTTGAAATTAAATTGTCTGTATTGGTAAATGTCATTGTATAACAATAATTAAAATGGCCCTTTTCATTACCAGTTTAAATACTCCTCTGCTTCTTATAAGCTAGCTTTATTCACTCTAGGAAATAATATTACTAAATGAATATGGAGCCAATGGTTATTTGTAAAGTTTGTGTTTATTTACAAATCTCAATTCCCAAACTTTAGTCTCCTTTCCCTCACACATGTTTCTCAGGGAGACCATATATATTACCTTACACTTCACATGAATTGTACAGGCTTCATAATTTCTTAACCTTCTAATGTCTAGACAGCAATCCACACGGTGCTCCTGTCTTCTTAGAAATAAACATGATGGACATAGAGAGAGGAGATAAAACATAATAAAGACTTCCTTTTATATTCCCAAACTATTTTGTACTTAAGAAATATTATTTTATGATACTTATTACGCTGAATAAATGGAATCCATTTTTATACAGTTCTTTCTAATTTTCAACTTGATAGTTTTCCACTGTATTATCTTTATGTTTTACAAGGACAAAAGAGGTACACAGCACACAAACAACGATATTCCCATTTTTCATATAATATTAGCAAATTTATAGTGTTTTCCAGGTTCCTGTTTAGTTTGTGTTTAGTATGTGCCTGTTTTCAAAGTGTGCTGTTGATGAATTCATTTAGTCTTCACAACATCAACTTTGTGAGGAAGTTCTATTATTATCTTCCTTTATATTTAATGAGGAAATCAAGGCATAGAGAGTAGGTAACATCTCAACATCCCACAGCTAGAATAGAAGAACCGGAAAACAGCCTAGGCAAACTGTCTCCATAGATGTCCACTGTAACCTTGAGATTGTACTGATTCTCACATCACACACACACGGACACACACACACACACACACACACACACACACACACACGAAGTAGGGCCTTGTGAAAGGGTGATTTTTTTTCCACATTGCTACACATGCTTAAATCTGTTCTAGAGCTCTTGTCTCTGATTCTAACTTATGAACAATTACAGCTTAATGAGCATTTTGCAAAGTTCTTAATAAAAATCAGATCAATGTTTTTCTCAAATCCAAGTGCTTTAATTTCTAGATGGGTATCATTCTTTTGAACGAGGAAATACCAATCATGAAATTGGGACCAAAACAGTAGCAAATTTTTGCACTGGTAAAGTATATATTTGTGGATACACGCATGATATGTATAAGCAAAACTACAAAGGCTAAATCCTAGTTAAGAGGACTGAATTGATTCATTTATTTAACGAGATTTACTGAACTCCTCCTACTCACACAGATCTTTCTTCTAGGTGGTTGGGCTATGTCAGTGAACAAAAATTCTGCCTTTCTGTATGTTCAAGAAAATGGAGGGATACAAAAAACAAAAGTAAATAAAACCATAGTAGATAAGGACATTGGAAGGCGATAGGAATTATAGTAAAAGAGAAAATACAAAGCATGGTAACAACAAATATTAAATTCAATGTGGCTGGTGGTGGTGAAAGGGCTATAGTTTTTAACAGGGCTTTCAGATTAGATCTGACATTTGAGCAAAAATTGTAAAGAAGTGAGAAGGCACTCATACAATTTTCTGGGGTAACAGCTTTTCAGGAAATATGAACAACTTACACAAAACTTTTAACATGAGTATGACTGGCATAGTCAAGACATATTAAAGTGACCAGCAGAACCAATTATATAATTTATATGAAATTAAAATATTAAGAATCTGAAGATAGTGACAAGGGAGAAATAAACAAATTGTGGGATATTTGAGCAAAGGGCCCTGTGTGATGACACACGTTGCACACCATAAAGATGGCAGAATGAGTGAATAGAGAAGAGATTAGAAAGATCAAGAGAAGTCAGGTGTTATAGTATAATTAGGTCCATAGTGAGGCTTTTGCTTCTTACTCTGGCTGAAATGGAGAGCTACTGAATTGTTTTGAGTGACATGTTTTAAATTACAGTTTTAAAAATACCTTTTATGCTGCTGTTTTGAGAATAGAATGTAGATTGGCAAAGGTAGAGGCAGAGAAAAGTTGCAATAATAATAATTGTTTGGGTTGGATAATAATGCTTAATGAAACCAGATATTCCTTGCAATGAATTTAATAGCTTTAACTTATATGTATAAGTATGAAAAAATATGTAGTGGTATGAATATATTTTAAAAAGACTGGTTCAAATTAAGAGAACTATTGGGCTTTATGTAAATTGATTATAAGAGATAAAAATGAAGTTAGTTACAGAAGAGGGTTATACACCAGAAGGGCTGGCATTATATTCAGCATAAACATCCAGGTATGAAAAGCTCATTAGATTTTAGTTGTGTCCATCAGCTGAGTATACATCTAAAAACAACTAATAAATGAGAGCACATGAGTTGTCATTGAATAATCACAAACTTAAGATAACCATACATATATGAAAAGATTTTCGGAGATTACATCATTTGAAGGGAAGCTGGTTTGACTCTTAAGTGTATTTATGAGCAGCAACATTTACCCGAGCCACTGCTTCGTGCATCCTGAATAATACTTTTGTGATAACAATTTGAGTATGCTAGTTTCAGTGTTAAATTGAGCAGTTTTCTGTATGTGTATACATTCTGGGCTTTAGATTTCATTAGAAAGTCAAACATTAAAGTGTTAAAAACTTAAAGAATTCCTCCTTTAAATATTTTTTGGTAATTTTATATGCATAAAATCTTGAATTCTGTCTTCATTATTATAAAGTGATAAAAACAGCCAGATTTAATTACTATAACCTACACTGTAAATAAAATTTAAAGAGTTTATTGCTTTTAAAAGCAATGAAAAGATGGCTACATATGAATAGTTTATCATCTCTGAGAATTTACTATCAAAAATAGGCCTGGTTGGTATTCCAGAAAGATGGTTGGGGAATTTGTGAATTTCCTCCAATCTTTTAATTGAAACAAAACAAAACAGATAAATTAAGATAGCAAAATCAAAAGTCACATAGAAAATATCTATATAAAATCAAGTGACAAAATGTAGGTGTGCGGAGTCAAATCTGTAAGACCCACATGGAATCACAAATTGCAGGAGGGAAAGTAGAGGGAAAGCAACTGGGTGCTGACAGCCCTGGGACCTGAGACATCCCCAAATCACCAAAGATATTCACTGCCAGGTATTCCAGTTCAAACTGAGAAGAGTATCTAACGTTGAGAGAAGAGTTTCAAGCCAAAATTTATGGGAGATTGAAAAAAGACTGTTAGCAGTCTGAGTCCTATGAAATCTAAGAACCCGAAGTTTATATCCAGGTAAGACTGTACGTTGGGCAGAAAGTGTGGGAAATATAATTGAAATGAGTTAGACTTAAGACAAAAAGGAGAGGAAAAAAGTGAAGAAAGATCTCAGAATGCATATGAACATGTTTGATCATTTTATAAAAAATAACTGAAGAAAAATCTCTAGAGTGGTGAAGTCAGCAACAATATGAATTACCACAATGTCCTTTTAAAAAATACAGGAAGAGTAATCTCAACTTAAAAAATGAGCAACTAATAAAGAATTGAGGTTGAATTCCATAAAAATCAGTATAGAGAAATGAAAGAATATACAGCAAAATAGCATTCCTAAAAAAGTTAAGGTGTAACAGAAAGACCTGCTCACATACAAAAAAATTAAAAATATAACCTAATATTTCAAAATGAGGAAAAATTAATCTAAAGATAATAGAAGCTTCGAAAACGATAGCTTAAACCAGAAGTTAAGAAAATAAGAAATAAAGTTGATAAAATAATTGAAAGATATATGAGAGGAATTAGATAGAGTTTTTTTAAAGAGTCATCTCATAAATAAAGACTGAATTGGAAGAAATAGGAATAATCATGAATAATGCCATAAGAAATATGAAATATGGAAAATTTGAGAGTGAAAATTTTTTAATAAATTAAGAAATAAAACAAATGAATTTGAATAAAAGTATTAGATGTAGAAGATAGACAAAGGCAATCCAACATAACTAAAATAGGAGTCTGTAAAAAGAAAACCAAGGGATTCAACAGAAATAAGATTTTTAAAAAATCATTGGAAAAACAACAACTACTGGAAGAATTATATTGCCTTGTCATATATCAACACAGACTGACCCACAGATTGGACATATACTAGCAAAAGTATTGGCTTTAAGTAGGAAAAAAAAAAGAAAAAAAATGGAGGCAGTTAAACAAACAAATTATATAATGTATAAAGGAAAAAAATCAGTTTGTCATTAAACTTTGTCACCATTCCTTAATATCATAATACAAAGGAATAACATATTTAAGACATTCAAGCAAAGAAAATTAAGCCAGTATCTTATACTCACTCACACTGCCAGAGGTAACTATTAGGACCATACAAAAACTCAGAAAACATCTTTTCCATGAGTTCTCTTTTAGCAATATAGGAGATGCAAAATTTCCCACAATTAATGAAAAGATTATTCATATATAGATAATTGTTTTGTCAAATTGTTATAGTATTTGGATTTCTTGAGAACACTTAAGACAGGGCTTTCAAACAGGGCTGTCATAATGAGATAAACATCATTTGCAACTATTTAAAGTGTGAAAATATTAGACGTTTTCCTAAAACATGTAAGAGAGTAGATATTTATTAAATGATTAAAGTTTTGTGAAAAACTTTTTCAAGCATTGTTCTAAGAGCTTGGTTCAGAAGTCAATTAAATGATATGTTAACATGGTTATAATAGAAGAAAGGAGGCAAACTTTAGACTGTTGCAATTATCTAGGTAGAAGCAATGGTGACTCCGTTCCTGGAACCTCTGGTAGAAATGGAGAAGAATCAAATTCAAGCTTATTTTAAAGAAAGAATTAGCAGTATTCAGTGAATAAGGAACATAGAAAGATTTTCAAAAAGGAATGTATATTAAATGTAACCAAGTGTTCTAGACGGAATCTGGAAAGTCATCTGGAAAAACTTTATTGACAGAATTAGGTTAGCTGGAAAGCAAACACATGTTGAAGGATCATATAGAGAAATTAAATTCTAAATGTAGTGAGTTTGAGGTGACAATCAACAAAGATTTTTGCATATACTAGTAACAAGTTATTGGTCAGGACTATAGATATAAATGTGAAATTATTTTTAGAGAAATAATTCACAATAATATAAAATTAGATAAAGATTCTGAAAGACCAAGGAAGAAAATAAAGCATATTTCTAAGATTAAATAACTTCCTGTATTTTACAGCTTGATTTTTTTTTCTATCAGTATGGATTTGCTGAAAGATAGGGTGATATTAGAGGATGTATTAATAGATACAAAACATCTTCGTCTTAGATTACTAAGTGTCTAAGTAAGTCATTCTTAACAAATGGAATTTTTATCAAGATTGCTACTGGCATATCATATGAACACCCAGCTCTCAATTACATTTTAACCTCTCAGTTTATAATAAAATTATCAGGGTGTAGATTGTAGGTGTTTATGTCAGAGAGGAGGGAAATATATGTAAAGTATGTAAAGTATTTTATCTTTTTATGTAGAACTAAAATACCAGCTATGTTCCTCTATTACAGTATTGTCTATTTCATAAGAAAAAGTAAGAAAACAGCCTCAGGCTTTGTCAACCCAATATGAAAACTAATTGATAAATTCAATACGAGAACAGCAAAGTTGTATGCTTATTTTAAATAATTCTACTTGAATATTAATATTTTTCTCATTCTTAGGTGGATCACTAATGAGCCAAAATACCTAAGTTAATAGTATAAAATTTTATCTTTTTACTTACTCTGCACATGTCAAACATTGCAGTATCTGAACATATTGTGCTAGGTAGATACCATGCTCAATTTTTTTGATTATTTGAAGTATTCAGACAGTCATATTATACGCAGCCTATTTTCTGAATTTATGAGCAACTGAATTATAGTTATGACAATATCATTATAAGCTGTAATATTTCTATTTAAAAAAAAAAAGTGAATCACATTACCTAAGGATTTCACCAAAAAATAGATTGGAAATTCCCACTGTAAAGGAAGGCAGTCCATAAAGTTTTAGTTACACAGCTTGCTATGTAAACTCTAAAATCTGCCCCTCCATGGTCAAAGTGAAATCAGATTTCAATTATTGAAATTTTGGCAGGATTATTTGTAAATGATGATATATTAAATTGCGGAAATGAAGAGGGAATCAATTATTACGGGACTGATCATGCTCAACCTTTTAATTTCAAATATCACTGGTTCTATTTTATTGTTATTTAATGGATAGTAACTTAAATCAAAGTATTATAAACAAAGATATCAGAAAGACATGAAGTAGCATTTGGTCTAACAGGAAATTTAACTATTAACTTCCTTCCAGAGAAAATAACATGACTTGTATAAATCAAGTCTATCTATCTATCTATCTATCTATCTATCTATCTATCTATCTATCTATCTATCTATCTGGTCTATCTGTAACTACCTACCTATGTAACTAATATATCATGTCCAAAAACTTTATAAAGTTCTATAAAAGCATGTATGCAAGATGTTTTTTATTTCTTTAATTTGAAATTATTTTATTTTGAAGAGTGAGACTGTTTTATTATAAAATAACCAGCTTCAGAGCTATTTTGATGTATAACATGCCAGATAAAATATTGTTTTAATAATTCTCTAAAATCTCATCTCTTATATAAAATGATTTACATAATAATATGTCCCAAAATTATAATTTTTATTATGCATCTGTTGTATTGATGAATTCATTGCCCATAAACTAAGACTTAAATTTCAGGAGAGAAAGAATATGGAAGAGGTGGAAGATGGTAAGAAGCCTCATGTTTCTTTAAGTAAGTGATAGACTGAGGAGAAAAAGGAAGGTGGGGACTTGTAGTGATATAAATACCTGGAAACATCGTTTTCTAAACATTCTCCATACTTTTAGTTACTCTCTTTCTATATTCTGCCACATAGACCAGGATTATTTTGTGTTCATCATTTTACATTTTGGGTGAGTCAAACTCAAATGGCTTCAGAGACCTATAAATACAAGTTTAAACTTCATTAATAGGGAGATGACTGTGGAGGATTGGGGATTTTAAGATCCAACTAAGTGTTAATGTGGTATATGAAGTCAAATGTTGTAAGATCTGCAGATACCTCAGTTAAAGTAAGAAGTCTGGATTTTTAAGTGAAATAAGCAACCTTCATGTATTTACTACACACAGACACACACACACACACACACACACACACACACACACATATGCCAAAAACATATATACACATTTTAAGAAAGGGAAAAATTTTACTAAAATTGTAATAGTCAATATATACCAATAACAAAAGATGAACTGACTTCTGCAATTACAAGAGGTTCTCAAAGTGGTTACCATCAGTGTAATTTTAATACACTTTTTTTCTTTTCTTAAAATGTGTATACATTTGTTTGTCACTCTGTGTGTGTGTATATATATATATATACATATATATGTGTGTATATATATATATATATCTCCTCTTTAGAGAGATGTCTATTTAATTTTTAAAATTGGATATTTTATCTTTTTATTTTTCAATTGCAAATGTTTTACATATTATAGATATTAGTCCTCTATCAGGTTTGTAAATATGTTCTCCTATTCTGTGGATTGTCTTTTTATTTCATTGATGGTATCTTTTGAAGTAGAAACATTTTATTTTTAATGAATCCAATTTATCTTTTTGTTATTGTTGTTGCTTGCGCTTTTTGTTGACATAGGTAAGAACCCATTGCCTAATCTAAGGGCTTAAAGATTTATGCCTGTGTTTTTTTCCAAGAGTTTTATAGTTTTAGTTATTACAGTTAGGTCTACAGTGCATTTTGAGTTACTTTTGTTTTATATGGCATGAGGTAGAGGCCCAACTTAATTATTTTGCACCTGCTTACTCAGTTATCTTAGCACCATTATAATTCCCTTCTTCAGTAATGAAAATCCTGTATCTAGTTATTTTCAATATATTCAATTTGTTCAATAATAAAATAAACAGAAAGAATGTTCAGATTTTTAAAATGTATATTCCTTCGTTAAAAAATCCACTAATTAGAATTCAATATTTGTTTGGAAGTTTTATTTTTTAAAGTACAAGTTACATAAGGTAAAATGTACATAAGGGTACAGTTCTGTGAATTTTTATAAATTTATACTTCCATGTAACCTTCAGACCTATCAAAATAAAGAGCATTTCCATCACACCAAAATGTTCCCTAGAATCTTACACCTTCAATTTCAAAAGGCAACATCTGTTATAAACATGGAAAATGAGAAGGCCAGAAATGAGCAATATGAGTCCAGATCTCAGTTTCTAAATAGTAATCTCCACTAAAATGAACTAAGTTTCCTTGGAGGAATGGCTGATTCCTACATTAGGACAGGGGAATAAAAGTTGAGCAAAGTGCATCAAGTTATATCAGAAAGAAATGAAATATCAAGAATCATGGAGACTTGTCAGAAAGTCTCAGGAATCAGTGTGATGGGGTAGACAATGGCCAAATCCAGAACAACTTGAACATCAAAATAAGTAGTCATTGAATTATATCTTCTTAAATGAAAGAAAAATCAGATCATGCTAACATAAAAAAAAATGAATATATAAATGAACAAATGCAGAGAAGGGAAAGCATTTTCCCTCAAAACAAAACAAAACAAAATCCTCTAGAAGGAATAAAGGAGTTAGAAATTATCAGTAGGCACTAAAATTAATAGATAACTTTCGCCAAGAATACTTCCAGTTTCATCTTCAGTATGCAGAAAGCTTGAAAATTGTCCCTTTTATCTTTACAAGAAAAAATTGGACAAGTTCAAAATCAACTTGTCTTGGACCTATCAGAAAACTTATATGACAGGAAATGCTTGTATTCCCAAATCTGGAGAGACAGTGAAATCCAAAGAGACACAGCCAAGATGTGTTTAACTGCAGCTAAAGCCATAAACTGCTAGGAACTCAGAAGCCGTAAACTGATAGAAATGGTATTTTTGGTAAATTGTTGTTAGCACAGTGTAGATGAACGTGATAGCGACACACCTCGGGGCTGGAGTTATAAGGGTGACTCATCATATTTGTTTGACTTACTGGAACCTCACTAGATTCTCACAAAGGGCACCCAAGACAAATCCCCTCCTAACTATGTTAGTGAAAGGGGGAGAGTAATTACTGAAATAAACCCACAGTCTTCTCCACAAAAAGGCCTACTGTTTAAAAGTTGGAGACTTAATCAAAAGACTATAGAATGCCCTCTTTCCTCTCCTTACCACCACCACAGGGCTCAAGTCAATAACTGTGGATTATAGGTAGAAAAGCAGCAAGAAATTAACTGTCTCTGATTAAGAGTACTTAGAGACCATTTATTGAAGAGGTTTTCTTTTCTCCACTGTAAATGGTTCTGGGAGAATTGGAAAGCCACGTGCAAAGGAATGAAACTAGAATGCTGTCTGTCACCATGTACCAAAATTAACTCAAAATGGATCAAAGACCGAAACATAAGACCAGAAACAATAAACTGCATAGAAGAAAACACAAGTATTAAACTTATGGACCTTGGGTTCAAAGAGGATTTTATGAATTTGACCTCAAAGTCAAGGGAAGTAAAATAAATAAATGGGACTATATCAAACTAAAAAGCTTTTGCACAGCAAAAAACAAAAACAAACATAAAAACAAAACAAAACACATTAATAAAATAAGAGGCAACCAACCAAATGGGAGAAGATATTTGGAAACAACACTTCCAATAAGGGGCTAATATCCAAAATATGTAAGGAACTCATACAACTCAACAACAAAAAAAAACAAATAATACAATCAAAAAATAGTCAAAGAACCTGAATAGACATTTCTCTAAAGAAGACATACAAATGGCCAATAACATATGAAAAAATGCTCAACGTTAAAAATCATCAGAGAGGTGCAAATAAAAACCACAATGAGATATCACTTCACATCAGTTAGAATGGCTATCATCAACAAGACAAATAATAACAAGTGTTGGAGAGGCTGTGCAGAATAAAGAACCCTCGTACACTGTTCGTGGGAGTGAAGATTGGTTCAGCCACTATGGAAAGCAGTGTGGAGGTTCCTCAAAATATTAAGAATAGAATTACCATATGACCCAGCAATCCATCTCCTGGGTATCTACCTCCCAAAAACGAAAACATTTATCCCTAAAGATATACGTGTTCCTATGTTCATTGCAGCTTTATTTACAGTGGCCAAGACATGGAAACAACCAAAGTGTCCTTCAATAGATGATTCGATAAAGAAGATATGGTACATATACACAATGGAATATTATTCTACCATAAGAAATGATGAAATAGTGCCATTTGTGGCAAAATGGATGATGGATCTTGAAATTATTATGCTAAGTGAAATAAGTCAGAGAGAAAAAGTGAAGAACTTTATGATTTCACTAATATGTGGGACATAAAACTGAAAACAACAAAGGAACAAGATAAAGATACGAAACCTCATAGACACAAATCAAAAGTTTAGTGGTTACCAGAGCGTAAGGAGTGAGGGGGGTGGTACATACGGGTAAAGGGGTTCAAACATATGGTGATGGAAAGAGAACTGACTCTGGGTGGTAAATGCATAATGTTGTATGTAGATGATATATTAAAGAATTGTACAGTTGAAACGTATGTAATTTTACTAATTATTGTCACCCCAATAAATTTTAATTAAAAAAAAAACACCGTACTTAGGGAAGCCCAAAATCAAGAGGAGAAACACAAACATGGACAATAGAACAACTGGAAGCCTCTGGTACCTATAGATATAGGAAATTATTATATAGAAAATTTAAAATAAATATGATTAACTTGTTCAGAGTTCTAATGAAAAAAGGTAAATATTCAAGAACAGATGGTAAAATGAGCAGAGAGATGAAAAATTTAAGAAGGATCAAAATAAAACACTAGAAGTCAAAAAAAATAAACAAAAAAAATAAAATTAAAAATGTTTATGATGTTATGATGTGCTTCAGTAAACTAGACGTAGCAGAGAAAAAGATTATTAAGTTTGTACTAGGTCCATGGAAACTATCCAAAATTAAATGCTGCAAAGAGAAAACATAACGGAAAAAACAAACAAAAATCTCAGGACATCCATGAACTGGGACAGTTCAAACTAAGTAACATAATATTTCCAGGAAGGAAAGAAAGAAAACAGCAGAAGTAATAAAGGCCAAGGACTTTCGAAAATTAATGACAGGCAACAACATAGAATATTTTATCTGCCATTAAAGCAAATGGGGAAAAATATAAACCACTGGAGCATCTGGGTAAAGAGTATATGGGAATTCCTTGTATTATATTTGTGCATTTTGGAAGTTTAAAATTATATCAAGAAGTTTAAATCAATATAAAGAGTTACCTTCAAATAAAGCCATCTTTCCATCTCATTACCCTGTAGGGTCAGGCAGAAAGGAATGCAGAAATCTAATTTTTCTAATTAGAGATCTAATTTTTTCAGGAGATTTCTCTGAAGAATGGAATACAAATATGCAAGTTAAATAATAGTGCACAGTGAAGTCACTGCTGAGGTGAGAGGCAACTTGGCTAGAATTGTGGCAAGGAGGAAAAGATGTTTACTTCTGGGGTTTCCTTGACTACTGGACCTACGTTTCTCTTGTTGCTAACAGCCTTGATGTTACAGACAAACCCAGGGATATCACAGGAGCAAAATGAGAAGTAGTGCTTCATTGAAAATTCAGATATTTCCATTCTGACAAAGGGAGGGAAAAGAAAAATGCGACGGGTTAGTAAGGAAGTTGGAAAGTTTCTCTGACTACTAGGTCCGTCAGCGTAATGTAAGGCACTGTCAAAGGCTAAACCTTCATATTTGATCAAACAGTGTTAATATGTTTATTCACCAATGAATGAGATATTAGTTTACCTATTCCACAAGCACATATGGGAGTAAATGTTTAACTCTAAGGTAAAATATAAATTACATTACACTGCACCACATTTATTTTAGATAACCCCTTTATTTTGATACATGGTCAAAATCCAAGTGATAAGAGCATTTTCTGGCAAAAATAAGTTTTAACATGCGAACATTTGAAACAAGTTTTGCATAAGGGCAAGTTCATCTAAGTGACAATTCCTATTTTCAACTCATTTTGTAACTGGTTACATAATCGTAAAACCTGTTGATGTGAGCCAAAAGGACAGTTTATTCATGCAATATAAATTACTGCTGAGCCACTCCAGGCTCCTTCCTCTGCCATCCCTATTAGACATAATTGGTGTAATTCATGGATTACTGGGAAGCCTATGAGACTACAAAAAATATTGCAATTATCACTTCAAATTTTCAAAAAACTTTACCACCTCTGACAACCTCCCACAATTCTATATCTAACTATATGTTGATTGTCTTTATCACGATCTCAGCGGAGGAGAATACAATTAATTGAAGACTATGATTAGTCCATTAATTACTAATATTTTTTTCTTAATCTAATGGTTTTTACATATATGGTCATTTATAAATACCAGTTGAAGATATCAAAATCTCTAAGAGCAGAGATTTTGATATCTTCAACTGGTATTTATAAATGACCATATATGTAAAAAACCATTAGATTAAGAAAAATATTAGTAATTAACGGACTAATCATAGAACCATATAATTTCACTGATATGTGGTACATGAAACTGAAAACAACAAAGGAACAAGACAAAGAAACAAAAACTCATAGACACCGACAATAGTTTAGTGGTTACCAAAGGGTAAGCGGGTGGTGGTAGAAGAGGGAAAAGGGGATAAAATATATGGTGATGGAAAGAGAACTGAGAACTGACTTTGGGTGGTGAACACACAATGTGATATATAGATGATGTGATACAGAATTGTACATCTGAAATCTATGTAACTTTACTAACAATTGTCACCCCAATGGATTTTAATTAAAAAAAAATCTCTTTAAGAGCAGATATCAAGAATCACCTCTAGGAAGAAAAGTGGGTGGTTGGTTGTTTATAGAATGGTAGTACATTAATCAATATGACTATATTTCTATTTTTTCCCTCAAGAAATGTCTATACTGGACTGTGACTTTTACCCAAAAAGGGATGATTTTTTTATTCACTTTCACATTTCCAGCATTTAGCACAATGTCTGGCAGAGTACACCTTGTAGGAAAAATAATGGAGGAAAGAAAGAAGAGTGAGAGAGGAAGTAAGGGAAGTTGGTTGAGTGGGAGGATAGATCTTTTGAGGACAGGTGAACTAAATCTCTTTTTTGTGGTAATATTTTGGATGGGAAGAGCATGAACATTCCCTGTAATACTTGGTAAGTATTTACCCTTTAGTTCAGGGTAAAACAAAGAACCATGTGATCTTGAGTCTTCATCATAGGCAAGGTAAGTTGAAGAGCAAAATCATTTGTTTTTGTAGTTTAATATTAATTTAAAGACAAAGGATGAAAGATCAAGAATCTCCAGGAAGTCTGGAGGGAGAGGGACTTCCACTATTTTCTTTTTCAGAATTTTCTTGTGCGTACTTGGGAGGCAGTCAAAGTATAAAGGCCAAGAGGGTGATTTTGGGAACTAGCCCACTTTCATCCAGCCCAGACACTTGTCACTACG
This sequence comes from Rhinolophus ferrumequinum, assembly GCF_004115265.2. NCBI lineage: Eukaryota > Metazoa > Chordata > Mammalia > Chiroptera > Rhinolophidae > Rhinolophus > Rhinolophus ferrumequinum. The sequence continues at coordinate 69,026,224 of NC_046293.1, read as the reverse complement.
GTATTAGTTAAGGTCTTAGTACCTCTGTTTCAGCATGGTAAAATGGAATTAATCCATATCCACATCCAAAACATCCCTGAATTGTCAAGCATTTTTTTTTTTTAAATTTGCTACTCCGTTCGGTGTGTAAGCACGTCTCCTTGAGATTTTCATTTGCCTTTACCTGAAGTCAATGAGCTGAAGCATCTTTTCATTTGTTATTGGCCATTCAAGTTTCATCTTTTGTGAAGTCCCAATGAGGTCTTTTGCCTCTTTTCTAGATTTTTTTTTATATATTTCAATTCAAATTGATATTCTTCTTTTATTTGTTGAAATACTAGATTTGATCACTTAGCTCAGTTATTTTCAAAATGTGTTGACATTTTTTGGGGGGGTTTACTTTAATACAAATAAATATGTATTACTTTTAAAGTACTATTGTTACAAATATTTTAATTATTACTTGAGTTCTAAATGGTTTCTAGCTTCCATAATAATTTCTTTATTAACCTATATACTATTTAGAATGTTTTCAAGTATTTTGAAATATAGTCTTTTTAACTGTCTTAAAGATTAACGTTTCTGACTTGTTCTTTTCCATCTCTGTGAAATTTTTTAACATTTCTTCCAAGTCAGGCCTTCTGGAAACAACTTCCCTCAGTTTTTCTTTTTTTATATGAGAAAATCTATTTCTCCTTCACTTTTGAAGGATAATTTGGCAGGATACAGAATTTCAGGTTGGTGGTCTTTTACTCTCAGTATTTCAGATATTTCACTCCACTCTCTTTATGCTTGCATAGTTTCTGAAGAGTGGTCAGGTATAAATTTTATCTTTGCTCCTCTGTAGGTACTTTGTTTTCCTTCTTTGTACGAGTGGTTTCCCCTGGAATTTTTAATGCTTAGACTTGGCCACACTGATCCTCCAGCTATCTGTCAGTTCCAGTTTAGATTTTCCTACCCCAGGACTTGTTCCCACAGAGATTTCAGCTCATGGGTTTGTGCCCCAGTAAGTTGTGATTCCTTGTATTCATTGTCTGTCTCTCCAATTCTGGGGGGCAGTGTTTTGCCCTTGAATTTGCTTCTTTGTCAGATTGAAGGAGAGTTGTTGCTACTTTAGTTTTTTACTTGTTAGTATGGAGTGAGGACTTGCATGCCCCTTACATGCTAGACTGGGCATCAGAGTCCTATTTGTTTATTTTTAAAAGCTTACTAGAATAACTATTGGTATCCTTTCAGTTATTCTCCAAATACGCATTGCACCTTGGTATTGTGCCAGGCACTATGTTATATGCAATGGAGAAAGGAAAAACATTCATGTAGCTCTTATTTTCTATTATTATTTCCTATATAAATGTATATTTTGTTTAAAAAAACATTATTTTATAACAGATACATCTCAAAATAACATCACAGATTATAGCTAATTTTCTGTTAGATATATAACTAAACAGGCTTGAAGTGGTTGAATGCCCGTCAGTCTTAAAGAAAAATTTCAAGTACATGTTTGTTTTATGTGCTGTTGGGTCAGCTCTAACTCCTGGGGACCCTATGAATATGTGACGTCCACACTTTCCTGTCCTCAACAGCCTGCTCAGCTCTTACAGACTCATGCCTCTGACTTCTTTTTGGAGTTAATCTCTCTCTTACTTGGTCTTCCTCTTTTCCTACTGCCTTCTATTTTTCAAAGTGTTATTGTATTTTGCAAAGAAACCTGCCTTCTTATGATATGACCAAAGTAGGACAGACTCAGTTTTATCATTTTTACCCGCAGCTATGTTTCAGGTTTAATTTACTTTAGGACCCACTTGTTCACATTTCTTGTGGTACACGGTTATCTGCAGACTCTAACACTATTTCAAATAAAGCAGTGTTTTTTCTATCAGCCTTCTTCACTATCCATAGTAATTGGGAATACAACAGTGTGGATGATCTTTGCCTTGGTTTCTAATGACACATATTTGTTCTTGGTGGTCTTTCTAATTCTTCCATTACCCACCTTCCAAATTTCAGTTTTCTTTTGATTTTTTGGTGGCAGTCTCTGTTAGAATTGATGATTGAACCAGGGTGAGCAAAATCTTTAACAATTTCAATATGAAGCACATAAAGTTGATAAAATTAATCAGTGATGTAACAGAGTTATATTCCTTTAAAGTATAGAAAATATAACTATTATTTCAATATACTAATTTGGTGTATATATAAATATGTAAATAGAAATATGTATTGCATATAATGTATATACACTGTTATCACTATGCATAACTTATTATGTATTTATTTATATGCATATGCATACTTCTAATACATTTATACTTCTAATCAAAGTTTTATGCAGTGCTAATGAATATAAAAAATATAACTTATACTTTGATCTAACAGTTCTATCTAATCAGTCCTCTCTAATGTTAGTCATATTACAATACACAAATCTCATGGCATCTATAAAAATCTCAATTACCTCATAACATTGATACTCCTTTGGCTTTGATAGATTCAAATTTTAGAATTTTGCATAGAATATAGATTTCTTTGACCATCACAGAGAAAATGAAAACAAAAAGATGGAATAAATTGTTGGTGTTCTACAAGCCCCTAAGGCAATATTAACTATTATATATTGTATTGACTGTAACCAATTTTGTTTAGTGTTTTAATAGGTTTATATGACTCTATTTCCAGATATATAAAGACAGAAACTCAATTAGCATTAATTTTATATGTGACAGTCATTGCTTCAAAATATGGTATAATTAAGAAACATTTTCTTCTTTCTTTCTTTTTTTCTTTCTTTCTCTTTTCTTTCTTTTTCTTTTTTTTTTTTTTTTTTGTAACAAGGATCTTTTCCCAGTCACAATTTACAACCACCTAGCCTTCATATGCCATTTTATACCTTTTACAGAGATACATCGGAGGTTTCTACGATTTTGTTTTAATAAGTCCCCCCAAATAAATGTCCATTTCCAGATAATGATAAGAAATGAGAAACTTGGTGCCTCTCATCTTGACAAGTTTGCCATATCATTTATTTTTATTCTCTCATGATGAAATGGTCATCTTAGACCTTGATGCATTTTTCTCTTTGAAGGTAAAATGTCTCTTAAAAAATTATTCGTTCAGTAGAATACATGTTTATATATACACTTAATTATTTCTGTTTCTCAGTCTCTGATCATAATCTGTGAAATAGAAAAACTTAGTGTATCTGAAAGTGGTGCTTATTCCCAAGTGAATTTTGTAAAATAAGAACATTCTCCCCTTAGTTACACCACATTCGTCTTTTTCTGCTCTAGATTATCATGGGAAATGCATGGCTGATTTCTTTTATCACCACAGTTTCCATTCTTTTCTGTAATTTTAATGTGTGGCAGGTAAGAATGGAGACATGGAAAATACCAGCCTGAACAATGGCTAAACATATCGAAAAGACAAAAACATTATAAAAATTTTAAATGATACCTACGCGAGTTGGGGTGAAAAAAATACAAATTAGGAAATTTGACATAACATTTACTTTTAGATATAGTAATTCTTGGCCAGTGGTATTAAAAGAAGACCAGAAGGAAAAAAAATGCGTTTTGCAAACTAACATGGTTAGAGTGCAATGCACAAGTCAATTACCATCATTTAAATTGTTTTTATCTTTTCTCTTTTTTTTTGCTTAAGTTCAAAGAGCTCAAGATGACCTTTGGAGCTTGTAGCAAGTACTTTGTTGTGAGGCATAGATAACACCAGTGGACAACACTAAGTACAGTAAAAATATACTATATATCCAAGATTTTTTTCTACATTTATGATTTTATCTTAGTGTAACTCTTGTCTCCTATTCTTAGTAATTGACAAACAAATACTAAGCCTCAAAATATGTCTAGGAAGTAAATAAGCTACAATTACTTAGGTGGTATTTGTTTTTAATTAAAATGATTCATTCTTTAATTCCTTCTAGTTCAACAGTGAATAGCAAACTATTGAAAGTCTGATGTTAAGTGTAGCTGATCCAGATTTAAACAAATTCAACACAATTCACATAGAGTACAGTTTGAACAAATGTTACTTGTCTCATGATTGAAACATAAGGAATATGAGTTAATAACTCTTTACTTCTAATTCCTGAATATTATTCTGGTTTGTTAAAGCCTGAAGAGAAAATAAATATTTGTGGGGAAATAATCCGTATTTTTCGAAAGATATCATGTGTCATGTTAATATATTCAGGACTTGTCAAAATGAATTTTATTATTCCTTCCACAAAATTTAATTAACTGTCTGATATATACAAAATACTCTCTAGATTCTGAGGATAGCAAATGAAAAAATGTTGGTCCACATTCTCAAGGAACTAAAAGGCTAGTAGTAGGGAATGAGTAATCACAATATAATTTTGTAAATACTGAAAGATTATGAATGCAAGATGAGGGGGGACAAAAAGTGATCAAGGTGACATAGGTATAGCTGGGAATGAAGGAAAGAAGATGTCACAAGGGGCCACTACATATCCTAGGATATAGCATGTTATCATCAAGTACAGCATTTTGTTTTTGGAGAGTTCACATTTTAAGGGCTAAAAAATATTTAAGATAATCTCTTTGTCACTCCTTTTCATTTGGTTTCATGTGCTCTGCTACTAATGCCTTTTGGGATACACAAGTTATGCTAGTAGTTATGCAAGACACAAAAACGGTGCATCAAAATCATCCCTTATCCTTTCTTTTCCACAGTGAAACTACTTAATATGTGACATGATAATATTTGGAAAGATATCAATGAAACATCCTTCAAAAGAGAAAAGGTGATTATTGTTAGATTGGCTACACTTTGTTTTTCTGTTATTGACACAGGAAATTCAGAATAAACATTATAAAGTCTGTTTATTTCAGTATGTAAAGTCTTCCTTTGGTGGTGTATACAGCAAGGGTGGGGGTGCACTCACCAATAATGTTTGAATAATAAGGCAACGGTCATCTGAACATTTTAAAAGTAGGTTCTAAACATCTATACTATTCTTTGTTCTAGCTAAGTAAATTAAATTTTAAAAACTGTTTCTTAAACTGATTAGATTATAAATTTTATGCTCAGTTTTGCTGAATAATATGTTTTCAGTGAATTAATACCCTAGGAACTAATTGAGCAATGGAGATATTCTTTCTTGATTACTTATACTTCCTTGATTACTTATATTTTGTATATGTAAATGGCTTATGAAAACCAGAAATTTCCATTTCCAAGACCATAATAGAAAGCAAGGCACTTTTCACTGTTAGGTAAAATAAGGTGTTAGTCTATATCTGACTTTTTGAAACTAAGCCAATAAAGACTTATTAATTGTTTGTTCAAACATTGTGCAAAATTCTCCTGTTGAAGATTAACTAGTTTTCTGTTTGTTTGTTTGTTTGTTTTTAATCTAATACTTGTGTCTAAACTAAAAGGAAATTGTTTTCCATGAGATAATTTGTTTATTCAGTTGTGGTTACCTGTAATTTGGAGATTAGGAAAATGGGTTGTTGACATGGGTTCTGAGGCACAGTCAGAACTTGGGTTGGGGGTTGGGGAAGGAACAGGATTTCTATAATTAAGGAGCAATACCACTAATTCAAGCAAAGGGAGAGGCCCTTATGTGCCCCGTATATTTGCATCCATGCGCTGAAGTGATGTAGTGCAACTTGCGTTCCCTAACAGGGAGTGTTGTCTCATGCTTTCAGCAAGACATTTGAGCCTTCTCTCCCAGTAGGCATGTTTACCATTCTGCTCCTCTAAGACACTAGAAGTCAGTAGCAATTACTAAATGTCTTCAAATGCTTGGCTCAATTGTTCTGTCTGTACAGAAAGAAACACATTTCTGCAATTCAAATGATAACTTCCATTACTCAGATAATTGTTTTTTATATTTTTCTTTATCTGTATAATTTCCATTTTCTTTTTTGTCTCACATTAGGGTTTATGTAATTGGCACTAGTTTTAAAAATGTAAAAATGTTAAACTGAAAGTGCCTTTGAGTTCTTTCTTCCTAATTATGTTGCCTCTTTGTCACTTACCAAGGTCAGTGTACACTGGTAGTTCTTAAGCTTTATTGTGCACAATAATTACCTTGGGAGTTGTTATATATGACTAATTCTTGTGCCTCAACCATAATTACTGATGAGAATCACAGGGTATAGTCTAGGAATCTGCTTTGTAATAAGTTCCACAGGAAATTCTGATTCAGATTAGTGGGAGATCACACCAAGCCGCTTACTAAGATCACCCCATTTTGTGCTTTTAATTGAAATCTACCTGTTTAGAAGTCTCATAAGTCACAGAAAGAAAAAAGACTATCTTTAGCGTGAATCATCTTATGCATTAGTTTAAAGGTTTTAAATTTAAATCTTTGTCCTCTCCTATTGTGATTCCAGTAAGCTACAATTGCTTCCATCGTCTATTTTCTAGCTCACATCTGTGTGAAAAGCTTCTTCCCACACCAGCTGCCTGCATGCCAGCCAGTCACAGAACTACCAAGTTTGGAATGCTATTCTTATATAATTGCTGCCTGTGGAAGATGGTACCGCTGTGCAGGATGCTAGTTCATTACTTATGAGTTAGAATGGAACTTGAGGATTCAAACAGGAAACACTTCATCCAGAGCCATCACTGCTCTCTTTATCTAGGAGACTGACTCCAATTGCAAACTCAGGTGAGCACACCCACCCCAGAATGCATTCATTCACTAGCAGCAGGTCATCTCCTTTTCTCCCTCCAACTTAGCTCCATGGGACAGCTGCACAGCAGATGTCGTGCGGTCTCCTTGCATAGAACTGATTTCCACCGAGTGGGAAATTGATGAAGATTGTGTGATTCTAGTCAATTTCCCTCACGATGGGTAAAAAGTGCCTGTGCACAAGCTGGTTTGGCACTTCCAGAGCAGCTGCTACCTTTCACCTGAGCCTGCTAAAGATGCAGAAAGGAAAATGGAGCGGATGAGAAACGGTCAAATGTGCAAGCCTAACTTATTTTCTATCTTTTCACACTAAGAATTTACTCTATTTCCTCATCTGTACAGTTATTAAAAGATTCCCATATGGTCCTAGTTTTATCTCAGGTAATGTGTCTCACAAATGGTTCATAAAGTTCTGAACAATTCAGGATTTTATATTTCAGTATACTACATGAGAGGACAAAGGTTCGTTTATTTTTGTTTTTGAAATCACAGACCACCAACAATCCATGAGGCTTTGTAAAGACGAGATCAACATTTACTTCAATGCAAACACTTTTAGAAACTGGTAGAACTCAATGTCTAACTTGACAGCGTCGCCTAAAATTTAGAACACTTTCTAAAATTTAGAAAGAAAATAAAATCATGAATTATGCTTTCTGCAATTCTCTGTCAGCCCTTCATACCATACCCAACCTACACACTTATCAGTACACAGAGAACCGATTATCTGAAGTCCCAGGAAAGGAGGTGTCCCTTTCGCCCTTAACTTCTACCCAGAGATCTGCCATCTCTTGTACATTTGCATCCTTATTCAGGATCCTTTCTCCTTTCCACTGGACTACAAATATGCTCAAGACTTTCTCATGACAATGCACACATACGCTCGCTTAGATTTTCCTCTTCAGTTAGTTCTCTTTCTCTCTCTTTTAATTTTGCAACTAAATTACTTCAGGGTCTATTGGTATGGTATCTTCTTCATCATTTTCCACTCATTCCTTAACCCACTAACATTTATGTATTTTTCCTTGACTCTACTAAAAATGCTCTGGAAAAGCAATTCACTGGTAAATTTTATGTTTCTAACAATAGACATTTTGTACTTTGTCACTGATTCACTGCATTTGATATTGTTGACCATATTTTTCTCCTTAAAATAATTTGCTCAGTAACTTATGTGACACCGTTCACTGTGCTTCCTCTTCCTTTTAGATATTACTACTCTCATTTTCTTTGACTCCTCTTTCTCTATTAATTAAATTCCACTCCCTGGAGTCATTACCTTAACTCTTTCCTCTCTACAATCACTCTCATAGTTTTTACTATAAGCATTATGTTATTGACTATAAAGGTGCTATAGGTAACAAATTCCCCATTCACAGAATATCAGTCTGGTCCTATTCCTTCTTTCCCATTTTTCACCCCAATTCAGATGTGTCCCCCTCTTCATTATTTTTTCTCTCCCAGGAAATACCAGCACCATCCATTCAATCACCAGACCTAGAAATCTAAACAGCATCCTTGATTTCTACCTTCTCCTCAACTTCTGTATCAAAAAAAAAAAAAAAAAAAAATCATGCTAATGTGATCTCAATACTTTCTTGATTCTCTTACTCTCTCTTCCTGTTTCTACTATGGTCCTTTAAACCTCATTATCTGTTATATCACTTCAGCATAAGCTCCTCTTTGCCTGCAGAATTGAGTCCAAATTCCTTAACACTCCCTAAAGCTTTCATGATTGGTTCCTGACTACACTCCTTTCTTGCCTGTCCCTTTTATGTTCCAGGAAGAAGAAATTTCTTGTTGTTTTTAGGAAACATCATGCTGTTTCTTGGTTCCGTAATATATTAATTTTACGCCCTTCCTTGGTGGTAACCCATTCTTTCCCCTGAGAAGGCTATTATTCTTTCTTAGTTAGCTTAGTTTCTTTGCTTGGTTATTTACCTCCAGGAAAGTCTCCTGAATCCTAAGCTAGATTGAATCCTGCTTCATCACCAAACAAAATTAATGGATAACATTATCGATTTTTCCCCCCAAGCAACTCAAAGTGCTTTACAAATATTAATATTTATCACTAAACATGTGTGTAGGAGAGAAGCAAACGTCATCATTAGCATTTAAAAAAATATTTTTGTAGCTACAAAATCTGCCTTCTTTTCTGCCCCTGAATAGAATTATATTTATCTAGAATATTACAAGATTTTTCTGGATTAGAAATGGGCATTTCTCTTTCCTGTGAAAATAACTGAGAGTCTATAGAAACTTTATGGATCTGGATAAAGTCATGAAAAGCTTATCTGTGTCAATCTTCTGTGGCCAGGGATAGGGTCATGGATCTGGAAGAAAAAAATAAACTGCACAAGAGTATGTTTTCCAACAGCTAGAACTACTCAGTTGAAGATATGCAACATACAGACATTTCTCTTACAACAACCATTAGAGAATCAGGATTCATTGATCAGTTGACAACTGTTACAATTACTGTTACTATTAGGAAAATAATTTTATAAAATCTATTTCAAACAGATTTTTAAATCTTTGTACATCAAAATATTTTCAAAGAAGGGCATTTGGTAACCACTAAATGAATTTTTTTTTCACTATAATCTACAACCAGATTCTGATCCTATAAATAAAAATTAAAAACTGTATAAAGGGGGCTTCTAGTGTCAGATTTCACATGTAAATAACGTGGAAGTTGTCACTCCTGTCCTTACAATAAGAAAATGATGGACAAACTTAAAATCAGTGACTCTACTTGGACCAACAGAGGGCAAACCACCACATCAAAATCTGTAAAGATGTGCTCATCCAAAGAGACACAGATTTGCTTACCTAGAACAGAAGCTGTTGGAGTAATAAACTGGTGGAAACTCTTAAATGGTAATTTTGACAAATTACTCTAGACTGGGTATCAATTTTAGCTTGAGAGTGAGAAACTCCTAGGGGGCAAAGTCAAGATTAAGCTTTTGTGGGTTTAACCTCCAGAATCCCAAGTTCTCCTAATGAAAACATGAGAAAGATACCCTCTAACTGTGTCAGAGGAAGAGAAGAATAATCAATGTTACATAATGCTCAAGCCTTTTCCATAATAAAAACTTACTTTTCAAGAAAAAGGATTGCCAGAGCATGATTCCAGCTGTGGGAAAATCATTCCTTCCACTCCAGTGTCTCTAGCCTTTTTGTGTCACCTAAGGAGGAAAATAGTCTGTAGGGGTCAGGACATCAAGGAAATAGTATGAGAATGATGATGTTAAAGAAAGGAGCACGGGGAAGAGAGAGAAAAAGCAATAACATTGGGGAAAAACTTGTGATCATCAAACTTAGTGACACAGGTTACTAAAACTGAAATTTAATAGATTTTAGAGAGATTCCTTTCCTCCACAGCTTTCAACCATACCAACATGGCTTCAATATAATGTCAAGGAGTATAGAAAACTAAAGGAGCTACTAAGACATAAGCTCTCTGAGGAAGAGTACTTCATAAAGCCCAAAGTCCAGGTGAGACAAAAGCGAAGACACCAAAAGAACTTGAAGTCTCTTGCACCTGTAGCTACAGGAAGCTTAAAGAGAACCTGATTCCTAGCCTGATTAACTCAGAATCTCACAAGGACCTATTTACTTTAGTATCTATTAGCCAAAACTGCTGGCTTTTAATAGCAACAACAACAACAAATTGCAAAGCATGCCTAAAGGCAAGGCAAACACATTCTAAAGAGGTAACACAATCACCAAAGTCACACAAAGATGTGACATAGATGCTGGAATTAACAGATAAGTCATTTAAAATAACTATGGTTAATTTGTTAAGGACTTTAATGGAGAAAGTAGATAATATGTAAGAACAGATGGGTAATGTAAGCAGAGAGATAAAAACTCTAAGAAAGAATTAAGAAAATGCTGGGAGAAAAACCCACTATAACAGAAGTAAAGAATATCTTTAGTGAACCTATTAACAGACTTGGCATGGCAGAGAAAGAATCAGTGATTTGGAAGATAGATAGGTCAAAAGAAACATCAGAAACTAAAACGCAAAAAGGAAAGAGAATGAAAAACAACAACAAACTTACAAGAACTGTGGAATAAATTTCAAAGGTATAATATACACATAAGTTCAACAGAAAAATGAGAGAATAGAATAGACTAAATATTTGGAAATACAATGGCTGAGAAATTAATGACAAATACCAAACCACAGTTCCACAATGCTCAAATAATAAGCAGGACAATATCAAATAAAAACAAACAAAATAAAAACAACAACAAACAACTAATGAATAAAAAAAAAAAAAAAAAAAAAAACTAAGTAGGAAAACAAAACAAAAAGGATTTCCGGAAAGATGCTAGAGAATAAAAACTAAACAAAATATCTTACCTGCACAGGAGCATAAACAAGAATTACAGTGGGTTTCTATTCAGAAACATACAAGCAAGAACAGAGCAGTTATATACAGAGAGTGCCCAAAAAATTTATACACATTTTAAGAAAGGAAAAAAACTATTAAAATTGTAATTCTCAATATATACCAATAACAAAAAAGATAAATACAAGTCATGTGTATACATTTTTTTGGAACCCCTGGTTTTTAAGGTGTTGAAAGAAAAAGCAGTCCCAGCAACCTAGAATTATATACAGCAAAATTATTCTTCACAAGTGAAAAAGAAATAAAGACTTTCTCAGACAAACAAATACTGAAGGAATTCATCACCACAAGACCTTCTCTCATTAAAAAAATAAAATAAAATATATATATATGTATATATATATATATATACATATATATATGTATATATATATACGTATATATATGCATATATATGTGTATATATATATATATACATATATATATATATATATATATATATATATATATGCTATTTAGAAGGAAGGAAATTAATATAGGTCTGAGCCTTAGGTATAAGAAAGGAAGCATGTCAGAGAGGTAATAAAGTAAGTTAAATAACCTTTTACATTTCTTATTCTTAAACCATCTTGAAAATAATTGTTTAAAGTAATAAGAATAACATAATTATAGCACATGGATAAATGAAACGAATGACAACAATATCACAAGGGAATAAAAGGAAGAATTGGAAAGACTCTGTAATAAGGTGCCTGCCCTACACATGAAGCAGTACAAGGCAATTTGAAATTTATTTAAATTTTTAGTGAAATGTTATCTAATTAACATTAATGCAATGACCACAGATTAAAAAAAAGAAAAAGAAAAACTATACATTTTTGGTTTCAGCTAATATACAGATTAGAAGACATGACTTTCATCTTTTCAGCAAGAACAACTGAACAAACTGAAAATTAATGAACACATTGGAAATTAATTAAGAGACAGAATTTTCTTAAACTCATTATAAAATTGAAGTCACAGGGCAAAACCCCCATCCCAAAATCTAGAAAAACACAGGAAAGTCAGAGAGTTGCAAGTGAGAGCTACGAAACTGGAACAGATGCTACTGGAGTCATAAACTGGTAGGGACATGTAAAAGATAATGTTGATGACTAGAGGATGAGTGTGGACTAGTGTGAGAATGAGAATCTTACAGAGAGGACAGTTCTATGGGCATCCCAATACTTCCATGGATTTTTACCTCAGAGAATGACTTTAAGGTTCTCAAAGTGAAGAGTAGAGAGTCTTTTGTAGATATCACAAGGGGATAGGGACAGTAATCACTGTGAAATATACCCAAAGCTTTCTCCATAATAAAGGTCCAATCTCAAGGAAAAGGACTCTTAGAGATTTATTCCAACATGGGGAATAATCCTTTAATCCAGTACCCTTTAACCTTTTGCTTTCACCTAAAGATAAAAGTAAATGCTGTGTGATTGACAAACAACCTGTGAGAGTCACAACCAGAGACATGGATTGGTGGACTAAGAGCCTTTGGTTTAGTCATAAGATTATAGAATTCTTCACCTCTCCACACTTATCTCTACATCTGTGTGGCTCCAGAATAAAGAGTGGATTAGAGCTGAAAGAGCTAGAAGTCACTGTCTCTTTCTTAGAAAATCAGTCAAGAGGGAAGATGAAAACAAGGACATGAATAATCTCAAGTGTCTGGCTCCTACAGGTAGAAAGGATATTCCACAACCCAACTCATAGACAGATTAACATAAATCCTCACATTAAAGGTCTATTTAATTCAGTTTCTATATACATAATACTACATGTCCAAAGAAGAAGAAAAATGTGCAACAATGGTGGCCAAGAAATTTCCAAACTAAATGACAGTAATTCACAGGTTCAGGAAATTCACTGAACACCAAGCAGAATAAGTGCCCCAAACAAACAAACAAACAAACAAACAAAAAAAACAAACACAAAAGAACATAGGCATATTTAAACAACATGAATTCAAAATCAAGAGAAGATGTTGAAATGATCAGGAGAGTGGGGAAAATCACATTACCTAAAGAAGATCAGATGATAGAAGAGGGTAAAGGGGGTCAAATATATGGTGATGGAAGGAGAACTGATTCTCGGTAGTGAACACACAATGTGATATATAGATGATATATTATAGAAAGGTACACTTGAAACCTATATAGTTTTACTAACCATTATCACCACAATAAATTTAATTAAAAAAATAAAAAAGTAATACTAATAACTATTTTTTTGCTTCACTGTGACAAATAAGTTACTCAAGAAAACAAAAAATAAAAAAGAAATACAGGGTACTTCTCATCTGTAACCACACTGGCAAGACAAGAGTAGAATGAATTTTTTTTAAGTGTTGGGAGAAAGAAACTAGCAACCTACAGTTCTATACCAGAGAAATTATCGTTCTAAAGTTAAGTAGATATAAAACTTTTCTGACAAAGAAACATTAGGGGAATTCATCTCTGGCAGAACTTACCTGAAAATGTTGATTAAAAACATCAAGTGCGTGAAATATGTGAACCTGAATTATGCCATTTATATATGGTACTATTAGAAATTGTACAATGATACCATATATATTTTATTGATATATAAATATGTAGAAATAAACGGAAATAATTATAACAACAATGACGAGAAATGTGGGTATAACATTGTAGAAGGAGAATGGGGAGAAATATGAAAGCTTTAAATATATTATTTATGTAATGCTTTGTTTATGCATACCTATGTTTTAAAAAGCTGAACATAAGTGACAGAATAACAGAGCTTGAAAGAATTGAGTGGTAGGCATGGGCACTTGCCATATTGTCGTATATGCTCATTTCTGTCGGGAATATTTCATAAAATAACAAATATAATTTAAAAAGTGTGAATAGCCACAAAAAAAGATACTTGAAAACACACAGACACACACACTCACACTCACACACCCACACAAGTACAATAAAATGATCCACTGCCACAATTAAAATCTCTGGGGAAAAATATAGCTTTTCTACTAAAAAAATCAGAATACTATGCTATCTTCACAAAATTTGTAAATATCATTAAAATGTGTTATATTTTTATATCTCTATCACAACTTGTGTTTTGTGTGTGTGTGTGTGTGTGTGGTTTTTTCTTTTTTGGAAAAAATGTATCTTTAATTTGGAATAAATAAATTCACAATATCCTATTTTTGAACATGTTGTTTTGATAGTTTCTCAATAACAGATTTATAAGACCACAAAAGACGTCAAATATCCAAAGCAATCATGAGAAAGAAGAACAAAGTTGGAGGCATAATACTTTGTAATTTCAACCCATGTTACAAAGCTGTAGTAATCAAAACAGTATGGTATTGGCATAAAAACAGACAGATCAATGGAACAGAATAGAGAGCCCAAAAATAAACTCATGCATATATAATCAATTAACTTATGACAACAGACCTGAAAATATACAATATAGAAAGAACAGTATCTTTAATAAATGGTGTTAGAATAACTAGTTAGCCACCTGCAAAAGAATGAAACTGAACCCCTTTTTTACCCCATACACAGAAACAGCTCAAAATGGATTAAATACTTGATTATCAGACCTAAAATCAGAACACTCCTAAAAGAGAACATAGTGGGCAAGCTCCTTTTCATCAGTCATACAAATGATTTTTTAGATTTGACACTACAACAAAGGCAACAAAGGCAAAAACAAACATGTCAGATGACATCAAATTAAACAGTTTCTGCATAGCAAAGGAAGCCATTGGCAGAATGAAAAGGCAACATATGGAATGTGTGAAAATATTTGCAAATCATTTATCTGATAAGAGTTCATATCCAAAATATATAAGGAACTCATACAACTTAATAGCAAAAAACACAAACATCTGATTTAAAAAATGGGCAGAGAACCTGAATAGACATTTTTCCATAAAAGGTATAGGAATGATTAATAGTACATGAAAAGATGCTCACCATCACTAATCATCAGGAAACGCAAATGAAAACCACAATCAGATACCTCTCACGTGTTAGAATGGCTATCCTCAAAAAGACAAGAGGATAGCCTTGTTGGCTATCCCTGTTGGCAAGGATGTAGAGAAAAGGCAACCCTTGAGCTCTGTTAGTGCAAATGTAAATTGGTGCAGCCACTATGGAAAACAGTATGGGAGTCCCTCATAAATTTAAAAATAGAATTGCCATGTGACCCAACAATTCCACTTCAGGGTATGTATCCATAGGAAATGAAAACAGAATATCAGAAATATCCATATTTCTATGTTCATGGTAACAGTTTTCACAATAGCCAACATGAGGAAACAACCTGTCTGGCAATGGATGAATGGATGAAGAAGTGGTATATGCACAATAAAATATTATTCAGCCATGAGAAAGAAGGAAATCCTGTCATTTGTGACAACATGATGAAACATGAGGGCATTACACTAAGTAAGCCAAACAGATACAGATAAATTCTGCGTGTATTACTTACATACGGAATCAAAAAAAAAAAAATATCAAACCCATAGTATCAGAGAGTAGAAATATGGTTGCCACGGGCTGGGTATGCAGAGGTTGGTACAGGGGTACAAATATAAGCTACAAAATAAATAAGTCTGAGGATCTAATGTAAAACATGCTGATTATAGGTGATAACACTGTATTGTATAATTAAAATTTGCTAAGAGAGTATAATTTAAATGTTTCCACGCACATAAAAATATAATGAGATGATCGATGTGTTAATTAGCTAGACTAAAGGAATCCTTTCACAATGTATACATACATCAAATCATCAGTATGTACATTTTAAATATTTTGCAATTTTATTTGTCAGTTATATGCTAATAAAGCTGAAATAAGAAATTAAAATGACAGGTTTATGAGCAAAAAATGGAAAATTTGTATCTGGAGGTAGAATTATTACATCAAATTTATTCCCCTTTAGATTCATAAGTGAAGTGATAAAAAGAAAAGAAACATATTTTAGTTCTTAAATATACTTTTCATTTAAATTTGCATAAATCCTTACATAAGACTTTATTAAATTGTGCAAATGATAAACTTTTTTGACAGGGTGTTTTGTTTTTGCTGTTTGCATATGACTTGTCAATTTGAATTCTTGTAGTGGCAATGTACCCTAAAAAAATAAATTCATCGTTTTCGTTATGTTAAATATTTCTCAGATTCTCCTACAAAGTTTCACCACATCAAATTAGTAGAAATTATTTTAAATTGATATTGAAATACCAGTTATTTTCTGCTTTTTTTCTTTCAGAGCTGTACAGCAAATTATTTTAAGAGTCATTCACTGAGAATGGGCAACAACTATTATACATGAAGTTTCAATAGTTTGAACAATAAAATTTAGCCATCTTAGTACAGTGCCTAGAATTTTATCACTATAGGTTAGTTTTCACTAAGATATTTTATTATTTCTCCAAGTATCTTATTTAATATTTATTAATTCATTGTTTTAATATTCCCATACCATGTACCACACTTGTAAACAACCACTATCATGGATTCATCGTAAACAGTGTCATCAGTACAGATTATATCTTTTTGAGAGGCTTTGGGTACATCACTAAATGAAATAAGGACCATGAATTTAGTATGGTTGCTATTGTCCAGTAGGCCCTTGATCAACAGAGTATTAAGGAACATTGGAAACGATCAAAGATACATTCCTAAAGAATTTTACATCAGGGAGTGCTGCCTTATCAGTGTTTCCATTATTAAAACGTAATTGGTCAATTTAAAATGAGTCTGATTTTCTAAATGGTTGTCTGTAGGATTTTATTTTGTTATCTCATTTTTTTGCAGTAAGAAAATTTGATTGCAAAGTACTTATGAAGTCAGTTGCAGGTGAAACTCACCAGGATTTAAACACCATGAATATAAGTGTTACGGCAATCATTTCTCTCCCTAGCAGGCTGTTCCCGGCTGTGGTCTACATAAGTGTTTCCACATTAGTTTCTAAGCTTTTTGTGGGGTCAAGATGTTTGGATATTGGGGATGAAAACAAAAAAGACCAAGTGAGATTCTACTTATAAATACTTCTAAATTATGTAACAAGATAGTAAGAAGTTGTTTGAAATCCTAAAAAAATATAATATTTGCACCCTATTTTATTGTTTTTTCTCACTTGAAGACCTGAAAACTTAAGTGAGATGGCCCTCCACAAATGCTGAAAGATAATTGATTAATTAAAAGTAGTTATTAATCTCTTACCATCAGAATGAAACTTCTAATTCACTCCATAGAAGTTCAAAACAAGTATAGAAAAGTCACCTGAAAAAGAGAACTGAACTCCAAGGCCAATAGTAACACTGTCAACTGAGTGTGTTAACATGTCTACAGGTAGGATTATTAGCCATAGTAGTACTAGTACACTCAAGGAAACTTAATTATCTGATTCTAAATGTTTATATGGCTGAGATCCAAACAGATACTTGTCAGTATATACACTTGTTGGATGAATTTGGTTATTCCTGTCAAGAGTTTTAAAACTTTGTTTCCTTTTTATTTAAATCCTATGGGGGTGGGGAGGTTGGAGGGGGTTGAATATAGTACCAAAGGTGGATTTTGTTGGACCCTCAGGGTTCTTTAAACTATTTTTTTGTTTTAATTTAAATACTTCAAAAAAACACTCCCTAGCTCATTCAAGTTCCAACCTTGACTTGCTCTCTTACACCTGATCAATTGAACTAATTAATTTACTTGTGTTGCTTTATAGTAAGACCATCCCTATGGTGAGAGGTTTGCATAACCGAGCATTTAACTCCTCTAACTTCCTTCAGAATGATTCTATGTTTACCAAGTGATCTTCCAATTCCTCCGTGAAGGAAGAGTAAAGGTTGGCCATGTGTACTTCCAGATCTGTGTGAAGATTGCTGTAAAATAGTCCCAGTTATGATTTTGCTTCCCCTATACAGGTCTGCTTAGGTGCAGATGATTTCTTGATTCACCAAACTTCAGTTTTCCTAAACTGGAGAATTCCCAATCTGTTTAGTAGTTATATCTCTGGAAATTAATACACGTGTGTTCCGGTGCATTTTTTTCCCTCTAGTATGGGCCATTCTTTTAAGTAATTTCTGGGCAAATCAAGAAAGAGTATTCTAGCTAAGTCTTCAAAACAGAAAGGCAGATATGATTTTTGACTCCTCAGGGTGCCACTACTACTGTTCCAGCTTTTAGAAGTGTGATATTATTTCTTCATGTTTATTTTTAATTTGCTACACTTTCACAGTTCCTTGAAAAAAGGGAATGCTGGATATGGCAAAGGGCATTGTGAGGCCTGGATAGAGCCAGGGCATAGAATAATCTACTCTCCAAACTGACTTTTCTGCACACTCCAGCCACCTCTTTCTAACGCACATTTTGTATATTGGTGTAAAACTTTAAGTAAAAATAGGAATTGCGGTTTATATTTATTAAGGCTGGTAATTAAATAAACATATAAGCGGCCAATGTATTTAGAAAAAGTTCTATGAGAAATCACACAAAATATAGGCAGAAAGAATATGGTGGCTATAATTAAAAGTTAGAAACAAAATGTAATCTTTCTCCCCTTAATAATTTCTTTAGAAGCAGGCCCTCTATTTTCCTGATTATTGGTCCAGTCAAACACAATTTTGTTACTCCTGTCTCTAACAAAATGTATTTCAACCATAAGAAATTTCAATTACTGAGTCTTGGTGAGAACATCGATTTTGGTGGCTTCACCAAAGGAAATATGACAGCGATTCATTGGTCCTTGTTTGTGTCAAAATTGTTACTGGTAAAAAGTGATTAGTTCATGGTAATTACACCACAGTATAGATTCAAACATGTTTTGTCTTAACTAAATTTCTTACATTAAGGGAAAACTGAAGGTTGCCAATATAGAAAAATAATATTGACATTACTGTTTGAATATAAGTTCATCAGGAAAATATTTTCCATTCTAGTTCATCTTTCTTCAGTTGTACTCATAATCTTCTTTAATAGGAATAGAAATAGGAACCCAGAGGAAAATTATCTTAATTGCCTTCTCAATTAAAAATAAGACTATTAAATGAAGAGGAATGTGCTACATAAAATTATAGTAATTTTTTTCCCACTAGAATGTTTGAAGAGAAGTAGAAAATTCTTGACCTCTCACTTCAAATGTGAAAAATAAGGCAGTTTAGGAACATGATTAACATAAGTTTGAAGAGATTCCAGTAGCATTTCCCTCAGAGATGTTTTTCTGACTAGGAACACACACATTCTACGGAGAGAGATGTCAGGAGAATAACTGTAGTGAGATAAGAAATCATCCAATAGTTATTTTGACTGAGATTCTGTAAAAGTGAGAATAAATGCAAAATTTATTTATGCATTAATATACTAATACATTAAAAATATTTATTGAAAACTATTTTGTGCAAGCAGTGAGTTATGTTATTTAAAACTAGGTCAATAAGTATTTTGTCCATGACAATCTATTCAACAAACACTCATTGAGTACCTACTTAAGGTAAAGTATGGTGTTATATTGGAGATCATAAATAAAAATTCAACCATTTTTAAGGACCCCAGACTTTATACATTAGAGTTTTTAAGATAATTTTTTTAGAGCAGTGTTAGGTTTACAACAAATTGAGAGGGAGGTATAGAGATTTCCCATATATCCCTTGCCCTTTATAGCATAGCTTCCCCCATTATCAACATCATCACCAGAATGGTACATTATAATTATAATTATATTTATTATTATTATTATTATTATTATTATTATTATTATTATCAACAAGGATTAACCTACATTGACAATATCATAATCACCCTAAGTCAATAGTTTACATCACAGTTCACTCTCGGTGTTGTACCTTCTGTGTGTGTGGATGAATGTATCACACATATCCGTCATTGTATTATAATATTCTATAGAGTATTTTCACTCCCTTAAAATCTTTCAAATTTAAGAAAGCAAAATATCATCCTGCAAGAGTTAAAATAAATATTTAGTAGAAAACAACTTCTACATCTAAGTGAATTAGCTAAGTGGATAGCAACAACTGGGAAAACACACACTTAAAAGTATGTTTGAACACAATTTATGTAGTTGAGCTCTGACTTAAATTGCGTGATTTGCTTTTATGAGGGAGTTCTTAAAAGAAGAGCTGCAACTGTTATCACCTTCTGCAAATTTCTTCCAACAACTCTTTTTGCCCACCTAGTTAATAATAATATATGCCAAAAGAGCAGCATTATTTTATCATGTGATATTAGGTGGTAAATAAATAAATACATGATAATTTGTAAAATGCTTATTGATGTTTTTTGTTAAAAACACTCCTGAATACTCCTGGATTACTAAACCAGTTTAAATGAGAACCTATAAATTATTGTGAAGTATTTTAAGAATATTCAGAGTGTTTCAGAATTTTTCAGTCACGGTATTTAATTGCTTATTGTATTAAATGGAAGGTTGAAAACCTCAGTTTTCATATTCTATAACAAACAACAAAACTACATATATTTACCTAATACCTATGATGTGCCAGTAGTCACGAAGTAAATAAAACATAAAATAACACATACTGCCTTAGATAAGATCTTCTATTATTTATTTAGATAAGTTCTTACATTGCTTCAGAAAAGGACAGAAAACAAGCAAATACGAATACAAATGTGCAATATTCAATGTAGTGATAATTCCTAAGAAGAAATTTAGTAAAGGGTAATGTACAGCTTAACAATGCTGCAGTGGTGGATAGTAATAGAGACTCTGTGCTATAGTGTATCACACCAGATCACTTAGGCTACTGTATGGTGCAGTAACAAATCACCCCAAAACCTCAGAGGCTCAGCTATTTATCAATTACTCATGTTACCTATATATTGTTGGGTTTTGATGGCTCTGGTCCCGGTTGTTTTTTACTCCAGCACTCAGAGAAGGCTTTATTTGGGTTGTTATTTGAGTAAAGTTCAAAATGACATCACAGAGTGAGTCAGGAATAGAGAAAAGCAAATGAAAAGGCCTTGGGAGAAAGCATGTTTTGGCACTTCTAAGCAACTTCCAGGAAGCCAGTGTGGCTGGAATTCCAAAAGAAGAATACCACTAGACAATAAAATCTGAGTGGTAACTCTGCACTAGTTCATGGAGAGTCTTGTAGAGCATGGTGGCAGGTAGAGGGGAACAGAAACACTGGATTCTATATTCAGCAATGTGATGACTCATTGGAAGGTTTTGAACACAAAAATAATATAATTTGATTTACTATTTTTAAATCATTATTCAAGCTAAGTGTTGAGAATAGACTATATAAGAGTGAGGTACTCATTGGAAGCCTAGTCCAAGCGAGTACTGATGTTGCCTTAATCACAGGTAATAACCATAGGTACAGTGAAAGGGAATCATATTTTCCATCTAAATTGATAGATTTATGATGGACAGGATGTGAGTTTGAGAAGAAGGGAACTACAGGATAATGCCATAGTTTTTGGTTTGACAAACTTGGAAGAATGTATTTCTCATTTATTGTGATACAGACAAATGGAAGAGAAACAAGGTTGGGAGTTGAAACCAATCGTTAAGATTCAGTTAGATTAAGTTTCAGGTTCCTATTAAATTTCCATATGGAAATGTTACGAAGTCATATTGAATATAAAATTTTGGAGTTCAAGGAAAGTTTCTGGACTGGAGACATAATTTAGGAATACATGAAATATAGATACTGGGAGTGCCAAAAAATTGTGTACACATTTTAAGAGATGCTATCTATGCTCAAGCAATAGTTTGCCATAATCAGAAGTGTCTGGACGCTGATGGTAACCACTTTGAGCACCTCTTATAATTGCAGAAGTCAAATGTGACTTGTATTCATCATTTGTTATCGGTACATACTGAGTATTACAATTTTAATAGTTTTTTTCCCTTTCTTAAAATGTGTATACATTTTTTGGCACCCTCTGTACATTTAAAGTCTTGGTGTTGAATGGGATCACCTAGAGAACAAGCACAGATCAAGGAAAAACAAAAACAGAAAACAAAAAACCTTCTCAAGAATTGGTCCCTGAAGTCACGAAGATGAAAAAGAATCAGACAAGGACACTGAAAAAGAACAGTTAGAAAGGTGATAGGAGAAACAGGAGAGTTTAATCCCAGAGGCAAAGGAGGAAAACATTTCAAGTAAGATGGTTTCTCATATACTGTGAATAAGTCCTTTAAGATAAGAACAGACAACTGAACATCTGATTGGCAGTGGTAGTTAGTAGTCCTTAATAAGCACATATCTACAAAATACCCAACATTCTAGTCTATGATACCCTGTAAAGTAAAGTAATAAAAGTATTGTTAGAGGCCATAATAGGCAGTATTATTTCTCAATAGATAAAATACATTACTTAATATCGAAAAAAATGTTTTGCTTCAATTTAATTTGGTCTGCCATGTTAATAGATAATTTCCTACCAAATCAGCTATTTAGAAAGTAGTAAATTTAAGAGAGAAAAATGATTTACCACGTAGTTGTGTATAATGATTTGCAAGGTGTTATGAACAGAAGAATAAAGTCCTTGATTAATGGAGCACATCATTCTCCTTCCACAGAAGGCTAGCTTGCTTTCCATCACACATGCTGTGGTACACGGATGTAATACTTACACACTGTGTAATTAAAAATAGAGCTTGAATTCATTATGTTTTTAAGATACTTTATTTTTAAAAATATTTTTAGGTTTACAGAAAAATTGAGTGAACTGTACAGAGATTTCCCATATCCTCGTATTCCCCTCCTATATACATGTATAGACTCCCCAATCGTGAATATCCCCCACCAGAGTGGGACTTTGTCACTATTGATAAAACTACACTGACACATCATTATCATCCAGAATCCATAGTTTACATTACAGTTCACTCTTGTGTTACTCACGCTATGGGTTTGGACAAATGTATGATGACATTTATCCATCATTATAATATCATACAGAATAGTTTCACTGCTTTAAAAATCATCTATACTCTGCCTCTTTATCCCTCTGCCTTGTCTCCCAACCACTGACAACTATTGATCTTTTTCCTGTCTCTGTAGTTTTTCCTTTTTCAAAATCTCCTATGGTTGGAACATACAGTTTGTAGGCTTCTCTGATTGGCTTCTTTTACTTAGAAATATACATTTACGCTTCCTCTATGTCTTTTCATGAGTTGATAACTCATTTCTATTTAATGCTGAATTATATTCTATTGTCTTAGTACCTTAGTTTATATAAAAATAAACTAACAAAAGAAAACTTATGCAACGATAATAGAAAAAGTACTGTAATAGAAAAACTGAAGCTAGAGGTTAAAAGGGACACTTTCTAACAAGAAATTTTAATTTACCATAAAACAAAACAATTCTAAATGTGTATTCACTAAACCACAGCCTCTCTCAAAATATATAAAGCCCAAACAGATGAAATTATAAGAAAAAGTAGATAAATCTACAGTTATACTAGGAAATTTTTGTACAACTTTTTCAGCCACTGATAGACCATTGATGTAATATCAGATACAATTTGGAATATTTGGGCAATACAGTCAATAATTATCTAATTGTGTATAAAACATTGCACTAAAAATTATAAAATATGCTTTATTTTTAAGCAAATGGAAAAATGTAGACATATTACAACATTCTGGAAGTTTTGGAAGAAAATTTATAGCTTCAAGTACATGCATTAGAAAACTAAAACTAAAAAGACAGCAAAATGGACACAAATAAAATAGAAGGAAGAGAATAAAAGTAATAAATAATAGAGAATAGTGAGTCAGAAAACAACCAGACTATACAGAGGATCATTAAGATGTAATTTGATAATTTTCTAAGGCTGATTAAATGCATTAACACCTTGTGAGACTGCTCAAGAAAAAAAATAGGTGAAAATACACAAATAATTAGTGTTTAAATGTAAAAGAAAATGTTACATATTCTACAAATATTAATAAGGTAACAAAAGAAAAACAAAAATATGTTTATCATGTAAATAGGTTGCATAGTAAAATGGATAGATTCTCAAAAAAATACACTTTACCACAACAGAAAAAAAATAAGATGTAGAAAATGTTAATTATTCGATAAATGCTAAAAAGTCAAAGTTTACTGCCAAAATATTATGCAGCAAACAACTGACATATATCATTGACTTAGAACAACAAATATTTTATTTTTGCTTCACAATCGTGCAGGTCAGTTCTGGCTTTGTTACATTCAGCTTGGGTTGGCTGGGCCTCGTTCTACACATCAGATTCTGTTCTTCTGCATGTATCTCCTCATTCCAGGACCGGTGGCCGCCTGGGATATGTTCTTCATGTGAGAAATGGTACAAGTGCAAGACGCTAGCCCAAACAGTACTAGCATAATTAAAGCTCTCGCTCCATCTTGCCTGCTGACATTCCATTGTGTGACTCTACAGCAATACACTCATTCGTGACCATTTAGATTGTTTCTAGTTTGTTTTTTTTGTTATGAATCAAGCTGCTCTGAACATTCTTATACATGTCTTTAGTGCATATAAGTACCTCACAGTAAAGAAGAAATTTCCTTTGTCTTCTACAAAACTCTACCTAGTGTAGCTTATACTGTGTGCATGCACACACACACACACACACACACACACACACACACTCCAATACTACTAGGTACACTTCTGGATTGTGGAATTGATAAAAAATGCAGAGGAACAGCATACGTTTATGTAAATACAAAAATGGGTATTTATAGATTAGCATTTGCTCTTGGAGTCTCCAATAGTTTCAACCAGCTTGTCTTAACACTTTGCTTTTATTACTTAAGATACATACATATGTGATGTTCCCAACTGGGCTTAGACATTCAATTGTTCCAGTTCACATTATAGCAGTGGGATAATGTAGAGTTTGCCACCTATCTACAGCTAAGTGGCTCAGAAAGATTAAACTACCATGCCTCACAGAGTGGATAAAAATAGAACTGAACTAGTCTTTCCCTTTCAATGAACAGATTAAACTAAAGAATTTGCAGGATGGAAAGATATCTTCTCATTCTTAAAAAAGTTGTTCCTTGTACTGACAAATTAGTAGAATGCCAACAACTCCCTTTTCAGTATTAAAGAATAGTTAAAGTTTCTCCTGGAATAGAAGGAAGATCAAAGAAAATCAAGATAATTATACTCTACTGCGTTTTAAAAAATGCCTTTGTTACAAAACTGAATTTACTGATTATAGTAAAATACTATAAATGTGAAATCGGAGAGGCATTTAGTAGGGACAATCAGGTTCCTTTTAAGAATGTTACTTTGAAATTATATTCATCACTTTCTCATTAGGTAAAAGTTAGTCATTTGGTCATAAGTAGTCGCAAAAGGGCCTGAGACATGTGGCCTCTAGCTGCACTATGTACAAGCTAAAACACAAGGGATTCTATTATTAAAATGATGAAAATTAAATTTGCAGACCATTGATAATCCAGGTCACATACAAACATTTTAAAGATGATAAACATAGTATTTTTCGTTGTTGTTGTTGTTGTTTGTGATTCATAAGAAACATGAAGTCATTTTTTTTCTTCTTGCTCATTACTTTTCATTGCATATTACTTTAAAATTACCTTTCTTTGAACTTTCTATACTTTCAGTTCCTAGGGAATTTTATATCTGTTTACAGATTTGGAAAACAGGGTAATAAACTATTTCAAATATGCTAATATTTCTCTTACATTTTCAATCCTTACGCAACAGATTTTTAAGACCATAGACTGGTTTCAGTAAAAAACAGTGAAATGCATTTTGATTCATCCTAGTGTTATCCATCAGCACAAAGCCATAAAGTTGTGAAAGCAAACTTGTCTGCTGAAGGACTTCACATAGCTGTAAGCCTAAGGCAAGTGTGAGTAAAGAAAGGTGAGGATGAAAAGATGGGTGAACCAAATTGTTAAAGACTCTGAACACCATCATGTACCTTCAAACTGCTATTATGCAGTTGGGAAATGAGAAATCTTTTATTACATTATTTTATTATGAAAATATTTTATTGCATAGACCTGTTAACAAAAACTATTGGGAATGTAGGCCAAATATATTCATTTAGTGTATACTATATATGCATATACTACTCTGCTGTATTATGTGCACTATAAAACATATACTAAATAAGAGCTTAAATAAATAGGAAAATACTAAACAGTATTTTAAATATTTATTTTACAAGACTGTTAAAAGAGTTTTCCACAATTATAAAGGTTTTTTTTTTTTTTTCATATTCTGAATACTCAGTTTTTAAAAATCTTACTGATGACATGAAAGTCATAATATGAGGAGTTATATTTCAAGCCCCATTATGCTCAGGGTGAAGTTCAATATTCACATTAATGGATATAAGTCTCTATTTCATATAGTTTTCTTGTTAATGGTGAAAATAAATAATTCCTCCCCAGTAAGGACGAATGTAAACCAGAATCGACTGCTGACAGTCCTACAAATTCATCACTAAAAAAACAGTTCCATGGAAGGCAGGTTTAATCCACAACTGTAGGGAAATTATCCCTCACCTTCCTAGTTACCACTTCCTACGTTTTTAATGTAAGAAGTCCCTAAAATAACCCCTCTTTTCTCACTCTGTTGTTGCATAAACATTCAACGAATCTCAGAACTCCAAGCTCTCTTAAAAATCCTGACTACGGCCAAGGATTTGCCTGGATGGAGACACTACACTATGTGTTCCAATTCAGTTCTCTTTTCCTGGGCAAGAAACACGATCTCCATCTTTATCTCCAATATTCAAGTAAGGGTTGCCATTCGTGGAAAAATTCAAAAGCATTTGGAGTTATTGGTTTTAAGCTCTGATTAGAATTTTTGTTTTTTACCACGTGATGAGGCTGGAAGTTAGCTCATGTCAGAAATACAGGAATTGTTTGGCATGTTTTAATTACACAGCCATATTCTCTGTTTGCATGTGCTTGCATTACTGACATTATTTTTATCTGTCAGTCACAGGACTTAATATGGCTTAAAATGAAAATTAATTCAACTTAACCAGACATGAATTAAATTTGAGGCCCCACTGTCAATCTTGCCCATTGTGAAATCTCCACTTTTCTCATAGGATAACTCAATTTCCTAAATGCAGGATGCTTCAAATAAGTAAAGGAGCCTTGCAATTTGAACAACAAATATTACCATATCCTATTTTTTTTTTTTTTATCTTACAGTCTTTAGTTACAAAAATACACATGAATTAAAGTGTTAACATTGTGGCTCATCCTTCCATGGGTTTCATGCAAACTTCTTTTGAAACCTCTACTTTAAGCAAAAGTTGTTGCCTGGTTGTTAAGCATTTACTTTACATGAGAATCTATCTTGTTGAATATTCTAGGTATTAAGACTCTCAATATAAGGTACAGTAGTTATACCAAATCTCTGATTTTCAAAGGATAGAATGTATATTCTCTCTCTATCTAACTCTGTAATAGTCAACCTAATTCAGCTTTTAGCTTTCCTTGGGAATATCAAATCAAAATGTAGCTGAAATAAATTCCAAGATAATTAAAACAAGCTGTTAACACTGATCTGGTACAGACTTACCTTGACACCAAACGGTATCTCATAAAGCGATACCCGTTTATATTATTTGATAGGTTAACTGCCTCATAATAACTACTCAACAACACATGAGAAAGTGGCCCCTATAGTTATTGTAACAGCAACATTTAGTGTTCTCAAGTACAGATCAAATTCTTGATCTATATATTTGCTGATGGACTTCTGATGCTGCAATTCTCAGCAAAGCCTCTGTTCCCGTTTCTTGGCTACATCAGCCATCAGAACAGAGCAATTTTAGTCCCTTCTGTCCCCCTGCATCTGTTCCAAAGGATATCAAGCACAGCAAATTAGTGATCTCAAATACCAATCTGGCACAGGTGCTGGGTCACAAGCTTTCATTTTAAACAAGTAATTGAAAAACTATCTTTACCTGGCAAGAACAGAAATGAACTAAAATGTTCTGTGCCATATTTGTTTATTTTCAGAGAGTATTTCTTTTTAATCATTTAGGTTATTTATTTTATAGTCTTTGCTTATGGAATAATGCCCCTTTCCACTTAGAGGAAAAATAGAAGAAATATAACACACTTTAACAGAATGCTTATTGCCGTCTAAAAGATATAAATAATTCTGTATTCCTGCTTTGGAGATTAGGAAGATAAGTTGGTAGGCAAAGTCCTGCTAGAAATTCTACTCACCATCAAAGTTAAAGTAATTCATTCAAATTAGAAACTTTAAATCTCATTTGTGTTCAGAGAAGAAACCATGTTTTTAACGCTAACACACAAATTTGAAAAGCACATCAATGAAAAAAAATCATAGACCAACTTTTCCGTTTTGGTATATGAAATTCTCTTGATTCACTTCTATATCAAACATCACTTTAATATCATATATTTTACTCTTTCAAGAAGGTTATTGATTTTTCATGGTTTCATCTCTCAATCAAAGCCTAACATGAAAACTTGCTTGTTGACTTGAGCCTTGACGTAAATTTTAATTTAACTCTTTTTCTAGTAACATGTTTGTCAGTGGTATATTAATTTTCCTGTCACTGAAACTAGTGAACTCTCTAAATGCTCTGCTCACTAGAGTATAAAATTATTTTCTTCATTTTGATTATTCAATTAATGCTAATTTTTTAAAAAATAAATGTTTCAAGCAACTACATTACATTCCACACAGTTGAAACTCTTCTTCTGCCATGCTAGTTAGTGATTATCAATTATTGGAATTAATACTCTTAAGTATTTAAAGGAAAGAAACATCCCTGGGTTGTTTTAGATATCGCTGCTGCTTTTTCATCTCCCAGGAGAGACACAAAGCTCCAAGCACTCGTCCTGGAAGGTTATGCGTTTCGCTGCTATTTTTTATGTAGTGGGTGGAGGTGCTAAAGTGATGCCTGGGATTGGAATAGAAGTAATTTTTATCCATGAGTTTTTCGTTTGTTTGTTTTTTAATATTCAATTCCCATCATGTTAGTTATAACTCAGTCCCTATACCGCCGATGACACTGTTAGCTAAGGGAAAGACCTCCAGGTAAATCAAAGTTTCTGAAATCAGCTAGATGGACACAGATTTTTATTAATTCACCAAACTCAGGAACATTTCTACAAGCATGATTACTTTATTAAATGACACTTCAGAAGACAGTCACATTTTGTTTATATTTTCTAAAGTGTTTAAATGGATGCTTTCTGAATTTTAAAATAATGATTGGGGAGTCTGTAAAATGCCAAATTGTATTTGATATGTAATTATTCTTTTATTGTATTTTTTTATATTCAACTTACCACTACAGAAACATAAAATGTAGAGGTTAACTACTAAAATATAGGGAAGAGAATATGTGCTATCTGATTTTGTTTTAATTTATTCAGTTTTATGTACTATGATCAAATGAAGCTTATCTTACACCATACCTGTTACCTTGTTTCGCCCCCAATTTTTTGATTCTATGTATTGGCCCATAGGGAGTTTTGCGTTCATCCCTCTTCTCATTTCATTTTCAGAATCTTAGTTACAGGAAATAATTGTTCTTTATACCTGGAGTTCTAATAGTTGTTATGTTTACATGGATGCTAGCACATTTTTGATTGGGCTACCAAATTTAATAGTTGGTAACCCCACTCATTTTTAGCCAGAGAGAACTATTAACTTTAATGAGGCAGCCATTCTCACAAACTTGAATCAGATTGACAATCAACTTCCTGGTAATTGGATTAGCAAAATTCTGTAAGTTTCAAGTTTCTATGCAATTTGCATATTCATACAAGTCTTGCTTCACTCTGATTTATAACTCTTCTATGTATATTTACAAGACAGTCTTTCAATTTGCAAGTGAATGACCACCCTAAAAAATATTGTTTCGTGCGAGCTAGTCATATGTATATGAATGTTTAAACTTCCTAAAGTTTAAAAAGATTGACAAATGTGATTTCTTATTTTCATATATTTATGAAAATAAGTTATATTTTGTATGCATACACAACTCATTATATATACCTTTAATTCTATAGTAAATCAAATTGTTCTGCTGTAATCTTTTTTTTTAATATTCATATTCCATAAAATTATGTTTCTATATATTGTCCTGGAATTTTAAATGCAGCTTCTAGGATTTTGTGTAATAAATTACCAACTTATTGATTTTTAAAAAGCTTGCAATTTATTACTTTAAAAGGGTGGTAGGTTCTTCCATATTCTGTGACATGCCTCTACACTCTATCCTTCAAGTGCCTGAGCTCTTCTAAAGTTATAATTTCTTTTAACAGTGGGTAGAAGAGGGAACTATAATAAAGTGAAAGCATTCTGAAATGGGCATTACTTAACATCTACTATAAATTTCAGAATCTTCCTCCAAATATAGACATGATAATTTCCCATAGGTTTGTTGAAAGTAGTAAGTGAGATAATATATTGGGAAAATGTGTTATGTTTTACATGAGTAATATATTTGCTATCTATTGCTATGCATTAAATTATCCCCAAACTTAGTTGTTAAATATATATAGATTTATTTATATATATATATATATATATATATATATATATATTATCCCACATAATTTCTTAATGTTAGGAATCTGGGAGCATCCTACTAACTGGATAGCCTTAGTTCAGGGTCTTTCCTGAGGTTGTAGTCAAGATATCAACTGGGACTACTGTCAGAAAAGCTTTACTGAGCTGCAGAATCCACTCTGAAGCTCACTCACAAGGCTTCAGTCCATCACATGGGTTTCTCCAGAAAGTTGCTCATAATATGGAGCTAGTGTGTCCTGGAGAAGGTGATCTGAGAGAGAGTACAACACCAAACTGTCCTTTATGGGTTATGTTCCAAGTCACACATTATCATTTTGTTTCATTCTATTTTTAGAAGCTGGATATGAAGTCCAGCCTAAATTTAATGGAAGGGAGTTAATAAAGTAAGTGGATAATAAGAGGGAAGATCATTAAGAGCTATTTTGGAGGCAGACTACCCCATCTATTTAACACACTGTCACAAGATCGCACAACTATAAAACTTCATTTTTGCCTTCTATGTACAGAATGCACTGAAAGAAAGAAGAAAAAGAAAAACAGAAAATTAATTTTATATTTGTTATATAATTAACATGATATATAATTAAATAATATTAAATTCAATATAAAACATATTTTCATATCAAATTTATATGAAATGTTATCAATATTAATTAATACTATTAAATTAATATAAAATTATATATTAGAATGATTGAATTAGCACTTAAGTATCTAGTATAAACAAACCTATTGGTTGTTACTAGGCACGAATGATGGAAAGCTGTCATGAAGATGACATACAGAAGGTGAAAATTAAATTGAGAATTGGAAAATGAGGAGAGCTAGGATGGTAAAGTAAATTAACGGAGGGCGGAAGGCAAAGGAATTTAAAGGCCAACATGGTAACTTAAGAAAAATCAGTGATAAGTGAAAGACTGTGGCTTCTTTGTGAAACTGAACATTTTTCAATTTTGTTGGAACACATGACAGAATAATTATCTGAATAGATCAAGCAAGTAGTTAGAGATATAAGCAGAGAACAAATCATTGAATACATTTTACAGTGCTATCTTAGTTAAAGGAAAAGTGGCCTTATGACACTTGTCTAAATGACACATTAGACAAGATAGATTTAATTGATATTTTTAGAACATTTCACCCAAAAGCAGCAGAATATACATTATTTTCTAGTGCATATGGAACATTTTCTAAGATAGACCACATGTTAGGACACAAAAAAAGTTTGAAAAAATTTAAGAAGATTGAAGATATATAAAGCATCTTCTGTGAAGACAATGGTGTAAAACTAGAAATCAATTATAAGAAGAAAACTGAAAAACACATGAGCACATGGAGGCTAAATAGTAGGCTACTGAACAATGAATGTGTTAATGAGATCAAGAAAGAAATCAAAAGATATTTTGAGACAAATTAAAATGAAAACACAACAACCCAAAAATATATGTGACAAAGCCAAAGAAGTTCTAAGAGGGAAATATCATATTCCCTCAAAAAGCAAGAAAAATCTCAAATAAATAATCTAACCTTACACATAAAGGTACTAGGAAAAGAAGACAAACAAATACCAAAGTGAGGATAAGGCAGGAAATAATAAGATTGAAACAGAAATAAGCAAAATAGAATCCAAAACAAATACTAACTAACTAACTAACTAACTAACTAACTAACTAAATAAATAAATAAATAAATAAATAAAACCAAGAACTGGCTCTTTGAAAAAATAAGTAAAACTGATAAACTCACCAGACTCATCAAGAAAAAGAAAGAGAAAAAGAAAAAAAGACCCAAATAAATAAAAATCAGAAATGAAAGAGGAAAAGTGACAGACAACTGACACTAAAGAAATAGAAAATGATTACAAAAAAAAAAAAAAAAATACTATGAACAATTAAATGCCAACAAGTTGGACAACCTGGAAGAAATGGATAAATTCCTACAAACCTACAATATTCCAAGACCAAACCAAGAAGAAACAAAAAATCTGAACTAGCCAATAACTACCAATAAAATCAAATCAGTAATCAAAAAACTCCTAACAAATAAAACTCTTAGACCAGATGGCTTCACAGGTGAATTTTACCAAACAGTCAAAGACAAATTAAAACCTATCCTTTTCAAACAATTCCAAAAGTATGAAGAGAAGGGAAGGCTCCCAAGCTTATTTTATGAGGCCAGCATTATGCTGATTCTAAAACTAAATATATATATATTTATATATATATAAAATATAGATTCAATTTATATTTATATATTATATATTATAAATATATATATATATTTATATTTATTAATTATTAATTTATATTTATTAATATATATATTTATATTTATATATATTATAAATATATATATATTATATATATAATTATATATTATATATATTTATTATAAATATATATATATATATTTATATTTATATATATATATAAAACATAGATTCAAAAATCCTCAAGAAAATATCAGCAAACTGAATTCAAAAAATACACTAAAAAGATTGTACAACACAAACAAGTGGGATTTATTCCTGGGTTGCAAGGTTGGTTCAATAGCCACAAATTCTTAACATGATACACTACATAAATAAAATGAAGGATAAAAATCATATGATCATATCAATAGATGCAGAGAAAAGCATTCGACAAAAGCCAGCATCCATTTATCATAAAAACTGATAGCACAGTGGGAATAGAGGGAACATACTTCAATATAATAACAGCCAAATATGACAAACCCACAGTCAATATCATACTCAATGGTATGAAAGTACAAATGATGTCCTTAGGATCAGGAACAAAATTAGAATGTTCACTTTCAATTCTTTTAATCAACATAATATTAGAAAATATTATAAATATTTTCAGGTGTACAATAGCCAAGATGTGGAAGCAACCTAAGTGCCCATCGATAGATGAATGGATAAAGAAGAAATGGTACATATGTACAGTGGAATATTACTTGGCATTAAAAAGAAAGAAATCTTGCCATTTGCAAAAACTTGGATGGACATAGATGGTATTATGCTAAGTGAAATAAGTCAGAAGGGGAAAGACAAAAAAATATGCCTCCTGCAAATTGGGGTAGCAAAAAGATCTCATCTCTTGTTTCAATATTTGACAGCATGGGAAGTATTTAAAACAATTCGACATTAATTGGGATACAAGCAAAATCACTTGTGACGAAATGATTTTCCTCAGTATATATTTTGTATATAGAAATTGTTCTGCTTTGTAATTTTAGGTAATTTTTCCAATTATTTTCTAAAAGTTGTGATTTTTTTTTTTTTTTGAGCCCAGGTATTTTTTGCTACCCAGTAGAATTTCTGTATTATAAGGCATGTTATGCCACAAAACTGGTAATCTTTAATTTTGAGAGTTAATGAAGTTCATATTTTACATTACTGGTTCAATAACACATAATATATTTCGAAATTCCTACTGATCAACAATACAATTAATAACCAAAGCTTTGTAATTTTGTCTAAATAAGCTTTTATCTGCTCCACACATATTTTTATAACCATCAATTATAACACATCTTAGCAGATTCCACACCTCAGGTTGTACTCTGAATGATATTTTCTCAAATTCTTTGAAACTATTCTCCCCTGTAATTGTTCAATGGAGACCATTGATAGAGGCTAATTCTTCAGTCACTTCAAATTCAGCATACATTCCTTGAATAAACAACTGAAAATGATGTATAACAATTGTTGACTCAGTTTGAGTCAAGAAAACCATTCCAAATCATTTGGCTTGTTTTTTGGTTATATATATATTATTCCCAATGTTCTCAAATCTTTTATCAATTGTTCTCCACAAAAGGCTATCTTAAACAATTTATTTTCTCTAAACACTTTTCTTCAGCTGCTTTAATCAAACATGATTTAATTAACTCATTATTGATAAATGACTTTTCTTACTTGGCTAATCAATGAGCTAATTAGAAATGGATATTATTGCAGCCTCATTTTTATTTTTGTGAGGAAATTTTAAATTTCTAATTTTTTTATTACTGCCTTCCTGTCAGTTAGGAATATTGTGGTGGGTGCCTAGTTTGA
The DNA here is from genome assembly GCF_004115265.2 of Rhinolophus ferrumequinum. Lineage (NCBI taxonomy): Eukaryota > Metazoa > Chordata > Mammalia > Chiroptera > Rhinolophidae > Rhinolophus > Rhinolophus ferrumequinum. The sequence continues at coordinate 68,991,544 of NC_046293.1, read as the reverse complement.
TAGAGTCTATGTATATCATATTCTTTTGGCGTAGCTACAGTGCATATACAGTATTGCATAATAAACACAATTCTTTGCCATCTAATTCATTAACAGAATGATCAAAATTCTGTTGTGCCTTAAAAAAGGCAATCTCTGAAAATCAACTGCTTCTTCTTTTCTTATTTCGACATGATGAGTATGCCCTGCTAATACAAAATTAATAAAATTCTGTGGTATAGCAAAGTGCATGACACTCAGAACACTGTTCAATTACAACAGCATCACTGATATGTAATAAAATACTAATAGCACTGCATATGGTCTTTGTCACAGTAATTCAATTGTACGGCTGTAGCACAAAAGCACCAATATAGAGTAAACAAATGAGCATTGTTATGTTCCAATATATCTTTATTCATGAACACTGAAATTTTAATTTTACATAATTTTCAACTCATAAAATATATTTTTCTTTTGAATCTTTTAAACCACTTTAAAAGGTAAAAATCATTCTTAGCTCATGTACCATAAAATCAATCTGTGATTTTAGCACCTACTTGCCATGTGGTTAACCTTTAAAAGAAAAGGAAAAATATACCGAGACTTGGTGACAATATGTAAGGACTAGAACAACTGCTGAGTATCACTGAGAAGAAAACTAAGGGTAGAGCTTTATCTACCCTTTCATCTACCACATCAGGATTTAATGGGACATATCGTGTTTTGGTGAGAATAAATGATTTTGTTTCCTGTGGTTCTACATGTATGAAATATTACAAAATTAATTCTTTTAATTTAACTTTCTAGGAAAACAATTAAATAATCTAAATTGAAGTTAGCTGTAAAGAAGAATACAGATTTCTATAGGCTTCATCGCAAAGTCAGAGTAATTACTCCCTCCCCAAAGCAAAAACGTTGCAGAGTTCAGAGATGAAGAGGGCAGAGTCCAGCTTTTTAGTCCCAGTGGCCCATTTGGATAAGATTATCACCACTCTTGACTATCCTGATAATAGAAGAAACAACTTTGTTCTTTCTCCCAGGATATATCTGGTGCATAGGTTCACACCTTATTCAGAATCACTACACGTTCATTTAGTCTTCCTAGAGTCATTGGTACAAATGTAATTGAAACTGAACATATAAGAGATATGCATGATTCAGATGATGTGGAATTCATAGTGATGGTTCCTTTGCTGCTTGAGGCAGCTGTGGCTGAGAGCATAGCTCTCAGCCTAGCTGAGCCAGCACATATCTTCCTACATTAGATGTTGATGTTCTTGAGAATTCTATAATTAATCATTAAATATGTGTTTGATGGGGGGGGGAATCAATATAATTAACCATATAACCAAATAAATGTGGAGAACCATGAGGTCATTTAAATATATGCAGAAAAGGCAACTGAAAAAAATTAATCTTTGTTTATGGTAAAAACTCAGCAAACTTGTCTTAAAGCTAATGGTATATTTACACAAAGCCGATGCTGATCTCATATTACTGGTGACAAAATAATTAAAAAAAATAGAGCAATTACATTTGTTTATTTCTGACTTCCAAAAAGTAAGGGAATGTTGAATAATGTATTTATTAATATGTGATCATATCACATATCATGTAATATATAACTCTTGGATGCAATAATTAAAAATAACAAAAACAAGAGAGAAAACTAACACTCAAGTGAGATTTTATAAGCAGGAATAGAGATATAAGGAACAGAGAAGAGATATAAGTAGAACTCATAGAAAAATTCCTACATTTCGTATAGTAGGAATCTTTTTTGTAAGATAATGAGCCAACAAGCAACAATAATTAGATTAATAAAATAATTGGAATAATGTTCTACAAAATTATCCCCTCTTCATTTATGCAACATTCTTCCATGTCTCAGAATCCAGTTAGGAAAATCATTCACCAAATCTTGAAAATTTGTCCATATTTATGTGGGTTTATTTCTGGGCTCTCAATTCTATTCCACAGCTCTATGTGTCTGTTTTTCTGCCAATACCATGCTGTTTTGATTATTGTTGACCTGTACTACAAGCTAAAGTCAGGGAGTGTGATACCTCCAGCAATGTTCTTTTTTCTTAGGATTGCTTTGGCTCTTTGGGATCTTTTGTGATTCCATACAAATCTGATGATTTTTTGCCCTATTTCTTTAAAAAATGCCATTGGGATTTTGATGGGTATTACATTACATTTGTATATTGCTTTGGGTAATAGGGCCATTTTAATTTTTGACAAAGAAGCAAAAACATACAATGGAGAAAAGACAGTCTCTTCAATAAATGGTGCTGGCAGAATTGGAAAGCCACGTGCAAAATAATAAAATTGGACTGCTATCTGTCACCATGTACCAAAATTAATTCAAAATGGATCAAAGACTAAGCATAAGACCTGAAACAATACACTGCATAGAAGAAAACATAGGTACTAAACTTATGGACTTTGGGTTCAAAGAGCATTTTATGAATTTGACTCCAAAGGCAATGGAAGTAAAAGCTAAAATAAACGAATGGGACTATATGAAACTTAAAAGCTCCTGCACAGCAAAAGAAACCCGACAAAATAAAGAGGAAACCAACTGAATGGAAGAAGATTTTTGCAAACAGTGCCTCCGACAAGGGGCTCATATCCAAAATATACAAGGAACTCATGCAACTCAACAGCAAAAAACAAAGAACCCAATTGAAAAATGGGAAGAGGACCTGAAGATACATTTCTCCAAAGAGGACATACAAATGGCAAATAGACATATGAAAAAATGCTCAGCATCACTAATCATCAGAGAAATGCAAATAAAAACCACAATGAGATATCATCTCACCCCAGTCAGAATGGCTATCATCAGCAAGACAAATAGTAACAAGTGTTGGAGAGGCTGTGGAGAAAAAAACGAACCCTCATACACTGTTGGTGGGAATGCAGACTGGTGCAGGAGCTATGGAAGGCAGTGTGGAGGTTCCTAAAAAAATCATGAATAGAATTACCATGTGACCTAGCAATCCCTCTCCTGGGTATCTACTCCAAACATCTGAAAACATTTATCCATAAAGACAAGTGTACTCCAATGTTCACTGCAGCTTTATTTACAGTGGTGAATATGTGGAAACAACCAAAATGTTCTTCGTTAAATGAATGGATAAAGAAGTTGTGGCCCATATGCACAATGGAATACTATTCGGCGGTAAGAAAAGATGAAATAGGACCATTTGTGACAACATGGATGGATCTTGAGAGTATAATGCTAAGCAAAATAAGTCAGACAGAAAAAGCAGAGAACCATATGATTTCACTGATATGTGGTACATAAACTGAAAACACAAAAGAACAAGACAAACAACTGAAAGAACAAAAACTCATAGACACAGACAATAGTTTAGGGGTTACCAGAGGGTGGGGGGAGGGGGAAGCGAGGCTATAGAAGAGGGTAAACAGGGTCTAATGTATGGTGATGGAAAGAGAACTGACTCTGGGTGGTGAACAGTGTGAGATCTAGATAATGTATTACAGAATTGTACACCTGAAATTTATGTAACTTTACTAATAATTGTCACCCCAATAAACTTTGATTTAAAGGGAAAAAAAATCTTGAAAATTTGCATGGCAGCAAATTATCTATATAACAGGGGCCATATTGCAAATTTTAGTGTCATTTTGGGTCAACCAGTTGTTTTTCAGGAATACTATTTGTAATAAATTAAGCCATGTTCTAATGAATTTGTTGATTACAAGTCAACCCTGGAGAAAACTCACAGTAAAAACAAGATATTCAAGGTAGGCAAGAGAATTTCCCACCTCTCTGGAAATTCTTTCACCTCCAAGGCCACAGAAAAGGTATTCCTCAATCTGCAGGATTTTTTTTTTTAATATGTTAATCTACTGCTATTTTCTCTAATATAATATAAAATGTGGTGATTAATCCTAATATTCATCAAAGGATTTAAATCTATTAACTATTTAATTGAGCCAATATTAAGTATGTTCCTAGATAGTCAATTTATAGTTTAGAAAACATTTATTTTAATGGCCTGTGTTAATGTAACGTTGGTAAGGAGGGAAGAAGGACATAGATAAAAATTTGTATTTTTGAGGTGTGCATTGGAAATATTTGATTAATAATTTACACAAACAAATCTTATAAGATTTAGCAATATTTTAAAAATGAGATTCACATTTCATTCAATTAAAAGTGTATATTTAAACAATGACCATGTTTTTGCTAATTGTGTGAGTATGTATTCACTATATACCAATTCCTGCTTTCCATACAAGGTCTAAATCTTTAATCTTCTGACCATTCTTTAACTATTTCCTTCTCACATAAAAAGGCTGAGTACCAGAAAGCTTCAAAAAGGAGAGAAAAGGAAAAAATGTAACTTGAAACCGTGTCAGGTTGACACAAAGTAGAGGATGACGACATTGGTAAAAAAAACCCCAAAAGACCCATTTCCTTATTTCCTTCACCACCAACATTTTTTCCCCTTCTATTTGTAGAGATCCTCAGTTTTTTTAAATCTATAACATCTTCAAAATAAATGTAAAAATTCTTTAGTGGCATTATTTAAACTAAACAACACACATGAGAATCAAATCATCTTTCATTTTGCAGATGAGTAAAGTGATCTGAGAAATCAATTTGCTTCTCCAAATAAACTGCATGACTATTGGTATTCACAGCTATAACATTTGATACACTTTATTAAAAGTACTCACTTTTGAAAAGTAATTTTAAATTTGTCATCTGTTTGCCTGCTGAATAGATTCTAACATATATATAAGTTTCTTTTACACACACTTGAAAGGCAAGTATATGAAAGAGTTCTTATGTATCTAAAATTTAATTTACATACATATGGTTATATCAAGAAGTTTTTTCTATATAATTAATGGATGATGAACAACTCATAATTTATTTGCAGATTGGAGAAGACACAAGTAGAATAATAAGCCATGTTATTAAAATATATTAAAACCCAAACAACTGAAAAGATACTACATAAATTGAAGTTTTTGTGGGAAGATACCACTCAGAGTAAAGGAAGACATACACATACGTTTGAGAGAGCCAAGTTTTGATCTATAACACAAAGTAGGGGGAAAAAGTCTGCAAAATGAAAGCATTGATATTAGAAGAAATTCTTCTAGGATGGGATGAATCTGGATTTCTTTATCACAAAAAAACGAACTTTAAGTGGTTTTCAAAGAATATGGTTATGTAGATGACTGAAGACATTTCAGTTGAATGATAAATCATGAGCAAAAACCTTTTTGAAGTTATTGACAGATGGTTGAGAACATCAGAACCTCAGCTTTGTAAATACATGAGTTACGCTCTGGTCACAATTTCTAGACAAGGTGATTCTGATGCTGGGTTTGGTACCTTTTTAATGATACTTCTTTTCTAAAGGATTTGCTTTCCTTCTATGAGCTTTGACATAGTAATTCTGTGTGGCTAACCTTAACCTAAAATTACTTTGACATCCTGTAAAGATAAGGCTATATTCTCTAGTCTCTAGGCTCTGTATGGGACTGAGGTGCCCTCATCAACTTGACAAATAGAAAGCAGTTGTAAAAATTGTTTTTAATTCTCTAACTTGTTTAAATACATTTAAATAATTTATGTTTTTGTTTGTTATCCTTTTAACTTACAACTTTTGAAATCTATCTGTTCGGATTTGGTCATATCACAGGAGCATTCCTGGAATGACTTGTTTATAAACCTAAAATGAACGTTAAAAGTGAACAAATTTTGTTATCTGCAAACAATTTTAGAAAGTATATTTGTGTTCTTAAATTATTTTACTGAAAATAAAAATTTCAAATGCAAACCCATTAGGCTTGACACTCTACAATTAAGATTATTAGCGATTAAATAAAGTGGTTAAGAATATATGAGAATTTAAATCAAACAGACTAGTATTTGAATTCTGGTTCTGTCAATAGAAAATCTGTGATTCTGAGCCATCCAATAACATCTCTGGGCCTTAGCTTTTCCTATCTGTAAAATAAGATCATTAATACCTTCCCCTGGGGTTGTGGATAAGTTTAAGAATTCCTGCAGGGCTCCTAAGTCTTATGCTAAGTCTCACAGAAGCAACACTATCTAGTATTCTAGAATATTCTGTAGCATGAAAGATTCTTCTGTGAATTTGTTAGATGACTCAGGAAATGTGTTGATAACACACATTCCCTGGGATAAAGACTTGGAGTTCAGGGGAAAGGGTTAATTTGTTGCTAACATCCCTGTATTAGCTTCTCGTAATTTCAGTTCTGCACTTCCAAAACATCTTGTAATTAATCTTTCCTTTAAATTGTAACCTCTTTAGGGATCAGAATGGAGCTTGAATGCAAGAAAACAAAAAATTAGAAAAGAGAGGTAATTGTGTACATTTTTAATTTTCCAACTTCAGAAATTTTCCCAGGGCTACACTATCAGTAAGAATCTGGAGAGTGGCTAAATAACTACAGATATGGCACTGTAAGATACAGTGCAACCCCAAGAGTTTTAGAATCAGAGAGATTTGTGTTCATTTATTTTCTAGTCATATAACTTTTGGTAAGTTGCTTTATTTTTCTATGTTTCAAATTCTGTATCTGAAAAACAGTGTCAATGTGATGTATAAAATATTCCTAGCACCAAAGAGGCATTCAGCACTTGCATATCTAGTATTGCATAGAAATGAAGGATCTATCAAAATCAAAATTAATAGGAAGAATTATGAAGGCATAGGTACTGAGATTTCTTGCAAGCTGTGTGTTCAGATGCCAATGTGGGGGAGATAGTATTTCAGATAGTGACATTAATTTATTAGACAAATCTCAAATATTTTCAGTTATACACACCAGTATGTCTAGTCACAACTTTTATTTTACTAAGATGACAAGATGACTTTTGAGAAAATATCAAATAACAAAATATATTCACATGCACTATTTTTAAAAAGTTGTTCAAAGGCATATTTTTGTTATGTAAGATATATTTAGTGGGATTTATACAAAAAGCTATGTAGTCATGTAGTTATAAGTATTTATTGTCTATTTATTTACTTTTACCTTTGTCTTCTTAGATACTCCTCTAGCTGGGAATTCAAATATATCATGAACTGACATCTGCTCATTTGTTTTTGGTAACACTATTCATGATACTCAGCAGCAAAAGCTGTGTGTGTGTGTGTGTGTGTGTGTGATATATGATAATATATACTATATATCTGGGTAAACAGACATATGCTTACTGTATGAACATATATATTAAAGCTTTTAATCAAGTGAATAACATGCCAATTTGTTACTGAACCAAATTTTAAACTTTGGTTAATTTCAAATGATTAAACAATTGAGTGCTCCCTTGAAGGTAGTCATAATTTAATAAAACTGTTTTGTGACAACTACCTAAACGAAGGAAGGAAGGAAAGAAGGAAGGAAGGAAGGAAGGAAGGAAGGAAGGAAGGAAGGAAGGAAGGAAGGAAGGAAAGAAGGAAGAAAAAGGAAAAGGAAAAGGAAAAGAAAAATGAAAAAGAAAAAGAAAATATCAGTAAAAAAGAAGTCTACATTTTATAAAATAAAGAGAAGTAGATTGAAAACTTGGAAAATCGAGTTAAAATTCTGACTCTTACACTTACTAGGTATTCAACTTAGGACAAATTCATTATTATTGCGCTGTAAGTCTTATAATCTATTAACATCAAATTGTAATACTCGTACTTGTTTAATGAGAGATGTGAGCACAAATTAAAGTAATATCTGCAAGAATATGTTTAATTATAGAGAATTCATTACAAACAGGGATATTACATTATCATAAATTTAAGAAGATATAATCATTTCATGATATTCTGGTTCTTTTTGAGTCTTTCATGCATATAGAGGGAAGAAATAAACTGTCGTGCTGGTACTTTCACTCAGAAAGTGCAAAAATAGGAAAAACAAGAGTTGGACTCTTAGAGAATAAGAAACAGTACATTTCATGACTATCCACAATTACAGGTAATGCTACTTTGAAACCTGATAATAGATCCATGAGTTTTGAATTGTAATTCCTATCAGTCTTAAAGTAGAATGAAAGCCTGTATAATGAAACTCTTGTCCTTTGCTATTATTACTAGCTAAGTTTTTAATTAATATAATTCTCATCTCATAAAGTGGAAACAACTAGGAGTCTTGTTTTTCATGAATTATGGTAATTATCCTGTTTCAGCCATCTGAAGATGTCACGGCAGACATGATTCACTTTGTGACTTCTATTTTTTAATTCATGCTAGACACCAAATAACAATGAATGTGGAAATAAGCCTGGATTCTACTCACAGAACATATAACTAATGCAAAACGGAAGACTGGCTCCTGAAAATAATTAACAAATAAAAAAATCTATTGTGAAAATAGTGCAGAGTTGGTTCCCAGTCTAATTAAAACCCCAGTTTCCTGAGAGATTCATATTAGCTGGCATAGAAAACAGTGTCTTTACATCTTCTATAGATGGGTTTGAATCACATTCCCCTAAAGGTTATAGTATTCCAGGTATTATCCTTAACCTTCCTGTTTCTGTTGAGAGGGTGGTTTGTTTGCATCTGGTATGGCAGACGTATTTGGGAGATGATACACATAAAGTATAAGTTCGTGATATTTCATTAGGTAAGCATTGACATCAGTAGCTAACTCTTGCTGTTAGCTGCTTTTTAAAAATCTAACTTGCCCATTTACCTATTCACTGTGAGATACACCCATAGTAGGATTAAGGTAGAAAATTAAGTAGCATTATCTAGTTACTAATTCAACCCTAGCACAACCCTCATCTGCACTTACCGAGGCACTCTTAACAAAAGAAAACAAGAAAAATGAGACCTCCTGTATATGAAAGATATTTGGTTAACACTGCAATTATTCTTTCCATTTATGGAAGAAAATTGTTTACTGAAAATTTTACTTACCTAACAAACATATATGAATTATCCTAGATGCCAGTGAAAATAATTTTCAAACCATGGTCTTTCTATGATTCAGATTGATTAATTGGACCTAATGTTTTCTTGATATGTTGTTTTTCTTATGCTCAATTATAACATAACTGGAGCCTTATCATACGTCACTAACATTAGCAGAAAATTCACATGAGTTCTGTTTCTTTAAACCAGTTATACACACTTTTCAAAACATAGCTAGTTCATTCTTACAACAGAAAAAAAATCTGAAATGACATAACTGTAAACCTAAGACAAAGGGAGTGAAAAATGATGTCGAATATGAAGGCAATCATGATCAAGAAAGTTAGAGTGAAATTGTAAAGGTCATTCTTTACAATATCCTTTCACTCACTTCAATTAGTTTCCAATTCAATTAATTCTATATGTTGCAACATGAATGATATTCTAGTGATACAAAGATACATTGAAACTATTTATGAAAAGGAAAATCTATAGAAGTCATAATTAATGAGTGGTTTGTAAGGGATTATTTTAACTGGGTAATAGCCCTTACCATTGTAATGATAAATATTTCCTAAAATGATATCCATCCATGGCACTAAGTAACGTTCCCTGAGTCATTCTTTTCATGGAGAAATTTGTTTTTAAGCAGAGATGGTGCTTGCATTGAATTATGGGTATTTTCAAAATATGTTTAAAATGCATTGTTTCAGTAGAAAGCAATAACATAAATTAACAAAAGAAAGATGCCATTTGAAGAGATAGTCTTTGGTTATATTATAGTTTTAGGGCTGTGGTATAACTCAAGAACAATTATTTTCCCTTTATAACGTGATAAAAAAAAACTTTGTCTCTGAAATCATAAATCCTACTGCACTCACTTTTTGTTAGTAAGAAAATATTAGAAAGGTTTTAAACTTCATTTATATTCTCTGCTCTCTTCAATATTTTTATTGTATCTATTTACATGGAATTCTTTATATCATTTTATCTAATTAAAGATTCTGAGTTACTATGAGAAGATGTGTCTAAAGTTAAATAGTAAGTTGTGGCAGATCTACAATTGAATTTAGAACGAATGCTTCCTATTTGGTATATAATTCAAATAAATTTGCTGCTCCATTCATTTTTTTCATTTATTCATTTGGTCCTTCTGTTATCCATTCAGCACGTTATCCCATGTGCATTTAATCACTGAACTCACAAACATAAAGAACATAAAAAAGAAAAAAAAAACTACACAGGATTAACTTGCTAGCTAAGAACAGTATGATGGTTAATTCTATGTGTCAACTTGACTGGTCCATGGGGTGCTCAGATATTTGGTCAAACATAACTATGGGTATTTTTGTAAGGATATTTTTGAAAAAGATTAACATTTAAATCAGTAAACTGAGTAAAGTAGATTGCCGTCCCTAAAGTGGGTTGGCTTCATCCACTTAGTGGAAGGCTTGACTAGAATAAAAAAACTAACCTTCCCCCCTAAATAAGAGAGCATTCTTCCTGCTTAGTGGCCTGCTTCCAAGTGGAACATCGACTTTTTTCCAGCTTTTAGACTTGAACTGAAACATCAGCTCTTCCTGGATCCTCTGGTCTTCAGACTGGAACTACATCATTGGCTCTCCTGGGTCTCTAGCCTGCTAATTCACCCTGCAGATTTTGGGGCTAGCCAGCTTCCATAATCATGTGAGCCAATTCATTCTAATAAACTCTCTCTCTCTCTCTCTCTCTCTCTCTCTCTCTCTCTCTCTCTCTCTCTCTCTCTCAATCTCTCTCTCTCTCTCTCTCTTTCTCCACTAACTGCTACACTGTTTAGCATTTGGTTAAACAGATGCTAACAGTTTACTGATAGTTAAACAAATAGTGATGAAATGGATGCCCAGTCTCATGTCTTCTGCTTATGGGTATATAGAGGTCAGTTTCAAAAATAGACAATATGGCATATTCAAAGTTGGAAGTGGGAGAGAGTATCACCTCAGTAAATACAAGACACTCTATTTAACTGAAGCATGGAGAATATGCGACAAAATTGGAAAAGATGAAGATCAAATAACCCATTCTGATATTAGTCAACCGCTGCAAACATTAAGCTCGCTGACCACTGTTCTTCAAGAAATAAGTAGGAGTTAATCCACGCTGTCATCCCTTTTTTCAGAGAAAAAGCTCAAAAAAAAAAAAAAAATCATTATCTTTATAGTGTTTGAAAATTTGTAGTTCATCTTTTTTCTCAAATTATGAGTTCCATTTGATTAAAAAATATATTTTCTGGCAATGTTCTAGTATGAACCCTTTTGTGATAAATAACACTACTGAAAATAATGTCTTCATAAACTAAATTATCATATAATCTTCCATTTATTTCAAGCTATATTCAGGCAAGATAATTCTAAAGACAACTGAAAAGGTCAAACAAATAAACAAACATTTGAACTATAAAAATTGTATTGCAAATGTCCTTTATTTCTTCCTGCCTGCCTTTTCCTATTTCTTATTTAATTCTTTCTTTCTTTACCCTTTATTTCATTTTTCTTCTTTTGTGTGTGTGTGAATTTTATGGATAATACATTCACAGGGTTAAAAGTTAGAAATTATAAAAACTTTTATATGCAGAAATATCCTATCTTTGTACTGGTTTGCTTGTTCTTGATTATGAATTTGTCCTATATGTGCAACTTTTAAATATCTGTTTTCCTGAACTTCGTTGCTTTTACTGCAATGTGTCTCTTCCTAAAATTACCAGTACTTCTACATTTCTTCCAAATGATAATTGTTTTTCTTTTAATTTGATTTATACCCTTTAAATATTTAACTTCAATATGAGTTCCTATTTTTACTTTTATGTGAGACTCATTAATGTTATGGGTCTGATTTCATGGGTAAAAAAGTAAATTGTGGGACACCACCTACCCCATATTAACTGGTTCTTATTTCATTTATTATTAAATCATTGAATGAGTATATCCAGAAGTCCTACACATAGGATTGAGCTCAATCAAACACTAAGACCACAAATGAGTAACATAATTTATGATTCACATCCCAGTAGATTTACTCTTGCCACATTCCATTTCTTTTTCACCCTATAGTTTATAGTTTTATAGGAAGTCTCCCATGACCCACTGACTAATTTATAAATAGCTTTATTTTCTATGCTCTCACAAGCTGATCTGGATTCATACAGTATTACAGCTCTACTATGAAAGATACATGGGAAGAAAAATCGTCCTTGTCCTTGGTAAAATTCAAGAGGGCTATCTCATGATCCACTTTGCCTTGGAGAGATCTGCCAGAGTTAAAGGTCTACACTAACTGATTGGCTAATAGAATGGCCAAGTATCTGAGAACGTGAAAAAATCAAGATTGTTATATTAATGACGAAGAGGTTTGGAAAATAGGTATATGAATAAAGAACTTTTCATTATAGATGCAGATTGAAAATAGACATTTTCCAAGAGAATGCTTATCAAATATCTACTGCAAAAAATCAGAGAGAGAGAGAGAGAGAGAGAGAGAGAGAGAGATTGCCCTTCCTTCTGCTTTTGTTCTATCCAGGTCCTCAAAGGATTGGATGATGCTCTGCCTCCACATTGGTGAGGGTGGATCTTCTTTACTCAGTCTATTGAATCAAATGGTGATCTCTTCCAGAAACACCCTAACAGACACACACCAAAATCATGTTTTACCAACTATCTGGTTATCCCTTAGCCCAGTCAAGTTGATGCATAAAATCAATCATCATAATAATCATTTGGGGCCTCTCGTGTCATTGGACAAATAGGAAAAGAGAGGTTTATTCTGTTGTCTGAAATGATTGCTCCTGATTAAGAAAGAGCAATATTGTTGCTGTGAAAAGATATTAGAAGATCTAAGGCAAATCTAAGAAATTCCATGTCCAGTGGTTGAAGCAAATACATGATAACAGCAATACCATATAGCAATATTAAGAGAGGTTCATAATCTTCAGGAAACTTTAGACATCCAACCAATTAGATATTCTGGGTCAATGGAAATGTTGAGTGAAAGCTAAGGGAATATAAAACCAGAAATCAAGAAAAATTAACATAAATAGTAATTTTGTCTTTGTGAACAGTTGAAGAAATGAAAGCCTTAGAAATAACCCATAGATTAGTTATATTAACTAATTTTTCCCAGTATGCTTTTCCACTTTTATTTGTATAAGCCATACTGGTTGAGGTTAATTTTACTATTAAATACACAGTCTACAGATTATTGAGATCTGGGAATAAATTAAAGAGAAAAGGATATTCATTGTTTAGAAGTCCTAGACTTAAGAGCTATATTCAGTGTTTAATGGAACTGGGCACCTTGTCTGTTGGGGAGAGACAGACATATTTTTATTTATATGTGGGCAGCTGTAATATATTTTATTCAAGGATACTGTTATTGTTGTTTTGATATTGGAAAGTCAAGGATAAGAAATGTGGTGGGCATTTGTTTTGATGGCCATCTAATCTGGGAAGACTGTGATTGCCTACATATTTTGGTCACTCTCTATATTTTACTTGTCCCCATTGTACTTGCATTCTCAACAGAGAATCTCCCCCACACTCAAAAAATAAAATAAAATAGCTTCCTTTTCTTTGTACTGAGACTCAATTACGAAATTTAGATTAGCCAGTTCTGTGGTATGGGGTAAACAGCCATTTCTAGAATCTCAGGCTAGAATTTGCTTTCTCAGACTAAAAAGTTCTGTGAAATATCTGTAATTTCAACAACTCCTTTCTGCTAGAGTGTTCTTTTTTTTTTGTAATAAGAATTCTAACCAATAATAGCCATATATGTCAATTTCAAGTTTTGTTTTAGTTTTGAGAAAGCCCAGAGAATAATTTTATGTGAAATTAGTAACTTGCAAATTTTTGTAATCAACATAGGCCTAAAATATGCGTCTGTTAAGAAAATAATTCAGTTAGGAATTTAACTTGCAAAATTAAAATTTATTTTCCCTTATCTCTTCGTAAAGATTCATGAATATGTTGGAATTCTCACTTTCACTTGGTAATCAGATAAGTGTGTAAGAAGACTTTTTAGAGCAATTAGGAGTTAATGGTAGGGTAGACACTTTAGGAGCATAGTAGCAGTTTCTTGAAGGACCAGATCCTTACTCTGTAACATAATATCATTTGTAGCAGGTTGTACGAGTCTTACAGGGGAATCGCCCACTCAGGCATTTGCTTTTATGTCTCGTGTTCTTTGTAGCCAATTTTTTTTTGCAGCAATATTTCAGGTCACTGAATGCTTTCTACTGTGTCACTTTGTGTAAATTGTCAAACATCATTGTCATGGAATAACTGCCCATATTGATGGCAGACATGATAATGGCGAACTAACAGTTTAGATGATTTTTATGATACTAGAATGTCAAAGGGAAGCAAGATTATGCTAGATTACCAGAGTTTTATTTCCACATGATACTTTAAATATTTTGGGGTTTGAAAATGAAAGAAGTGTTTTCTTTTTCCCAGGGGAATCTGCCAGGTGGTATCTACACTACAAAGGGAGTGTGTAAAAAGGACATGGTTACAGTCCTGAGGTTAATTATTTTCAACTTTTGCTAAAATTATAAAGGTGAATAAATTAGAAACAGAAACAGAACCGATCATAATTAGAAGGGACACCTAACCGACAAGGTAAACTAGAATTGAAACCCTGGATTGCAACAATTAAGGTAGAATCACCTAGGGCGATAACACTGAGAGCAGCAGAGGTCCTGCAGATCCCTGTAAGCCCCCCTGGAGGGGCAGTTAGCAACTTTCCAGGTAGCAATTGTATGACTGCTAATTCATTGCTTGTGTGAGTACAACTGTGAAATTCTATAATTTTTATGTAGGTATCTCTCTCTTTAGAAGTGGAAAAAAATAGTATCTGTAAACATTTTAGATATAGTATGGTTTAATGTACATGGCCACAGGTTACAAAAATTAATCTTTACTTACTCACTTTGAAAAATAATTATAGGTTGAAGGATTTCACTGTTAGCCATCAGCATCCAAAAAGGTGTGCATTAAAATTTTCTTTTAGGCAGTTATATCTACAAGTTTAAAATAATGTTAAAATGCAAGGGTGCAGAAATTATTGTCTACTTAGGCTAGGAAATTCCAAGTTGAAAGATAAAAGTACAAAATTGAAGCATGAAATTTTCAGTAGTTGAAGTGTACAATAAGCAATTTATTGCTTAGTAAACTATTTCTGGCATGATAAAATATATTTAATAATATAATGTGCACTTGTGCATCCACTACCAAGTTTAAGAAATAAAATAGAATTGAAGCCTCCAGTTTATTCCTCCCAAATCTTATCTCCAATGTTCCTCCCAAATCTCATCGCCAATGTTCCCACTTACAGGTAACCTTTACTTCACATTTGGCATTTAAATTTCATGCAAATTTTTATATTTTATCTTACATGGAGTTACCGCCAACAGCATATGATTTATTTTGCATGCATTAAAATTATATTCAAAATAGTATACTTTATGATCGTTTAGAATTTATATTTTAGTCAATAATTTTAAAATAAATTATCCATGTTATTACAGAGTCTCTCTTTCCTTCATTTTAGTGACTAAATATTGCGGTGCTATGCAAATAATACAACTTCTTGATTTATTCTCCTGAATGGAAACCAGATTGTTTTCAACTTTTTAATACTACAAACAATGCTATAATGAACATTCTTGTACACGTGTCCCTGGGCACATGTGGCCATTTCTCAGGGAAATGTAATGGCTTAGTTATTATATATGTCCATCTTCCACATCACTAGAGAGTGTGAAATGGCTCTCCAGAGGGGCTGTGCCAAATTACACATTTTTCAACAGTGAAAGAGTGCTCCCTTTGTCCCAACCTTAGTGTTAGTTATCGCTATTGTTTTCATTTTTGTCAGTTTCGTGGGTGTGAGATTGTAGGTAATTATTGTTTTAATTTGCACTTACTAATTACTAATGAGTTTGAGCATTTTTCATATATTATTGGCTTTGTGGGTCTCCTCTTCTGTGATTTGCCTTAATTTATTGTGACAACAGAAAGTGATTTGCAAAGGAAAGTTTTTTCAGTATTTTGTTTGAAATGTTGCTCTAAAACACTAATGCTGGGTTCTCACCCTCCGGCATTCTAACTTAGTTGTTCTGTGGTGCAACCTGGGCATTAGGGTTTTTATAAACTCTCCAGGTCATTCTAAGTGCAGCAACATTTGGGAACCTTAGGGTTAAGTTGATCCTGAATTGCTAATGTCCCAGAACGAACAAATCCATTGGCATCACTTTTTTTTTTTTTTTTTTTTTAACGTTAACAGGTAGGAATTGGGTGAGAAAAGAAGGAACAGAAATCATTCCATTGGCAAATGAAGGCAAAATATTTTGACTTATGGTATAATATGTTGTTGCCTTTGGGTATATAAAGGATTTATGGCAATGATACTGAGGTACAATTATTTTGTATTCTGCCTGAGAGAAAAGAAATGCTCAAGGAAAAAGAGAAAGATGAGCTGGCCTAGCTGTTATTGAGAGAATAGTGAATATTCAGGTTGGGTGATGACATGAATAGACTTCAATCTCGACTCAAATTTTGACCTTCTCTGGGGAAAGTACTCCTGAGAAATGGAAATTTTATTTTTCTCCCCACCACTGGTAGATAGATAAATAATAAACCTGAAATTATTACTGCTGACTGGCACTACTGGGCAGATCTGCCCAAAGTCCAAGACTCTAGAAAAATTCTGGAGAGGAATAAAAATGCACATGAGAATGACAAACAATCTTCCGTGAGGACCTAAGAGAGTCTTACCACTGTATACCCACACTCCAACCCTCCCAGTTAGCGGCCATGGCAGCAGGCCACCTCCTTGGCGTTTTGGAGGCTATGGAAACTCCCTTTAGACTGACTGCTGCTGTACAACTTGCTCATGTAGAGGCTGACATTTAGTAAATTATATCCATTGTGTATTTTAAGGTAATTCACATGATTTGCCTGTGTCAAGGTGAGATACCACACACCTAGTGTTAGAATGAACAGGGCTTGCTATTACAAGAAAATAACGTAAGCAGATGCCACTGCCTGCATGGGTAATGCCAGGCATGTACAGCAGAAGCTGGCATATGAAAGCCTGGCCACACATACGCAGTGACTCAGAGGGATGAGTGTAGCTTCTTGCTCTAAAATTGTTCATTCTTTTCTCTTTGATATTTCAGAAACTGTAGATATGCTTTACTTTCTTATCTTACAGTATTAAGTGCCCTATAAGAATAAAAAAATGAAAATTCTGGTCTGTGAGGTTTCACATCATTCATTGCTTAATACTTTAAAATATAGTACATTAACCATTACATTATTTTTGAATATTTTCTTAAATTTTGAGCCAATTATGAACTTACAGAAAATTGCAGCAATAATACAAAAAAGTTTCCTTATATTCCTTATATTTCCCTTATTTAACAACTTACATGACTATAGTATAGTTATCAAGAACAGAAAATTATAATATCATTACTACAATATTATTAACTAAACTGTAGACCTTTTTCAAATTTCACCAATATTTCCATTCATGTCCTTTTTCTATCCTAGGATCCCATCCAGAATCCCACATTGCATTTAATTATTTATCCGTAACCTCCTCCAGTATGTAACAGTTCCTCAGCCTTGTCTTGTCTTTCCTTCCTTCAATTGATGTTTTTGAAGAGTACTCATCAATTATTTTGTCAAATGTCCCTCAACTGGGAGTTTTCCAACATTTTCCGATAATTACAGTGAGATGATGCACATTGGGCAAGAACACCACAAAGATGATGTTATGTCCTTCTCAGTGCATCATATCAAGCTTTTGTGATGTCAATATGCTTAACGAGGGACATAGCTCGTTAAAAAAATATAAAGTTTGAGGAGATGGGTTGAAACTAGTGAAATGTGCAAGATAATTTAATTCTGTACCATCTGAAAGGCCAAGACTATGACTCATGCAATGTTGATGTCACCACAATGAACCTGAGCGTGAACAGTATAATAACATTACCCCACCTATACCAGTGCACTAGTACACAGCAATGTCACTCAACGTAAAACAAAAGAATATAACTAAGTGCTTCAGAAATGTTTTTTTTTTTTAATTGTGGAAATGCAAATCAGGCTAAAAATTGGCATCTTTTATGCAAGAAAATTCCTAGCAACAATTACATGAAACTATAATTTTGGAAGCAACACTTTAAAACCAATCATGTAAATTGTGAAGGAAAACCATCAGAATGTTTTGCAACTTAAAAGAGAACTCTTGGCTGGGAACAGTATAATGAAAAGTACAGTCACACAAGCAAGCAGATTGCTTAAAGCAAAAATTCAGATCTTTTTCAGAATTGCCCTGGAAGGTGAAATTCAGAGCGGGAGAAATTAAGTGATATTCCGTATTGCAGTTAAAGTGAACAGATTTTAGGTCAAAACCCAATTGACATGCTGACAAATAACATTTCCAAATGACATTATTTCACTATACTTAAATGCATACTTAATTAGTTTAGAGACTGAAATTAACCGATGTTCTCCTTTTTCATTTTGTTCTCTTACTTGTTTACTTCATTTTCTTCTTATTAATCATGAAAGTACATAAGTAAATAATTTTGTGATTTATTGCTCTTTTAGAACTATATGTTAAATTTTATTCTACCTCTATAATCAATTCCAAATTTTTCCTAGCAGGTAAAAAATTGTTATGAGTTCATTAATTTTCAATATAATTAACATAAAATTAATAGTGTTTTTTTAATGGAAAAGTAACTTCAAGCACTAGCTTAAAATATAATACGTATTTGTAATTAGAAGATAATTGTAAGTTGTAAAAATTTCTTGCTACAATTACCCTTTTAGTAGCTGCAAATTTATCATTCATCATTATGCTTGTCCTTCAAAGTCTTTACATCTTAGCACGAACTGGTAATAACACTTACAAAACAATTTGAGGAACGTTTTTAAAAAAAACAATAAATATAATAGTATTTTAGTGATGAAAAATAATACATAAAAGTATTGAAGAAGAGTTTGACACAAAATAAAAAGCATTCAGAGAGAAATAACTTTGATTCCAAGCTGACTATGAATATTTTGACCTTATAAATCAAAAAAAATTTTGCATAGCAACATTATGTATAAAAGTAGTTTGTGATATGAGGATTAAAGTATGATTTTCAGTTTTATCGAGGTATAAATGACAACAAAATTTTAAAATATTTAAAGTGTACAATATGATGATTTGATATATATACACATTGTGAAAGAATTCCCCCCACTGAGTTAATTGGCAAGTCCATCACCACATGTACTTAACTTTTTTTGTGTGAGAATATTTAAGTTCCACTTCCTTATCAAATTTCAATTATGCAATACAGTGTAACTAACTATAGTCACCATGTTACCCATTATGTTCAAACCTTAATCACCTTACAATCGAAAGTTTGTGCTCTATTACCAACCTCTCCCTATTTTCCCCATCCTTCATTCCACTCTTTGTTTTTATGATTTTGACTCTTTTTTTGAGTCCACATATTGATAGCATAAAATGTTTGTATTTCTCTATCTTTCTTATTGCACTTAGCTAATGCTCTCCAGCTTTATCCATGCTGTAAATGACAGAATTTCCTTCTGTTTTAAGGCTAAATAATGTTCCATTGTGTGTAGACATATAGATATACATATAGAGATAGATATAGATGATATAGATATGGATATAGATATAGATATACAGAGAAAGAGATATAAAGATAGAGATAGAATTACATTTTCTTTATCCACTCATCCCTTAACAGACACAGGTTTTTTTCCATGCCTTGGCTACTGTGAATAGTGCTGCAATGAACATGAAAGAACAGATATCTCTTTGAAATACTGATTATATTCCCTTTGGATATATACCCAGCAGTAGGATTGCTGGATCATTTTTAACTTCTTGAGAAACCTCTGTACTGTTTTCCATAGTTGCTGTACCACTTTACATTCCCACCAAAAGTGTACAAGGGTTTCCTTTTCTTAACGTCCTCACCAGCATTTGTTATCTCTTGTCTTCTTGATAAAGACATCTAACATATGTGAGGTGAGGTGATAACATATTGTGGTCTAGATTTGCATTTTTCTGATGACTGGTAATGTTGGGCACCTTTTCATGTAGCTGTTGGCCATTTGAGTATCTTTTTTAGAAAAAGTTAAGTCCTTTGCCCATTTTATATTTGGGTTATTTGGGTTTCTTTCTGTTTGTTGTTGGTTTTTGCTGTTGAGTTGTGTGAGTTCCTTGTATATTTTGAATATTAACCCCTTATCAGATATGTGTTTTGCAAATATGTATTTTCTCCAATTCTGTAGGTTGCCTCTTCATTTTGTTGATGGTTTCCTTTGCTGTGCAGAGCATTTTAGTTTGATGTGGTCTGTTTGTTTATTTTTGCTTCTGTTGCCTTCACTTTTGGTCTCACATCCAAAAAAATCATTGCTAAACCAATGTCATGGAGCTTATCTACTATATTTTCTACCAGGAGCTTGAAGTTTCAGGTATTATGTTCAAATCTTTAGTTTTTGTGTGTGTTGTAAGAAAGGGTACATTTTTATTCTTTTACATATGGCTGTCCAGTTTTCCCAACATCATTTATTGAAAAAACTATTTTTCCCATTGCATATTCTTGGCTCCTTCATCAAAATCAATTGCTCATATGTGCATTGGTTTAATTTTGTGCTCTCAATTCTGTTCTACTAATACATGTAATCTGTTTGTGTATCTATACAATACTACTTTAATTGCTACAGTTTTGTAATATAGTTTAAAATCAGGATGTCTGATCACTCAAGCTTTATTCTTCTTTCTCAAAATTGCTTTAGCAATCCAGGGGTTTTTGTTGTTCCATACAAATTTTAGAGGTTTTTTTCTATTCCTGTAAAAAATGCCATTGGGATTTTGATAGGTATTGAACTGAATCTGTAGATCACTTTGGGTAGGATGAACATTTTAACTATATTAATTTTTCCGATGCATAAGCATGGAACATCTTTCCATATATTTGCATCTTCTCCAGTTTTGCTCATTAATATCTTCTAGTTTTCAGTGTACGGATGTTTCACCTACTTGGTTAAATTTATTCCTCAATATTTTATTCTTCTTGATGTGAATAGTGGTATTGCTTCATTGTAATGGTGTTTTTCAGATTTTTTTCTTATAGTTCATTTTTAGTGTATACAATAAAAACTGATTTTCATATATTGATTTTGTATCCCACAACTGTATTGAATTTGTTTGTTAGTTCTAAGAGCTTATTTTTTATGGCATGTTTTATATATAAATATATGTATATTTATATATATAAAATATATATATGTGTTTTATATATAAGATCATGCCATCTGCAAATAGAGACAATTTTACTCCTTCCTTTTTTAAGTGTATACTTTTTATTTCTTTCCTTTTTTTTTTTTTTTTTTGCCTAAATTTTCAGTCTAGGACTTCCAGTACTATGTTGAAAAAAGTGAGGATGGGCATCCTTGTCCTCGTCACCAGCTTTTCACTATTAATTATGATGTTAGGTATAGGCTTGTCATATATGGCTTTTATTATGTTGAGGTACACTCCCTCTATAACCAACTTTTGAGAGATTTTATCAGGAATGTTGAATTTTGTCAAATGTTTTTTTCTGCATTTATTGAGATGGTCATATAATTTTTATCCTTCATTTGATTAGTGTTGTGTATCACACTGATTGATTTGTGGATGTTGAACTATCCTCGAATCTCTGGAAGAAATTCAAATCTGTCATGATTTACACCCTTTAAAGGTACTGTTGAATTCAGTTTATTATGTTGTTGAGGATATTTGCACCTATGTTCATCAGGGATCTTAGCTTGTAATTTTCTTTCCTTGTAGTGTCCTTGTCTGGCTTTGGTATCAGAATAATGCTGACCTTGTAAAATAAGTTTGGAAGTATTCCCTCATCTTCAGTTTTTTTGAAGAATTTGAGAAACATTGGTATTAATTCTTTAAATATATGGTAGAATTCATGAGTATAGCCATCTGTTCCTGGACTTTTATTTATTTATTTATTTATTTATTTATTTATTTATTTATTTATTTATTTTGGGGGGTGGGTTCTGATTACTAATTCAATCTCCTTGTTAGTAATTAGTCTGTTCAGATTTTCTATTTCTTCACGATTCAATCTTGGTAGGTTGTATGTTTCTAAGAACTTATTCATTTCTGATAGGTTGTCAAATTTATTGGCATATAATTATTCATAGAAGTCTCTTGTGATCTTTTGTTCACAAGGTTTCTATGCGTTAGATGAAACAGCCATGCCTCCAAGTTTTGACAGAGTGGTCTCATGTAAGAAATGATTCTTCTTAATCAGCTCAACCGAAGCTCCTGCTTGTATCTCAAATCTTTATAACTGGCCTAGCCTCCTTTATTCTTAGTGGCTCCTGGTAATTGAGGGTGTGTGAAGACCTGCCCATGGCCCAATGAGGAGAATCACAGTCATCATCTAGATTCAGGCTGATTAGATGTTGAACTTTCAGACAGCAGCTGGGAAAGTATGTTGTTAATCAAGCATTTTCCAGGGAGAAACCAAGTAATGGACATTTTCGCCTGTTCCCTCTGTGCTGAGCCTAGTGGGTGGCCACAGGGATGGGCTTGGGGGCGGAGGTGGGGGTTGGGGAGAGCGCCTGCATCTGTTTAAAAACTGCTTCTTTATTTTCTAGAGTCCCATGGGACTTGTGAATGTAAAACTTGTTGGCTATTAGAGTCAGGAAGTCTGGAGGTCCATCATTCTGGCAGCAGCCACAAAAGCTGGGGCACAGGATGCATGTTCAGGCTCCTTCTAGGAAGATACTGGTGACTTGGTTTTATTGCTGGTGTGGGACAGAAGCAGGTGCAGGAAATATCTGCTTGCTTCACCAGTGTCCAGGGAGATCACAGACACCTTTAGATGTGTGCTAATATTAGAAGTTGGACCCTGAGACAGCAGCTTATAAAGTATGCAGTTGCACCCTTTCAGGGAAAGACTGGAAATTGATTTTTTTTGCCTGTTCTCGCGCTCTCTCTGTGCTGAGACCTGGGTAGGGGACAGGAGGGTGTGGGGGTGGGGGAAATTACCTCATCTACTGTTTATATCAACACATCTATTAAGAACTGCTTCTTTGTGTGCTTATGGGTGTCATGGATACAAGCCCTAATGGCTTTCAGAGCTAGCTGTTTTGGTAGCCTATCCCTCAGGTGGGAGTCTTCAAAGTTGAGGCGCTCAATGTGTGGCCCAAACTCTTCTCTCCTCAGGGAGAAGTTGGAATTTGGGCTTCCCTCCTGATTGTATGGTACTGTACAAGAGGTGGGGTTTATGACCAGAGTGTGTCTCATTCTTTCCTACCCATTTTGCTATGGGTATTTTCTCATTTCGCGGATGAGCAGGAGTTACTCAGCTCGTTCTGGATTTCTTTCAGAAGGAATTGCTCCATGTGTAGCTATACGTTTGGTGTATCCATGGGGGGAGGGAAGTTCAGGGATCTCCTATGTTACCATCTTGGTCTATCCTCTCTTTTCCGTGATTAAAGGATGCTAAATGTGCTTAATGACAGAGTTCCCTATTTTTTCTTCTCTTTCCATCCGCTCTCATTTTTTCCAAATTTCCTGTCCTTTACTTCTTCCTTTCCCCTTCCCACCCTCTTCCTTTTATGTTTACAAAACTTTCAAATTCTTTTAGAAAAACTTGATTGCTATTTACTTTTCTTGGGGCAGACACCCTGTCTTGTTCATTACTGGGTTCCAGGAACTAGAATAGTGATATAACACAATCACATCAACTGATTTGGAAGGAGATTCACTGGAGGATCTACAAGACCAGAAAAGGTATAACTAAGATAAATGTGTTGTGAGATATCAAATGTGTTATGAGTTATCAAATCTTTAATCCTTGTATAATCAGATTTTTTTTTTTTTTGAGTCAAGAGCAGATTTGGTAATGCTCTGTACTTGTAATTTCTCTCTCTCTCTCTCTCTCTCTCTCTCTCTCTCTCTCTCTCTCTCTCTCTCCCTCTCTCCCCCCCCCTTTTCTATCTATCTATTAGATAGATAAAGAGAGAGATAGATATACTGTTGTTCATTTTGGGAAATTTCTATTATTTTATCTTCAAGTTCACTGATTCTTTGTTCATTCTATTCAATTTTGTATTTGTTCTAAGCCTGTTCGTAAGAGTTCATCAAATCATTTTTTAAAATGGCTTTAAAATATCTGTCAAATAATAGTAAGATCTGTGTCACTTTGGTGTTGGTGTCTGATTAATGTCTTCTTTTCATTCAAATTGTGGTTTTCCTGGTGCTTAATGTGATGAGTGAGTGACTTTTGATTGAAACCTGGGCACTGTAGGTCTTATATAAGTCTGGGTCTTATTTCAACCCTTGTTTATTTTTAAGTTGCTTCCTCTGACAACAATCTAGAAGAGGAAAGGGGGAGGTTACTCATGACTGCCAAGTCCAGGTTCCCCACTCGACCTCCACTGAGACTGAGTGGGGAAGAGGTTCCCTGTTACTGCTTGGAGGTGGGGAGAGTTTCCGCTCTTCTGTAGGTTTGTGCTGATACCAATATGGCTGGGAGAAGCAGCAGCACCTCCTTATTATTGCTTATGTGACTTCCACTGACACCAACTTCAGAGTGGCCTCATTACTGCTGGATAGTGGTGAAGGTCCCTACTCTCCTTTTGGCCTCCTGATGCCACCCAGGTGACAGGTTTGAGGTACCATACCATTGTCTAATAAGCGCAAAAGTTTAATCTCAGTACTTGGCTTTTGCTAGCATGAGGGAGAGTGGGACCACAATTTTTTCTGTGGTGTGTGCCTGGAGTCGAGTAGTCATTGTCTGAAAGGTTTCTGTCTTGTTAGCTGTCCTTTTCCTTGTCTCAGGATTTTTTTTTCTTTTTTTTTTTTTACCTACTGGTGTTTCTGGGTCTCCGGCTTCTGTAGCTCCAAATGTGGTACATATTAGGCAAAAAGAAAACCCATGGAACTAACCACTCTGTTCTTCCTTGGGCCCTGAAGTTCCTAGCTCATCGCCTTCTTCTCTTTTCAGAGTTCTTGTGTTTGTTTTATATATAATGCCCGTGGTTTTCAGTTGTACTTAGTGGGGAGAATAGGAAAATGTGCATTTACTCCATTTCCCAGGAAGCAGAAGTTGGATAGAATTCATGTCTAATTTAGACTGTATCTTTCAAGTTCAGCAACTAGTTTAAATACTTTCACATGAGACAAACAGTAAGTCTCTGAATACCAAACAATCAAACTCCAACAATATTTTGTTCACTCTCTATTTTGTTATTAAATATTTTCAAGATCCTAGTAAGATCATTCAGATATTCACTCAAATAGTTAACTATAAAATGCAATAGCTCACAATATGTTGAAAGCAACACATGAATAACAGTGTCATTTTCCGTCACTTCTCCTTGTATAAATCCTGTATTTGTCTCTGTATATTTTCCAAATTCTAAATAAAAACACAATTTCATACATGAGCAAAGTGTAGACATTGGGGCTAATCCATTTACAAAATATTAGTATGTTTTGTTTCTTTTTAAATTTTAATAAATATAAATGTAAGTTATAATATTTTCTTCGACAACTGAGTCAATCAGACATTATTCATTGGGTCTGAACTCTTTCTTTAAAGACTACCGTTTAATTTGGAGGAAGAGGTTAAGATCAAGGAAAAGTAGAGTTAAATTAAAAATATCTGAAGATGAGGGTAAGGGGGATCAAATATATGGTGATGGAAGGAGAACTGACTCTGGGTGGTGAACACATAATGTAATTTTTAGATGATGTGATACAGAATTGTACACCTGAAATCTATGTAATTTTACTAACAATTGTCACCTCAATAAATTAAAAATAAATAAATAAATTAATTAATTAATTAATTAAAAAAATTAAGAGAACAAGAGAAAATATATAAGCTCACAAATAAAAAGAGCAGAATTATATAGGACAAAAACAGACAAAAGAAAATAATTAAACAATGTGTCTAAAAGAAGAAAAAAATATCTGAGATGGGAGATCTCATGAAGGGGAAATTTTGTCAACCGTTTGTGGTGTTTAGTCAGAAAGTGCGACAAGTGTTAGTGATAGGCATTTTTAGTTTGCTCTGCTGGACAAGCAGACAGAACACTTCTCAAACCTGCCAGAAGCTGAGAGGAGCAAAGAGCAATTTTCACACCTTTTTCTCATAAGTCAGTGGGTTAATTAAAGGCAATCAATATGGAGGCAAATAAGAAAGAACTGCAAAGATTGTTTTAACACAAGAGCTTTTCAGTAGCGAAGAGACATTTTCAATTGAAGAAATTCAGAAAGCAGGGGAGTGTACCTGCTTGATCTTAAAAGGTGGGAGGAATAACCAACTTGCTGTCATCTTAAGTATAACATTTCAGTTTCTTGTTTTGTTTTGTATGGTTTTGACCATGGGTTCTTCATTTCTAAAATGAAGCTTCTTACAAAATAATTATCCCTCGTGTCTATTTCTTCTATGCACATAGATTCAAAGAAGGCTTTTGAATAAGCTCAATACTGGAAATGTTGAAATGCTCTTATATTTTACCCAGGTAGTTTTATTAGTCGATAAATCTTATAAAATGATTATAAGGTTGTATCAGAAATGCCTGCATTTTAATAATGATAGCCTGAAGTGTTATGTTTACATAGCGCCTTTCATTTCTGAATCCCAAATGATTTAAATACACCTCATTAATCACCAACACTTTCTTGGCGATATGTAGATGGGTGCTTTTAACATTATTATCAACAATTAACTAATACCATAGAGATCAATCTTATCTTTTACAATATAAAGTATAATCTTTTTAACTTCAAAAGGCTCATAAAAGATAAAAAAGAAAGACATTTGAATATATATATGCCCCTAAATGCACTGTCAAATATCAGTAGGATAATTATACAAAATGAATTTGAGATTCATAGTGAGGAAACTACTCTCCTTAGAATATATTATATTTTTGTGAAAACAGCATCAGTAATTTCAGGTCTCTAGGATATTATTAAGTGCATCAAAACAGTAATTGAATTTATTATTGATTCAGGTATACGTCCCACTTTCCAATGGCTCGTTTTTTGAAGTTGATATAAATTTAATTTTATTTAAAAAAAAAGGAAAGTTGTTAGCTGAATAATCCTCTTTAAGGATAAATACTATTAGCAATTTATGTGTTGTACCTAATTATATTTAATATTCTGTACTTATTCATAAGATTTTTACATATTTGGAATTCTTAAAAATGGAATTACTTCTGTACCTTAATGACATAGAAGTGGAATTTAATTTTCTAAGATACCCTAAGATATTCCTAGAGAATAATTTCTATGCACGAAGAATCTTTATTGGCAACAACTTTCATTAGTAAAACTGGTAAAAAAATCTGCATCTTCAATGAAATTAAAAATAACTAGAAATTCCTAAGGACATTAAGTAAACACATACCGTATGCTTGATTTTGATGTGAAGTCTTTTGTTATGAAATTCAAATGTTATCTAAATTATTTATTTACCATAGTTCATCTTTTTGTGCTTTATAAAAATATAGTTAAATCTATAAAAATAATATCAAAACATAGTAAGGAAATTTTCAATTTTATTATAGCAGTTTTAAAAAACTGGTTTATTTAAATACGTAGAGGGCATAATTATCCCAATATATTTATCTAGACTCTTCTGAACTCAGAAGATGATTCTTATACAGTGCTTATAATAATAAAATATTGAAAAATAGTATTTTGGAAATTTAATTTTAAAATATAAGAATTCATAAATTGTGACTTCTTTGACCAAGCAGTTAAAAATATTCGAAACAATGACATGCAATATTAAATGTTGTTGAGAAGTATAAATGTAGAAGTACAAATATGTGACATAGTATTTGTTGTATAAAATTCTAAAGAGACATTTATTACTCAAGTACCTCAGAAAAGTCAATGGATTTTTAAAAAATTAAATATATTAAGTATGACTCTACAATACAATTTTTCATTGTAGTATACAATGGAATTCTCTCTGTGATTTTTGTTTCACAAAAGTTTATCTCATAAAATGTACTCCATATAAATATAAACTCACCATTTTACAATGTAGATATTTATGGAGTATTCATACCATAGCCATTGCTTTTTGTAAAGCAATCTTTCATTTGTATGTGTGTTTGCATATTACCACATACATTTTACATGAAGTAAGCAAGAATCACATTTTAAGACAGAGCATCAATGTCAAATGAAAACATCTATAGAAATACATTTGTACTTTCACTGAGAATAACAAGTCACTCATGCTTTTTGCTTTCCTTCTTACGAAGTAGATAATCGATTGTTCATGTTAGGTTGACAGATATGTTAAGAACAATTTAGAACTTTTAAAGGTGGTTAAGGACATCTATCTATGCTTAGCACTGCATACCATCTTTCAACCAGTAACTAATTTTTTTTCTTTTATATCCTACTTAGTAATAGTACTAGTAATAGTAGTAATAACAAGAAGAAGGAGGAGGAGGAGGAAGAGGAGGAGGAGGAGGAGGAGAAGAAGAAGAAGAAGAAGAAGAAGAAGAAGAAGAAGAAGAAGAAGAAGAAGAAAAAGATTTTGTTAAGAACATGTGTGTTCTTTACTTATCGATTTTATGCCCATAAAACTATACAAATACATTATACACAAAAGTAGACATCTCCATTGATGAGATAAAACAAGGAAAAATATATGTTCTAATATTTTTTCCTGTACATTGGAGAGTAGACACTGCGCTTTGAATATCACTTCTTTAAGGCACCAAAGTTTTCCTATGTCCAATCCAAGAAGTCCTAAATCACATTAACATAGCAGGCATATGCTAATTCTTTTACCTACCTGGCTTTTTTCTCCAGATTACTGTATACTAGTATATATTAATTAGCATAGAGAGTAAGTTCACTTTTTATAAAAAATCATCTCATAAAAATGTTTAGGAACTGCCACCCCATGAGAACTGTAATCTCACCATTTAACTCATTCTTGCCTTAGGTTCCCCAAAAGGTCATATCTTATGGCCGCTGAAGGTGAAACCTTGGATGTGTCATTTGTGTTCGCATATGCCCACACATTTGCAAAGACACAGATAAACACACAAAGATCTTATGAAAAGACTCAAGTTGCCTTCAACCCACACTCTTGGCATTTTAGTGTGATCTGCACAATTCTCAATCACAACTGCCATTTAAGGATGTGGTTCCTGGTATGTATTTTTTCTGTTGAACCAATTATTATGTTTAACATGAAATTCGGAGATAGGAGCTGAGCAGGATCTCTCTCTCCCTCTCTCTCTCTCTCTCTCTCTCTCTCTCTCTCTCTCTCTCTCTCTCTCCACTGAACAGAGTAAAAAAGATCCTGAGTTGTCCAGAGAAATCTGGGAATAAGGAGGAGACAAGGAGGAGCAGGAAGGCAAGTAGAGCTGGAGGAGATGTCTTAGGACTGAGCATTAGGAGCTTATGTTCAATTTTACTAGGTTTTCAAGAGACAATGGTCACCAACTCATATATGGATTGCATTAATTCTATTCATACATAGCAATGAGAATTTTAAACAATCAAAGATAAATGAGGTAAATTATAGTTAAAATGTAGGACTGCCAGCATTCTCTCCTCTAAGGAACTCAAATAATCACAAAGTTGAGCATCAAAGTCAGATAGCATTTAACACTGTTCTGATCTAAGGTAGGCACAGGTAGAATAGAGTATAGATAGCCGACTCAGAGGATTTAATATCTAATGATAAATTTTTCCATAAAATGATCTCATATATTGTAACTGTTAAAATTCTGTATAACTTATGAACATAATCATCAGTTATCCAATTTCATTTTGATTTATTCCACGTCTGCATGTAAGGAGCCCAACAGTTCACAAAAAGGTTGTACTATCTCAGAAAAAAAAAAAATATGGAAGCCTAAATGCTTACCTCCTAGATTATACCATCTCCAATTGCACAATAGAATACAAAGGATGTCAACATGGATAAAGTTAGGGATTGAAAAAATTTGTGAGCATTCCAGTGATTTCAGAAGTTCATACCTAATTTTTCTAGTCACTTAAAATTTGATTTTTCTTTCTTGATAACCCATCGATTGAATTCCTGGAAAGATTACAACTGAAGCTTTTTCAGAAGCTAACTCTAACATGTGCTACTCTTAGATTGTACAGTAACACCTAAAATGCCACAGAGGAGAATTATCCAGCAAAAACTAGACAGAAAACTTAGATGACCTATATTCACACATTCCTTTGGACTAAGTTGTTAGCAGTAAAAACCAGGTACTTTATATGACAAACAGAAATTTGTCAAAACAAAGATAGTATCCAGGTATTACAGACATAAATCAGAGATGTCCCCTACCTTGTGACCAACGAAAAATGCAACAAGATGTTGGAAAAAGCAAATGGACTTTGAGGTAAACATAGCTAAATAGTAACTTCACTTTATTCTCCCCCTACAAATTGTGAGTTTAGGACACATTTAGGAACACTATGTAAAATTGCGAAGGAAAAAAAGATGTTAGAGAAGTCAGCAGTGCTGAACTAGGTGGAGGCTGTGTAAATTATATCAAGTTCAACTATGGCCCAAAGAAACAAGTAACATGTAGTAAAAAGCGAGGAATCCAGATCATAAGGGCAGTAAACTCTATTAAGCAGAGTTAAATACTTAATTCTAGAACTTCAACTTCTGCTGCTTCATAGGTTTGGGGAGTCAAGGGACAGTTGTGGAAAAAGAATCTGGTGGCTTGGTGGGTGGTTGCTTCACAAGAGCTTCCCATTTGTAAGTCGGAGGCAAAGACAATTACTTCACATGTAGGTAAACCCCAGCTCTTCGTAGGAACCCTTCCCAACCCAATCTCATTTAGTGATTGTCCCTCACACCTATGTGGACCTAGCAAGTATTGTTTCTGTCTTTCACGAAAGCTTGATTCTATGGTTCACTGTTTACTATCTCACCTTTTGTTGGTTGGAAACTTCAGGAAGACAGTCTGCTTTATACCGTGTTTCCCCGAAAATAAGACCTTGTCATATACCATATTTCCCCCAAAATAAGACGAGGTCTCATATTAATTTTTTTTCCAAAAGACACATTAGAGTGTATTTTCAGGGGATGTCTTATTTTTTTATGTACAACAATCTACATTTATTCAAAGACAGTCATGTTATCTTCTTCTGGAACATCGTCATAACGTACTAAATGCATCCGTCTGGCTGACGATCTTAACTGGGGCTTATTTTCACAGTAGGTCTTATTTTTGGGGAAACACAGTATCATGTTGTGCCTTGGACAGTGATTAGCTTTTGATGAGGTGCTCAACAAATATTTATGAACGGAATATTTCAAATTATGGTGTGTATGTAACTGCAGGTTTGAGTGCCTTATCTGTCACGACAGCATGTCTTGTGGAGATAAATAACCAAACTATATGAATGCAGCAAGATTAGAGAACATACACCTCCACTGAAGGCCATTTTTAATGCTTATTTGTGTTATTCACCTACCTACTCTTGGCATAGCAATCAGAGAACAAAGATCACATCTAGCGATCGGTCTCTGGAGCCAGACATCCTAGATTCAAATCCTGTCTTTTTTTTTTTTAAAGTAGGTGATTGTGGGCCTGTCACTTATTACACTTTTCTTTCTTAAAGGTGGTTACAATTCCAAGTTTCATGTGGTTGCTATGTAAGTGAAAACAAAAGATTATATATAAAGCACCTAGAACTGTAAGTACAAAGCAAGCACTCAATAAATGTTAGCTATTATTTTCTGAAACACTATTAATCATAATTTTTTTTGTCCTTCAGTGTTTAGAGTCTTAACCACTCAGGTGTTTCATCATTCAGAGCCCTATTTCATCATTCCCCGCAGTATTTTGGAAAAGTTATAGATTCCTGAGGACAGCATTTTTTATGCCAATGAGTCTGCAGTGAAAGCATCTTGAAAGTCCCCCATAGAGAAATATGTATATTTCTAATTCTCTAAAGGCCTTTTACTGAGAAACCACAACAATCTTATTCATAGACGTGGCATTTTCTGTGGCTAGATCTTATGCAGGGTGAATCATGAGAAACTACTTTCTAGAAATTCTTGTCCTATATGAAATTCATTAAAAAAATGAGCCCCTATTTCTGTAATAGTGCCTTTTAGATTTACGTTTCATACTGACCTTCCACATGTATTACTTAATTGTTGGTACATTTACCTTAAATAGGCGAGACATCAGTGATAGGATATGTTTTGTAGTTTAGAATCCTCCCTCATTAACTACGTCTCATATCTCATCTCCTCTTACAGAGTTAGGAGCTTAGAAATGGAGTAGCACTATTGTTTAATTTTTATAAGCAATATTTGAAACCAATAAAACCATTAGTCGATTCTACTTTTATGTTGGTGGTGAAATGTTTCAGTTGGGAAATTTTGGTTTGTAAAGGGAAGAGACCAGTTGCAATTAGTTCCAGCAAAAGGGCAATTATAATAAGAATGCACTGGTGTCTTGCAGAGTCTTATATAGGAACTCCAGTAAGTCTTGGGAATTACTGAAATCATAAACAGGAAGTTGGGAATGCAATTTTTATTTCTTTCTGCACATGTGCTTCATGTTCTTGTGGACTGACAGTCTTTTCCCGATACATAGTTCACCTGGACATAGTCATGACATCTATTATAAGGTCATTACTTACAATCTTACAACCATTGTTTGCTAATGTGCACCTGTTTAATATACGTGCTATTTTACATTTGTGGCTTAAAAACATTGAGAAATGACCTTAATATATCAAATTTTTATTTTATAATTGTAAATGACCAAATGTTAACTTGATTAAAACAAACAAGGATTGCTAAATTATAAAAAACTTACAAATATGCATATATGTATATGTATGTATGTATATGTATGTATATGTGAACATACACTTGCCTATCTAAACAGGAAAATACATACTTTGAGCATGACAATTTAGGGAATTGTGCTAAGTACAATGTCTCCATAATTCAAAATAAGAAAGTTCCAGACAGTGTGAGGATATTGATTAAACAGTTTCACTTGGTAGATAATAATATTATTAATATTACCACCATTATTAAAACAATGTCTATAAGATTAATGAGGAAAGATTCTACATATTATATTTCTTTTCAGGGCTAAGTATAAAACCTATCATATATAATACTAGTTTTTTAAAAAAATAAACTTTAGCTTTGTTAAATATATTATTGACAAAATAAAAAAAATTGGCAGATGCAATAATATTAGAAAATTAAAACATATCCAACGATAAGCACATACAATTTAGAGCATAACACACTATGTGGTTTAAATACTACAGGAACAGTTTTAAAGTGTACTGATAGGACCTAAACTTAAAGGATAAAGTACTAGGCTCAAGAGAGATGTGATTGTCTCTAAGTAGTACTTCAACTTCGCAAATTCTGTCTTATGGCCTTTCGCTTAGTATCCATTTTCCAAACTAAAACTTATAGTTTAGGATTTCAAAAGAACTGTTAGACTGTCACTCAAAGGGCTTCTTATTGCCACCTATTTATTGTTCAGTCCAAGTTTTGATATAAATGCTGTTCACAGACTATCAAAGAAAAGGAGATGAAATAGAAAAAGTAAGAATAAGTTTTTTATCACATAAACCTTAGGTATCACAGAAGTTCTGGAATTAGTCACTGCAATTGAAAAGGATTATCATTATCAACAGTGATACAATTATAAGCAGAGGAATGACCTGAAACTTATAGGTAGAAGAATCAAGATAAAAATATGGACAATTTAATGCCAATAAGTAGTTTTCTTAAAAATTACAATTAATAGAATTGACTAAGAAATATAAAAATCTAAATGAACAATAATCACTAAACAAATTAGTCAAACAAGTATTTAAACCTCTTCCTGACAAATAGAAACCAGGACCACAGATTTTTATTAAATTTTTAAAGAAATAAGAATGCACATTTTTCCCCAAGTAATTTAATAAGGATAATATACTTTTAATTCTAAAGTAATCAAGGAGAGTACAGGAAAATGAAATTATAAATTGTTATTGCTCGTGAACATATATGCATAAATCTCAAACAAATCAAGGTTAGCAGTGTATTAAAATATTGAATCATTATTGAATCAATATGGTTCCTGTATGATGAACTTCAAAAACCCCAAAATGTACCCCACGAAAAGAAGCATTAGCATTTGACCATCTATCAAATCTAGAGAAAGTCATCAGATGACAAGTGCATTTGTCAAGTAAGAGCTTTTCCATCCCGGACATCTCTTTCCTCTCCACACCCTCCACACCCATCCCTATATAGCCAGAAGCAGAATAGTGAATTGGAGAGGAGATATGGAAGAGTAAGGTACAAAGCCTCTAAGTTAGATTGTGCTGGATGTCAAGTCTAGGCAACATGGGGCAGAACTACCCCATTTCAGAGAAAGGAACGCCTTTTCAGAAATTTTCTTTTGGATGGTTGTGGGGGAGAGGTAATTTTTTTGTAATTAACATGATACAGAAGGCAATTTGTTTATAACCTGCATTTAAGATAGCCAGAGCCTCAGCAAGAGACTGAAATAGTAAATTTACTATTAAACTTTTTTTAATAGTGAAAAAAAATAGTCAACATCTTCCCCTTTTCCTTATCTCTACATTTACCTCAATCTAGATTTGGAGCCAGAGTAAGAAGAGGAAACTCTTCATATAAAATAGTAAAAAAAATATGGAAATCAAACCTGTTACTTTTTTTTTTAATTGGGGAATATTGGGGAACAGTGTATTTTTCCAGGACCTATCAACTCCAAATCAAGTCGTTGTTTTCAATCTCATTGTGGAGGGCACAGCTCATTGGCCCATGTGGGAATCAAACCGGCAACCTGGATGTTATGAGCACCGCACTCTAACCAACTGAACCAACAGGACACCCCAAGCTCGTTACTTTTGCAAAAATAAATAAATACAAGGATGGTACAGAATGGAAATCCTAGATATAGGCTAAGAGCTCTAAAGAAACTTAGATAATATCAAAAATAGTACAAATAGGGACAGGCCCGGTGGCTCAGGAGGCTGGAGCTCCGTGATCCTAACTCCAAAGGCTGCCGGTTCGATTCCCACATGCGCCAGTGGGCTCTCAACCACAAGGTTACCGGTTGGACTCCTTGAGTCCCGCAAGGGATGGTGGGCTCCGCCCCCTGCAACTAAGATTGAACACGGCACCTTGAGCTGAGCTGCCTCCCAGATGGCTCAGTTGGTTGGAGCGCGTCCTCTCAACCACAAAGTTGCCGGTTCGACACCCACAAGGGTTGGTGGGCTGTGCTCCCTGCAACTGGCAACGGCAACTGGACCTGGAGCTGAGCTGCACCCTCCACAACTAAGACTGAAAGGACAACAACTTGAAGCTGAACGGCACCCTCCACAACAAAGATTGAAAGGACAACAACTTGACTTGGAAAAGAGTCCTGGAATTACATTGTTCCCCAATAAAGTCCTGCTCCCCTTCCCCAATAAAAATCTTCAAAAACAAACAAACAAACAAATGATTAAAATGATAAATTACATATCAGGTGTATTTAAAAAAAATAGCACAAATAAATGAAGAGATGATGGACTCACTAAACGAAATTTTAATCAATGAATCTTGTTGAGCAAGTGACACCTATTACCACCTCCAGTCCAGGAGCACAATAAATAGCATACTAATATCTGCCACCAGGAACTGTAGCTCGCAGTGTCACCCTACTTCATGGTTTGCAGGCATCAGGATTTCCAAGACAGACAACTCACACAGACACACAGAGAAGAGACAGAGCAAGGTCAGAGTCAACAGTGAGCATTGGTCCGCCATGGCCAGGGGATCTCCTCCAGTAGCTTGGCTACTGGAGTACATTATTTTACATTATTTTACATTATAGTGTACATTATTTTACACTATTACCTAAAATGTTATCTTTCTCACTAAAGTCTTTTAAAAGTAAGCTATGGCTTCATTTGTTAATACTACTCCTCTAAATAGGTATTTTAGTGCTATTACAACATAAAGGAAATAAAACTCTAGTGAGAATTCCTTCTAAAAGTATTTATTTAACTATTGTTATGTGTTTGTTTTTTTTTCATTTGATTATTATTTAACTGGTACAGACAAGCCAGATACCTGATTTTTTTATTTCACTTTTTTTTGTATGATGTAGTCCATGTGTTTTGCTCTCTATTTTATTTTACTTTTAGATTTCAGCAGAATTGGGAGAAAATTTCTAAAATGTAGTAATTATAGAGTTTGTATAATGGAATGAGTATCACTGGCTTATTTCAAAATGCAAATTGCACATTTACAAATTTGGGACTTATTTGCCCTGGTGTCATTACCAAAGGGAAAACACAATCACACACCTTGCCTTAACATTTATATCTCTGAGGAACCACTGACCTTCAGTTAGTGCTATTAAATTTTTTTTAAATAACAATTTTATCCAACTGAATGGTTCTGGGAAGAATTTGTTTTTAAAGGATGATGCTATCTTAATTAAAAGTGCATTTATGTGTGAAAACATAAGGTCAAATGCATTTCTGCTTTACATATTATCCAGACACATGGACAAAACATCATAAGTTATTAAATCACAATTATTATACTTTTGAAATTGCTGTTTTACTTTATGTCAGTGAGGCTTCAACTCCTCTTTTCAAATTAATGAAGACCATACTGCCTCTTTAAACTCCCTAAATTTTAGATTGTTTTTTAAAGGTGGCTGATAATGTATGTTCTTGAAAGGCATACATATCAGCTGCATGTTTTGAAAATGTGATGGAGTTTTATCATGAAACAATTCATGGTTCATTGTCATTGCCTATTTCTTCTAGAGTTCTGATAAGTGCCATTTGCAAATGTTTTGTCTATTATGTTTCAACTGGCAAAAGTCCTAGGTAAATACATGCAGCTATATATTTCTCCTTAGAAAGTGGTGTCTATGAACAGTTAATTCTGTAAAAATATAGAAGATTAAAGCTTACCACAAAATTGGGCTGATTTTTTTTAATGGTTTCAAACATATCTCTAAAATTTATTTTATGGTATAAGCTGTAACAGGAGCTAGAGATCATGCATTTCACCCCACTCATGGCCTTCTGTATCCACAGCAGATGTACAACATTTGGTAGATATTAATAAAAATAAAAATCATGTGGCATAAAGATGTGAATATCATCCAGATAGAGCACAGTTCAAGGAAAACTGTTGGTGGGAAAATAGCTCTATAGATATATTTTTGGTAGTAAACTAAATAGTAAATGAGAAGAAATAAAAAGGATTGCATATTATATACATGCATACCTTCACGTTAAAAATACATCTATTTGTAAAATTATGAAACTTAAATGTGTCATTTATTTTAGTTCTTTGTTTTATGTTTTCTTATAACATATAGTCCAAAATGGCAGTTACATCTTTTATTTTAGAGTTTTTCTAAGGCTAGAAATATCAGCTCTGTGTTTGGTAATTTTTACCTTATTTATTTATTTATTTATTTATTTATTTATTTATTTATCTATCTATTTGATTGATTGCACGATACTTTGCTCTTTACCTGTGGTGATACTTTGAGTCTCAATTGCAATCTGCATTCCTCCAGAAATGATTTTCTTTTACTGCTGATAGAGGTATTGCCCATTACCAATCTGAGACTATCTAAAATATATTTACAGCAGGTTTTTCATGCCAGGGAGATGGTATGAATTCAGGTCGTGTGATTAGAGATTCTTCCCAGTAGTTTCTTCTTTGCTCTTCTCCAGCAGCTAAGGTTGAGACAGACATGGATCCCTACTGTCACCCTGCCTCTACATGGAGGGTTTGTCCTAATTCACTTCTTGAGGAAGCTGGATTTTCTGAGAAATCTATAATCTAACCTCTCACTCTCAAGACTCCCAGGTATTGTTTCCTGTCTCCCTGGTCACCAAGGTTCCCTCGCCCAAGGGCAAAAGCTGGCCTCTGTGCTCACTAGTCTCTCTGAATTACCTCTGTCTCTAGTAAGTATCCTCTGAATATTTACCAAAGTCAAACAAGCATAAAAAAAAAAAAAAAAAAAAAAAAAAAAAAAAAGTTTTCTTCTCTCTCCTAACACCATTATATTCCAAAATTCTTAGATTTACTTAACTGGGAAATGCTTTATGGTTGCCTTATTTCAAAATACATCTAAAACATCATTTTCCCATCTTTATCCATTCAGAGAGAAAAAGAAATGACAGGAAAGAAGTAAGATGCCAGTAACACCTAGCAACATGGAGAGTATCCTTACCACACTCAAGGAAGTAATTCAAGGTAGGTGGCTCAGAAATTATTCCACTCCTGTTGCAAGTTGGGCAGGGGGATTTAAATTTCTAAATTCTTTAATAGATAAATGTACTAGGCTTTGAGTTAGAAGATTCCACTGGAGAATAAGAGTGCTCAGTAAATGAATATGTCATATAAATTAAAACTATGTGAAGAGCAAAGCGTATCCACCCTCTTTTTAGCTGTAGATCTGAGAAGGGAAATCAAATATTACCCAAGTTGATATTAAGTATAGCCAAGAGTATTCCAACTATATGACTCTAGCTCTGATGAAGAAAGAAGAAAGCTTATAAAATATTAAATAACAATGAAATACAAGCATTATCCAGATGAAACAGAGGAATAGAATACCTCAGATAGTCATCTACTGTGCATATTGAAAACAATTTCTTAAGAGTGGAATGCAGAGTAGATTCTACAAAAGGGTATTCACATTCACCACATAAACTTATAAGTAAATGTAACCACTAGAAAGTTATGACGGTTTGGTATAACTACAAACTGAAAAATATGATGTTTGACAATTAAGTTCGTGAACGTGTTGCAACGCTGTTACTAACCTTTTCTGATATCAGAGGGATTATTCATTATGAATTTGTACCAAATGGACAAACAGTTAACCAAATTTGCTATTTGGAAGTGCTGAAAAGGCTGCGTGAAAAAGTTAGATGACCTGAATTTCTCGCCAACAATTCATGGCTCTTACATCACAATAATGCACCAGCTCACACGGCACTGTCTGTGAGGAAGGTTTTAGCCAGTAAACAAATAACTGTATTGGAACACCCTCCTTACTCACCTGATCTGGCCCCCAATGACTTCTTTCTTTATTCAAAGTTAAAGGAAATATTGAAAAGAAGACATTTTGATGAGATTCAGGACATCAAGGGTAATACGACGACAGCTCTGATGGCCGTTCCAGAAAATGAGTTCCAAAATTGCTTCGAAGGGTAGACTAGGCACTGGCATTGGTGCATAACTTCCCAAGAGGAGTACTTCAAAAGTGGCTGTAGTGATATTCAGCAATGACGTATATGTAACACTTTTCTAGGATGAGTTCATGTGTGTAATTGTCAGAGCGCATACATTAGTTTTGGCCCCTGCCCAATCCCACTTTCTTCATTCTTCTTCCAAGAGAATATTCCAAATAAACAATTGAAAAAATAATACCTTCCTCAGACTCTGCCTCTAAGGACCTGAAAGAAGTGGTTTTAAGAAGCAGATTTTACAGAAGCAATTGCAGAGTTGTATAATTTACCAGTGAGCTAGAGATGATGGCATCATAACTAATACTAGGTGAAGCAGTAATGGTCATAAGCATGATTAGGCAGTGTGATTGCTCATACTTTTATCTGTGGTCAGCTGGGATGAGATGCAGGTAGAATGAAATTCACTAGCTGGTGCAAGTCTTGGACAACTGAGAAGTATGGAGGAAATGTTAATTATAAAGAGAGTGGAATTGGAATGTCTGATGCAATGAAAAGGGAACCTTGCAGGGTGGGTCCATTACTCAACACTTAAAAGCAAAGTTGGAAAATTCAGACAGCCTTTCAGCAGCATTTAAAGAGACCCTCATCATCTATAGCATATGTTTAAAAACAGCTAAAAGTCAGGCAAAGAACTGACTTTTGTGAGTGGGAGAAATTCAAATAAGTCTGAATTCTAAGCCTAAGTAATTTCATTATGCCAAAATCAGGGAAGAAGTGGGACTTGGGATGGAGAGATACAGATAGGCTCATTTGGGAAAGCTGAATTTCCAGATTCCTGTGAATCCTCTGAGACTGAATTCTTAATTTCTTGCCTTCCTAATTTCTATTAATTTACATTTTAATGTCAGAATTTGTACTTGATTCTAATTTTTTGAATTAATTCCTCTGCTAGAAGTCGCCATTTTATCTCTTCATTTTCTTGAAAATATTGGTTACATTTATTTTAAATTTGTGTTTGTTGTTAACTCCAATACCTAATTTTTCTGAGGATCTGATTTCAATTGTATATTTACTTTCCCTTGCTTTTTGGTCATTTCGTGACTAATAATTTGTGAGTAAATGTTTGACATTATGTATGAAAAACTGTAGAGATAAAGTTACATTTTATACTATTTTAACTTTCTCTACAAAGAGCTCACTTTTGTTTCTTAAAGGTTGATTGGCTACAAGCAGAGTGTGTTAATACAATATATGATTGATCTGATAGTAAGTGACAGAAACCAATAGCAAACAAGAAAGCAAAACCAAATTAATTTCACCAGTTTTTCATATGTTCAGGAAGACTTATCGATCCTTGTAAAAACATTAGCCTCCCTTTAAATATGGAGGCTTATGACAAATTCTAAGTTATACATAAAATAATCATAAAAGCATAAAACGTTATACCTTCCCCAAATGCATTTTGAGGAATTTTTTGAAAGGCAAAGTAAAGATATTTTAGATGTTTGCAGTTGATGTGGGTTAAGAATATTGTAGTAACTAAAGAGACTGAGCGTACAGACTAGGAGGTAAAATGTAAGCCGGGAGAAATGGAAGCAAAATATGTTTGTTGGAGTAATTTTGATCACGAGAACAAGAGGAAGGGCTAACAAAGCCACAAAATAGCCTCTATAAAAAAACACATTAAAGAGGCTTTTGTAAAGACATTCCTCATGACAATGAAAAAAGACATCTGGCTGTGGATAAAGTAGATGTTGGGGTCCAAAGAAAATTACCAAACATCTAAACTAGTCATTGAAGGGTCTGGAGAGAACTATTGGAAGTGAATGATTGTGAAAGAAAATAGTAATTTTGTGGTTTGTAATAGCAGTGAATAGCTGATAGCTGCAATTCTGTGAAGACTTTGTAGAGCTATCCCACACCACAAACACAATCAGGGGCTGTACAGGAAGTGGCATGACAAATTTCATCTCAACAATGCAAACAGGTACTAAGTATAGGGTTTGTTTGTCACAGCAGGGAATGGAGTTGAAGGTAGTTCTGCCAAGCCTCACTCATTATAGTGATGGTCACTGTTGAGATGAATCTAAAAGCCATTTTTAAAGGATCCTATTTTTATAGTGAAGAGATTTTTCTGTCTATTTCTTGAAACCAAGAATAGGGTTTTCTTTTTGTTGTTTTTTTTTTTTCTATGTACTTTTTCTAACTGATTTCATTTGATAATCTGAAATCAAATAATGGAATAAAATAATAGCATTTTAAGACAATGTCTATGCATATAATATAGCACTCATGTCACTGTAATTTCCTAGTTATGTTATATATACATATGAATATAAATATATGTATAGAATGTAGGTTATATATGTATGTATGTTACCATTCGTAAGACAGCTCCCCTCCCAACAAGAACTTATTTAGCTCAAAACATGAGAAACTGTGCATAGATAAATCACTTCTCATCAGAAATCATAACTGAATATTATTCCTTTCTTGCTATAATTTTAACAGATATGTCTGGCAACAAATGCTAATTGAGT
This sequence comes from Rhinolophus ferrumequinum, assembly GCF_004115265.2. NCBI lineage: Eukaryota > Metazoa > Chordata > Mammalia > Chiroptera > Rhinolophidae > Rhinolophus > Rhinolophus ferrumequinum. The sequence goes on along the minus strand of NC_046293.1, from coordinate 68,949,774 downwards.
ACTTCCAGTATAACTTAAACTGTCCTTGAAAATTAGGATAGAATTAGCACTATCCAGTTCAAAGAGCAACTATTTGTAAATTATGCCACATTGCTGCTATCTTCCAACTATGCTGGTAATAATTAAATCTAAGAGAATTCTGATGTGAATGATACTCCTTTGAAAAGTGAAATGCATAATGTGTAAAACTGTATGCAGAAGCACTGATGGGATGGTCAACTCATCCCAGTTTTCCCAGAATATTCTGTGTGAGGACTGAAATACCCAGGTCCAGGGAAACAGCCTCAGACACATCAGGATGGTTGGTCACTCTATTAGAAATAGTATTAAATGAAATAAATAAAGCTGCTGCCTTTAAAGACCTTGCATCTAAGTTTACAAAAAAGGACAACAAAACATAAATGAATATATAAAACACATTATTCCAAGTGCAGGTATGTGATTTATGAAGTGAAAAAGAATGGAATTCAGGATGACTCAAGATTTTGGTAGTAGCAACAGAGAGTATAATTCTGGTATAAGAAAAGAAACAAATAATACTTCAATTTTAATTAAATGCTTACACTAGTGCCTCAAGTCAGCCTCAGAAAAGTACTCAAGACACTTGTGTTCTATTCCCAGGATTGTCAATAATTAGCTGTGTGACCCTAAATAAACCACTTAACTTTTCTGAGCTTGAGTTTCTTCACCTGTAAGTTAAGCAAGATGGGCAATTTGATCTCTGTGGTTCCATCTAGGTCTAAAATTCTACAATCAAAATTTTACAATCAAGATTTAAATTACTTGTACTTTATTCTCAGACATAATAGACATTGTGTCACCTATTTCTGTCCAGTTGCTATTCAAACAGTTAAGAAGTAGAAAATAATTGGCCTTTTGCCTTTTGAACAATGCCATTTACTGTTTCATCAGAAGTATACGATGGAGGAAAATTTATTGTTGTGTCACATTTTACCTGCTGGGAAGGGATAACTGCTAATAATGAAATTGTTTACAGAAAAATGCATTTGTTCAAAAGAGTTTTCCTTCTGTGTGAAGCTGAAGGGATTTTGTGCTAGATCACTGCCTCCTCATGACTTCCTAAAAAGACTTGCCACTTGCTGGGCAATCATTTAAAAAGCAAAGTGAAGTTATACTTTTGTATCCGTTATGGAATATATAAAGGGGGCGCTGAGTTTCTCAATGGTGGGATATTTCAAACCATTTAGACTGCATTCATAAGCCATTATCTCCCCAGTGACTGTTCCTATTTTGTTTTTGTTTTTCTGATTGTTCTTTTAGGGCTGTTTTCACTACACAGACTTATTAAGCCCATGCTCCCTAGAATCCAATGATCTGGTTTGGAAACCAGCTCAGTTACTTACTAGTTATGACACTGTGGACAGGAAAATAATCACCCTCTTTTACAAAACAGAGATAATATTTCCCATATTACAGAGTTGTTTGAATCTTAAGTGTGATAATACAGATAAACTACTATCGTGTTTCCCCGAAAATAAGACCGGGTCTTATATTAATTTTTGCTCCAAAAGACGCATTAGGGCTTATGTTCAGGGAATGTTATCCTGAAAAATCATGCTACCGTATTTTCCTGAAAATAAGACCTAGCCGGCTAATCAGCTCTAATACATCTTTTGGGGCAAAATTTAATATAAGACCCGGTTTTATAGTAACATAAGACCGGGTCTTATAATATAATATGATATGATATAATATAATATAATATATAATACAATAAAATATAACATAATATAATATAGTAATATAATACCACGTCTTATATTAATGTTTGCTCCAAAAGACGCATTAGAGCTGATTGTCCAGCTAGGTCTTATTTTCAGGGAAACACGGTAGGGCTTATTTTCTGGTTAGGTCTTATTTTTGGGGAAACACAGTAAGTACAGTACTTGAAACATGCTAACTACCCAATAAATGTTTGTTAGAACCATGATTATTTTAAAACCAAAACCAGTCCTATGGGGAAGGTTAATAATAAAGCAGAAGCTCGCAGTGTAGCACCACTGAGAAATCATTTAAGGTACCTAAGCCACTTTATTATGACAGGGTATCTATAAATGTGGTACATTTCATGGCGGTCTACACGGTCTACATGTTAGACCTTGGATTTCAGCTATTTAAGATCATAGCTGTCTCTTCTAAGTGTGGTAGAGGTGCACATAATGAACTAATTGTTTTTATTTGAGAGTAGTGCATATAGCAAACATTAAGTGAACAGTGGAACCATAAAATACATGAACATTAGTTATGTGTTTCACCTAAATTGTGGACATGAAATACAAAACAGGGTTTAATCATTTTTAGAAAAAATATTAAAACTTTCACAGATTATAAATAAAGTCAATTATTTTTCTCTGTTATTTTGTTTTAATTATGAAAACAAGAAAATTGTTCACACTTTTCCGGAAAGAAAATTATTTTACACAGAAGAAAGCAGTTGATTTGAAACAAGAAATAGTCTTTAAACCCAAGCTCAAGGTCAGTGTCTTGAAATTTATAAGAGCTTTGCTTTGTCTAAGGTTGAAAATTATTGTTTTATAGACACAAATAAGAAAGGATTAGATAAACACAAATAAAATAGCTCTCATGAAATTTCTTTTGCAGTAAAGGAGAACACACTCAAACTGCTTTATGGTTCATTTTTGCTTATAGATTGTGTAGAGAAGAAAATAAAATTTTAAAGATTAATATCTAATTTTGCTATTTTAAAAGGTTTAGCTCCCCGTATAGAGTTCCCATGACTTAATGGCATCACTCTGAATTCTCAAACCATCACTAACCTTTACTAATTTAACAATATAAGGGTATGAGTGCATTCATATCATACTTCTATTGCAAGAAGCAAGGTATTTTCTGATCACATAAATGTCTCACTTCCAGGAAATATGTAGAATATTTTTTGAAAATAGATCACTATACGTCTCAGTGCAATAATGAATTTGACATGACTATGGAAAAAGGTCTCCATAGAGAAATGCAGAACAAACCAAAGCAAAACAAAAACTTCCTGTGGTATTTTTATATTATTCAAGATTTTTATATAATTGAAGATTTTTTTTCTATATTAACACTAACAGAAATGCCGATCCCTTTATTTTTTCTGATCCTTAGAAATTTCCAGCTTTCTGCTCTCCCTCTACTAAAAGCACATATTAATTTGTATTTCTATCATTTAAAAAAATTGGTATATTGCATCTTGGAAAATTGTCATTAAATAAAAATGGGCACCATGTGCAAAGGAAACATAAACAGTATGTTCAAGGAAGGACCGTCTTATTCATTTTGTATTTGTAAAGCCACCGAGCTTTAAAGGATTCCTATTCCTTCTCAATAAAATCTCCTTAGACAAAGCTCACCACTGTGCACAACAAATATTTCTTTATGATTATTTTGGAATTTTTGGGTATCCTTTCCATTTGCATTTGGAAGGGGAGCAGTTAGATTTTTGTCAATTATGCTTAATTTTAGCAAAAGTGCTATCAAACAAAGAATTCAAGTAGGTAATAAAATGAGTGAGGTAACACCTAAAAATGTTAATATACAAGTATAAATAATTATCTTGTGATAAGATAGTGTTGATGACACATGTTTATTTATCCACGCATCCAATTATAGAAACAAAAGTAAAAAAGGAAGAAAACAACTCTGTCCTCAAAAATGTCTCAGCTTGGCACATGATTTATTAACTGCTGAAGCAAACACATGTATCAAGAAGATATACATATTCTATATACATACGTATATTCTTTTCATATATATTATATATTTAAATATATTGTTTTTATGTTTGTGAAATCTATAAAAATTTAAATTTTACATTATATATCTTAACATATAATAATTATTATTAATAGGTGAACATTATTTTGAAGTACATCTCTAATCCTCAAATTTTAAAAAGGATATAATTAAAGCTCAAAGAAAATCAAACTTTCTCTGAAAACATATAATTAGTGACTGTCCCCAAACCATATGGTATCAATTTACCATTATTTCTCAACCTTTTGAGATCATAATTTTTTTAATAAATAGGAAAACGTTATCTTCATCCTAAAAATTCTGATGTATCCCTGCCATCACAATATCCCAATTTGCTTTTCTTTTGAGAAGATAGTATTTTCTCAGCATCCCTACAGTCTAAAGTCAGAAGATTTTGTTTATCATAGTTTAATTTCTACTGTTTGAAATATAAAAGTAATACTTTCCATTTATAATATAAATTACGTGACAACATTTATGCTTTTTTAAAAAGCATATTCCCACACTTTATAAAGTGTCAATACTCTCCCACAGGGGCCTAAGTTGTAGAAGTTCATGCTTCTCTTTCTTCTGTACTATACTATTCTGTTATTCTCTGTCAGGGAAAATACATTTTTTAAATGGTCATTAATGAGTTTTGCAGTATCTCAATATGTGTAGGGTTACTCTGTGTTTACCTTGCTTTGGAGGGTGGTAATGCATAACAGGCTTATGAAATTTGTTATTATGACTCTTAAGTGGCTATGTTTGAATGAAAAACTGGTATTTCACCATTAATAGAGTATTGGCTATGTGTTAGGAACATGGCATACTTACATTATTCTAATGATCATAACACTAAAAGATATATATTACTATCATGATTTTTTTTTTCAGATAAGAAAAATGGGTTTTAGGAAGCCTAGAAAATTCCCAAAGCATGGCTTCCAGAAGTATGTTATGGTTTCCTGATTCAAAGTTCTTTGCTTTCTGTTATGCTGTGCTTATATGATTGAGAATTAAAGGGTCACATTTTAAGGCTGGGTTTATGACACTGGTACTCCAACAGTGATGTATCCTTATCAAAATCAGCTGGGGAGTTATTAAATATACTTATCTTCTTGGACCAATTCCGTTTTAATGAACAAGAATCTCTGGGTACAGGATTATAGAACAGTTTTAAAATCCTCTCCAAGTTATTGTGATGTACAGATGCTTAGGATTCATTGAGTTTCTTGGATCTATGGATTCATAATTTTCATCAAATTTGGAAAATTCTTAAAAATGATTTCTTAAAATATTTTATTCTTTTCCTTTTTACCCCCTCTTCTTTTTGAACTCCTAGTATCGTGAGACATTTAATATTTTCCCACAAGTCACAGAGGCTTGTTTTCTTTTCTAATCCTTTCCCTTTCTGTGATTTTTTTTGAGAGCTCTTATTACTATGTCTTAAATTGCACTGATTTTTTTTTCTCCAAAGTTTCTAGTGTGACCTAATCTTTCCAGTATTTTTTTTGTCTCAGATTTTGCATTTCTTATCATTACAAGTTCAGTTGGTTGTTTTTATAACTACTATTTATCTAATTATATTAATTTATTTCCTTCAAAAAATTAAGACAGTCCCAGAAACGAAAGCTGACAGAGTTTATTACCTCTAGACTTGCCCTACACTTTAGGATGAAATGAAAGGATATTGGATAGTACTAAAAGCCATACAACGAGATAAGGTTTTCTGGGAAAGGTAAATCCATGAGTGAATATAAAATTATTATTTTATTGTACTTTGGTTTACAACTTTACTTCTTATTTCCTACAGACTAACTAAGAAAAATAAATAAGAAATTATTATAAATCAACACAAAGCATAAAGAAGCAATTTGTGATGACAGCAACAATATAAAGGAGGACAGACATGTATAGAACAGAGTTTATTATGCTTTTAAAATTAAATTAGTATCAGTTCAAATTGATTGTTTTAAATTTAGCAAGTGAAATGTAATATCCATGGTAACTATAAAGAAAATATTTATAAGTTATACACCCAAAAAGAATAAGAGAATCAAAAATGATTCATTACAAAAAATTAAGTGCAAAGAATGCAATAATGAAGAAAATGAAAAACAAACAATATATGAGACCTATTCATATGACCTACAGAAAACAAATAGCAAATTGGCAAAAGTAAGACCTTCCTTGTTAGGAATTTCTCTAAATGTAAATGGATAAAACTCTTCAATAAAAAGGCAGATATTGGCAGAATGGATTAAAAAAAAACTTACACACATGATCAACTATATGATGTCTACTAGAGACTAACTTTGATACAAAGATAACTGTAGACTTTGTATCAAAACTTTGTATCAAGACTTTGTATCAAAAATGAAACAATGAGGAAAGTTATTCCATGCAAATTATAAGCAAAAGAGAGTTGGAGGGGCTATAATATTATCAGATAAAATAGAGTTTAAATCAACCACTCTTAAAAGAGAGAATGAAGAATATTATATATTGTTAAATGTGTCAAACCATTAAGAAGATATATAATTTATAAATACATTCACCAAATAAGACTTCCAAAAATATATGAAGAAAACATTGAAAAACTGAATGCACTTTCAGATAAAGAAAGTAGAAAAGAGCTAAACAAAGCAAAAGGAAGTAGTCATAAAAATAACACAAGAATAGAAAGTAACTGGAAAATATAATAATGCTATAGTTAAATAATAAAATAATAGTTCTTTAAAAAGTCAAACAAAAACTTTAGCAATTATTTCTATAAATGGATAGAAGGCATACATTAACACTATCTAGAAAGAATGATATAACTATAGATATAAAAGCATTTAAAATTTATAAAAACACTTGATAAAACTCTATAAAAATAATTTTAAAATATAATTAGAAAGAAAACTATTTTTTAGGGAAATTTATTTGGAAACAGATAACTGAGAAGTAGAACACTTGAAAAATGAACTGTCACAGAGGAAGAAAAGCTATTATTAAATGTATACACTAATAAGCACTGAGACTACATAGTTATATAGTTTGGCTTTAAGTGATCACCAAGAAACAAACACTTAGATACTATAACCAGAACTCCAAAACACAGAAAAAATGTTGGAAAATTGTAGACAATGGATTGAAGATAACCCTGGAACTAGAACCAATAAAGGAGAGAACATTAAAACAATGCTGGAGACCAATATCACTTTAAAACATTCATGCAAATATACTAAACAATACTCTGGGAAATCATATACAGTTCTTCAAATAGCAGTGAATCTTGCCCAACAAGTATTTGTTTAGCTATTCAAAGATGCTTTGATATTAAAAATTTTGTCAATGCAATTCACCTCATTACCAGTCCCCCCACCCCCGCCACCCCAAAAGTGTTTCGAGTTCACTAATGCAGAGATAACCTCTTTTGTAAAGACTCTCATTCAGATAACAACTTCATCTCTGGACAAACAATAAATAGCAACTAATTGAAAACACTAGAAAATAAAAGTAAGCTGACACAGAATGACAGATACTTAAGATAAGAAAACAGCAATGGTGAGTATATGATATCCTGACTTATTCCAGTTTTTTTTCCAGAGAGAAGCATACACTCATAGCACTCTCCATAACAAAGATCCATGATACAAGGAAAAGACTTATCAGAGCCTTATCCATCCCACCTGAGACAAGGTTATGTTGATAATATGTACACTAGATATGAGGTGATGAAAATAGCAGTTTACTTATGTGGCTTGTTTCCCAAAACCTGTTACCCTAATCTACTCATGAGAAATACATTAAACCAATCCCACTGAGGAACATCCTATAAAATATTTGACTATAACTTCTCAAAACTGCCTAGGTCATAAAAACAAGGAAAGTCTGAGAAAGTGCCACAGCCTAAGGAGACATGAAAAATAAATGTCTGTGGAAACCTGGATGGGATCCTGGAACAGGAAAAAGACATTAGGTAAAACTGAAAAAATATCAATAAAGTATGGACTTAGTTAATAATATCAATATTGGTTCATTAGTGGTGACAGTTACATCCTGTGAGGTGGTCCTCTGGATACCATGCACTTTTAACCACTGTACTCCATTACTCTCAAAAGATAAAACTCCACCCAGTGGAATTCTGTCTGATAAAATTTCTCTAGTGTTTCAATTGCAACATTTGAAGAGGATTACTTTTTAAAACCTTTCTTTTCAATACTTTTCTAAACTATTAATTGAAGCTGTGGTAGTCAGAATAATGCCACTCCAAAGATACAAGTCCTGATCCTCAAAACTTGTGAAAATTTTACCTAACATTGAAAGGGGGACTTTGTAGACGTTAATAAAATTAAGAACCATGAAATACAGATTATCCAGGATTAGCTGAGTGAGCCCAATCTAATCATGAATCTTTAATCTTTCAAGGCTGAAATCAGAGTCAGAAGGACATATAACTATTGGTGAATAGTCAGGGAGGTATATAGTTGCATGTTTTGAAGATGGAGGAAGGAGACAGCATGGGAAGGAATATGGGGAGTTTCTAGAAGCTGGAAATCATAAGGAAAGGGATTATCACCTACAGCTTCCAGAAAGGACCACACCTTGATTAGCCATTGAGGCCTGTGTTGGAATCCAATTTATGGAAATGTAAGGTGATAAACTTATGTTCCTTTAATTCACTGCCTGTGGTCATTTGTTGCCGCAGCAACAAAAACTTAATACAATACCTCTTGGTGTATATGACTGCTAACATCTCTATAGCTCTATAAACTGTCCTTTTTTAAAAATTTTCAGTAGGACTGCTGTGTGTAGTACTGGGCAAAACAGTCCAAGTCAGTAAAACATGCTAAAACCTGAGGTGTGAATTTCTGACTATTTTCACAGTGATTATGCAGACTTGAATCTCTTTAGGTGAAATAATAGAGTTGCTACTCCCAGAGACCATCCTGTAGTAAGTGTAGACTGTTGATGAGGGCCATCTCACGACCATGGTATACTGTTGGAGAGCAGTCTTCAGAACTTACCAACAGAAGGACAAAATTAACTTCTGTGAAAAATAATGAGTCCAAGGTTAGAGACACAAATCAGAAACGAGCTGAACTGGACATGGAGTAGAAATAGTGTCAAGAGGGGCAAAAAGTCTAGTTCAAGATATGGCTGAGTGGGAAAGAGAAATGAAAGTCCAAATACCATTGTCTGAAAAATATAACTGAGGCTAAAGGACTCTTTTGAGATTGTTCAAGGTTGCTAGCTCAGCTTTTTCTAGGAGGAAAGAAGCACAGCCCTGGCAGTTTTAAGGAACACACTGAGATCTAGAAATGACAAGCCATAATTTTTTGCAGCTTCACTCTGCTGACAGCTAAATTGAAAAGCCTGTTAGTGTTCAATAACAGGCCATCATTGCTATAAATTTTCAGTTACAATGAATATTAAAATCCTCTGGCTCAGGTAACCAGAGGGCACTAGTTTATGTCTAATTATTTGTTATTTGTATCTATACTAGATTTCTTAGACTTGGTACAAAAATGTCAAATTACCTCATTTTTATTTTTTTCAAAAATTGATTACATGTTGAAATATTAATATTGAATTTATTGAGTTAAATATTTATATATATATATATATATATATATATATATATATATATATATATATATATCTGAGGGAGATGGTTTCTTCTTTGAATCTTACTTTTATATCTTAGGCCATCTCTTGTTTTAGACAATGATTATGGAGGATGTAATAAACCATATATTTGAGAATGTATTAAGTTAAAGTCCCAAAAATATGAAAGCTGATACCGAGACAGAGACATACAGAAATTATAATATTAGGAAAGAGGCTTTTATTTCTCAGAGTCTGTGTATTATTGATGGATCATGCTGAGACTTCATTAGCTTTTTAAACTATACATTTATTATGCCATCCCCTGGATTAAAATATCTATAACTAAAATGCAATTCTAGCTTAATCACCCGTGCTTCTCAATACTAAACTGTGAGTAGTTCCACTTAACATGGCCCCTTTCCATGCAGTCATCCAGGGAGGAGGTCTTAGTAAATCAAGTCAAATCCAAGTAGTCTTAGCAAATTGTATCAGATTAAATCAAGGCAAATAAACCAAGCTAATTCCTGCCCCAAAAAATCCCACATGTCAGTGAAGTCATATGGTTCTTGACTTTTTCTGTCGGGCTTATTTCGCTTAGCATAATAAACTCAACTGATATGTGGGATACAAAACTGAAAGCAACAAAGGAGCAAGAAAAACAAATAAAGAAACAAAAACTCATATACACAGACAATAGTTTAGTGGTTACCAAAGGGGAAGGGGGAAAGGAGGGATACAGTAGAAGGGGGTAAATGGGGTCAAATATATGGTGGATGGAGGGAGAACTGACTCTGGGTGGTGAACATACAACGTGATATATAGATGATGTATTACAGAATTCTATACTTGAAACTTATGTCATTTTACTAACCATTATCACCCAATAAATTTTAATAAAAAAAGTTTAATTCATAGAAACAGAGAGTAAAATGGTAGTTACCACAGGTTAGAGGGTAGGGGAAATGGGGAGAGGTTGATCAAAGGGTTCAAATTTTCAATTTATAAGATAAATAAGTTCTGAGGATCTAAAGTACAGAACAGAGGCTATAGTTAATAGTACTGTCTTTTATCCTTGAAATTTGCTAAAAGATAGAATTTTGAGCATTTAACTCCCCAAAGGAAGGTAACTATATAAGGTGATGTATGTATTAATTTACTTGATAGTGGTAATTATTTCACAATATATATGTATATCTAATCATAACACTGTATACTTTAATATTATAATTTTATTTTTTTAATTATGCCTCAATATTTTTTAAATTTGATATAACACATTGAGTTGAGTCAAATAATTCAAAAATGATAAAACAACACTTTTTTTTTCAAATCTCATAAGTTATTTTAAGCTCTGCTGTTAGGTGGAAAAGAGAACATATTCTCCTTATTTGTCTTATGGGATGCCTGAGGAGCAGAACCTCTTATTTTGATTAGCAAACATTTGATTCTGTCCAAAACATCCATGGAGGCATGTGGTCTATGTAGTTAATGTAAATCCTGCTCTTCTGTACAATTCAAACCTGGACCCATTTACCTAAGCCTATGTGCTATTACCGTCTAGGTTACCAAGGCAAGAAGGGTTATTATTGGCAGTACAGCCATAACACAATTATCAGACCAATAAAACATGATAGTACTTTCTATGTATTAATTCCACAAACCAAAAATATACATAAACATCATGTGCTATTTGAACCTAGGGATGTTTTCTAAGCATGGGTGTTTTGGATAGCACCAAATTTCAAGGACCTTTTATCATGGACCAGATGTCTGTGGATGTTTTGGACAGGACCAAATGTCCTGCAATGATTACTGTATGCAAAATTCTGAACTAATATTCAGAGCAGGTTGTCAAATACAATTCACACAAATTAAAGAACATAATATCACTAAATATCAAGTGTTTTAATAAGTTCAAGATTAAAGACCATCAAGAGACACAGAAGCAGAATGAGGTCTAGACATGGAGCGCAGCTTCCTGTCTTTCCACACTAGCCATGTACAACTTGCCCAGAATGATGGATGAGGTCCCCAAGTCAGAGTCTGTGGGGTCATCTTACATAGCAGGGACGATTTAAATTTTGAAATATCTCCACTGTGTACCTCAGAGGGTTATAAAACTTACTGTGCCTCATAAATCCATAGACGCTGGCTATCAATGATAGGTGATCTTTTACTAGGGGTATCTTGCTAAGGACATTATGTGGGTTAGAACTTTTGCAAACTTCATTAGCTTAATCATTCAGAGTTCAATCTGACAAAGATATTTAGAGTAGGTCACCAGTAGGTTCTGTTCCTGGAAGCCTATCATCAAACTTGAAGGAGGATCCATCAAGGAATAACCTATTGCAGAGTCTGCTAAAGTGAAGGCAAAAAGCGGCGCCAGCTTTAAGTTTGCAATGAAGTCTAGTTTATTAATGATCTCATAATAGTTTCAATTTTTTATTTAGAAAATAAAAAAATAAGTAGATAGACAGCCTTAAAAAACAAACAATCAAACAAACAAAAACACCACAAACAGCTGGAAAAAAACCCAAAAATAATAAATACAAATGGCTGTGGTAAAAATAATAATAATGGTAAGCAAAGTCTTTGGCAGTTTTACTGCTTGAACTGAAAAACATAATATGATAAGAACATTTTTTAAAGAGAAAAGAGATGTGGAAGGAATTTCTTCTCCCCTCATAAGCAAGAAAAATAAGCTGCTTTTAATCTTTAAATTCCAGATAACTGTCTAGGAGGAGCCAATTGATAAGATTTGTTCGAAATTTGCCAAGTTTTTTAATATAACTTTTCCTAATTTTGTCATTCTCATTATCATCTATAGTTGGATTTGAGGATTTTTTACAAAGCAACTGAATGGAGATATTTAACATTTGTGCTTGCAGTCATTTTTTAATAACATCTGTGAAATTCAGCCTTCTTATGACTATCTTTTGACCACAACTACAGCAGCTGAGCAAGCAATGAATAGTATGAGATATAATAGTTGTTAACATTTCAGTTTATCTTTAAAGGACATGCGCTAAATTCTGATGTATCATTTTAACTTAAGTGTGAAATAGGGATTTTGCACTAAAATTTGATGAAAGTTGTATGTCTCACCCTCAATAGAATTAAACTAGGTTATCATTTTTTAGTTGAAAATTTTACCAATTTATGCCTTTGATTTTTATTCTATTACACAATTGGCTTTTTACTGTAGATAAGACTAAAGACAGTATGGAATAGAATAGTGTATTCTCTTGACAGAGAGGTATATTTTTGAGGTATATTTATTTATGTTTATATTTGAGAGTTTATTGATATCTGAGACACACAGATTTTTCTTCTAACAAGGGCTATTATTTCTAGTAAAAGGGTCTTTCCTTACATGTCATACGGAATACAAATCTGTATGTTTATAAGGCCTTTTCAGATTACCTACGTGAACTAACGAGAAAATCATAAATTCTTTAGTTCTACTATTTAGGAGGTGTTCCACTATATTTTTTCTTTATTACCTCGTTTTCTTTTTGTTTTTTTTTTTTTTTACAGCATCAGAATTTTTCAAACTTGGGTCTTTCTTACAAGAAAATAATTATGGATATCCAGTGAAATTAAAAATATTTTATTAAGACGATGTTTCTACAAATAGTATGTCAACATGTAATTCCGTGAAGTTATAATATTTTATTTATAAAAAGAGGAAAATTTTACAATTATTTATGAGTACCAAAAATAAAATTAACAAAAGTAATAAAAGTGACTGACCATATTGTTTTCCTAAAACCAGTAATCTTTATATTTATTCTGTTTTTTATTTTGATTTCAATAATATCAGTGAAAAAAGATGTATATTGAAAGAAAATGGTGTATAACATTATGTTAACATCAAATGTTGGTTGTTAGCTTAGTATAATCAGACCACATACATAACCAAAGAACAACCACAAATATTAATTTTAATTATGTGTCACTGAATCTTGTTTTACCTTCTTATTAATATAAAGATAAGTTTAGGAGTATAGTATTATGAAAATATGCCAAATGTACATTGTATCTAATGAGTAGTAGAAATGAAGAAGATAGTAAAAATTTTTAATGTTTTGACTTGAAAGTGTTGTGCCTGCAATCCATGTATTGAAGTCTTTAACATTATTCTGTATTCTGTTTTATGGATTCATTTTGAGTTAGGACTGCCTGGATACCATATGCCATATGCCATGTCATGACTCAAATCTCCTCTTTTCCTCATTTTGAACTTCTGAAAAACATTGTTCATATAGTACATTATGATGTCATTTAGGCAAATACAGAAGAATATATACTGTAATTAAATATACTAGAACATACTTTCTTTTGAGTTGTCATTATTAATGGAAAGATCTGCACTACAGATCTTTAGTTAAGATGTCAATGGAACAGAATAAAAAGACCACAAATAAACACACACAAATACACAAATGTAGCCGATGAGTCTTTCACCAAGAAACAAAGGCAATTCAATGGAGGGAAAAAAAAAAGTCTTTTCAAAAAATATTGCTGGAAGAATTGGATATCCACATGTGGGGAAAAAAAAAAAGATTGTGGACATAGGCCTTGATATATTTCACAAAAATTATCTCAAAATATATCATGGATGTAAAATGTAAAACTATAAAAACGGTTAGAAGATAACATAGGAAATAATCAAGGAAATCTTGGGTTTGGCAATGAATTTTAGATACAAAAATAAACAAATATGCACAAAAATACACAAATAAATATAAATCATGATCCATGAAAGAAAAAAAAAGATAGCTGAACTTTGTTAAAATTAATGACATCTGCTCTATAAAAGACACTGTTAGGAGAATGAAAAGACGATCCACTGGCTGGGGAAAATATTTGCAAAACACATATCTGACAAAAAATTTGTATCTAAAATATTTTCTAAGAACTCCTAACTAAACAATAAGAAAATAACAACCCAATTTAAAAAGTGGCAAAAATCTCTACATCTCACCAAAGGACATATACAGATGGCAAATAGACATATGAAAAGATGCTCAAGATCATTTTTGATTAGGGAATTGTTAATTAAGACAAGAAGATATCACTACACACCTATAAGAATGCTAAAATAAAAACAAACTAACAACAACAACAACAAAAAACAAATAAAAAACACTAAAAATACCAAATACTGGATGTGGAACAATAGGTCTGTCATTCAATACTGGTGAAAATGCAAAATGGCCCAATCACTTTGAAGACTATTTGGCTATTATTTACTGTAGGGGATTCAAGGGAATTTGCAATTGCACAAAGAAAAAGATTTGGCAATGAGAAGTAGTAGCACACAAGTTTTGCATGCAAGAAGGCTATTATGCAGAAATGAGCAGGGCAAGGGAATTATTGGGGGAGAGGGTATTTGTGTTTCTAGGTGTCTAGGTGATGTCTCAGCATCATGGTGGACCATCTCTGGGTCAGAGTATTCTGAAGGACATTGGTGGTCTGGGCGTCTTATAACCACAAGGCTCTATCTCATCAATGGTCAATGAGATTAGTATGTGGATAGTTATTTCTATGGGTAGTGCAACTCGATTGTACTGAACACTGAATCAGTTTCACAGTGCTATGAGCTGAGTTGTGCTCCCCACGGCCCCCCAGTTCATATGTTGAAGATCTAACCTCCAATGTGATGGTACTTGGAAATGAGGTCTTTGGAAGGCAATTATGTTTAGATGAGATATGAGGGGGGAGGGGCTTCGTGATTGGATTACTTATAAGAACAGATACCAGAGAGACTGTTTGCCCTCTCTCTTAGCCATTTGAGGACACAGAGAGAAGGCGGCCATCTGCAAGTCAGGAAGAGAGATGTCACCACAAATCAAATTGACCTACTCTGATCTTGAACTTCTCAAGGACAAGAACTGTGAGAAAATAAATTTGTTATTTAAGACACTCAGTCTATGGTATTTTGCTATGGCAGCCTGAGATGACTAAGAAAAACAGAGTATGTAAAGCATGTAATCTCTAAATGGCTAAACATTTCTTTCCTTGAGTTTAAAGATCAAGAACTTGTGAGATAATGGGACTCAACCTACAGTGAAGAAATAAACAACCTAGAGGACAATATACAGAAGCCATCTTTGGTTCATTCATATAACACTTACAAAGCTAAACATAGTCTTATCATATAATGCAACGATCACTCTCTTAGGTATTTACCTAATTGAGTTGAAAACTTATGTGCACACATAAACCTGCACATGAATATTTATAGCAGTGTTATTTATAATTCTCCCAAAAAACATTAGCATTCAAGATGTCCCTCAATATTTGAATGGATAAACTGTGTTGCATACATAAAGTGCAATGGTACCCGGAAATAAAAAAAAAAAAAAAAATAATAATAATAATAAAAACTGAGTTAGCAATCCATAAAAAGACATGGGAAACATCAAATTCATATTCCTCACTAAAAGAACTCAGTCTGAAAAGGCTACATACTCTATGATTCCAATTATAAGATATTCCGGGAAAAGCAAAACTATAGAGATATTAAATATTCCTGAATCCATACTTATATAAATAAACGGTGGCAGAAATTAACAAATCAGTGAAAAGAGACAAACCTGTGCAGCAGATTTCAAAATAATTTATGTAGCTATTCCACCATAAAGAAAGGGAAGCAGAATTCCTTACTCCTTAAGTGTGAGCTGCACAAAGTGACTTTTTTCCAAAGAGTAAAGCATGCAAATAGAGGAGACTAAAGAAAAATAACTATATTAGAGAAACTTGACAAACACAACATGATCAAGATAAGCATCATAAGTCAACAGTCCTGATCAACAGACTGATAAAGGTCAACAGTCATAAATTATACTGATATGGGAGGCAGATCCAAGATGGCAAAGTAGATAAACATTGTGCCTCTTTCTTCTGTGAATATGTTAAAATTACAACTAAATTATAGAACAATCAACCTGGAAAACCACCTGAAGTCTAGCTGAACAGAAGTTTTATAACTAAGGATATAAAGAAGAAGTCATACCAAGATTGGTAGTAGGGGTGAAGACGTGAAATGGGATGGCCCCAAACGTTCGTGTGACAGTTGAGAATCAGGAGGGATATCTTAGCCATGGAGGTTCCCCCTGGAAGAGCAAGGGACCCTAGTCCCACACCAGGCTCCTCAGCCCAGAGTACTGGTGACCAGAAGAGGAGCCTCCACAATGTCTGCTGTGAAAAACAGTGAGGATTCCAACCATCAAGGTGGGACAGAAGGCTATGGGAAACTCAGACATCCTCTTAAAGTGACCATGCACAGACCCACTCACATACAGGCACTCACTCCGGGCTTCAGTGAAGGGACAGTGACTCAGGGGGCACAGAAGGCATGTGGGAGGCAGACTGAGATGCATGGGTTTGGGGCAAGGTCTGGAAAACAGTCACTATTTTCCCTGTGTGGGGTTCTTGATCCATGCAGCTAGCAGGCAAGCACCGTCTTTCCTGTGTGGAGCCGACCCTTATAGGCCAAATCTGAATCAGAATTGGGCTGGTGAACTCTGCTGCTCCACCTTGCTAACTCCCTGGGACCCCACCCCAACCAACTTCCCCAACACCAGAGGCAACTTCTTGATGAGCAGCCAGTCACTCCCACATTGTACTCTTTCTTGAAAAACTATCCCAGTCCATGTACTCCAGGAGGGTGGTGAATGGCCTCAGTGCACTCTGCTGAGTCACTCCAGGCTCAGCAATGACACCAAACTAGAATCTATGTTAACCTGGAAACTACAGAGCTTCCCACTCTAGTGACTTCCTGAGAGCCTGCTTCACCCAACTTGTGTATCACATGGCTAACCTTAAGGGAGCTGGCAGGTGACAGCAGGCCTTGGGGTGTACTGGCTTTTTGCAGAACTGCCCCAGGCCTGGTACTGGTGGAAGAGGTCCTCAGTTTACAGCATGGCCTCTCCCACATGCCTCCAGATATAGCACAGGCAGTGAACAACTGTGGATCACTTTGTAGCTTGTACCAGGTAGTCTCTCCAGCCAGTCACAGGCCGTGGGTGAACTGGACCTACACCAGAGCCCCTCCTGCCAACAGAGTCCCCAGAAAAAATCATACTTGGAGGTTGGCTTCAGACCACAACTGAACACGATCCACTTAGCCCTATAAGCAGTGCACACAAAGGATGGTCTCAACAAGCATGAGCACCCACTGGGGCAAATCCCACTCAGTGGGGTAAGCCATCCACACAGTGCCTGTAAGCTGTGGACATGGCAAAACTCTACAGCCAGTTAGCCTAAAGGTCGGTCCTACCCACTGATGTGCCAATAGAAGGGCATACACAAAACACACGAGGGATGCTCTTGGAACTCCCAGAGCAGGTGACCAAGGAGAATGTCACAAGGCCACACAGGGCACCTACTACATAATGCCACCTGGTTAAGACTAGGAGACATAGAAGATCTACGTAATACATAGAAACAAACATAGAGAGGCAGCCACAATGAAATAACAAAGAAACATGTCCCAAATGAAAGAACAGGAGAAAAATCCAGAAAAGAACTAAAGGAAATGGAAGCAAGAAAACTATCAGATATAGAGTTCAAAGTAATGATTATAAGGATGCTCAGGGAACTTAGTGAGAATATCAACATATTAAAGATGTATTAAGCTTAAAAAAATGGACATAGAAACCATTAAAAAAAGTCAGAAGTGAAGAACACAATAACTGAAATGAAGAATGCAGTATAAGAAATCACTAGCAGACTAGATGAAGCAGAATATTAAATCAGTGACTTAGAAAACAAGGTAGCAGAAAACACCGAACCAGAACAGCAATAAAACAAAATAATCCAAAAAAATTAAGATAGATTAAGAGACCTCAGGAAGAACATCAAGCATAACAACATTCACATCATAAGGGTACCAGAAGGAGAAGAGAGAAAGCAAGGGATTGAGAACCTATGTGAAGAAATAACAATGGAAAACTTCCTTAATCTGGCAAAGGAAATATACATACAAGTCCAGGAAGTGCAGACAGTCCTAAACAAGATGAACCAATATCAAGGCCAATATCAAGGCCAATATCAAGACATGTAATTAGAATGGCAAAGGTTAAAGACAAAGAGAATCCTAAAAGCAGCAAGAGAAAGGCAACTGATGACGTATAAGGGAGCTCCCATAAGATAGTCACTTGATTTCTCAACAGAAACTTTGCAGGCCAGAAGGGATTGGCACAAAATATTCAACATGATGAACATCAAGTACCTACAACCACAGGTACTCTATCGAGCAAGGTTTGCATTTAAAATTGAAGGACAGATAAAGAGCTTCCCAAACAGACAAACAAACAAACAAACAAACAAAAAAAGACAAAGAAGTTCATCACCACCAAACCAGTATTATAAGAATTGTTAGGGGGACTGCTTTAACATGGGGGAAAAGAAAGATCAAAATTATGAATAATAAAATAGCAATAGCTACATATCTATCAACAATTACTTCCAATGTAAATAGATTAAATGCTCTAATCAAAAGACACAGAATGGGTGAATGGAAAACAAAACCCTTACATATGCTACTTACAAGAGACTCACTTCATATTGAAAGACACACACAAACTGGAAGTAAAGGAATAAAATATATATTTCATGAATATGAAAATGAGAGGAACAAAAAAAGCTGGCATAGCCATACTTATAGCAGATAAAATAGACTTTAAAACAAGAAACAAAGGAGGACCAAGTAATCCCACTTCTGGGTATTTATTCGAAGAAACCCAAAAGACTACTTCAAGGGGACATGTGTATCCATATCTTCATTTTAGCATTGTTTACAATGGTCAAAATGTGGAGGCAGCTTGGGTATTCATCAATGGGTGAATGGATAATGAGGAGGTGGTGCATATATAGAGTGGAATAGGGCTTGGCCAGGGAAGGGAATCGTTCTTGCAATGGCATGGATGGACCTGGAAGGTATTGTGCTGAGTGGAGTGTCAGACAGAGAAAGACAGATACAATGTGATTTCACTTATATGTGGAGTATAAAAAACAAAACAAACAAACAAAACAGAAACTTGTAGATACAGAAAATGTTTTGATGGTTGTCAGATGGGAAAGGGGTTGAGGGTGTGGGTGATAAAAGGGGAAGGGATTAAGAGTTGAAATGCTATCAACAACACATTAATACCTGGGGGTTGTATTCTTGAAATGACTGTAGCTGTGGAAATGGTGGGCAGAACATACATTCCAAGGACAAGTGAGGGGGTGAGAAGCCTCTGATCGCACAGGTCAACTAGCTGTCACATCCTCTTGATGACCTCCTTCAACATCCATTGACAATTTCTATCAGCTTCTATTAATATTTATTCAGAATCTGTTTACTTCTTGCCTCCACTAGTATCTTTGTTGCTACATCTCCAGTCCAAACTACATCACTCACACTTGATTTTTGTAATAGTCCCCTAAATGGTTTTCTAGCTTCTTGTTTGCCTACTACATTCAGTATATTCTCAGACTTAGCATGACACTATTAAAATGTAAGGTGGGTCCTGTTTCTTTTCCGTTGATTTTAGTGCCTTCTCACTTAAATCAGAATAAAAGTCAAAGTCTGTATAATGATTTGCAAAGCCGTACATGCACTAGACCATGTGTTAATCCACCTGTGTTAATTTCTGCTTCTCTTTTCTGCTCACTTTGCTTTAGCTGCTTGGACTGTTCTGGACTGTTTCTAGATCATACTGGACAGTCTCCTACAACACACCAATCCTTGGCTCTTTCCTCTGACTGCATTTTTCCTCCCCAGATATTTCACTAGCTTCATTCCTTCATTCAAATGTCACCTTCTCAGTGAATCCTTTCTGGCAAATCCTATTTTAAAAAAAAATGTAATTGTCTTATTTCTAAAATTTCCCTTTAGTGGATTTATTATGTTCCAAAATAGTTTATATTCATCTATTCATTTTATTATCACTAGGAGAAAAACTCTGTAAGTGTTGCAATGTATTCATAGTTCCTAGAAGATTCCCTGGAACCTGGTCAATACTCAAAAATTATATGTTAAATGAAAGAACAAATAATCAAAGAAAGTTTGTTAATTTAAAACAGTATGTTTAATGTCCTGACATATCTTGTCTCAGTTTATGTGGCCCATTAAATTATGGCACTAACTTAGTCACTGTAATAAAATACTCTCATGCTAATTATGTAAATTGAATATTTGTTTGGAGAGGAACTTTTGTTAGAAAAAACATTTCTGCTCAAATTTAAGTAGCTTCAGATTTCAAAATGATAACATGTATTTTTTTTTTTTGGCCTTTTCTAAATAAGAATACTTTACTGAAATAGATCACAGCAGGAGGATAGATTAATGTGGTTAAAAGAAAAAAAGGAGAAAATACAAGAGAGACATTCACTTATTTCTGTTTTACTGTTGACTCCAACATAGCAGAATTATTTTTTCTCGTTTCCCTTCTTTTCTATATTACCCTAATTTACTGAACTCTCTCCATTTACTGATGCCTTCTTGCCAATCTGAAAAGTTGACCCCCTGCCTAAAAAACCTCCTTTCTTCACAAGCCATTTTTCTTTCCCTACCACCACCTGATTATTTTCCCTTATTCATACTTCCTTTCCATCAAATTTCACAATGCCTAATACATGCTTTGTCACAATTCTGTCTACCATCCAATTCACACTACACATTATTTCAGTGTAATCTTCATAAATTCTTATCTAATAAAGCTACTGATCTCTAGGAAATGTCTTTCTCTCTTTTACATATAAAATAGTTTGCTTATCTTTAAATAGCCAGCTCATATATAACCTCCTCTCTGTTTTTCCCTGACCCAGCTAACTATAATTCCCCACCCTGAACTCTTTCCTGAGTGTTCCCATCATAGTTTATTAATACATCAATTATAACATCTCTTATTATATTACAGGTGTTTATTTCTGTCTCTGTCATCTTAGATACATAGAGAAATCTTTGAAAGAGTAATTTGAGATATTTTCACTTTTGCATTGTTTTCTGGCATTAACTACTAAAAGAGAAAATATTTTTATACTAGTTGCTTTCAATTCATTAAAAAAATATATCACTAAGATTAATTTAGAGCCAAACATTTTACACAAGTTAAATCTTAACTAACATGAATATAATAGTTAATTTGGAAATTAAACGTATGCCAGCATTTTCACATTATGACTTCTTGACCTTTAATTTCCCTATATGTATAAAAGAGAGGAAGGGAGGGAGAGAGGGAGAGAGAGAAGAGAAAGAAGTAGTATAGTTACCAAATTTGCAAAGACTACCTGAAAAATAACTTTAATATTTTATATTTTGCCTTTTATCCATATTACTCTAAACTCAACTTCTCCAGTCATTTGCTTTTGTATTCTCACTAGGTTCTTTAGGTGTCTATTCATTTTCTCACATTTAAGCTTTCAAAATTTCATTTTATTTTAGTTATAAAATAAAACAGTTCTTGCTATTTAAGCTTTTGTTAGCTAGCACACTTTTCTGTTCTCAACATAATAAAATTAGAGAGATGGTACTTTTTCTGGGACTCTCTTCCCATATTCTTTGTTCAAGGCAGAGAGGAGCAAAATACAGATTGATATTCTCACCTGGAAAGCAAATACCAAGAAATAATACCCTGCATATAATGTTGACAACATTTTTCTCTCAGCATTTCCCAAAGCATTTTTTGGTGGAAATAGTACAACAACAATGAACTTTAGCTCACAACTGGCAATATCAGAATTACCAAAGTGCTTATTATTATTCCCAGAAGTCTCATATATGAGATCTAGCCTACAAATTGATCTGAATATTTGTCAAATAATACAAATGAAATAACATACATTGACGGCATTGTACCATTAGTAACAGAATTAACTCACGTGCCTATTAATGAGGGTGGGAAGAGTTAAATTAACTATGATATTATATTCACAATGAACTAAAACCTAACTATAAGGAAGAAGAAGGAAGTTCTCCATGTTCTGAGATGCAAAGATATTCAGCATACATTGTTTATGTTGCATACAAAAACTAATGTGATTAACAAAGAAAATAACAATGTATTCAAATTTTCTTAATTTACAATATACTGAATTTATAATACAAAAACATATTTGTAGAGAAATATTCTGTAGGGATACAAAATAAAATAAAATGATTACTTACTTAAAAAAATCAACCCCGTGTTCAAAGTTAAATAGAAAGTATATGAATGCAGTTTTGAAACAAATCAAAACCCTGTACCTTAATATATTTTAGATTCATAATATATTTGGATTCATTCAAGTAAACAGGAGTTTTTTTTTCTGTTAAAAGCATACATTATTAAATTTCACAGTCTAGATTACAAAATCCAGTAGAGATAGTGCATGACTGCTTTGGCAAATGTGGGATACTAAGTTTTTTTCCCCCCCAGAATATTAGATGGAAGCTCGATTGTTTTTCTTCACTTTGATTTACCCAAATAATGACATCAATCTTCTACATTAAATTTCTGATAGAAACTTGGCTTTGAGGAAAAGATACAATACACAATTAAATTCAAGACAATCTAACTTCAAAGCACAGATCTAAGTATTCTATAATTTTATCTCACTTTTAACATGTCTAAACATTTCATATTTACAAAAAATCCACTGACACCACTTTTATTTGTTTCTCCACTTTGGCTGCACTCCAAATCTTCCCATCTTCAGCAGAGAGCTAACTCACCCAGGGAAGCCCTAACTCAGGTCCAGATGTTGATTGGAATATACCTCTCAGCCTGTATGCTGATTATTTCTCTGAGAATTTGGAAAGGTTCCTACAGGCTGCTGGGAAGCTTTAATGGAGAGGAGGTAAGTGAACAGATTGTCCTTCTGAACTGGCCAAATTTCATTTTCTATAATGAAGAACAGACTTGAAAGAGTTTTTTTGTTTGTTTTGTTTTATTTCCCCTCCCTTTTTACTTTTTAATGCTTTGCTCTCTCAACCAAAAGAGTGTCAGCACCTATCCTGGGTTTTGTGGGTCTCATTTTTATTCCGTAGTTCAAGGTATATAGCCTTATTAGCACAATGTCACCTGGGTTTGTTTTTAATCTGTATTGGGTAGCTATCCACCTCCCACAGGGTAGCAGGATATTCTCTTGGTAACTCCCAAGGGTGGCCTGGTGGGACTCTCTTTATAGAGTAGGATCGTGTGCAGTGACCAGAATTCGTCTGTCTCAGCAAACAACAGACAATTTCAGAGGGGACAATTTCAGCTGGTTTATGCTTCAGGAACACTGTGAAATGAAGGAAGCACTACACTGGGAGTTAGAAAATTTGCACTATGTTCTTCCATCTGTCCCCCGGAGGGCCATCCTCTCACTCTGGGCCTCAGTTGATTCCCTGGTAAAATGGAATGATAATAATACCTACCTGCCTAAGGTGGGGGCTGCATTAACTAATATATGAGGCTCTTTGCAAATCCAGGTTTCAGTGACAATAAAGATAACAGGCTCATTTGAAATGTACCAGTTTCCAAAAGAAACCCCTATGCTAATGATAGAGAAAAAAAAATCCAAATAAAATGCCCACTACCCAGAGTGGTGAGAGGAATGGCATTTATTGAATGTTTACTTCCTATCCAGCACTATGAAGGCACTGGAATGACATAATGAGCAAAATGAACAATGCCTTTAACCTCATTGAGATTATTAATAAATAAATGGTGGTGTACTAGGTATTGTGATTAAAATGCCACATGCTGTGCCAACCTCTTTATGCTTGAGTGTTTTCATCTATGAACAATTACTTGTTCTTCCAACAGTATCAAAATAAATGGAAGTACTTAGTTAGACTTTCCTGCTTCCTCAGAATTGGCATCAAGAACTTTATCATGGAGGCACAGAGAGCGAAACTCTACTTACATTCCACGTTCAGAGAACCTTCAGCCATTTTTTCCAAGCTGAGAGGAACAAAGGGGAAAATAGCATGCAAGTTCATCCATCTCATACATTAGGGCGTTCATGTCATGAGAGGACACCGTATACCCAAAAGAGTAACCTTATTCTTTTCAAATCTTTTCAATAGTTCCTTTCCTTGGAAAAGCCGTAGGCTTTGGCCTGCATTTTCTATACCAGACAGCCGTATGAAGTACTCTGTGATCCTAGGTCAGGCACATTCCTCTGCCATTGCTCTCCCACGTGGCCTAAGACATGTTGTAGATATTCTCAGATTCCCCCATTCTTCCTCAGTGTGCTAGCCCCGCAACCACTCACTACTCAGATTCCGTATAAAGCCTAAGGGTGGAAAGGAGCAGGAAGCTCTTTATGTTTTTGATTTCCTGCCAATCTCTCCCAACCACTTAAGCACTTTTTAGACAAGTGAAAATAACTGGTCTAACTGGTTCATGCTCTCCCTTGCTGGCACTTCCTCCAAGAAACAAAATGCTTTCGTCCTCTTTAGTGCACAGTTATCCCTTTAGTGTATAACATAATGAATATCATTATGGTAGACAATTTCTAAAGATTCTCCTTCCTCCCAGATTCCTGTCCCCTGGTTATTCAATCACACAGTAATCTAGATAATGCTGTGAAGGAAGGGACATGGCTGGTGGAGTTACGGTTGCTCATCAGTGGGCCTTAAAATAGAGAGATTATTCTGGCTCATCCAAGGAGGCTCAATGTAATCACATGAGCCCTCAAAGGCAGAAGTGGAAGGCCCAAGAAGCATCCGAGAGAGGTGGAAGAATGAAAAGGAGAAGAGGTTTGACGCCTGAGACAGACTGGACTCATTATTGCTGGAAGGAGGCCACATGGGAAGCACAAGGGAAAATGTGGCCTATCTGGCAGTGAAGATCCCTTGCTGACGACTAAAAAAGAAATGGGGATCTCAGACCTAAGATTACATGAAGGAGAATTCTGCCTGAGTAAGTCTGGAATTGGATTACACCCATAGCCTCCAGTAAAGGTGAAGCCTTGCCAACATTGATTTTAGTTTTGTGACATCCATGACAAGTAAGACTTACAGAAACCGTGAGATAACAAATGTGCATTGTTTTAAGTGGTGAAATTTGTGGCAATTAATTGTGGGAACAATAGGAAACAAATACAGATATATCCTCCTCCTAGTATATCTTTGCCTTTCTGTCACTGAGGGAAACTTATAGAAGGAATATAGGAAGCTGGATCAGCAAGAGGAAAAAACAAATTGGCGGGAGTCAAAATATTATTCCCTTTACACTTATAACTTTATATTGATGTGATGATCTATAATAGGATTATAAAGCCCTTGACAGACCTTACATACAGAGTAAGTTCTAAAATCTGTATGTTGTGTGTGTGAGTAAAAGAGAGGGAACTGAATGAACAGTTCTTCATATATGAATATATGTACTTTATACGAATATATGAAGAACTATTGATCAAACTTCATATATTAAATTCAATATTCTCTCAGTTAACCCTCACTAAAACTTCATGGATTAAGTGTTCTTACATGTATATTATATAAACTGAGGCATAGAAATTTTAAGTCATCTGCCTGATGTCAATGAGATGACATTCCGGCTGCAACATGGAAAAGCTAGGGAAATGAAATGTCTAAAATTAGTGAACCTGCAAAAGTAGCCTGACATATGCTGGGCTTAGAGAAAAAAGCAGGACAGTTTGCCTAAGTATAGGAATACCAACAGGCTTCCTGCATCTCACTATCTGTAATGATAAGAATATATGAGTTTTCCATTGATTAAGGACACATCTAGTTTGGTGTGTTAGACTAACATTGCTTCATTGTTATTTTAAAGTGAATTGCCTTCTTAGCAAAAGGCCCACATGACAAAAAAACAAAACAAAAAAAGACCTGTGAAGTAGACCACCATAGTAAGCAGTAATCACTTAAATATTAAGCATAATTATATTACACCACTTCAATGGCTCATCTGAGGAGCATTTAAACTTAAAACACACACACACACACACACAAAAAAAAATCACACACACACACATTAAAACTTCATGTAATAATTCTGTAATAATTGTAATAGGTTGGGGTGAGGAATGAAGATAGGAGGAATAGCTTTAGATGGATCTCCTATACGGGAGTTAAGTCCTATAGTACACTCCGTATAATCTCACATCTTTCTCCTAAGGGAGCCAGCATTTGAAGACCTACCATAGAGAAGTAAATGAAATCCAGTTAATATTACCTGGAGAATTAGTGGCATCCTACAAAATAGGGATAACAACTTTTGTACCATTTATGCATTGTTGTCATTTTACCTCTCCTTTCTCTGCATCTTCCCAACTATAGGAACAAGTACAATAAAAGATCCAGGGAGAAGAGGTCTCCACCCAACTCAAGCCGGTGGAAGGAACATTGAGGCTAGACAAAATTTGGGAAGGACAAAGACTTTGAATCAAATATGTGATTGAAGACATTGAGAGTGATTGAAATTCATGAACTCAAATGAGAAGCAATTATAGTAATCAACTACACAGTGGGAAGGGAGATTTCAAAGTCCGTAGCAAGTATTAGAAAAAAACGGAAATATTTCTACTTATACTTTAATGATGCTCAATTCATTAGTTAAACCTATTTCTTACATTATTTATATATGAGCTATGTGTGTTTATATATGCATTTTTATCTTAGGAGTATCTTACTAGAATTGTCACAAGAAATTTAAAAATTTGTTGAAATGCTCTTCAGATGAGCCATTAAATTAATGTCTGTGCAGGATAGTTATACTTAATTTATTGAGCAGTTACTATGAGTAGAACACTATTCTAATTCTTTTACATGTTTAATATCATTCAAGTTATCAAGACTACATTAATACTAACAACCTTGGTAAGGTAAAGAAACTGAGGCACAGTGAGGTTAAATACTTTGCACATATCAGAATTATAAAGTACTAGAGCTAGGATTGTTGAACACTGGGGCTTTTGTGCCAAACTTCATGTTGATGGAAATATCATAAAAGGTTCAGATTAAAAATTCAGAGTTCACTTCAAATTGTTGACCAAAAGCCAGAAGGACCAATCACAGTTAATGAAAGAATCAACCTACTTCCTCAAGCACAATATTTATTTTGACAATCCCTTGACTTAATTGCACTGGCTTGGCACATGATAAACAAATTAATATAATTGGTCCTATGTCTTTTTTTCATTCTTAAAAGAATCCATTCTCAAAAATCTCTTTGACCTTTGCCTCTCCTTTCTTCTCTCCAAGAATGCCTATTAGATGTATGTTGGAGAATTGCATTTGATCCTCCATGCCTCAATTGCTTTTATTTTGCAGGTTTTTTTCCATTACTTTGCCTTCTATGAGATTATACTGAAATAACAGATATTTATCGTGTACCTGCTTGGCACCAGGCACTGTACTTAACATTTTACACATTTGAAATTAAAAACAATATAATTTACATTAGCACTCCCAAAAATGAAATACCTAGATATAAATCTAACAAATATGTACAAGATCTATATGAGAAACACTACAAAACTCTGATGAACAATATCAAAGAACTAAGTAAATGAAAAGATATTCCATGTTCATGAATAGGAAGACTCAATATTGTCAAAATGTCAGTTCTTCATAACTTGATCTATAGCTTCAATACATGTTATAAAAAGCAAGTTACTTTGTGGATAACAACAGATTCTAAAGTTTATATAGAGAGACACAAGGCCTAGAATAGCCAACACAAATTTGAAGAACAAAGTTAAAGGACTGAAATTACTTTACTTCAAAACTTATTATAAACATATAGTAAATAAGGCAATGTGATATGAGCAAAAAGATAGACAAATAGATTAATGGAATAGAATAGAGCCCAGAAATAGACCTAAATAAATATAATCAACTGATCTTTGGCAAAGGAGCAAATAGAGAAAAGATAGTCTTTTCAACAAATGGTTCTAAAACAACTGGACATCTACCTGCAAAAAACTGAATCTAGACACAGACCTTACACCCTTCACAGAAATCACTCAAAATGGATCACAGGCCTAAATATAAAACTGTGAAACTCCTAGAAGATAAAATAGGAGAAAACCTAGATAAGCTTAGTTTAGTGATGACATTTTAGGTACACACAAAGGCATGATCCATGAAAGAAATAATTGATAAGCTGGACATCATTAAAATTTTCTGCTCTGAAAAAAACACTGTTAAGAAAATGGAAAAGACAAGTCATAGACCGAAATAAAATGTTTGCAGAAGACATATCTGTAAAGGAACATTAAAATATGCAAAGAACTTTTAAACCTCAATAATAAGAAAACAACCCAATTGGAGGGAGAGATGGATAAATAGGCAGAGTACAGAGGTTTTTTAGCACAATGAAACTACTCTGTATGATACTATAATGGATACATGTCATTATAAATTTATTCAAATCCATATAATGTGTAATGTCATAACTGAACCTCAATGTAAACTATAGACTCTGGGTGATAATGTTTGTCAACGGGGGTTCATTTGTTGTAAAAAATGCAGCACACTGGTGGGGGTTGTTAATAATAGGGAAGGTATATATGTGTGGGAGAAGAAGTATATGGAAATCTCTTGTACCTTCTGTCCAGTTTTGCTGTGAACCTAAAATTACTCTAAAAACTAAAGTCTCTTTTACAAAGTATGAAGAGGATTAGGGGTGAAAGCTATGTTTAAAAGTTAGAGATCATTTACAGAAATGAAAAGCTATGTGAAACAAACCCAAACTGCTTTCATATGGTACCTATAGAATTAATTCGGCTTTAAAAAAGTGTTTGTTGAAATTCCAATACAGCCAGTTGTAATACAGTGAAAGGACTATTGGTTTGGAATCAGAAGAACTAAATATAATTCCCAGCTCTGAAACTTAACTTGTGCGCTATCTTCCAGCTATTATTTACTTTGACAAACATAAACATCTTTTTTACCAGATAAGGATAATTAATCTCTTTTTACATTGTAATTTGGCTAGTCAAGTGGAATCATATTTTGAAATTATCTAACATGGTTAAATGTTAGATAATGTTAACTAAATAGTAATAGATAGATAAATCAGTAATCATATTAAAACATGTTAATGAGAAGAATCTCCAATAAACTCATGGGTGCCATATATGTTTTTATGTCTTAATGATTGACTAAATGTTTTTGAATTTGAAAACAATAGACGTTCATTACCACGTAATTTTAGATGGTGCCCAGAATAAAGTTAAATGTTGAATAATAGTAAGAAAGTTTATGCAGCTCTCCTTTATTATCATGAGTTTTTTCACACGTTCTTTAACTTTTCATGTTCTCTTATTATAATTCAATAAATACACGATGGTCAAGAGCATTCCATAGAATTGCCTCCATTTTAATTTAAAATTCTCATAGCTCATTATTATTTTTGCAATAGTGACAAGTGTTCGGGCAATAACATGAAGGAATGCAATCTGCTAGATGAGAACTCATTATATTAGATACAATGAAATTATTGTAAAGATATAATAAAACTTCAAGAATAAAATGATATTAGAAAGTTAAGATATTCAAAGTATCAAAATCTTTGGTGCTTCAATTATTTTCATATAATTTGCCTAACTCATGAGAGTTAGGACTTAGGCTTTTTATTGGTATTCGTACTTCAATACACTATTTACAATTTGAGATTCCACAATGTGCAGTGATAAACATATCTGTTAATAACTTAGTTACTTCTTGTTTGTTTTGATGTTTATTGCATAAAGGAAATCCTACAGTCTGCTCTTGAATAGATGGCAATTATCATAAAGTTAAGAAATTACTGTAACAAGGGTACACAATTAATCAGTTTTATGTTTCATACTACCATGTGTATGCCCTGATGCGTTGCTTTCAGCAATATAACAGCTGTTCTTTAATGCATTATTTTATGTCTTCAAGTAATTCTTTCATGATGAATTACGGCACATTTGGCCAGAATTAATAATGCACCAAAAGCATGTATAAAAAAATAAGTAAAATATTTACTGAAGAGTCAAATTTGATTTGAGATCTTAAATTTCAAAAACAAATGAAAAGTATGATAACTTTTCAGCTAATTAAAATCCTACCTTGTAAATATGTTCAATGGCCAGGAATAATACAATATGCCTCTGACTGAGACATTATATTCACTTAACAAACAGGAACTGTTTGCTTTTGGTCACAAGTTAGAATAATGGTTGTTGAAAGAACTACCCAAGTAAATACTGCTAAATTTGTAATTTTAACTTTACGAGACCTTCATGTCATGTATGTGCTGGTTCCTCAGTCTTTGTCACTTTTGAAAAAATGTCCAGTGATTTTACTTTTGTTACCTACTCTTACCTAAATGAACCCTACATAAGGATCTTGAGATGGCTCATTTATATTGTAGTGAAAGTTAACTGAACTCAATTCAGTTAGCAAGTATTCCTGGAATGTTGATGATTAAGGGAGACCGTTAGCAGTCTGATTCCAAAGAAGAAATATAATCTACATAGTAATTTGAACAAGGAAAGTTTAATGTGAAGAAATATTAGCTATAACAAGGAATTGAAGTAATGTGGCATGAGCTTATAAAGAGCTAAGAAACATGAAAGAATCTAGGTACAGCTGACATCATAAACCGCCACTCCTTCTATGACTGACATACGTCATCCAAGGGAAAGGTACACAGGGCTGACACACAGACCATTTGGGAGGACACTGCCATGATTAACTGGATGGCAGAGAAGTCACTTTGGTGCAACACAGGCAAAACTTGCTAGGAATCCCCCTCTAGCACTTGCAGATATCCACCCACTAAGGTTTCTAGGGAAAAGTTCTTTGCTGGGATGTATCTCATTGGAGACACTACGTATTATAAAACCACACAAGGAGGATGCATAGTGGAAGCTGTAGTCCAGTGAAGGATGCTGGCTTCTGTGCACTGCAGGAGTCAGGACTGAGACGTTGCAACAGCAGCTAGGTTCTGGAGAAGGTTTATATCCTATAGGATCCAGCGAAGGGGACTCACCCCCTACTGATGAAGCTGAACATCACACCAGCTGGTACAGCAAAAATATTTATAAGGCACAGATTCATTTTTACAGAGCAAGCAAAAATTTTGAATTTGGAGGTGACAACTGATAAAATAATAACTGGCAGAATGATGTAAATGCACAAGGGCAATTATCTATGGTCTCAGGGCAGTTAAGCTTTAATGAGATATTCATTCTATTAGGTGATAAGTACTATAAAAAAAAAAAACTAGCTAAAAGTAGGTTAAAGGTGATACCAGTGAGTGGGTGGTTTCCTGGAAGACACATGACATAAATAGCACTTGGATGTTTAATATAGAGGGGAGAGCATGATTAAAGGAACAGCAGAGGAAATAGAAGGAAATAAATACAAAGTCCCAACTAGCTATTATATAGCTATTCAGTTTTTGATGACCTCTAACTCAAGCGATAGGTCTTACTTAATAGACAACTGGGACAATAAAAGTTTTTAAGTAAACGGTTTAGTAACTCAAAATGTTCTCTAGAAATATTTCTCCTATATAGTGAGCAAGACAGAGTCATTGCCATATCCCTGGGCCTTACCCCTCACTTATCATGAAATAAGTGGTTTTATTTTTATTTAAATAAAATCTGCATAGAAAAGCAAATAAAAGACAGAATATGTAAACTGGTGTTTGCTTAGAAATATGTTGAGCC
This sequence comes from Rhinolophus ferrumequinum, assembly GCF_004115265.2. Taxonomy (NCBI): domain Eukaryota; kingdom Metazoa; phylum Chordata; class Mammalia; order Chiroptera; family Rhinolophidae; genus Rhinolophus; species Rhinolophus ferrumequinum. Next base: position 68,917,776 of record NC_046293.1, on the reverse strand, counting down.
TTTAAATCAGGCTGTAAGTTAGTAGCCTTTACTTTGCTCTATAATTGAAAGCAGAATCAGACATAGTTGATACAATACACAAAAATTATCATATTATAAAAAAGGAGGTCAAACGTAGATACAAAGAAGGAAACTATCCTTGACTACTGTATAACCTTAAACATATTTTTTTCCACCTCAGAGCAGTTAGGATAAGTAAGAGATAACAGGTGTTGCCAAGGATGTAGAGAAAAAGGAATCCTTGTGCAACATTGGTGGGAATGTAAATTGGTGCAGCCACTACAGAAAACAATATAGAGGTTCCTAAAACAATTTAAATAGAACTACCATATTATCCAGCAATCTGACTTCTGGGTACATATCAGAAGGAAACAAAATCACTATTTTGAACAGAAAAAATAAATAAAAATAAAAATAAATTAAATAAATAATCATAAATTTTTAAAAAACATATGCTCATTGTTACATTCCAAAAATCGCAGGTGTTCGATATTCTTCTCTAGGAGCTTTAAGTTATTTGTAGTGAAGTTTTAAACTCAATATCACCAAAACTGAATATAGAGTGAAAATATATGAACTGAAGTCTAAACTATGCTCTCTATGTAATATTATATATAAAAGTGAACTTTAAAACAGAGATGTTAATAGCACATGATTGCCATAGGGATAAAATGAAATAATGTAGATGAAACATTTTTATTAACTAGAAAGCACTAAATAAATACAAGGCATTTACTCCGACTTAACTCAACTGTGTTGAGGAATGCTAGTGTTCTAAATAAAGCCTTATCTCCTGAAGAACCAATTTTCCAAAATTTTACCCAGTATACCTTTCATTAAGGCTATCATCCTCATGGATAGCCAGTCTCAAATCCATTTTTCTCCCCGATCTGAACAATGAAGAACATAGTGTCAAAGGTAAGGGTTTTGCTAGGTATTTCACAATCTCATACGTATTCCATATTTGATCTTATAATTACTTTATGTTTTTTCAAATAAATATGCTTCAAAATATTTTTGACATTTTATTAAATGATTATCTGCATCCTCTCTTGTTTTTTTATAGGTCTATTCATTGAAGTAACATTACAAATTTATTTTTAACTTTCCAAGATCCATTATTTTAAGACCCCTTTGATATATTTTACATTTTAAGTCATATAAATTTAATATCTGTTTTAAAATATTTATTTTTAGTTTAAATTTAAATAAGTTTAAATTTTTCCTGCTAATTGATAAGCTTACAAAATAAATAAAAGCTTATGAAATAAGTATTATTTTTGTAGAAAACTTTTATATGGGTCACATATGTCAAGTAATGGAAATTAATGAATGTAATTTCTACTTCCATTAATTAAAAAATACATATATTCAGCACTCAATTTGCATTTGCTAAGAGTCCAGCAATCATCGTTGTTTCAGATTATGCCATACTAAAAGGAAATGAGCCTCATAATGTAGCCCCAAACTGGCATTTATCCCAGAAATTGAAGGGGGATTTTGCTAGGATAAAAATAACAAAACAAGACTTGGTAGTTGAACCTTATACACTTCCATACAGTGTGTCTCTCTGCAGATAAAAAAGAAAAAAAAAATTGAATTGTTTAGAAGTGTGAAGGCCATTAGCAAAATGCAAACCAGAGGATAAAATACAAAAGCAGAAACTTGCTTATATTTATCCAGAATGAGCAAGTCATGCCACCTTCTTCCTTCCTTTCTTTCTTTCTTTCTTTCTTTCTTTCTTTCTTTCTTTCTTTCTTTCTTTCTTTCTTTCTTTCTCTCTTTCTCTCTTTCTCTCTTTCTCTCTTCTCTCTTTCTCTCTTTCTCTCTTTCTCTCTTTCTCTCTTTCTCTCTTTCTCTCTTTCTCTCTTTCTCTCTTTCTCTCTTTCTCTCTTTCTCTCTTTCTCTCTCTCTCTCTCTCTCTCTCTCTCTCTCTCTCTCTCTCTCTCTCTCTCTTTCTCTCTCTGTCTCTCTGTCTCTCTCTTCCTTTCTTTTGTGTGTGTACACATCTAGTTTTATTGTAACAAAGCAACTTGTACACTTTTTTTTGTAACTTGTACACTTTTAATGTTTAAAACTGAGCATCATCTTTCCTTTCCAGTGAAACAAAAAGAAAATTTAAAAATAAAGAGGAATAAAATTACAATAGAGGATGTCAGTTCTGAATAAGATCCTACACCTTCTGCTGATTCTCCCATCGAGTGGCAGGGCTCAAGTCATGATTAGGAGAAAATTTTATTTTAAAAGTGTCATCTTATACTGCAAGGATGTCAGTTAAACATCACAGTTAAACATGCCAAAGGAGAAGCCATGTTGTCAAAATGCCTATTTAACCCAACCAAACATTTCAAACCCACCCTTTGCTGACTTTCTATAACTCCATGTTTTGGGTTTTTTTTTTTTTTTTCTTCTTGTTTTAAACAAGAAAAAGTAGACAAATATGTGTTGGTAAACGCTAACTGTCCATATTCACATAGAGACACAGTGTAATCTCTGAGCCCAACAGAGAAAAGAGTAAAAACTAGAATTGTATGCACTACTACACAGGGGCCTAGCACCCTCCAGCTTCCAGCAGAGATAAGGGAGCAGAAGGTTTTTCTTTTTTCCCACAGAGCACAGCGGTGTTGATTCCATAAAGTTTTTGTTGAGACAGGAAGGGTTAAAAATGAATCTGGAATAGAAAGGGACAGAGATTCTTTTCCCACTGTATTCTGCTGAAGTTATTTGCCCCCAAATAAGGTGAGAACCATGGTGTAAAGGAGAGAAGAGAGACCTCAAAAACAGGGCAACTGAGCACAGGGGTGGGGGGGGGGACTTGAACTTGCTCCCAGGGACTGGAGAAAATTAAAAAATGTTGGAATCCATCAATGTTCCATTAGTCATCTTCTCCCTCATCTTCCTTCATCCTCATCCCCTTCTTCATCAATATCTTCCAACCCTTCTTTTTCTTTTCCTTCTCCTTCTCCTTCTCTTCCTTCTCCTCCTCCTTCTCCTTCTTCTTCTTCTTCCTCTTCTTCTTTTCCTTCTTCTTCATCATCATTATCAACTTCTTCTTCTCCTTCCCCTTCTTCATCATCCATGTCAGGAACCAAGTAGTACTGTAGAGGATTTGGCCAAATATCATCTTTGATGACTTCACCTAACTCATCTGCACCTGCATCAGAATGGTCAGTAAACCAGGTAAAGAAGTTCTCTGGTTCCTCATTCTGTCTCTTCTTGCTGGCTTTATTCTGTGTGTGACTTGAATGTTTCATCAAATCCTTTCCAGATTTCCATTTGATTTCAGTGGACTTTGAAGATGGATCACCACTCTCATTCAGGTGAAATTCTTTGGAGAGAATTTCATTTTCGAAGTAAGGATTTTCATCAAAATAAAAATCTATTCTGTAACCTGATATAATATCTTCAAATTCTGTCACTTCAACTCTTGTCAAATAATGCAGTGCTTCTTCATCTTCTTCCCCAAACAGTGCAGACACTTGTGGATGGTTGACAAATGTTGTTACCTAAAAATCTGGGATTTTGGCAGTCAATTTGACCTCTTCTGAAAAAATGGTTGGTGGCGTTTGTTATATTTCTGTTCTACTTTCAAAATCTCCTCACTGATTTGTTCATTAAATCTGTCTATTTCATTTTGTACTTCATCACTATGTTCAATTGCTTCTTGATGTGAATTTTCTCCCTTCAGCAAGTCAAGAGAAGTCGATGTCTTCTCCAGCTTGGGGATGGGAGGCAGTCTCGGTTTCTTCTTTTGAGGTGGGAGTGAAGACTGGAGTTTGGGGGCCATACTGTGAGGAAAGTCAAAGAATGAGACCCAAGGGAAGGGATGAACGTCTGGAAGAAGCTCAGAACTGCCACCTTATGTCTGATTGTAGTTGAAGTAAACATAAGGGCTGCAAGAAAGAGGATGATCTTGAAATAGAATGACACTCTAATATTATGAAAAGAAAAAGATAACCATCACATAATTGAAGGAAGCCAAAATGCAAATATCAGTGTTTGATGCCTTTTAAAACTATTTTATTGGCTCACATAAAGTGGTAATTAGCTTAATAATAAATGTAGGTCACTGAAGCTATTGAACTATTAAATAGACTTAGAAATTTTAAAAGCTATTGATTAATTCAGGTGATGTGTATCTTTTTCTCATTACACACTATAATGATTTTACTTACACAGCAAAACATGAGCCTTATTGTTAATTACAAAAATTGCATATATCACAAAAGACTGCCCTTTTATTTTTTCAGAAGTCCTTTAAATTTGGTAATATATACCATAATGTTAAAAAAAAATGTTTTACTCAAATTGAGCATTATTGTTAATTATTTCTACCCACTTTTAAAACTGGATTGAAAACTAACTTTCAGGGAACTTAATTTTCTGATTATAAGGGAATAGCTTATATCATACATAATCTTTGAACAAGAGTAAATATAAAACCTGGCTTAAATATAAAAACTGCTGTTTTAAGATACTGAAAATCAACTCAGACAGTCAGGACTTCAGGGTCCAAAATTCCCAAGAGAAGGAAAATGCAATGAAAAGACTCTAACACTGTTTTCTGCCATGTCTCTTACCGAGGCATTTACAAACTTGTCAGCAGCAAAGGGGCCCACAGGCCAAGTAAAAAAAGGGAGTTTCAGAACTTTCTGAAGTAGCACAGGACTGTGGAGACAAAAATTAGAATTCAGAGCTACTACAATGGCTTGGAATTAAAAGACCAAGATCTCAGATAAATGGCAGCAATAGAGAAGTGAACCTGATGTTGTATGGCTGACTCTTTGCCTTTATAGTACTTCTTAACTCCCAATCAGCAGGGTGTGAGAGGCTTGACAAACAAGCTAAAAGCAGTTGCTAAGAGGCAAAATAGATAGCAATGCATTCTTGTAGTGCCAACAAAGGGAAAAATGATGTTCAAGTCCTCACTTGGGGGAACAGCCCAGGAAAATACTCCAGGTTTTCGATTGAGACTCATGAAGGCTTACTACTAGATACAGCTGAATGAAGTATCAGTGGAATGGAAGATAAATCAGTAGAAAATATAGACTGATAATGAAATGAACATGAATAAAAATATCCAAAGAAAATATAGACTGACAATGAAATGAACATGAATAAAAATATCTATATATGGAACAAAATGAAGAATTATAGACCTGCAATTGTAGGAAAACAGAGAAAAAAGAAAGCAGCAAGTTTTGTTTGAAGAAATACTGTTGTGAATTTTCTAAAATTGATTAAAAAAGGACATAAAGCTACAGAGACTGGAATGATAAATATGAAAGAGTCAAACTTAGGCAAACTATCTCAAAAATCACTGAAATTCAATCAGAAATAGAAAAATGTTAAAAAAATTAAAGAAAAATGAGCATTATCTTCAAATAAACAACAATAATCATACGCAATTTTAAACAGAAATGATGAAAAGCAGAGGATAATAGGTGATGTATTTAAAATTATTTAAAATCAATAAATGCTAAGCTACAATTTGGCATCCATCTAAAATATATTTAAAACTGAAGGTGAATTATACTTAAGAACCTTCCTCCCCCCGAAAAAGAACTTATAGGAAAACAACTTGCACTAACAGAAATAATAAAGGAATTATTGATGAAGGAAAAAAAAAAAAAAAACTCAACTGGATTTTTAGTAATGAAGAAAGGAAAAAAGGAACACTGGAAAAGATAAAACTATACTAAATTTAAGTGATATTGACTATGTAAAAAGGTAATATGAATGACTTAGTAACAATGAAAATCCCTGACAAAAGAAGCACAAAATGTGGGACGGGGTAAACATACCAAGTATTTTAATGGCAATTGCACACACACACACAAATAAACATAATGTTGGGATGAGTCAATAACAGGTTTTTTTTCAATATAATTGCAATATGTTTCTGTGACATTTCATATTCATTTAAAAAAACTTTTAAAAATATTTCATGATTTCCGTGATCTATAGTAGGCTTGAACTATACATTGAAATCAAGGGTTATGGTTTATTGTATGATTTTGATTTAACGTGTAGCCCCAACAGTCAATTCAGTTTCTTCACAGCATGCCCCAAGAGCGACCGCTCTTTAACTTACATTTATTAACTCCCTAAGGCAGCAAGACAGAATGGCCAGGCCCTGAGTAAGGGTCACAAGGAATGGGTTAAAGCTGAAGATAAACCCATGCTCTAAGTTGCGTTACAGCTTCTGAACCCTAAAGCAGAATGACTCCCTGGCCACATCCCCATGAAACCAGAGTGAGGGACACTGAGGCCGACCTCAAGACCTGAAATCATGATTTACTGCCCTTACTTCATTCTTTACCCATTTTACCCATGCCCCCAAACCGCGTACTCATGGTGACTTATAAGTTTTGCTTTATAAAGCCTCTTGTCTGTAAACCATTGAGAAATTAGGTATTTTGGAGTACAAGCTCATCCGTTCTCCAGACTGGCACCAATCCTAATAAACTACTTATAATTCTTTTCTCAATGCAAACTCCTGCTTGTACATTTCTTTCAGTCTTTGGTGCTTTAATGATGTTCCTTCTTGACTCATGAACTCTTCTAACTCTCCTCTGAAAATTGTATTACGCATTTAAAGAGATTTGGAATTTTACTTGACATCAATTTCTTTCTTTCTTTCTTTCCTTCTTTCTTTCTTTCTTTCTTTCTTTCTTTCTTTCTTTCTTTCTTTCTTTCTTTCTTTCTTTCTTTCTTTTTTTTTTTTTTAGCAACTGGATAACATTCTAGGCATACAACGATGATTATTGTTTCATTAATAATCTTCTAAAAAACATTTTAGGCTACAAGTAGGAATTCAAATTTAAATTAGTAGTCGACCCCATATAGTGCTATAGATAAAAATCATACAAGTGATGTGACAATCAGATAACTTATTTTAGTAAAGATAAGTTAAACCAAGTGAAGTCAAGGCAACAGCATCCATGATAGTGTACCCCTCGCGTAATATCATGAAAGTAATTTTTTAAATTATTATTATAGGGCATATTTCAATAATTCAACTAGAGAAATGTTAAAATGTAAAAGTAAACGTAATTGAGAGTTGGTACAATATGATAATTATTAAGCAATAAATAAAGATATGCAATTGTAAACACAAGGCATTATGAGGCACAACGGAAAGGTGCCATTCCTTAATAATGAAAACTTCTTCCTCCATTTTTGAACATATTTTCTTCCTATTCCTTTATTCATGATGGATATGACACATTTCTTGTCCTCAAGTTTTAAAGGTATTCTTTTATTCATGTTTTAAAGATAATTAACAAAAAAACGTTCAATACCATGTGATTGAAGGTGAAAAGAGGGGTGGGAAGAGAAAGTCTCTTGCCCTTCACTGCAGCACTGCATAAGATTTGAAGCCTTCTATTATCATGCTAAGTATAAGCTCACCATCTATCGTCACTATTTTCCCAAATAGAAAGTGGAAAAGAAGTAAATGTCTGACAGAGTCCATCTAATTCTTACTTCGAAGTAGAGCTAGAATAAGTTACCATATTTTGCCATGTATAATGCACTCCCGTATATAGCACCCACATTTTTGGCCCAAACTTTCAGGGAACATAATTTTTCATTTAAATTATCTAATTCAAATTTTGATTTGCTTACATGTAGGAACTTGCTTTTTGTATTATAAAGGAATTTTAGCATTTATTTTTTAACATACTTATGGTACAAGAAATTGTATGTAACAAATAATTACAAAACACAAGAACAGATACAAGATACCAGAAGTTGTACATACTGGTAACAAATTTATGATATTTACCTATTATAGAAGGCCAAGAACTCTTCGTGGTTGCAAGTTTGTCATAAGTTCAACAAAACCAATTATCATATTCCAGGGTATTATTTTGTATACGGGTGTCATTATTGATTCCTAGAATTATACTCTTAGCTCATAAGCATAAATAAAAGAATTAAAAACATTTACATGGATATGGAATTAGTACTAACTATATATAATGCACGTCCTTAGTTTTCCCTCACAAATTTGGGCAAAAAAGTGCACATTGTACACAGCAAAATATGTACTTCACACCTAGAAAGTCTTCTTAGCCTTTTTACATACTTCTGAAACCTAAAGCAACTTGATTTCAAACAGAGTATGGGAATATATTTATGTTAAAGATGTTCATGGGCTGAGCTATGTTTAAGATACTCTTTAGTATCTGACAAGCACCCTTTACTATTGATGTCAATATATCTTTCATAAAATGGCAGTAAGTTTGGAGAATATTTGTTTAAGACAGTTACAGAAGTTTCTAAAGCTTCTTGTAATATACTAAAGGCATTATAGATTTCCAAGTGCTCAAACAGGTTGGAAAATAGTAGTATAAATGAGTAAAATGAGCAGACAAAATAAATTGCAATGATAGTGTGTGAAAACCTAATGAACGTATTGAAGGAATGTGTTATTCACGGATATCAAATGTGTTATTCAGAATATCAAAATTGAGAAGATGTTTTATGAGAGAGGTATCATTTGTGCCCCATCTTTCATATATGTCGGACAATCTGAACATAAGGGAATGAAGGAAGGAACCTTTCAGGTAGAGGAATTGAGAAAGTCTAGAAAAAAGTAGAATATCCAAATCCATATTCCGAGATTGGACAGGAGTATACTTTGATTACAGGGTGGATCAAAAGGAATAGTGGTAGAGAAATTAGTGATAGTGAATGGAAAAAAGAATAGTAACATAGAAATATCTAACATGGACAAATAGTAAGTCCTATGAAATTAGACTGATTCGATTTTAAGTTTAAATTAACTATGTGTGTTGTGTATTTGAGTTCGTTTGAGTGTGTGGTGAAGGGAACATGTTGACCTAATCAGAGTTAGCCTTCTAAAGGGCTTTTAGGGAACAGCATTGTGCAGAACAGTTTGGACCAGGAAAATTCTGAATGCAGGAGGACCAGAAACAAGACCATCGCCATGATCTACTTTGCTAATAATGAAGGCCTGTTGAGAGTGGTAAAAGAAGAGAGCACTTGTTTAAAAAATGCTGAGAGAAATAAGTAAAAGGACTGGAAAGTAATTAAATTGTTGGATACATTAAGGAGTGGAAGAAGTCAAGGAAATTTCTGGAGTTCCAGTCTAAGGGAAGGAGAACCTAGAAATAAAGAACAAGACAGTGCCAGAAAATAAAGATTATGTAATTACTCCAAGAAGTAAGGGTGTGGATAATCTTTCACACACACACACAAACACCGCCACCCCCCAAAAACAAAACAAAAAAAACACAACTTCAAAAATAATTATGCATCTTCAATTCTGTTGTCTTCAAAAAGTATATAGAAGCTATGATTTCATTATTATAATTGAATTTTACTTTCTAAAAATTTCTGCTTTAGTCCATTTAGTTTTCACCATCAATAGTAGTTAAAAGTGTGACCAATTAAACACAAATGCTAGAGACAGCATAGCTTAGTGAAAGCAATGTTCTATTAAGACTGTGAGTACTGAATTCAATCAATTTCTACTAATGCCACTATATAGTTAAAGTAAATTTGATGGTATTAAAAAGAAAGGTGAATACAGTGACTTTCCAAATAAATTTATATTTTTCGTATAAAAAAAGATGACCAGAGATTAGCAGTCCAGGCTGCAACTGCTCAAAAGGTCTTTTGCTACCTTTATAATCCAGCATCCTTAGCATGCAGGTTCTATCCTCCTGGTTGCAAGACAGCTGCTCCAACTCTTCAGTATCATATGTCCTTTAGGCAAAAAGAAAGTCAAGGCAAAAGGTCAATCGAGTCTATTTTTCTTATGAGGAAAACAATTTAGGAAGCTCTATCTCGTAGATGTCTAGCAATAATTTTAATACCCCTATTTACAAGGCAATATGAGTATATGAACATTTTTAATGAAGTATATGGGCACCCAAATAAAATTGGTGTTATATTAATAAGAAAGAGTGGATATTGAATAGACATCTAGGAGTGTCTGTTGCTATACTCATATTTTTCTCATTTGGATTTGTAGGACCCAGGTCAACTCTGAGATGCTGAGATTACATTTCAACTGAAAAGAACTTAACCAAAGTATTCAGATATCAGCCATATTTCATATCAGAATCATAATACAAAAACCAATTCCCTTGGCTATAAATAGCACAAGCCAGTGAGTGTATTTGTGATTATGACAGCAAAATGCTTCATTATAACCAAAGTTTCTCTTTCATCAGAATAAGCAATATTTCTGAACACTGAGTAAGCTAATGTCAGAAATGAGTTAATTAGACTTTTTATTTTTTATATTGTTTACATCATATCTAAAGGACTCTTGCATTTCAAAGTAGCAGAAATGCAATTTCATGGTATTCTGCTTAAGTGACTTAGAGATATATACTAACTGCCTAAAGTTTGATTATTTTAATGATTTTAATTCTACCGAAACTCAAATACAGATTTGTGATTTTCTAACCAATATATTTGTTCCAGGATAAAGACTCTAATCTAAACGTTAAATTATAAATTTGCTCATCAAAATTAATGTGCAGACCACAGAGAAGACAATTTTAGTAAAAGGAACTAAAAGTCTATCAAAGTTTTATAAATAATTTATGGCTAGTAAATCAGGCATAGAATAAACTATCACAGAACCTAAACATAATTACCAAATAACCTGAGGTTATGGGTAAAGCTAATCTAGCATTTTAATCAAATATTCACTAAAAAAGATTTAGATCACTGACAGAATAATTAGTTGACTGAAATTTCTATTTTGTCAAGTGACTTTTTGTTATTATACAAACACTCTATTTTGCGATCCAGATAGATGCTGAATTTGACAAAATATTTAAAGCTATATACTATTTGTATTAAGTTAGTAGAATGATGCATTGCCTTTGAATAATTTAAAGAGTTGTATTTCAAAACATCTTCTGATTTAAATTCACTTACTAATTCATGTATTCATAAGGCATAAGGACTTTTCTACATTATGACTAATAAGCAATATGAACATTTGTTTTGCAAAAGCAAATGCCATGCCATCTATTTTATAAATGACATTTCAGAAACTTAATATTCTTATTTAGCTATATACATATTTTATATCTTTAAGAGTTGCAAATTATTTAGACATGATATAATGATATTGCACTGATTATCTTGATTGGGGTAGTCCAGTATATATTATCCAAAATAACACCTCCTCTTGCTTACTTTTCAGTTGTAAATTGGTAAGTAGTTACTGGCAACTTTCTAGTACACAGCATATAATAAATAAATTCATACACAGCACATGAATGCATAAGAATGTACATATGTACATATATGTGTATTCATCAGCATACATTTAAATATGTGTGTATCCAGACTTATATTTAAAAAGTATGTAAGAAAGCCTATGCTATTAAAAATAAATTGATAAAAAGATATAAATATTCAAAGATTGACTCTACTTAATTGATTCTGGTCTCTTTTTTTCTTAATCTATATAATTTCTAAGATTTTAATTATATAATTCTCTGTACTATTATGCTAAAGATGAAACACTTCAGAATTTTTGAGACTAAAGAAAATTTCTGACTCATAAAAATTTAGTTTAAGCAGTTATTCTTAATTTTTAAAATTTCAGTGACATTTTGTCAAAGAAGTTATTCATTCTCAAAAGAGATTAATAATATTTTTTCTACTACTAATGATAAATTGAAATATTAAAAATGAAAATCAATGCTATCACAGTTTACCCTAAAAAATGTTTTGAATGAAAGATCTCTAGTATTTCCATAATAATCTTCTATCTAATAAACATGATTGATATAATTGTGTACACACTTAAAAAAAATGTGCAGGATTAATGACATCAAGTATTGTCTGAAACTTCAACTAAGCAAAATAATTCTTTTAATATCAGAGTAGCATCCATTACCTTACCTTATTCAACATCAATTTGTACAGACCCAATGACTTGCCTAGGGCAAGTTATAGCTATGAGGTCAAGGTCACAAGTTCTTTGCCTTGCAGGCCAGTCAGTTTGCTCTGCACCTTTGCTATGGTTTGCACCTTTGGTGGTAGGTCTTGCTCAAGAATTTACGCAAGTAGGACAAAAATGGATCGTTTTAAAAACAGACTGAAAATCTTTGGAAACAGTTTTTCTCTTTTAGAAATCAAGCTGTTACTGGTATGTAAGAAGCTAAAGGAAATTCTAAAAATTAAGGGCAAAGAGAAAGTTATTCATGTAAGTCAGATTTAGAAATGTAAATCTGAAGCCATTTCTGGATTAAGTCTTTAAATATGGTACACAAGGTTCTCTTCCTTTCAGTTACAACTCAGGATGACTATAGTTGGAAGTATACAAAAATATATAAAAAACTTATAATTTCTTAGTTATGGTCGGCAAAATTTAAAGCACTAACATTTGCTAGTTTCTGATCTTTAATCTCTAGCCTTTGTTCAGAGAAAAGGTCTTTTCATATTATCTAATTTTACCAATTGCAACAGATTGAAATAATTGAAATAATACTCATATGTATATCTGAATAGGTCTAGTGTCCTGCTTGTATAAGGAGTCGGTATTGTAGTAAACTGGAAATTTCATACTTTAATTTACTGTGTGGAAATTTAATTATTTTGCCACTAGTTTGTGATTCTTTTTTCTGGTCTCTGCCTTGTTGATCAAATTATATACAACCTTTCATATTTACATTACACTTTAGAAGTTCACTATGCTAACATTTTAAAGTATAGCAACTGTATATTATTAATTTCTCCTTCCCTAGCATTTAATACATTTCAAACATTTTTGGTAATATAATACAAATAAATACCATTATTGAGTATTTTGAGATAGTAATGGAGAAAATACTTTTTAATGCATTATTATCTCAGTTAAACCTCCGAACAATACTACAATATAGGGATGATTAGGCCTATTTTACAAATAAGAAAATTAAGTGTAAAGAAGAAAAATAAATGTTGACCAATTTTGTCCTAGGAAGGGCCACCAGGTTGCTCATGTGCTTGAGTAAGCTTGTGTCAGTTTCTTAGAGCCAATTGTCAAACTTTGTGAGAAGGTTGTTAAACTGTTGATAGCTTTTAAATGACCATGGTGGTCATTCACACCATGAAAATTGTCAAATGCTGCTAGTCAGAGATCTCTCTTCTCAGAGCTGCTTTTACCAGCATACAAGTGAATTTCACTCAGCTAATTTCAATAGAATTAGCATTTATATTTTTCTGTGTTTTGTTAAAGAACCCATGTTTTTAATCTCTGTACAGTATGGTTTTCATTTGACACTTTCATTCTTCAAGAACTTATTATTATATATTGGTATAGCATTAGGCAGGTCAATACATTTTAAATTATATTTTATAGGGCTTAATAGTAAATTATGCTTAATATTGATTAACTTGGTGATTCTTGAATGTCAGACTAGGAAATATATCCTTTATTTAATAGTTAATATGGAGTTTTCATGCAAGTAGGGTTATCACTGGAAATATAATATGCTTCATAACATATTCACTGTCATAGGGTGAAAGTGGTTCTCTTTTTAGGAGAAGAGACCAGAGGTAAACAATCAGAGGCTATTAGAATAGTCTCTGTAAGAGGTAACAAGGTCTTCACTAATATAGTAGCAGCAATGTGGCTCCTGAGTTTTATTGTTACTGCCAGAGAACATCTGCACAACATAATAAAATGCCATATGGGAACTTAACTCTGGTGGCTTCCTACAAAAGTTTGCTCCTATAAGTACTTAATTCATATGAATCAACACTATTGTACTTGAGTGTCTTCTTTAAAAAAAAAAATGAGTTCTCTTTTAGAGAGCACTGTACCATTTTTAATTACTTGATGAGAGTAATGAAGTGAATTCATCTTCAAATTTTTAAAGGCTTATAAACTTATATTCGATCGAAAGCATTTTCATCCTAGGAATATCTACTCTTTTCATGTTAATTATTCCTCCATCTGTCCTAATATTAGAATTTGAAGAATATGTTTCATCATATCCAAATTGTCCTTTTGCTTTATTGTTTTGCTAAATGGATTGCTCTAGGCAAAGTCCATTCTCCATTTGATCAAATTTTACTCTGTCTTGGAAACATCATAATGATAAAGGTTAAGATATAGGACTCCACTCCTTTTGTTTTCATGGTTTTATGACTTAACTGATATTTCGTATATAAAACTGAAAACAACAAAGGAACTAGACAAACCAATGGAGAAACAAAACTCATAAACACAGACAGACAATAATTTAGTGATTATCAGAGGGTAAGGGGGGAGGGAGTGGTAGATGAGCGTGAAAGGGATCAAATATATGGTGATGGAAGGAGAACTGACTCTGGGTGGTGAGCACACAATGTGATATATAGATGATGTATTACAGAATTATACATTTGAAACCTATATAATTTTACTAACAATTGTCACCCCAGTAAACTTTAATTTAAAAGAAGTTATTATTATTTTTAAACAGCAAAGAATTTATCAGCTCCACTGTCACAGGCAGAAAGGAACAAATATATGCTTAATCTAAGGGTTTTATTATTAGTTATTTACATGAAATGTAATATGGTCTATGATGAAATTGGAACTTAAAAAAATACGTAACAGTTACAAATCTCAGTCCATAAGCTCTGTTGGGAAAAAAAATCATTTACTTATTGTTTTATAACTTTATTAACTTTTAAAAAATTATTATGTTTTTATTAATTTCAGGTGTACAAAACAATGTTATAGTTAGACATTTATCATGTCTATCCCTCACACAGTGATAACCCCCTCCCCCCATCTACTACCCCTCTGACATCGCATACAGCTGTTACATTTCCAGTGTCTCTATTCCTTATGCTGTACTCCACTTCTTGTAATTGTGTGTGTGTATATATATATACACACACACACACACACACACACACATACATATACATACATATATGTATATATATACATATATATAAAACATATAATATATATATATACACACACACAAAATTATAGTTGGCATTCATTATTGTTCAGCTTCAGCTTCAGGTGTACAGTGCAGTGATCAGGCATCTACATCATCCCTTAGGTGGTTGTCTTTATTAACTTTTTGTAATGAGCCCCCATTTTCTTGGGCCGGCCATACAGTTCAGCTCAGTAATTGTTATGTTCCCTCCTCTCTTTTACCCTGATTCCAAGACCCTATCCATTACCAGTGTCCAATGGCAGAGGTGGCTCTGTTTTTAAGTTATCTATCTATACAGGTCATCAAACATCCTGCACGTGTGTTCCTTTAGGTCTGGTGGCTGCCTGTCATTTTGGTGAAGTTCTTTGTATATAGAAATCTTCACTGAGTTTTGAACTATGCCTAGAGCCCGAAGTACCTTCTAATCATTTCTCTGTAAAACCATGGTTTCCATATGCTCAGCTGACTGCACATAGCACTGCTATGAAGTAGGTTCTGGTTTCCTATTGCCCTCTAGATTGAAGACATTTCCCTCTTTCTTCAGGCCAAGGGAGACTCCATATAATCTGGAGAAAATCCTTCTTCCATCATGTTTCATCAAGTCACGTGCTTCCATCTGAAACGCTATTTCTTTTTCTTGTAACTCTTTAGGATAGTCTCTAAATTCTCCTAAGAGTGCAAGCTATTGGAAAACAGGAGCCAATTCTGTTGTGTACCCAGCCCAATCCTTCCCCTAGAGCTATGAAATACAAACTGCCTGAAAGAGATTGAGGCAGGGGCCAGAATTTCAGAGGTATATGCATAAGAAATACCGCTGAATGTTAGAGTGGCTGTTGTCAATGAAGAATAACTGGAAGAAAATGCATTTACCTGCGAATGCAGCTTTGGATTATTGTAATAGTAGTTATTAGATGATTTTTTATAGCAATGTGTGTAATGCACTCTGTATTTCTGGGTTGCTGAGATTTTGTTTCTTCCTTTTCTCATTGTAAAACTTCTTTGGGGGCATGGTTGCAAATTAGAGAACTAATGCCAGCCTTATGCTGCTTAGTGGAGAGATTTTCCTGGATGTCTTGGCTAAAGCCAAAACACCCAAGACTTTGATACTATATGAACATCTCATATAAGGTTATATTAAAAATTTCTTTGTTTAAAATAAGATTGCATACACAAACATTAGGTATTTCATATGAGGACTTCTTGACTCTATATAAATATGTTTATGCTTATTTGTGGATGTGGATAATGCTGGTCTCCTAGAAAAATATTGCTCTAAAATTGATGTAATTATTCTTTCAGAAGGATCGGTGATTTGAGAAAATTTTGATGTTGAAATTGTTTTGACATTCAGATATATTATCCTTAGGACAAAGGATATGGTTGGGCTGGGGTCAAATCTATGACCATGACATAGCAACACCAACCTGACCCACATAGCAAATGGTGGTCTGAGAGTAATTACCTTGATGCTGTAACCAGTTGTTTCACTCAGTCACAGAATACCACCAACTTTGAATAATGTATAAAGTATTATACAGTTCACACTGTTAGTCGTCATAATTATTTACCTATCCTATTTTCATGTATCTCAGATTCAGTAGTATTCGAGTCAATCATTATAAAAATGAGTAAGATTAATGTATTTTTGTCAATTTGCTTTTCTGATTTCTATGTATTTGTCTAGGTCATAAGTGAAATTATTCCAAAGGCAGTGACTAAACTACCTTTGTAGTTCATCTAGACACCTTCAGAACTTCAGAACCTTATTAAATAGTAATACGTACATACATACATACGTAAATAAATAAATAAATAAATAAATAAATAAATAAATAAACAAACCAGATTATTTCCAGCAATAGAATCAAAATGTGTCTCATAAACCAAATATTTATAATTTTTTTCTCTTAATTTCTCTGTTTCTTTTATTAAAGGCCAGATTTTCCCGTGTCTGTATGGCTTTCTGGTCAGACTCTTTGTTGCCCTAAGGCTTCCACTTTCTGCTGATGGATCTGGGTGGGGTTGGGCGCTGGGGTTCCATAGTTTCCAAGCCTGCTTTAGCTTTTACTTTCTGGTTAAGCTCAGTCTCCTTTGTGCATGCCTATTGTTTTCTAGTCAGCCAAGGGCGTGTGGAAAGCTTACTTATCCCTTGCTTCCAGGTCTCTTTTATTTCCAGGCTCTCCCTTTTTTATTTATTTATTTATTTATTTATTTATTTATTTATTTATTTATTGGGGTGACAATTGTTAGTAAAATTACATAGATTTCAGGTGTGCAATTCTGTATCACATCATCCATAAATCACACTGTGTGTTCACCACCCAGAGTCAGGCTCTCCCTTTTAAATGTCACGTTTGCCTGCCACTTTCCCCAATCCAGTCCACAACTTCAGGCTAGCAGAGCTTCAGGTTTCCACCTTTGCTTCCTTCTTTGTTTGCTATTTTTTATTGATTGTCTAGCAGGATGTAGTTTTTCACTCTATTCCCAATCAAGTCATCTGCCTTTGTCAGCTAAGTTGCTGTGTACTTTTCTGGGCCAGCCACACCCTGGTGGGCCCTGGAGCTTGTCAGAGGTGGGAATGGCAGCAGCCTCAGACAAAAAAGCCACAGCATCTCAGTGTTTTTAACTGAAGTTTTAGTAGTTTTTTTAAATATGTAAATGGTTTTCAATTTGTTTTTGCCTTTGATCAACTTTCATACTCCAACTTCACCCAGAATAGGAGAAACCTGAGAGAATGCTGGGGAAGGGAAAGTACTTACTGTATCTTTCTTGGTCTTGAGATCCAATATGTAGATGTTTCAAGTGGTTGTGGTTGCATTTAGAAAGGTTATGGTTACTTGTGGTTACCACGTAGAGGAAAATTAGGGACTATGAGCAAGGACCTTCATCCTTAAATTAAGGCAATGACGTTTGCCTTAATTTATTAATTAATTTAAATTAATCTCAGGTTTCTGCATAATTACTTCTATTCTGGATAAAGTTTGAGCATGAAAGTTGATCAAAGGCAAAAACAAATTGAGAACCATTTACATATATAAAAAAATACTAAAATTTTTGAAGATCAAGACAATAAAAGTAACCTCTGATTACCTTAGCAAAAATAATTACATCCACAGTAAATATTGTGTATTGTATATTATTAAGTGCCAGGCACCAAACCAATTCTTAGATTTTTATATTGATTTTTGACAGTATTTATGTGAATGAACATGCCAATTTTACAGTTGAAGAAATTGAGGCTCAAATCTATAGAAACTTGACCAAGATCACGTAGCTACGAAAGACTTAAGTTTAGATTTGTCTGTCTGCAAATCCCATTTCTTTCTAGTCGTTTTTTCTCCCTTTTAAACATCATAATAAGCAGTATTTGTTCTTTTTATATGGTAATGAATAATTTTTCATACAACCTTTGTTAAAGTAACATTTTGAATGTCTGCCCATTGTAGTAGTTTTACTGGAAAGCAATGAATTAAAAAAGCAAGTAATTTGTGATGTGTCTGAAGTTATTTTGTGGAACACAGACAAATACATAATCACTCACTTGCTTGTTTCCCCTCTTTCTTGCTTTCCTTATCTTGTCATGCTGTTTGACTATGCTAACTTAGCAATTAGAAATTCTACAAATCTGTTTCAGGTGCTATGAAGGTCTTTTATTGGTGTTTGATTTTGAGTTTGCATGTTTTTCTTCATATCACTATCTGACAGCCTGTATTTGTTCATTTTTCCAAAACACTTTCCTTTCTCTATTTTTTAAGTTCCCAGTCAATCTTTAATCATATATCATTTATAGAATTACATCTACCTAGTCACCTGTTGTAATAAACTTTGTGCTTCTATACAAAAAGGAGGGAAAACACACCTCTATATTTAGCCACAATTTCTTGGACACGTACCTAAACTTGTATGGCAACTTTATAAATACTGCTTTGTTTATATATTTCTTAACTTAATAAATTAAAGTATAGCACATGTACAGCAAAATGTACATGAAAATAAATTCACCACTCATTGTAAGATCATAAACTGAATACCTGTGCAACCACCTCCAGGTCAAGAAAAAGAACGTTATAAGCATCCCAGAATTCACCTCTTGACCCTGGCCAATCATTACCCTCTTCCTCTTACCCAAGAAAACTAATGTCCTAACTAATTATTGATTGATTAATATCCTAATAATTCTAAACAAATGCTGTGCCTACTTTTGCCTTCTATGGAGAATCATGAATTATGCTAGTGTGTGAAATTTTCTTTTATTTTTATTCAAGGATTGTCCTTGTAAGATCCATACATGTTGTGGCATGAAGCTGTATTTCATTTATTTTCTTTGTTGCATTGTATTTTATTTTATGAATATGCTAAACTGTATTTGTCCATTCTACTACAGATGGACATTGGGTTATTTCTAGCACATTTATTCTGAATAATGCTGCTTAGGACAATTTTAAATAAACCTCTTTATCTATGTAGTTCTATTATAGAATAGACCTAGGAAGGGAACTTGAGACATATAGTATGGATATATCGGTGGTTTTATGAGTTAATATTTATTTGACAGTGTTTGAGTGGGTCTATTTCTCCTTATCTTTCCTAAAATGTTGTTACCCTTTTTTTCCTTTTTCTCATTCTAGTAGATATGTAGTGTTGTTTCATTGCAATTTGGCATTTCAATGATTACAATTGAGTTTGAGCATCTTTTCATGTGTTTATGAGCCAGTTTAGTAAAGTATCTATGTCTCTTGATAATTATTTTCTACGTGGTTGTTCATTGTTTTATTATTGATATTAATAAGTCATTTATAACTCATTCATATTATGCAGTGACTGTGTTCTCTTTGTTGGTTACCTGTGTTTAAAGAGTGTTTTCTCATTAGGTTTGCTCTTTCTCTGCTTTAATGTTTTTGAATTTTTATGTAGTACAACTTTTCAATATTTTCCTTTATTTTCAGTGATTTTTGTGTCTCAATTAATTAATAGCTTAATACCACAAAATCATGAACATATTTTTCTATGGTATATTCTAGAAGCTTTATGTATGTGTATGTGTGTGTGTGTGTCCCATATTAATTTATTTTGGCTTTTATAATTAGACCTATAGTGTACTTGATCTTTATATTTATAGGTGTAAGACAATATTCAAGTTTCACATTTTCTACATAGATAAATTTTCTGAACATCTTTTATTAAAAACATTCTTTACCTCAGATCACAATTGTTTATCATGTTCATGAATGACTTGACTATTCTAAACACTTTGAATTTTTGTATAAATTTAAGAAACAAAATTTTAATTTACACATGCACACACACACACAAAGCTGTGAAACTTTAATTGGAATTGCATTAAATCTAAAGAGCAATATTGGGAGAACTGGTACCTATGAAATATTTAGAAAATGGAGTATGCCTGTTTTACTTGTAGCTTATCAATGGCTCTCAAAAATGTTTTACTGTTTTCTTAGAATTGTGATATTTATTAGCTTTATTCCAAAATATGTGTGTGTGTTGCTATGGAAAGTAGCATATTTTAAGTTTACTTTTCTGACGTTTGCATGTAGAAATATAATTAAATTTGTATAGCATCTTTGTGTCCAGCAACCTTGCTAACACTCATTTTCTAATTATTTTTCATAATCATATACTGTCATTCTTCTGGTTATCTTATTATTATCAGGTTACTTTTTTTCTACATAGAGAAGATACTCCTATTATTTCAGTTCTTCAATATTGCTTGAGTCTTCCCTTACGGTTCACATACAGTAAATTTTTATATATTGACTTTTTAAAATATGAATTCTGTTTTTAGGCCCAAGAGTCTAAGTGTGTTAAGTGAAGTTTCTTAATCATGTTGTCCAAATCTCTGTCCTAACTGTGCTGTATTGTCCACTGTCAACTCTCTATTACCAATATTTTCTTCTCAAGCCCTCTGTATCACAGAGGAGATGATGGGAGCTATACCCTTATTTCCCAGAATTCCCAGTAAGAGGCACTTCAGTGAACTGTGGTTCCTAATGGATTTCAATGACACTATCTTATTTGCTCATTTACCTGCGTATGTCTTGCTGAGTTCTCGGAATTGTACATGGTACATTAGAGATACTATTTGAGGCCCGGATGCTACTATAATCATTAAGAGTGGCAGCTAGCCAAGAGCTTTACAACTCCAGATCGTCTGATTCAGTCAGAAATTCTCATATTTCAGAACTGGGATTCATCTGTACAAGAGCCAGGGTTTGCCTACTCTATCCTTAATTCTGCACTTAGGCTCTACAGAGTCGTCAAAAAGCATGTGTAAGATTCTTAAGGGCCTCTCTTCCTTGATAGACCCTGTACTCCAAAATTGGTTTCCTTAGTTCTTCAAGGTTCTAAAGCTCCAGACTGTCTCTTTCGGAATTGTATGCTTTTATTGAAAAAGCTCCCAAACAGGACTCCTTCACCTAAGAGCGTCAATGCTGTTAAGCAAATTTGTGTTATATTTTATACACTTTTTCCTAGTTATTCACAGCAGGATGAAATCTAGATTTACCTCGTTTGACATACCAGGAATGGAAGTCATTTACATTTTCTTTTCAATATGCATTTGAATACATCAATTAAATATTTGTTTATCATTGTGGGAAAAAAATAAAACACAAGTTTTACAAGGCCATAGACTATGTCATTATTAGTTGTAGCTATAGACACAATGCCTGGCAAAGGAGAAGAATAAAAGAATAATGTACTCTTTCATTTTATATATATGTATATACACATATATGTATGTATATACATGTGTATATATGTGTATATGTCTGTATATATATGTGTGTGTGTGTATACATATATATATATATATATATTTATATGTCCATCCATCTGAATTTCTTAAACAATCAGTATTTATTAAGAAAGTATAAAATGTATAAAAGGAATACATTTTTCAATATTTATGATGAGCAGAAATAAGCCAGTTGACAGACTTATCTCAACTTTTAATATTAATAATTGTTGTCAAATTGGTCACACTTACATATAGAAAAGCTCAAGTGTCCTAGATTATATCCAAGTGCTGTAAATCCTGCTAATGACGCTGTCCCAGATATGAAGATATGCCAAGTTACTTCAATTCTATGGCTTAAAAATAAGGATAAATGATCTCCTTTCTAAATTTTCTTAAAAAATAGATCTTATTTCTCAAAAAATAGTCCTCATAATTTCCCTCCCTACTGGTTTTGATAAATTGCATGTCTCCTACAGTCAGAAGAAATTGAAACATTTTGACTTATTTTATAAGAACATATTTTTATCCTAGCATTATTATCTAATAATAAAAAGTCTTCCTGCATTAACCTACAAAAAATTATAAAAGTCAAAATAAATTTTCTAGAGAAGAAATATTTTCAGGAAGGAACTTATCAGCTGATTTTTCCTATATTGAGACAAACACCAAGACTTTGTATTAGAAAAGAAACATGGCTATACATTTCTTTAATAATTTCTATACTTGACAATTGCTGAGCACTATATGAATCCTTATATTTCACAAAATATAAGGAAATGTGAGCAAAATGGTTGTCATTCAATCTACGTTTGACAGTGAAATGACTGCATTGAGATATAGATAGAACACAGTCATTCCTATTTAAATCAACAACAAATTTGTTTAAATTCTACTACCTTCTTATTGATGTAGAGTATATTTTTATAAATAGCTATAAAGCTGTAATGGTTTTCCCTAAGGATCATTAAAAAATATTTTTAAAAACCTCTTCTAGGTCATTCTCCCTTTGTTCATTTTGTCCCAACCATCCTTCCTATTTTGCTGTTCCCTCAACCATGTTCTTACATAGAATATATGTCATTTTTTTGTTTCTCTGTGAAAAGTATATTGCTCAGAAATACTTATGGCTCCCTCCTTACTTTATAGAGGTCCCTAATTACATTTCACCTAATTTAAAATGTCTTTGTAATTCACCTTATCTAATTTAGTGCTCCTTTTCCCTTATTCTGTTTGGTTTATCTTCTTGACTATTATCACTCCCAGACATAAGTGTGATTGTTTATTGACTGTGATCCTACCCTGGAATGTGAGTTTTATGAGAGCAGGACTTTGGTTTTGTTCTCAATACCACAGCATATGAGCAGTGTCAGGTTCAGAACTAGCTCTGAATACGTCTTTGCTCTTGTATGAGTCTTGAATGAAGCTCTCGGCTCCATTGCCAAACAGCTGACCAGGGTATGAGTTTCTGCTTCTTCCTGCCATCCTTGTTCTTATAGCTTTCTCATCATTGTTAGACAGAATGCCTTATAGAGTCTGCTTTACCAAAAACTTTTTCTGTACATCTCCTTTTCTTCTAAAACAAGGTTTTAACCTGCACCCATAGATCACAATCTCCAAACAGTTTATGCCTGGATTTTAGATTCACTGGGTACCAAGTTGGGTCTGGCATTTCTTGAATCTATGGTTCTCCTACATGTCACACCTTATGCATAGCCAACTAACCTCCAGGGAGCTAATGTTTGCATATAGCTACTATGACTGGATATTAAATTTACTTTCAAGCTAGCTAACTTGGAGGGACAAGAAAAACAAACAAAAAAATCACCCAAATTATTAACATATGACAGAAAGAAATAAAACAATGTATGTTCTATACTTTTAAATATATATATTACATCTTTTTTTTTTTATTTCATAGAATTTGAACCACATAAGGAAAACTACCTTTAACAATATATTTCTATAAAAAAATGAAAAAAAAATGTTCCTTATATGGTTGCACTTTGTTTCATCTGACTGGCAAACACTTAAAGATTGGCTTCAAAGTTCTGAAGTGCGATGGAGATGGTTAGGAAAATGCGGGAATATATGTCAATTACGCCCCAGATACATGCATCTTCCGTGCGTGGGTGTTTCATTCTTGAAAAATGGCAGACTTTTTAAACTATGTTTTCAACCTCAGTGATAGAACTGGAAAACATAATTAAAGTGATTACTAGATACTAAAATAGTTTATCACCTTTACCCTGTGTTTTTAAGTGTTATTCCTAACGTAGCTGTGTTTTTCTTATGTGTTATATAAATAAGATGTCTCTTGTTTTTCTTTGGAATCTGAGCATGCTCCTAATGTCAGATTCATTAGTTACACATAAAAACAATTAATGTATTTTAATAGTGAGACTATTTGGATATTATATGAGAGGAAAAGTGCTGTATGGGATTGGAAAGGGATCATCCCACTCTGGTTATAGAAGTGAAGAACGTTATGTGAATATATGTGATTATTTGTGAAGAATGATGGTTTTGTTTTGCCTTCCATAGGGAGTTTATGTAAAGGAAGGCCACTTTCACTTTGATCTGAAAGCTGGTATTCTAACACTTTCCTATAGGAATGTGCACTTTTATGTTAACAAGGTAACAATATTTCACATGAAATGATGTCCCAACATTCAAGCAGAGTTCACTCACAAAATTGACTTTGCGCTTGACCCATACTAACTTCTTCAGTTTCACTGTAAGCTATTCATTCTCTCTATGATTTGATATATTAAACCTCTAGGAAACCAAGAACAAAAAGTTTTTAAGAAGTTTACTGACTAATCTCTGGACTCTGGGAGCAAATTTACAAAGACCAAAGGGAAGAAAAAAAATAGGGAAAGCTTGCCAAAAAAGCACTAGGGTGAGAAAATTTGGCATGTTGGAGGACAAAGAGAAGAGCAGAGTAGATAGCAAAGTGAACAGTAAAATGATGTGAAATGAATTTGGGAAGATAGGCTGAAAAATTATGCAAGCCTGGTAAATCAATAACAGAAGTTTGGATTATAATTTGATTGTAAATGGAAGTCATTGAAAGATTTTATGCAAAAATTAACTGAAGGCAATCTTTGTAGATCATGGATAAAAATACAGCAAGAATAGAAATGAGAAGAAACATTGGGAAAATTCTGCAGTATACCTGAAAAGATACGATCTTGTTTTAGATTAGAAATGGATAACAGCAGATTGAGGTTGGAGGTAGAGTCAATAGGACTGGCTGAAAGATTAGAGATAGACAATGGTGGCAGTGAGTATGAAAATTAAGACCCAAGGGAGGTTTCCAGATTTCTTATTTAAGAACGTAATAGCATGTGATATCATTTTATCGAGATGGGGAGAGAAACTATGGAAAGAACAGAACTTTACTTCTATTATCTGGACCCTCATCTTAACTACTTACACTAATGATTTACTTTATGTCCATCATTGTAAGACTGGGGGCAGAACAATGTTTGATGTTCAACACTTGGCCATTTATTGGCCATTTTTAAAAGATCAAATATTTTTAAACAAAGTCAAGGCTGAGATCTTTGGTGTGAGCCAAATGCAAATAGAGAACTATATGACTTAAGGAATTTCAAAATAAATGAAGCAAAATTGCAAGGATGTCAGACTTCCTCCACCACATTCTTCATAATTAACCAGCCTCCTATCATTATATTTAAAGGGAAAGTATATATTCTCTCATGTCTAAATTGCATCGACTTTATAGCAGCCCTAAATGATAGAACATTTCTCAATGGATCCCAACAGCCTCCTAAAGTCATTCCTAATCTAAAAAGAAGGTTTGATTTTAATAGAGGACCATATAATTCTATTTACACGATGAAATGAGCATATGTATTAAAAATATACATATTTTTATACGTATTTTAATACATGTGCTCATTTCATCGTGTAAATAGAATTATAAAAGAACTGGAATAATTGTATAAAAAAAGAGTTGGAACAACTGTGTATGTTACTGACCATATAATTCATCTATTGATATTTGTTCATGTAAACAACTAACATTTCCTCACATTTGTTAGAAAAGTAGCTTACAAAATTCCTTACAAAAGGGATAATAGTTAACATTATAGTTGCAGTTTTCAAGTTATATTTTCAGAGCAAATAGGATTTTTAGGCACATATGTTCTTTGTAGAGAATATCAAAGAAAGACTATTAATATAAAGTGGACTTGTGCCTCAAAATGTATATAATGAACTACAGAACTAGGAACAATTTAAATAAGAAGCTTTGATATATATATTTAGAAACATTCACTATGACAAGAAAACCCATGAATCCTGAAAGTACTTTATCTATCTGGATTTTAGTTCTCTAGTCTTTAACATGGGACAGATAATTAATGTCTTTCCAATTTAAAATCTTATGTTATATCCTTGAAATTAGACAATAAAGACATTTTAAAAATATTCTCTCACCTAAAATCTATTTTATTTTTTTTCACTTTTTATAATTTATTATTTTGTAATTGATATATCAGAATAAAGAATAAAAGTGATAAGGACTATTTTATATAATACAGTGGTTTACTTCAGTATTCAGTGACTGTTATGTTAAACTGTTATGTTAAAATAATTTCCATTATTAAGTATATTGTCTCACTCTATAAATTTTAAAAAAGCAAGATATGTTTTCCAATTTTAATTAAGTAATATACTCAATAAGCTTTTAAAACATATACATGATATTACATATGCAATATATTTAATAACATGAATATTAAATATATATACACATATAAAAATAAATGTGCATGCTGTCACCCTTACTGTAATCTGATAAAAAAAAACATAATAGTAAAGCACAAGAAATCTCAATAAAATATATCTTAGAGAGAATCAGGGCAATTTTTGTAGACAGAACATGATATATAAATTTAAAACTTATTATAAGACTAGCTGGCTCCAGTTAATTTTCATAATGGAGTCTCTAGAAGAAATATGAATGACAGAAAATATCAGTATCTGAAGGACTATTTCCCTTAGGGACCATAATGTGCATGACTGGGTTCTGATTTCATGTTGTCGTTCCACATTGTTATTCACTTCTGACCTGAGTCCCGGTATTATCCTTTTTAACTTGTTCATCAGATGTTTCCTGGCTTATGTTAGCAGCCCAGGTAAAAATCAAATCCCGTTCTCAAATATTCCTTTTACCTTACTCTTATGTGAGTTCTTCTCAGATTTAATATGCATAAGAATCATCTAGAAGGTTTTTTAAAGCACTGATATCTTGGCCCATCCCCAGAAATTCTGATTCAGGTCTGGTGTAGGACCGGAAAATATTAATTTCTAACAAGCTCTCAAGTGATGCTGATTCTGCAATTCTGTGAGCCACACTTTCAGCAGCACTGTCTTACGTGATACAGATGGTTACTCAAAATCTATTAAAAGTTCAAAATTTATTCAAGCCTGCTTTCCTCCAGGTCCAATATATTAGCTATTCATTGTACGTAATTAAAGCAATCACTTATTGCCTATTTTTGGTATTCATGAAATAAGTAAATTGAATAACTGACGATTTCCGAAGGATGGTGCGATCTGTTTTGCCAACACAACAACTTATAGTGTCTAACTTCTGACAGTTGCAACCAACTAACTGTATTTCAGTTAGATAAAAGGGTCATGAATTTCAAGAGTTTCCAAGAGTTATTTATTCTTACTGGCCTTCAAACTTTTATAAATTGAGCATAATAATGCTTTTTACTTTCTATATAAATTGTGTGTGTGTGTGTGTGTGTATGTGTGTGTTATAGGCAAAAAAAAAAAATAATAAGCAGGAAATTTATTGGGAAGAGAAACAATTCCTTTGAAGTCAATTAGTACAATTAAGGTGATAATGTCTCAGATCCTTTTTTTTTTCCCCCATCTTCCCACTGATACCTCCAGCTGAAATATGCCTCTCTTAGAGACTAAGAATCCAGGCTTCCTTCTAGTACCAAGGGGAAAATGTACATGCTGATGTACATGAAATTTTACCTTTAACTTTGGAAACCGAGGTTACCAATTTAAAACACAAGTTAGCTTTGCTAGACAGCCACATTCATCACATTTTAAGAATACGATAGGCAAAGATGCACAGGGTCTGGTATCTTATTCTGGATTTCATTGCAACTTCTCAAACAAACCCTCTCTGGACAGCACATTCTTAGAAACTAGACCTCTCCATGTTGCAACAGTCATAAAGGAGATTCATGCTTGACATTCCAGAAATAATTGAATACTGGTGACATTTGTCATAACGATGACATTACAATACAATACATCAATACAATACAATACATGACATTACAATATATCAGACACAAAGGGAGAACTACATAAAGCCTCTATTTGGGGAAAAAAGGAGAGAAGATTATTGTCTATAATCAAATGGTACTATCAAACAGAGAAAGATGAATTATACACTGAAATAGTTTGTTTTACAAAAATAGACTGTCAATGGAGTTAATGTGATATGACTTCAAATAACGATGTCACTGATGTTTCTATATTTAGAAATATAAATGATGTTTATAAATGATTATATAAATGATGTTTCTATATTTATAAATATAAAGTATATTTCTAAAGAAATAAGCCTTATTAATGATTGTAATATATTTGGTTAATTTTTAAATGTTTGATTCAATCAGTAAAATACAATTTTGCGAGGTAGGTTCTGATTCTATATCAAAACAGTAATTGATTTATTAACTGATCTTACAAAAGACAATCATCTAATAAACATTTTTATTAATGTAGATATTACATGGGGCTTAGCAAAACTTGGGTTACTGTTTTTTTATTAATTTTCTGCATATGTCAACATGATTTTGTAGTGGGATATATGTTTTGACTTAATTTTGACTTAGTTTTATCTTACATATATGCATACACATGCCTAATACGCGCACACACACACACATACACACACACACACACACACACGGTGCCAAAAAATGTATACACATTTTAAGACAGGAAAACTATTAAAATTGTAATACTCAATATATACTGATAACAAAAGATGAATAAAAGTCACGTTTGACTTCTGCAATTACAAGAGGTGTTCAAAGTAGTTACCATCAGCATCAGACACTTCTGATTATGGTGAACTACTGCTTGAGCAACACTGACCAAACTGTCCACTTGCATACATTTTTTTGGCATCCCCGATATGTGTTTATTTACATATATATATATATATATATATATATATATATATATATATATATGACATACACATACATATTTGAATCTCTATAAGCCTGCATGAGAGTGTATGAATTGTGGGATTTGGAAAAATGGGGGGAAAAGGTTGCATAAAAGAAGGAATAAGTGAAAAAAAGAGAAAAAAACATTGAAATCTGTTACATCCTTATAAGCCAAAACTATACTCAGGGAAGTCCAACATGATTTGCATAACTTAAAAATCCACTCCTAGAGTATTATGTTAAGCAAAATAAGTCAGATGGAAAAGGGCAAGAACCATATGATTTCACTCATGTGGAAAACAAACAGAAAGCAAAAAGCAAACTAACAAAACAAACAAACCCATAGAAACAGAAAACAGTATGATGGTTACCAGAGGGGAAGGGAATGGAGGGAGGTTAAAGAAGGTAAAGGCGGTCAAATACAAATGGTGTCAAAAAATGTATACACATTTTAAGAAAGGAAAACTGTATTAAAATTGTAATGATATATACCGATAACAAAAGATGAAGACAAGTCATGTTTGACTTTTGCAATTAAAAGCGGTGTTCAAAGTGGTTACCATAAGCATAATTTTAATACAGTTTTTTTTTTCCTTTCTTAAAATGTGTATACATTTTTCTGGCACACTCTCTATATAGTAATGGAAGGAGATTAGACTTTGAGCAGTGAGCCACGCAATGCAATATATGTGATGTATTATAGAATTGTACATTGAAACTTACATGTTATTAAACAATGTCACCCCAATAAATTTAATTTGAAAAAATCCACTCCTAGAAAAGTTCACATTATGTTTAAGGTAGCCACTGGCATATTGTCCTTGAAATGCAGTTATTCCTATCCTTAACTTTGCTATGACCCCTGGGTAAAGGCCATAATGGAAAAATAATATAGAATAAGGGAGGGAAAAAAAACCGTGCAAACTAGTTCTATTTCCCAAACCCATTACCAACTGTACAAACCCAAGGAAACTTCAGCTTCTTGAAGCTTTAATTTCCATCTCATCAAGCACCTAAAGTTTTCTGCATTTTTTTCTTATTTATGTCAATTTATATTTTATATAGCCCTGGCACAATTATTTTTTAATGTGTCCAGTTCTAGAATTAAAAAGGGAACAGTACAGGAAATTACTGAGTGAGGATACACAGAAGCATATTATTTAATAGTTTAAAATTTAAGATGTTAGTTGAAAAGAAGGGTGTGTACACAAATTTTAATTACTTCCACAAGTTCTTTTTCAAGGCATCAATGGATCAAGCTTGCAGCTGTTATGAAGATAGATTTATAGCATAGACTCATGTAAACAAACTAAGAGCACTGGAAACAAATAGAAAGGGTGATTTTTTGCTTGTTTTTAATAAGAAGTATTTTGCAGCTATTATGAAATACATCTCTATATGCTCAAATAAATACAGTGGTACCTTGGTTTTCAAACATAATCCATTCCAGAAAACCATTCGAGTTCTGAAACGTTCAAAAACCAAGGCACAGGTTCCCCATAGAATGTAATGCAAAATGGATTAATCCATTCCAAACCTTTAAAATCAACCCCTAAAACTGCAAATTTAGCATGAATTTTACTATGTAATGATACCATAGATCCATAAAATTTACGGCGTTGGTAAACCGAAATGTTCGTCAACAGAGACGTTCAAAGACCAAGGTACCACTGTAAATGCATTGTGGAAAGAACTATAAAATACATGAAACAAATATCTTGGAAATTATATTGAAATGGGGGATCAAGGTGAGCTATTGCTTTATTTATATTGCTGGGATTTCTTAGAAAAATATTCAACATTATTGACATCATTTATATTCATTATTAGTTAGAAACTGATATGAGTTTATTGAGGGATAAATGAAAGCAGACTACCAAAATCATCTATCTTCAAAGGTGCTCCAGAGATGACTCTACATTTACATCCTCACATTTGCATTGGCACTAGTTCTTTCCCTGAAGTTTGGGTCTTGCCTGAAGTTTGGTAGCTTGGAACCAGAGACCAGGAATGAAGGACGATTTAATCTGTCTTTTCATCATTTGGCCACTTTCCTTTTACATTCCACCTTTCCTACTCACTATACTGCTTCTGGTTCTTCCAGGATTAGGGTGTATGGATAGGCATAAGAGAAAAAAAGGAAAACATTTTCTCTAGTTATGCATGGGTTTCTCTTGACCATTGGATGCTCACTGTCATAGCAGAACAAAAGGCTGACTGTTTCATAGGAAGACTGCCTTTCCACGGGGAACTGCACTGAACTGATTCAGAAGAATTAATTGCTGAAAACATAAATATTCGCTCTGCTGAATTGACCAGCACTTATTCCCTCATTTTCCGCTGCCATCATGGTTTGATCCAGCCAATGAACTCCCGTCTTCAATAATCTTGGGATGAGAGGTCAGGCATGTGTACCTATTTTCACGTACGTCTTCATACTCCTGGGACTCCTGGGAGTTTCTCACAAAACCTCTCTCATATTCTACTCTAATGGTAGCATCAGGCATGCCTGCAATTTCTACACCACAGTATATGTCTTGTGGGAGACTGAGACTCCAGCCTTCTACTTGGGGATATCTAAAGTGTCTTTGAGCGTTTTTCTCTCTCTGACTCCGACCAATTTGGCTGTGAAGGAAGAAGTATCCTTAAGCATGGAAACTTTATAGCATTCTGAACCCCTACAAAATCTCTCCAATTAATCAACATTTTTCGAATGCATTGGTAATTTATGTAAGCTATTGGGAATTATGCGTGATGGGCTGCTTTTATTGTCTCTCATTATGCCCTACAAAGTTGTGTTTGGTGCTGCTCTTGAATATGTGCAGGTCATGCCACGTATGACCTTCAGGCTTGGTGCCTCTGCCACCAACTCAGAGACAAAATAAAAAGTCCCATTCAAAACCTCATTCCTACTGTAAAGCTTGATAATAGAAAAATGTTAATACACTAAGTAAAAGTTGGGACTAGGAGGAAGAAGTTGAGATGCACTAACATCGTGCTTTTTTTTGTTTGTTTTTGCTTTTTTTTGTTTTTTAATGGAGTTAAGAAATAGATATTACGTAAATGTATACACTGACAACTAGTTTTTAAGTATATGATAAATAGTTACTGGAATGCAAAATTTAAAACTGTTAACTGTGAATGCCTTTGGAAACTATCCTGAGAATTGGGAATAAGAAAGACTTTTATTTTCATATTCTCTTGCATTGCCTCAAGGTAGCTGTGCAGATTGTGTCAGAAAAATTGACTAATTAATTGATATTGTTAGATATTGGGTCAACTTTCCTTAGTTACAGAGAGACAGTCTTGAATATACATAAACGATGATATTTTTCTCTTAAATACACAAATACAGTATTTAGTAGGGGAGATACATTCAGTCCTCATTTTATTAAATTAACTTTTAAAAATGCTTGGTTGTTTACCAGATAGTCAAGGTGTATATTTAATTTAGTACATATTCTGTATATTTCAGAAAACATAGTATATAAAAGTGTGGAATATTTCTAACAAAGTTTTCATGGCAAAGTTTAGACAATTTCTTTAACATGTAGCAACTGTTTCACTGGGACTGTTGAAGAAATTTTTCATAGTTTCTTCAGGAATATAAATTAAATTTCTGATTTAAAAACCATTGATTTTATTTTTCTATATTTAAGTTTTTTTGAAAAGCATCAGAAAATTTCACAGTGGGAATATCAGTATTGACTAAACTCTAACTATACATACTTATGTTAATATTAAGAAAAAAATGCTTTCTGAAAATAGTGTTATGAATTATTTTTTAACATGCTCAACACACAGATCTCCATTTGTGAAAACTGATTTTGAAGCTTCAGGGTTATACACTGCTCCGATCCTGGGCTGTGCATGCCTCGCAAAACTCCTAATTGTAGTTAAAATGCCTAAAATGCTCTTTTTCTTAGAGGCAGAAATGTCTGATTAAAATACTGCCTTCTGCCCATTTCCTGCCTTCCAAGGAGAATGAATACCTATTATTTCCACCTACTCCCTTCAGGCATCCTGTCTGTATCTGGCCACTAACTTAACCACTTAATTAACACTGCATTCAACCCACGTTCTGATATTGATATTCCTGACAACCCAAGGGAGAATCTTCTGACATTTCTTCCCCCCAATATCAATTCCAAGTAAAGTAAGATCTTCTGTGAACAGCCAACTCTGGTTCCATTATTGCTTCTCTTCTCATCAAAATAGAAAAAGAAAAAGCAGTTTTCATTTCGTGGATTGCACTTCAATGTCAAATTCTCTCTGCCAACAGTATGAAGATTTTTATACAGCAGAATGTTGTATATATACATACACATGTCTTCTTGAATAGAATCATTACTTATTTTTCTTTTTTAAACATACCAAAAACAAACAGAAAAAAAGCAAAATATATACAGGCAGGAACTTCGCTATGTTCTTATAATCATTAGATTAATTTAATAAATTAATTTAATAAATATTAATTTATTAAATTTAATTCATAAATAAATTCATTAATTTAATAAATATTTATTAAGTGGATACAATGTACCAGGAATTCCTTTAGGCATCTGGGTATATCGGTGCATAAAAGAGAATAGATTTGTATATTTATGGAGCTTATATTTTAGCAAGTGATAGACAATAAAAATTAATACAGTGAATGAATTATCTATTTATACATACAAGGACTAAGAAAAGTTTACCAGCATACATGGGATCAAGAGTGTCAAGGGCTGGGAAGTGCAGATTGTAATATTAAATAGGATGATGGGGCAATTCCCATTGAAATGAGGAAATCTGAGCAAAGATTTATGAAGGTAAGTGATTTAGTCATATGGATTTCAGGATTTATCCCAGAAGAAATGAATAGCAGATATACAATCTTTATGGTGAAACCAAAGAGGCTAGTGTGGTTGAAATATCTTGGTGGGGGTGTGGGGAGGAAGAATAGGAAATGAAGTCAGAGAGTTAAGGGAGAGTTGGGAGGTATGATTACACAGGAGGTACAATTTAAAGACTGTATAAGGGCTGTGACTTTTACTGCGAATGAACTAGGAGTCAGGGTTCGAGTCAGGGTTGACATGGTCTGACTCAGGTTTAGAAGGACTCTGACCCCTCCCCTGATTTTTTGTATATGAATTCATTGTACTGGACTAAAAGTAGAAGCAGAAAGGCCAATTAGGTGACCCTTGTTTGAGGAGGGAAATACCAGCAGAGCAAGTGAGAAGTTGCCAGCTTCTGGAAGAGCCAACATTGAGGGTGGCGTGGGAGCAGGAGGCAGCCAAAAGTGGCTCCAGGAATTTTTGTTTTAAGCAACTGAAAGAATGTACTTGGGTGTAAGCAGATTAGAGAGGGAATAATACAGAGGTCAATACTGCACATAGTCAGTTTGAAAACTTCAACAGACATCCAGGAAAAGATATCATAAGAAGCTGATAGTCAAGTTTGAAGTTCAAAAGGTATTATCAGGCTAAAGACATCCATTAAGGACCATTAGCATGTAAATGATATTTGAAGTCATGAGACTGCATGAACTCACTAAGGGAGGGAGGCTAGTTCAAAAAGAGAAAAGGACCAAACTCTGAACCTTGAGATAGTCTACCAGTTACAGCTTGGGACTATTAGGATAAAACCACCAGGATTAAAATGTAGCAGGTGTGAAGTAGGGGGAAAAAGAAAAACAAAAACAAAAAAACCCAGCAGATACTGGTACCAGGAAGGAGAAATGAAAAGATATATCAAATAAGAGAAAGTGAGCATATGTGTGAAATGCTGCCAATAGACCCAATAAGATGAGGGCTGTGTACTAGTCATTGGATTTAACACTGTGAACGTCACTAGTGAACTGGACAAAAGCATCCATACAGAAGGTGTGGAGGTAAAAGCCAGATAATAGAGGACTCTAAGAGAAAGTGGAAAGAGAAAACATGGAGAAATGTAATACATGCAACTCTTCCAAGGAGTTTCACTGCAAAAGAGAGTAGTCCTTCGAGACAAGAGTTATTACCATTTTGTAGATTAGAAAAACAAAAAACATAGTTTTCTACAGTCACACAGTTTTAAGGGATAGAAACAGGATTCAGATTCTGTCCTGCCTGACTTTCTGTTGTACTCTGCTGTTTTCCCAAGTGGCCAAAGAGATAGGAGAGTAATCAGTCCTTATTTTATGTGGTTTTTATGAGAATTAAGTGGTTTATTTATACAAAATATGTAGCACAAAATCTAGCACATTGTAGGTGAAAACTACAAGTTAGAGTTCTTCTTATTTTTCCTACTCCCACTTGTTGCCTAAAACATAGAGGGTCATTGATAAATGTAAAGCAAATATTTATTGCTTATTAAACATGTGGTAAAATCAAACATATTATGGCCTACTAAAAGAACCTACGAAGTTTATAACTTATATTTCTTCCTATAATAGAGGGTTACAATAAATGTATTTGTATTTTTTGCTCACATTTTGTCACCAGAAGAAAAGGAATATTGTATCCTATCCAGATGACTGATAATAATAAAATATGCATATATAATTTGTAAACTTATATTATTCTAAAAAAATAGCTGGTCATCTATGTAAAAAAAACCATAATCTTCTATAAGTTTTTCTCTAATATTCTTTTAAGGTATATATTATTTTATAAACTTTTTCATTTAATGACAGCACAATTCTGAAAATGAACAGCATGTAGTATAGGAATATTCACAATATTTAGGTAATTTTTTCAGCCACTGAGCAGAAAAAACAAAGTCAATCTAAATTCATATAAAATAATATTTAGGGATTAGCGATCACACATAGATGTTTACATTCCAATTCCCTAGAAATAATTTCTTTGAAAATACATACATGGGATCAAAGTTTTAGGTGTGTTTGGGAAATAGTAACTGGTCCCATTTTGCTGGAACTTAGACAAATAAACAAATTACATAGAACTATATAGCTGTAGATATGTGTATATGTAAAGATAAGAAGAAAAAGCTTTTTGGTATTTAAAGAAGTCTTTAAAATTTTCAATCTTTGAGGATTCTTTCCAACCAAGATTAGGAAAATACCAAAATAGTCTTTCGAAATTACATACTACTTTAGGGGTGAGAATTGGAAAAAGACAATAAATATGCAAATGAATAAATTGCTAATGGGACATGAGGATCTAGGAAGCTATCTTGAGCTACCATTATCAGGAGATAAATCTCTGAGGGATTGATATTAGACCTAAGAGCAAATTGGCAAGAAGAAGGTATCAGGAAGATAATCCAAATAGGGGTTAAAGCATGTGCAAAGGTCTTGGAATATATCAAAACATGATTATCTATTTGAAACTCAAAAAAACAAAAGTTGCGTGCCTGAAACACACTAAGGAAGTGAGAAAACCATATAAGAGATGGTTAGAGAAGTTAGTCAGACAGCTTATGCAGGATCTTGTATGCCAGGGTAAGGAGTGTGGCCTTCATTGTAAGGGTGATGAAAATCTTTAGAGAACTGTTCAGTGAAGTAGTGAGGTGATTTGATAAAGGTTTTATCAAATCACTCTGGCTGATACATTCAGAATTCGTGAAAGTAATTGAAAGGACTCTTTATTAGAAGGCTCTCAAGATAGTCCAGGCGACTGACAATTGTGGTGTGGAGTATGATCTCAGCAGAGAAGAAGAATTACCAGAGTTAAATACATAAATACAGTAATTTTAATAGATGAAATAATTTACTGTGTGTGTGTGTGTGTGTGTGTGTGTGTGTGTGTGTGAAATGTAGGGCTGTGTGAACGGGAAGAGCAAAAGGTAACTTTGACTAGGGAGACCTAGTTTAAATGGATTGAGTTTGAGATACTGGTAGTAGAACTTCAGTGGGACACTGAAAATGGCAACTGAAGTTTACCGGGAAGATAGAGCTAGCTATGCAGTTTTGTACATCATCAGTCTAAAGGGGATCATTAAACTATTAGAAACTCTGGCCTTTGTTGAGTCACAAGGGTTTGAGGACTCTGATTCAAAAGCCTCTTAACTTGAAGAGATTGAATAGGAAAGATAATGGTTTCGAATCTAAAAGGAAGAGGCAGTGAGGAGGAGAGACTCACTTCTTTCCTCCCCTCTCCCAGTTAGTGCTACCTTCTTTTTTGGGAAGAACTGGAACAGATACGATGTTCCAATAAGTGGTATATTTATTGACACTACTTTTCGATAGAAGATGTACATGAAAATGTGCATACTGTCCTCTGTAACGTTATAATTCAATAGTAAAACAAAACGATGGCCTTCTTGCTTCTATTTCAAGATTCATCACTGCACAATATTTCAAAGAAAAGTTGTACAATGTCAATCCTAAACAGGAGTTTTCACTGTCCCACTCCATGTGACCTTTCTCAGCAAGCTTCCCTCACTACCAACCCCCCCTGTAACGGATAAATCTCTCCTTCAAATCCCTCCCTAGTATATTTTTTAAATCACATTATCTCATTTTGTTCCCCATTATATTTCTACCTTATTATTGTAGATAAATTCAGACTTTTTTTGGCTTTGTTAAATTTTCCAATCTACACTTCATTGAGACCAATCCAATGAAAGACCAGCAGAAAAGCTGATGAAACAAAGGGCCTTCCATAGAAGGGGTGTGTGTGTGTGTGTGTGTGTGTGTGTGTGTGTGTGTGTGTTATTGTTGGGAAGAGGGGTTATAAATACTTCTACACTAATCATTTTTGTCCCAGAAAGATGAGATACTATCTTTGTATTTTTTTTACTAAATATAAAAAAATTATGAGGAATCTTCTCACAAAAGACACTTTCTCTGAAATCACAAAGCAGTTCAATTTTGCATTGAAGTTTTAAATTCCAAGTCTTAAGTACTCCTAAACTTAGTCAACAATCAGAAACTCACATGCTTTCAAAAAAGAAGCATATAAAAACAATTAATTTGTCTCCATCTTAATTAAATGGTGAAGCAATTCAACCAACTCAGCTTTCAAATTCAATAATAATTAATCTAAATAGGTTCAGAATCCTGCATTACAGTGGCTCAATAGAGAATGTAGCATCTGGCAGAAACATTTCAATTCTATAGGTTGCTTCATTTATTCAGAAAGTGATAACAAGGCAGAAAATCATTAAGAAGTTTTTTGCTGAGGTGATGGTGCATTTTCAAAGATTACCTCTAGATATACAAAAGTATATAAACATAATAGACATTTAGAGTCTATTTATGAGAGTTCTTTGAACTGATATCAAAAGTATAATCCACAAAATCGGAAAATTGATAAATATGACCTCATAAAATAAAAGAAAAAGGTTGCTTTGCAAATGATCATATGAAAGGATGACATAAGTGATAAGCTATAAAAAAGATTTCTGTATTATATTTATATATATCCCATTCACCTATATAATTGAATGTTACCTTATATAGAATATATAAAATTAAAATATAATAACTGTGTTGCACTAGGCCAATTTGAAATAAATATGATAAGTATTCTGGTTGTTTTCATCAGAATAATTGGTTCGATTTTCACAGTCTACCATTACTAAAGCAGAAGTTCTCAACTCAATTTTCAAAAAATCGTTTAAGCTTCCACCTCCAAAATAGCAATTACTTTTCTACAAAAGCCATACTGACATAAACATGAGGAAGGCTTTGCCCCATACAGATTACTGGATGATAATTTGGAAAGGAGGAAGAGAGAGAGAGAGAGAGAGAGAGAGAGAGAGAGAGAGAGAGAGAGAGAGAGAGAGAGATGGAAGGAGACATGTTTATAAGAATAACATAGGGGCTGGGTAAGAGTAAGTGAACTCCTGATTTAGTAGTAGCTGGGTGACTGAAAAAGAGGTGGCAGATGAGAGAAAAAATAATATTTATAGAAATTGTTCATTATTCCACTTATCGTTCTTCATTTTCTTTCATCATCACTACTGAAAACAAATAGCTAGCTCCAGTTTAGCAGATGGAAGTACCTCTGGTAAAATTGTAGCATTTCTTTCAATGAATAGATGTTCTTCTGCAATACTGCTGATACAAAATAGTAAACATTAGTTTGCAATGAAAAAGAATGCTTTCTACTCATGTAATTATAATACTTCTTAAGTTTATGGGTAAAAGTGAATTAAGTTTAATTTGGACATATTGAACAGGAACATATTAAATAATTGAAATTAAAGGACTGAAACTCAGAAGAAACATGGTGCTAATAGAAGAAAGTTGATGCCAATAGATGTCATCAATATGTAGATATTGTTACAAGATGAGTGTGTTAATAAAATCATCCTACCCAAGACACAAGAATGGACTCGAAATAGAACCTTATGTAGTGGCTATAACGGAAAGACTAAATGCAAATAAAAAAATGTAGCACAGATGTTCAACAAATGTTTTAATAAACGCTAAAGGGAAAAGTCAAATATTGGATATACAAAAAAGTAATCTCAAATGCTATTCACCTCAACTTATATGTCCCATCTCTCTTTTCATTATCTATAAGAATTCTGAGCATCAATTATATTATTAAGTATACACAAAGAACATAAAATACTGACAATTTGAAGGAAGGTCGATTCATGTTTCAAATCTTTTATCCATTACTATTATTATGTGCTTAATTCAAGAACACCATGAAGACATGTTTAAATCTAAGAAGCAAAGAAAGATTGTGAATGAAAACAAAGTTTCTACAGCAAACCATTAGCTATAGCATTTCAATAATGACATTAAAACTTTGTCTCTTTTTCAATTGATCTGATTCCCTCCAGTTCATCCCAACCCAGATTTCAGTACTCCATATATATATATATATATATATATATATATATATATATATATATATATATAATTTTAATTTGTGGGATCATTTGGGAAACTGCTGAAAGTTTTGGGACTTTCTGCAGGAGAGTGCTTAAAGTGCACAGTGCTTATAGATTCAGTGGATTAACTATTAGATGCCACTGATTAAAACTCTATGAATCATTTAAGGACCATTGCCTTTATCAGATAATGAGATCTTTGTATGACAAAAATAAGTACATGACTCTTCTTGTTCTTATAAGTTTTGAAGTAGGTGTATAAGGGGAAATCCAAGATAGTAAAAATTATCCTTGAAGTTTTCTTAAATAATCTCAATTAAGAATATAACCATATAGAGAGTCTCGGTATAGATGGTGGAGTAGATAAATGCTGTTGCTTGCTTGGTCTCACAACCACATCAAAAGTACAATTAAAGTACAGAACAATCATCATTGATAATCACCTAAAGTCTTGCTGAACTGAACCCCTACAACTAAGGACATACAGAAGAAGCCACCTTGAGACTGGCAGGAGGAACAGAGAGATGAACTGTCTGATAACATACCCATGGATGATGGTTAAAACTTGGAAGGGATATCTAGGCTGTGAAGGTTCCCCCTAGAAGAGTGAGGGGTCCTAGCTCCACACAAGGCTCCCCAGACCAGGGCTCCAGAGCTGGAGAGAGAAGTCATCAAAATTTTTGGTTGTGAAAACCAGCAGAGATTGTAGCTGAGTGAAATGGAGGGTGGCTGCACTCCCAGGTTCTCATCTTAAAGGGAACTTAAGATGCATGGACTTACTTGCTGAAAAACTCTCACTCTGACTGCCAGCACTACGGCAGCAGCTAGAAAGACGCCAAGGACATACAGGGAGGAACTGAATTATCGGGCTTCAGAGAGAGTGCTGAAAGAATAACTTTCTCTTGGACTGAGAAACTGGAGGAAGCCACTGTTTCTTTGCTGATCCCTCCCCGCTCCCAGTGTGCAGACACAGCTAGCCACCATATCTAAATCTTCATCAACCTGGTTAACACCATTCATTCATGCCACCCTGGTGATTCCCTAAGAATCCGTTAGACTCAACTTTTGGGCACACTGAACGCATTTCCAGTGTTTTTTCCTTACAGATGGCTTGGCTTGGCTCATGCTACAGACTTTCCTAAAATCTTTTCAAAGATTCACAAAACCAAAACAAGCAGCATCTGTATTTGGCATGACCCATACCTAATGCTGAGCAGGCCTATGTCCAGCAATAGTGACAGCCAGCCTTGATTTGTGGCTTGTACCTCTTGAGGCACCTCAAGCACAGCACTGAAAGCAGCCTACTGTGGATTGATTGCTTTAAGGCTCATGCCAGGTGGCTCCAGGCAGGGCATAGGCTGTGGCTGAACTTTCCCTGCAGCAAGTCCCCTCTCAGGATGCCACAAGGCTGGCACTCTCAGTGGCCAGCTTCAGATTGAGACCAGAGTAACACCATAGTGCCTCCAAGGATGACACCCAAAGGGCAAACTGAGCAAATACCAGAGCTCTGCTAAAGTGAATCCTGCTTTGTATGGTCAGACCCCGCACAACAGCTCCTCTACTGTAGTCATGGCCAGTCCTCACAACCAATCAACCCGAAGACCAATACCTCCAACTGATGTGTAAACAGCAACCAAGGCTCCACTACAACAGGAGAGCACATACAATCCACACAAGAGGCACACCTGGAGCACCTGGTTCTAGTAACCAGGGAGAATGCACTACTAGGCACCACAGGATACCTACTCAAAAGACCGAGAGACTTAGAAGCACTACATAGAAACAAACACAGAGAGGAAGCCAATACAGGGAGACAGAGAAACATTTCCCAAATAAAAGTACAGAACAAAGCTCCAGAAAAAGACCTAAATAAAATGGGGACAAGCACTCTACCAGATGCAGAGTTCCATACCCTGGTTATAAGGAGGCTCAATGATCTCAGGGAGAACTTCAAAGAAGAAATAGGAAACATAAAAATGGAGATAGAAAACATAAAAAAAGAACCAGTCAGTGTCATCAAGTGTCCCAACATTTGCATTATTGGGGTACTAGAAAGAGAAGAG
This sequence comes from Rhinolophus ferrumequinum, assembly GCF_004115265.2. Taxonomy (NCBI): domain Eukaryota; kingdom Metazoa; phylum Chordata; class Mammalia; order Chiroptera; family Rhinolophidae; genus Rhinolophus; species Rhinolophus ferrumequinum. Next base: position 68,876,012 of record NC_046293.1, on the reverse strand, counting down.
AGAGAGCAAGGAATTGAAAATCTCTTTGAAGAAATAATGATGGAAAACTTCCCTAACCTGGAGGTGGAAATAGACGTATAAGTCCAAGAAGTGCAGAGAGTCCCAAACAAGATGAACCCAAAGAGGTCCATACCAAGACACATCATAATTAAAATGCTAAAAGTTAAAGACAAAGAAAGAATCTTAAAAACAGTAAGAGTAAAACAGTTACCTACAAGGGAGCTTACACAAGACTGTTAGCTGATTTCTTAACAGAAACTTTGCAGGCCAGAAGGGACTGGCACAAAATTTTCAAAGTGATGAAAAGCAAGGACCTACAACCAAGATTACTCTACCCATCCAAGCAATTATTTAGAATGGAAGGACTGATACAGAGATTCCCATACAAGAAAAAGCTAAAGGAGTTCATCACCACCAAACCAGTCTTAAAAGGAACATTAGAGGGACTTATTTAAGAGGAAAATAAAATGATCAAACATATAAATAATAAAATGGCTATAATTACATAAATATCAGCAATTACTTTACATATAAATGGATTAAATATTTCCATCAAAAATCACAAGGTGGCTGAATAGATAAGAAAACAAGACCCACATGTATGCTGCCTACAAGAGACTTACTTCAGATTGAAAGACACACAGAGACTGAAAGTAAATGAATGGAAAAAGATATGTCATGAAAATGGAAATAAAAATAAATACTTATACAAGACAAAATAGACTTTAAAGACTATAACAAGAGATGAAGAAGGATCCAGTAATCTTACTTCTGGGTATTTATTTGAACAAACTCAAAATGGTACTTCGATGGGATGTGTGCATGTATATATTCATTGCAGCATTGTTTACAACAGCCAAGATATGAAGGCAATCTGGGTGTCCCTGAATGGATGGATGGATGGATAAAGAAGAGGTAGTATATGCACACAATAAAATATTACTCAGCCATAAAGAAGAATGAAATCTTGCCATCTGCAACAACACAGATAGACTTAGAGGGTATTTTGCTGAGTGTGGTAAGTCATTTGGATTAAGACAAATGTCATATCATTTCACTTATAAATAGAATCTAAAGAAGAAAATAAACAAAAGAACAAAACAGAACAAAACTCATTGATACAGAGAACATTTTGATGGTTGCCAAATGAGAGGGACCTTGGGGGTGGGTAGAAAAGGGGAAGGGATTAACAAGTACAAATTAGTTGTTACACAATAGTCATGCGGATGTAGGGTTCAGCATGAGGAATATAGTCAATAATATTGTGATCACTATGTATGGTGTCAGATGGGTACTGGATTTACAGGGTTGATAGATGGGAGTGGTTTAGGGACAGGGTGAAAATGGTAAACAAATTAAGAAGTACTAATTTGTAGTTACAAAATAGTCATGGAGATGTAAAGTAATGCATAGGGAATATAATCAATAATATGGTAATAACTATGTATAGTGCCAGGAGGGTACTAGACTCATTTGGGGATCATTTCTTAAATATATAAACATCCAACCACTGTGGTGTACACCTGCAATATAAAATAGTACTGAATGCCAACTGTAATTGAAAAAATTTAAAAAAGGGGGAAACATTGAATGGGAATAAGAGGTTCAAATTTCCAGGTATAAAACAAATAAGTCTTAGGGATGTAATGTACAGCATGGAGAATATAATCAATAATATTGTGATAACGTGGTACAGTGTCAGATGGTTGCTGGACTTATATGGTGATCACTTCTTTAGGTATATAAATGTTGGAGAATCATGGTGTACTCCTGAAACTAATATAATATTGTATGTTAGCTATATTTTAATAAAAGTCTTTTAAGAGAGAATTCAACTGTATACAGTGATATAATTATTATAATGTATTGCACTCAGAACTACAAAATATCATTCTATTGAGGAACCATATTCAGAAATTAAATTATTCAAGGGTTTGACCACTTGGAACATTTCAGCAATCCACTAACGTATCTACAATTGAATATCTGATTTGATCAGATTTAAAGGCATTAATGATCCTGCTTCCATTGCTAGAGGAGGGACTGCTAATCAGAATAAGTAGTGGCAAAAACAGTTACTTAAATTATCGCTGATAGCCACTTGTAATCAAGTGCATGCAAATGGCAAGGCTTTGAGTAGCAGGTAGAACACTCAGTATAATAAGGAGTGTAACAGGACTGTTTGGTTACATCTATGTACATACACTTGAAACTTTCGGAAAGAAAAAAATGTGCTTAGGGCTGTAAATCCTTTTCTTGAAGTCCAAGAGTTACCAGAAAGTTTCTATATCTGCTTTAAAAAGACATATTTTCTGCAGCTCTAGGACTGAGATTTTTGAACAACAAACTAAAAGCCTAATGTTGCAGATGGCTGAATTTTAATGCTAAACTTAATTTCCAACCTTACATCATCTCTTTTGTTGAAATTAGGGCACTGATTGGGAAGGTAAGGGACTCGGAAAACTGAGATGGGGATATACTGGCAGATTCTCATAAAGATGAAGAACTTGAGCTATTAGTTCTGCTGAGTGTCCTTTGCAGCCCTCTTTTGTATTTGAGGTGAGTCTCCTCTTGTCTGAAGAAATTTAATACCCCCGCCCCAAGGAAGTTGCCTTATAAAATACTTCCGATCCTTCATTGATTCTTCCCTCAGCACCTCTATTTGCTACTAGAACAATAAACAGACTCAGATCCCAATAGGACCCAGAAGATTTGGTTCAAAGTGTAACCTATGAGAGGTATTGATACTCAAGAAAAGAATTACATATTTAAGATAGAAACCTGGGGTTGAACATGCACAGGAATGCATTCAGAGAGTGGAGGATCAGGTGGGAACCATGCAAGGTCGGCTCAAGAAAAAATTATTAACATGGAACACTCTGCAGAGATTTTGAGTTCATTGTGCTATATCTTAAGTGGTGAGGAGTGACTTATAATTTTCCTTATTTGGTTGACTAAACACCAGATATATTTGTGGCCTACACTAAATAAAGTGAAAAATGAAAAAAAAAAAAAAGTGATACTGTAGAAGTAGAAGTATCCAAAGTCTGACAGATATCGGAATGCTTGAATAGATTTATCATGTAATATCTGGTCACTTATCCTCTATGTTTCCTAGGAGAGTCCAGAGGAAACTCTAAGCAATTCTATGAGAAATAAATTTGTGAGGGGAGCCCTGGCATCCTCAGTGAGCTCTTTGATAGCTACTCACCATAGGCAATGAAGGACAGTGGGAACTGCCTCCATTAGGCTCTTCAGGTAAGAAGGTTTAGGCTATTCCCAACAGACAAGGAACCCTGGCTAGCAGACACTTTCTGAGAGCAAAGAGAATATAAAATGAGTGTAAGGAAGTAGATGAAAATATCACCTATGATCACATGATCATTTGCAAATTGTGAACTCTAAGAGTTTGAGTTATTTTCCTTTTAGTTTATAGAGTTTTGTGTAAGTATTAATCAACCAATTTTGTTTCCTTCCCATCTCCCATGTACCTACTATTTAACACAAGATGTGTTAATTTTTATGCACTTTACATTTCAGTATGTAGATTATAAAATACGAAAGGGGAGTTCGACTCAGTTAAAAGAGGAAGAAACATTACCTAAAGATAAACAAAAAGCATTGTATCCTTTTTTGATGAGAAAGTTAGCATATTTTCGATTGTGCTAGAGATATACGTTCCTTATTAGGCAGAAGAATGAACTTGTTATTGCCTTTATGTGGAATTTATTCTAAGAGTTAAGAGAGATGACAAGATGACAAGTGGACAACATATAGAGTGTGGCTTTGTATTGAGGCAGTTTAACTAAGCTGGAACTACGTTTCCAAGAATCCATTCCCCGTAGTTCACAAGAGAAATTTATTTTTGCGAGATTTGGGTGATGTAAATGAAGCAACAGCCATATTTGTATCCTCTGAAAGTTGGTACAGGGCACCAACTTTAACAGTTTATGTACATTATTGTTGGACTTGTAGCAAACTTGATTGGTGTGGGACAGCAGCAGAACTGCTACTTGTCCAGATTCTGCCAAATCTCTTTCCTTCAGCTGTTCTGAGTCTTTAGCCAATTGTATGTGCAGTTCCATGACGAAGAGCCCTGGCTTCTCTATCCGAGGGTGGAAATGGTGAGAGTCACATGCAAGTTCCAGTTTATTCTCATGGGTTCTAGTTGTTTCATGAATTCCAGTTTGTTGGTGCTCTTGTCTGTGTCAACTTTCCTCCCCCACTGCTGGACTGCCTAACCTAGAGCAAATTTGGCTAAATTTGACAAACAGAATCATGCAAACAGAGGCAACACTCATTTACAGACTCCTCCACCTATTTCACAATTGTGTAAGGTCTAATTCCTATAATATCTGTTTCATTTCTGGTGGCTTTTTCTCTTAATGAACCCTAAGATAGATAGATAGATATGTACGTATGTACGTACGTAGATACATACATATAGGTAGGGAAAGAAAATAAGATAGTGAAATAAGTTATATGAAAAAGTTATATTTCAATATTGTATTGTTCAATATTACCTGAAAGAACATAACTTATATAAGTTCCACAATTTGGGTACAGAGCAAGCAAACAAACAAAAACAAGATAGATAGCAAAATAAATAATAGAAATAAAACAGGGCACCGATTTTTCTAGGGTCCCTTTGTAAACAAATTAAAAATACAAAAAAGTCCTCTAACCATCCAATTTAACAAACAAAAAATGATTTAACAGTTTCGTGACTCATTATTTAAATGATATATTTAAAAAATGCTTTTCTAGAGTTATACCAATTTTGAAATGATTCAATCAAAATTCTGTAAATATTTTTGTTTCAATAAAGTATATGGCTGCCTGCATTAAAAAGGACTAAACAAATTTAAATAATGACTATATTATTATACTTTAAAAATTGTTTTTTTGTTGGCACAAAAGCAATTATTTACAGAGTGTTTGCCTTGTGCCAGAAACTACGCCGATTAGTTCATATTCATTAATACTATTCTCACAATTCTTTATAATATTTAGTGTTATTTTGTCCTAGTTTACAATTGGAGAAAGAAAGGACATGGAGGCTAAATAATTTTCTTGAGGAAATAAACATAGTAAATAAGAGAACCAGAATTTGAACTTAGGTGGGTCTGCCCTCAGAGTATAGATGCTCACTTCTTTGGCAGCCATCTTTGAAATTCTCATGAAAAATTATATGAAAAACACCAAAATATGAATCGACACTAACACTAGCAAAAGGTTGAAGTCATTATTCTAATCTGTAAAATCATCTTTCATTGTTAGATTTCCTGAGGAGATGAGGTTGAGATGGAAAGAAGGGTCAGATAGAAGGGGAGGCTAAGTTTATACCTGTGTGTGTGTGTGTGTGTGTGTGTGTGTGTGTGTGTGTGTACACAGACACACACATATGCATATCTATACACACATGTGTGTATGTATGTATAAAACAAGTTAAGTAGAATTAGTTGATAATGAAACATGGAAGCACTTTGAAATACTTTCAGTAATTTTAGATGCTTCTTTTGATATCTCAAGCCCTATTCCTAAATGCATATTTATGCTACTGTGACTTGTTACAATTATAGATGTTTGGTCTCAATCTACTATAGATGTTTTAGACCTCTAATGCTGTATCAAGCAAAAATATTTTCCATTAGCTCATTCTCTCAAAAAAGTTTGATTATAGTTTTTTTGTTAAGTAAATGCTATGGTTTGCATTATCATAATCATGTAAATATTGGTCACATTTGATCCTTATACTGCCCTATAATCACATAATTTGAGGAGGTGATTAGCTATTGGTATTATCTGGGGAGAACAATTACCATGTCTTTTGTTTTCCTCTTTTTTCATTTCCTATCATTAATTCTTCCCCAAACCGTAATACTATATTTGGTAGAGTCAATCACATGTAATATATATATATTAATATATATATATATATATATATATATATATATATATATATATATATATATATATAATTTGGAAGCATTCCTTCTAGATCCCTCCTTTGTCCTCCTCCTGTCTGCGTTGGTTAATCACTGGCATGGAAAGAAAGCTGATTGGAAGAGAGTATATGTGACCCAGCGTGATTTACCAAGGGATGATAAAACAATAAGTTGGTCTCTGTGTTGGAAGTCTGTCAAAATTCAGTATTTTCCTTTGAGCATATCACTAACTTAATTAATGCTGTTGTTTCATCTCTGACCTCAGCAGAGCAAATAACGCCAGAATATAAACATATTCTTTTGTTAGGATTGGGAGTGGGTGAGTACACAGGCAAACACTGAACTCTGCAAAGCGGTGGAGAGCTATGTCTTACTGATCCTTCTATAATAAGTAACCAATCCTTCTGATATCAGCTTCAGGATCACACCTCACCAAGTTCGCATGTACCTGGTGTCATCAATTCCTGAGCTTCTTCAGACTTCTATCCTGCAAGTTTAAAGGCAGTTTTGTGAGGTTTATTAAGTCAGCTAATACTGGAAAGTCCGTAACTTTCCAGTTCATTTTCTTCTATGATTTCTTCTCCCATTGTCCTATTCTTACGAACACTGCTTTTTTTATTTTTTATTTGCAGTATTAAGATAGTTATTATTTTTTTCTTTTTGTGGAAAGTGTTGTTTTTTACATTTTTAAATTTTATTTTTCAATTATAGTTGACATGCAATATTGTATTAGTGTCAGATGTATAACATGTGATTAGACATTTATATACTTTACAAAGTGATAACCCTGGAATTCTTGCCATTTGCAACAACATGGATAGACCTAGAGGATACTATGCTAAGTGAAATAAGTCAGACAGAGAATAGCAAATACCATATGATTTCATTTATATGTGAAATCTGAAAAACAAGATAAATAAACAAACAGAACAGAAATGAATTCATAGATACAGAGAACAAATTGATAGTCACCAGATGGGAGAAAGATTGGAGAGGTGAGTAAAAAGGTGAAAGGGACTAAGAAGTCTGAATTGCCAGTTATAAAAACAGTCATAGCGAATATAGTCAATAATATTGTAACAACTCTGTATGGTGTCAGATGGGGAAAATAATTTTCTTGAGAGAAGACATGACTATGTGCATTATTTAGCATTATTTAGAAGATTTTTGTGATTTTAAATTTAGCAGTCAATTTACATTGTCTATGTAGTTTGATTGGTGTGATTTGTAATAAGAAAAATTAGAAATTAGAAATTCAAGACAGAATTTTGGCAGCAATCAACTTATGATGCCGATTTATTGTCTTAGTTGTTGTTACCAAACAATTTACTTGTCTACTGTAATCTTATTAAAGTATATTATTATAAGGAAAAGTGAATCTGAATGATTAAGGTGGGAAACACTATGCATATTACATCCCGCATTCATAGAACTATAAAGGTTGTTTATGTTATAAGAAACTATATAAAAACATGATACTAAGTCCATAACTGTTACATATTGCTTTAATAAGGGGTGTATCTATTAATCATCGAGTTTTGAGATGATATAAGAAATACTAGAAACAAACTTCCAGTTTATGAAAGAAATTATTTGGAATTAGATGAAGGGGTGGTGTTACAGAGGATCCTGTCTAATATTTACGATTCGCTTTCTGTTTCTGAGGTAGGAGTAAGAGGATGGAAGTCTCAGCACATATTTCTGAACTCTTTTCTCTCCCAACTCCTTGACAGGATAACTCAGCCATAAAAATTACCTCAGTTAATTGCCTTTAGCCTACTAAAAATAAAATCCCCCATGTAGCTTTCATTTCCCATCGCTTCTCCCCTGCACGACACACTCTTGACAGCCTGATCGTCACAGGCATTGCGGGTTCTCGCACCAACTAACGTGAGCAGAAAAAGAAAGAGCCCAACCTTCACATTCCCTGTGTGACACAGGAAAAGATCGTACTAAATAAATACAACCACACTAAACAAACACAAGTTCAAGAAACCTTTATCCAAAATAAAGGCGAACCCTTGAGGATACGCAATTAGAGTAATTTCTGAGAGAGTACCAGAAGCAAATAGACGCCACAGAGGCACAATGGTTGCTTAAGCAGATAGAAGCTCACAGTCAGGGGTAAATGATGAAGCTGAAGTTCAGAACTCTGTGGGTGTGCAGAAAACGAAACCCATTCCCAAGGATGTTAGACGTTGTGATGGACAAAAGAGAAGCACATTCATTTAGACTCTTCTAACTAGAGAAAATCTAATGAAACAGAAGGACCAGGGCTTGCCTGGGATTAACTCTAAAGGGACAGAGAGTTTCAGATAACACAAGTATAGTTGGAAAATGGACAGATGGACACAGTACTTAGATGATTTAAAACTAGAAATGCTGTGACTGACTCCATACCAAAGAACCGGAGACAAGCTTGGATCAAAGTTCGACTTAAATAAATACTCCTACGTTATTTCGTTAAATACTGAATTTTGTTAGTATGATTTACAATGAACCCAGAAGAAGTATTATTTCTAGTATTTTATATGTTGAAATTACTATATGGGTAATACGAATTTTTGGAATAATGAAAGCAAGTTTCTGAGTATAATTTTTATAGCATATAGCTAGTGCTCTATACTCTTTGTGTGAGATAAAAGGAATATGAATTAAAGAATATAAAAGTAAGTAATGAGGAGAAAGAAAAATTTTATGGAAGCACCTCTACAGTCTCTTAAGATGGAGGTTTCAGCAAGTATTAAGCTACATCATTAAATCTTTTTAGGCACTCAAGCATCTTAGGTCTGCAAGATTTTGATTTGTGGTGCATTTGAGAAACAGGAAGCCTATTTTTCCCCGGCTTTATTTGCCAACAATTTATTCAATCCAAAATCATGTGCATTCGCTATACATGATTAAAAAGCAGACACAGGAAGTGAGGTAGTAAGCAAGAGAGTACTACAGATAAATGTTAGCAAAATATAAGAAATATAAACAAAAATAACAAAAATCACAAAAGCTCTTAGATAAAAGAACAGGCAATGCTTCAGTATCTGGGCTAATTTGTTAAGAGTCAATATTGGAGACCAGCAAGCAGCAACTCATAAGGCAAACTTGGTATTTTATCCTGATAGCCCTAAATCAATTTTCAACAATATTTCTCTTAATTAGTTTGTATTTTCATGCAGTGAAAACTGGTAAGTTAAAAATTAAAATGGAAAAAAATGTATAGACATTTAATAAAGTTGATTCAATCAACAAGTAAGAGTTTTGTGGTTGTTGTGGCTTGCTTTTTGGACAGAGTAGAATCTTACTTAAGAACATAAACTCTGGCCCCCGACTACCTGAGTTTGAATCTTGGCTCTAAAATCCACCTGGTCCATGGATTTTGGTAATTATCTTCTGTGTCTCAGTTACCTCATTTGTGAAATGGGCATAATATTCTGAGCTATCACATAAGGTTGCTGTGAGGTAATCAACTCATAAATTAGTTAATGCGTATAAATTGCTTAGCATAATACTTGGCAAATAGTAGGCACCATGCAAATGTATGGTATTATTATTGTCATTCTTTTAAGAAATTTTATGAACCTTATTTTGTACCAGGCACTATAGGAAACATTCTCAGTTCTTCCTAATATTCATCTCTCCCTCTGCCCCAAAAAAAGATAAATATTAAATTTTGTGTCTAACATCATAATCCAATATAATTCCTATTGAAATAGAAAAAAAAATAAATGCTAAAAGTGGTCAAAAATGACCAAAGTAAGTGTGTCACTATGTAATAGCAATAATAAGACTATTGTCAAAATTGTCTTTTAGAGGTTAACCTTTAGTTCCCTTTCATCCCTATTACTGTGCTATTTACTTTCTGCTGGTATTATTGCCTTCCAGGAGTGATGCTTTGTGTTCTGTATGGGTTATCTAGATACAAAGGAAATAATCTGATTAATTATTATTAAGTAATTTATTGACTGTAGCTTTGTCTCATGGTATAACATAATTAAGATTTTTTTTTTTAAGAATGGGAAACACAAGCCTTTATTAAATAAATAGAACAATACTTTTTTTGCTATGTTGTTCAGTGTTATAGAATTCAAATCCTAATTCAGAAAGTCTGAAGTGAGGCCCAAGAGTTGCGTTTCTTTTTTTTAAAGTTTTTTAATTTTGTCTATTACAGTTGACATATAACATTAGTTGCAGGTGTACAACACAGACATTAGACATTTATATAACTTACAAAATGATCACCCCAATAAATCCAGTACCCATCTGACACCATACATAGTTATTAAAATGTTATTGACTATATTCCTGATGCTATACCCTACATTCCCATGACTACTTTGTAACAACCAATTTAAATTTCTTAATCCCTACCCCCTATCATCCATCCTCCCAATAACCCCCAGCAAATGCAGCAACCATTAAAATGTTCTGTGAGCAATGCTAGACATGAGCTTGTTTCTGTTTTGTTTGTTCAGGATAACTGTTCTCTAGATAACACATATAAGTGGTGTTACATTGCATCTGTCTTTCTCTGTCTGACTTTCTCCACTCAGCACGATACCCTTTGGTCCTTCCATGTTGTTGCAGATGGCAAGATTTCATTCTTTTTTATGGCTGAGTAATATTCCATTGTATATATGTACCATAATTTCTTTATCCATTCAGCCATTGATGGACACCAAGGTTGCCGCCTTATCTTGGTTACTGTATATAATGCTGCAATGAACATACAGATGCACATATCCCTTCAAAGGAGGTTTTTGGGTTTCTTCAGATAACTACCAGAGATGCCCAATAACATTAAAGGATACTTTACAATGTATTATGCCAATGGTTCCCAGTGCTCTTTGAAAGTAGGAACACACCTATTTTTTTTCTTTTTGTTAATCAACATTTGACAATCACTGACCACTAATCAATGGATATTTGCTGTATAGCTGCACCTTTGTCTTAAAGTATGTCAATAATAGATTGTTGCAAAAACCAGGCACTCGCACATTTAATTAATCAAACATGGCTTCTAAATTCACAGTTGTCCATAATAAAGTTTGAGTGAGGTGGGTCACATCAGACATTGGATTATTAACTTTTTTCTCCCAAGCCCAGGCTTATACATAAGATTGGGACAGTCCAGCTTTGAGCCTTGGCTGGAGACATGCTATAGACCACGTCACCTGGACCAGGTATACCCCATAGAGACTCAGGCCTGAACCTCCTTCTAATCCAACAAGCTTTGCCTCATACTCTTTATGTACCTCAGGAAAAATGTATTCCTGCACTCAATTTTCAGAACTGACATGGGCCGGTTGCCCAGATTTTTTTGAGAATCATGCTCATAAACCCATAGACCAGCTAGTATATCCTACCCTGTGCTAGTGAATAAAAGGGAATCATTGTGAAGTGATTCTTTCCTTATGTGGAAGGTTGTACCAGAAAAATTAATAACAATAACTTTAATAATGATGTTAATGATAAATATACCATCACCTTATTACTGCATTACTTTTATTGTGTACAGTGTTTTAAGAAATGAACATTACCTTATTATTTTCTTTTATCCCTAAAACACTCACCTGAGCTAGGACACTGAGGCTTCAGAGGTTAAAATGTGAACCAATATAAATGGCAGAGTTGTAGTCATACCTGTGTAGTTTAACCCCAGGTCTGACTTTATATCACATCTGAAAATGAATGCTGGGCCCTTTTTGAGATTATTGTCAGGTACTCCCACTGCATACCTGATGGTCTTATCATGCTACTGACTGTCAAGGAACCCAGAGAAATCATGCACGGGATCTCACTAGTTCTGTGAGTCCAGGAAATTCTGAGGGAAACCAGCAAAATTCATAACCACATACACAAGCCAACCTAAGAATGCCATCCTGTGCTATGTGACACAGAGAGCAACAGAACCAAAGTTATTGTGTCATAACTTTGAATTATACCCTGTGCTTTACAAGGCATCCCAACATCGCCTTTCAGAATTTTACTATGTTAGCACTGTGTGTAATGTTTAAAGGTGGAGTTTTGTGGAAATATATACATCCCTTTAAAAATAACACTAATAAGTCATAGACTTTGAATGCTTTCACAGGAAATGTAAGAAGATGGCTTTCTTGCAACAAGAAAGGCAAATGCACGATCACAATGCCAGTTTTCAGCATATTCATAATGTGCTGAAAAGTGGCACAGACATAAATATGTATTCTTGTGGTTCTGTTTTCTTGACAGGAAAAAAAAAACAAAAACAAAAAAATGCCTGTATGCTACCACACAGCATGAGCCCATAAAAGATACATCAGTTTGCACCTCTGTTTCTGTACCTTCAAAAATTTTGTTGACAAGACTATATCAATAAAACGTTAGTACCAAATATCTGTTAACAATCAGCCCACCCATCAATAATGCAATCTAAAAGATACCAGTTTTACTGGTAGGCTTTCAAAACAGATTTTTGTAAAGGGTTATTTTGTGAGTAATGTTTAAATTAAAATACTAATATAAGAGAAACATCTCTACTGAATAATAACCATTCGAATTGAACAAACATTTAATCACATACATCTTATAAAACATTATGCAGTAAAAATATAGTTGACAATATATTCTAAACCTTCGTTCTGTTTTCAAGTTACTGGTAACAGTTCTTAGGTTTTTTAGTGATCACAATAATAGGCCACAGAATATTTTCCTTGCAACGTACTATTAGCAATCAGTTAGAACAGCAGCCTCTTCCGTTGAGTGAGTAAGACACAGCAGGATTTAGAGAGAGTAGCCAATAATCAGCAGGTATATTGGATCTTCCAGCAGATAGATTATTTTAAAAACTTGAACCTGCTGGGATTTTGTTCTCTGAAGAGTCTGTTTATTTTTTGTTGTTGCTTTTGCTATATCTTTTGGAATAGTGAATTTCACATTAGCACACACTGTCAAGAAATTCTGACACCTAGATCAGAGGAGGTTAATTATTCATCAGAAGGCGTCATAGTTAGTGAGCTCGTACTTAACACTGGAAAAACAGAGATTAACAGCCGTAATTATGTGGTTGTAGAAAACCAATCTTGGGAGTATATTTTCAGTACTTGGATTTAGACGCATGTATTTATTGTATCAGAGTTGGTTGACTTAAGACAAATATCTTCAACTACAACAAAGTGATAAATGAAGTAGATACTGGAGAATAATGTAGAAAAATAATAATTAAATGATTTTCTCACTCATAAAATTTCTTTAAGCAACATTGAATCTGGCTGCAAAGTAATATTTTGTAACTATAGTAGCTGATAGCAACACATTATTGAGGTTTACTATGTGCCAAGCACTATGTAAGAGTGTTACATGCATTATTACTAATTCTGAGAAGAATCTATTAGGGTAGGTATATTTTCTTCATTTTAGAGATGGGGAAAATGAGTCTAAGTTAATTTAAATAAATTTCTCATAGCTAGTTAGTATTCACCCAGTTCCTAAAAACAGACAATTAAGAAATTTAAATAATCTAATACAGAGTCGTGGTATTTCTGCTTCCTTCTGGTAATAACTACTAGAATAGCATTTTCATAATATAAAATAATTTTATAAAACAGAAAATCCACCTACACCTGATTTAAACAATAAGGAATTTGTTGGCTCTGTAACCTAGAAGCACAGTTTGACCTAGAAGGTTAATATGATAATCAAAGACATTATTTCATTTAATCTCTTCATTATAGCACTCACAATTTTCTCTCAGTCCAAGGATGCTGATGCAAACATAAGATAGATGCCAGTAACAACCCAGGTTGCTTCCTCCTCATGTTCAATGGTAACGAAGGAAAACCTTGACACAACCATCAAAGAGAAGTCTTGAGCTTCACACTAATTGGGACTTTCTAAACACATCCGTAAAACAATGCCATGCACTAATTGCTAAGACATCTCTACATGTCACTCTGGTTCAAGGAATGGGGGTTAAGAGCTTATGTCTTGATAAGAACTCTGACGGGAAGTGGGAAATATCTCAATATTTAAGAAAAACTCTTTAAATGCCAATGAGACTGAACATTGTGGAGAAAAAAAAAAAAACACACACAACAGTAGCCAATGTGGAGACTGGCTATATTGACACAGGCTAAATCATGTGAGGTCTCATAGGCCATATTAAAGAATTTAGGCTTTATTCTAAATTTAATTCATAGATCAACATTAGGTTTTAGAAAGGTTGATGTGGCTTTTGTGTGGGAATATGATTTCCAGAGAACAAGTGCAGGCAGTCTTGTTCAGACTAGTAATCTAGGAAAGAGATTACGGTCTCTGGGACCAGAATTTATCAGTGCAGATGGGGAATAGTAAATTGACTCAAGATCTATTTTATACACAGAATCAACAAGACATGTAGATACCTCTGTATATTTTGAATATCATGTATTTTAATTCAAAAAGAATCATCAGGTATTTCTATTCAACACTATGCTAACTTTCAAAGGTAGATTATCTTCAAATACACATCAAAATACCCTTCAGATAATTTATGGCTAGGAAAATAGATAATTCTATGAAAAAATTATTTTTACTATGGTTTGGTAAGAAATAAAACTAATGGGTAAAAAAAAGAGTGCTATAGAAACAAATAAAAATGAAGAAAATGAACAAACTTAGTCCTAACTGGTCTGAGAGTCTGAGGGAAAAAATAGAAAAAAGAAAATAGCACATTATTTATCTAGTTAGAAACACTCATAATTCCATGCTTGACATCAAAACAAGCATGTCGAAGATACACTTTAGCAATATGAAACCTGGAAATCTGGTCGATCATCTAATTTTTTAACAAGAAACAGAACTTTCAAGTCACTGTTCTACTTGATGGGCACAGTCCATTGTATAAACAGACTTATTTGGCCACGACTGTAAACACAAAGTCCAAAATTTCTTTTCACACATTTCAGGTTGACATTTATTGAGCACCAACTTAGTGCCAAGGTAGATCTATTTCAATTTCAACAAAAATATAATTTATTGAAAATCGTCTCTCAGAAAGTCATTCTGTTAGTTTTTCATTTAGTTATTCATCTAATATTTATAAAATACTTATTGTGTGGGCCAATCACTCTGACAACACTAAGGATATAATAATTATTTTTTTAAAAAACAGGCACACCCCTCTGCCATATTATTAGTGTTCACACGAATTAGTATGCTACAAAGAAAAATAACAGTTGTATGCTATAAAGAAAAACAAAGAGTTATAACAGTTTGCAACAGATTATTTGATTAGTAAAAGATATATGAGAAGTCTCTTCCAAAGCGACGATTCCACACAAACACAGGAACCAGTAAACTGACGGAAAGAGGAAGGGAAGCATAATCAGGCAGAGGGAATATTACATGTAAAATCATATGTTGAGAGAAGGCATGGTGAATATGAGGAGCTGAAAGAAAGCCACCATAGCTGCAGTTCGGGAGAGTGTGGTGGAGATGAGTTTGGAGAGTTAGATGGGTGCCAAAACATGCAGAGTTTTAGACACGGAGACATGTTGTCTTCATTCTAAGAACAATGAGAAGATATTGAACTGCTTTACGTATTGGAATGATACATTCTTACTTGCTCACATGAAAGATTGCTCCAGGTAGAAAAAAATCTGAAGGGGTAACTACAACTGCTGTTAGAATAGAGAAGAAATGATGGTAACTTGGACTGGGAAAGACAGTGAGAAGAGTTTGAGCTTGTGAGATTCTTAATAGATCTCATAAATCAATAGACTTTTTATAGTGGTTTGAGTATCAGGAGTAAGGGAGAGGTAGAAGTCATCGATGATTCCTAGATTTCTGCCTTTCATAACCTGATGGTTTATGCTGCCTTTTGCAAAGAAAAACAGTGGTAATGGACTACTTGTGTAGATAAAGATAACACGTGTAGATTTTGTCTTTATTGTGTAAGAGAGTCTTTGAGATATCTAATAATTAATTTTAATTAGGTAGGTAGATACACGTATCTGGAGCTAAAAGACAATACTGATAAGAGATAGCATTTTTTGAGTAATCTAATGTAATAATGGAAGTCATATATACTAATGGAATTGCTTAAGAGTATAGTCTAGCTTGTGACAACTTGAGGTCCTAGGACTAAGATTTGAGAAATCTAACATTTTGTTATGCATTGTAAAGGATAAGAAGTAGGAGTAAAACCTGGAGAATTTTTAAAGTAAAAGCTAAAGAAACTGTCTCGAGAAGGAGGTAATTTAAAGACCTCCCTCCCCCAAATAAAGCCTGTTGGATTTAGTGACATAGAAGTAATAAGTGATCCTGATAAAATTTTTATCAATAGAGAGACATCGGCTGGAAGACAGATTGGTGTTGCAGTGTGTGGGAAATTAAAAGAAAGGAAGGAAGGAAAGAAGGGTGTGGTGTGTGTGTGTGTGTGTGTGTGTGTGTGTGTGTGTGTGTGTGTGTGTTTTCTCCCTAGACTGAATGCCTTCTAAAAAATACTTGTCAAATTAACTACCAAAACATATTTATGCATCTTTTAATCTGTTTCTTTAAAATTAAAAAAACATATTGTCCTACAAACATGTTATAGATTTCCTTTCTCTTCCTTTGTATTTAAACTGTTTGGAAAATTCAGATTCAACAAAAATAAATTCTTATTCCACTGTAAATCTTCATAGGTCTACTCTATATTGACAATCTACATTAAATAATTGTTACTGATTAACTAGATATTTCTATCAAGTATGACTTTTCTGGAGTAAAGAAAACACAATGCTCATTCCCGTTACAAGTGTACATTTTACAAACCATGGAAAATGAAATAAAATAATCCACCTTGCACCAGAATCAGTACATTATTGGTCCCCTAAGTTACTGAGTCACATTGCTCTTTAATACTTAATTTTCTTTCCAATACATGAAACAGGAGATCATTGTACTCTAAGTTCAAGTAAGAAAAATAATTAGCTCTGCTTTTATACAAAATGATCACTTCGCTTTTCCTGTGGTATTCAACTCATTAGATGATATTCGTGGTGTTCATCTACTTGGTCTTTATTGGTGACATTGAGAAATTATTTCTGTTGCATTTGATGGGGTCTAACCACGAGTCACGCATTTTGCTAACGTAACAGTGACTGGAATGCATTAAAGGAAAACTTCAGACTATAAGAAATGTTTCACGAATGTTTCTTTCTGACCTGAAGACATTGATACATAACTACTTAGATGAAAGAAATTTCCTGTTCTCTTTCCCCATGGACTGAATGCTTTTCCATTTGAAAATATGAGTGGTTAATGTTAGCCTTCCGTAGCTCTGACACCTTATTTGAGATTAGTGATGGTCAAAACTTTGGATATGTGTTCTCTAAACTTTCAATTGCCTAAGTTTTCTAAAATTCTATACTTATTTCTTTTGCTTTCATTACCACCTGTGTCTTGACAAAGAAAAAAGATTTTGGACTTTCAATTTATTATAATAATCATAGGAAAAACCCGCTGAAAAAAATTCCTATGAAATATGTTGTGAATAAAGACCATTGTCAACATCATATATTTTTTCATTTAAAACATAAACTATGGGAGAACTATATTTACACTGATATCAGGGTCACTACATGTTACATTTTATTGTCGTTAGTCTACTATTAAGGAAATACTAAAGACCTTGTCGGGTGAAAATTTTAATAAACAAGACAGTGACATACAGTGTAGATAATTATAACTCTTTAAAAGATTCTTGTGCACACATATTTAGCCCAGATAGAAGGAAATAACAGAGGATTAGATTGTTTCATGATCATTTGCTAGGGTTAATCTTGTATATAAACTATGTCTGTAGTATTGATCAGCTCAGTTGATAGAGTTGATATGCCCAGGTGAGTGAGTAACGTCTTTCTCCTTCAACACTCCACATATGTGTTTACTGAATTTGTACACTTCTTAGGAACCAAACAAGTTCCAAAAATGTATCTAATTTATATTAAGGGGAATCTTAATTATTTAAGAAGTTCTTAAATATTCTCTCTATTCAGATTATTATAAT
Source organism: Rhinolophus ferrumequinum (assembly GCF_004115265.2). NCBI lineage: Eukaryota > Metazoa > Chordata > Mammalia > Chiroptera > Rhinolophidae > Rhinolophus > Rhinolophus ferrumequinum. The sequence continues at coordinate 68,858,060 of NC_046293.1, read as the reverse complement.
AAAACAGTTTAGAATGCAAAAGATGTAGCTTTATCTTTCCTAATGTAGTGTCTGGAAAAATAAAATCAATTAATTATATGTTGATATTCCTTCAGAGAATCAAAAAGAGGATCTGCTGCGTGACACCCCTGAGATACAGTGTTAATACAGCGTCCCTGTAGCAAAACAATTTAAGATTGAAGACACATTAGATTGGTCTGCTGTCTTTTTAGGTTGCAACATTTTATTATTTATTAACTCTAGTCAGTATGAAAAACAAACCAAAAAATGGATGGAAGCTTAAACATAATCAAATGTTATTTTCTATTCACATAGTAGTCCAAAATATGTGTTTCTGGATGATAAGAAACTTTCTTTTTATGTTGTGAATCAAATAGTCAAGCTCATTTCACCTTACAGCTCCACCGTCTCTTCAGATTGCATAGTTATCTACACCCATTTGGTGGGAAAGCTTGCGTGTCTAGTGGTGATAGGGGCACACATGTGTCTTAAAAGTCTAACTTCAGAAACTGGCGTATGGAACTTCTGCTCATATTTACTGCTAAAATACAGTCACATGTTTTCCACTTAATTATAAGGGAAGCTAGGTATTATAGGCTAGGTGTTTGCCAGAGAAGAAAATATATTTTTTTAATGAAGACCTAATAATACCATATATACCATACAACTATAATATAGAATTATCATCTCCAGACCATTTTAAGATTTCTTTCAAAATATAGATTGCACTCAAATACTCATGCAAGGAAGACAAATCAAAATGCCATCAAGTAACTATATCCAGTTCAAATTCTGCTATCTGTTAGTGATGCATAGTCCAGACATATATGGTCCAAGAACATAAACAATGAGGATAATAATAATATATCCTCATCACAGTCAAAATATAATAATGAAGCACCATTGGGGTAATTGCAGTTAAAATTCTATTTTAAAAAGAGAAAAAGAGAAATAACTAACAGTGTGGATTCTAACAGTTATACCATTCTGCTGGTCAGGTATTGTGAAGACCTTCCTGGACTAGCTATGAAGAAGAGTCACTGATTAAATCTTGAGTCTTTCCCATCGGAGGAACCTCCTTGTCTATTACCCTTGTTATGCCAGATAATGTGGAGGGTCTGAGATTTTACCCTACTTGTGAGATAACAAATTAGCCTGACACAGTATTCTGACAGAATGTCACGAGACTTCTGGATCAGTCAATCTAAACAGCAGTCATAGCAGCAGTTTTCATCATTTCTTCATGGCCTACACCCAACAGGACAATAGAATGTGAGCCAAATATTACCTGTATGTACAGTGGTGTTCAACACAAGAAAGAAACCCCAACTTTACATATAATGGAGTTCACAACAGAAAAGGAATCCCAACTTTTAAGAAACACTGAGCTTTTATGGAGCTGCTAGCACATTTCCCCATGATCCCCTGGAAAGGAGAGCTTACACATTACCCTAGAGTGCAAATACACCTCCAGGAGGGTAACAGGGTGGTTTTATCTTTACTCTGCTAGAATATCTGCAGGGAGGTACAAGACTAATTCTCTCTGGGAGGTTATACTATCTCCATCTTCCAAGACTGTTTGCTTTTAAACATGTCCTCTTTCCTAAGGCCAAGACCGTGCAAAAGACAAGTTATCCATAGAGAATTGTCCCAAACAACTATCAGAAAGAGAACTCACAAAACAACCTCATTTACAATTACACCAAAAAATAAAATACCTAGGAATAAATTTCACCAAGGAGATAAAAGACCTGTACTTGGAAAACTATAAGACTTTGAAGAAAGAAATTGAATAATATGCAAATAAATGAAAGTATGTATTGTGCTCATGGAGAAGAAGAGTTAACATTGTTAAAATATCCATACTACCCAAAGCAATCTATAAATTCAGTGCAATCTCTATAAAATACTAATGGTAGTTTTCACAGAACTAGAACAAATCATGTTAAAATTTATATGGAATCACAGAAGGCCCTGAATAGCCATAGTAGCAGTCTTGAGAAATGAAAAACAAAGTTGGAGGTACCACACTACTTGATATCAAATTATACTACAGGGCTATAGTAATCAAAACAGCATGGTGCTGACATAAAAACAGAAACAAACATTAATGGAACAGAACATAGACCCAGAAATAAACCCATGCATATATGATCATTAATCTATGACTAAAAAGGCAAGAATATGGAATGAGGTAAAGACAGTCTCTTCAATAAATGGTGTTGGGAAAACTGGACAGACACATAAAAAAAAAAAAAAAAAAAGAAGAAGAAGAAGAAGAAGAAGAAGAAGAAGAAAGAAACTAGGCCACTTTCTTACACCATATACTAGAATAAAGTCAAATGGATTAAAGACTTAGATGTAAGCCCCCAAACCATAAAATTCCTAGAAGAAAATACAGGCACTAACTCTTTGATATTGTTCTAAGATATCCATATCTATATCTACATATCTATATCTTTATATCTATATCTATATCTATGTATATCTCCTTGATATATCTCCTTGGGTAAAAGAAACAAAAGAAAAAATAAACAAATGGGAACATATCAAACTACAAAGATTTTTCACATCACAGGAAACCATCAACAAAACCAAATGACAACTTACCAAATGGGAGAAGTTATTCACCAATGATACATCAGATAAGGGGTTAATATCCAAAATTTATAAAGAACTTATACAACTTAACACCGAAAGAACAATCCAATTAAAAATTGGGCAGAGGACCTGAATAGACATTTCTCCAAAGAGTATGTACAGATGGTCAATAGACATATCCACAAAAAACTGCAAATTAAAACCACAATGAGATATCACCTTACACCTATCAGAATGGCTATCATTAATACATCAAGAAACAACAAATGTTGGCAAGGATGTGGAGAAAAGAGAACCCTCATGCACTGTTGGGGGGTTTGAAAATTGTTGCAGCCACTGTGGAAAACAGTATGGAGGTTCCTTAAAAAATTAAAAATAGAACCACCTTATAACCAAGCAATTCTAATTCTGGGTATTCATCCAAAGAAACCTAAAACACTAATTCAAAACAATATACGTACCTCTCTGTTCATTGCAGCATTAGTTATGATAGACAATTTATGGAGGCAACCTAAGTGCCAATCAACAGATGATTGGATAAAGAAGAAGGGGAACATATATACAATGAAATATTACTCGGCCATAAAAAAGAATGCTTTCTTACTATTTGTGACTACATAGATGAACCTAGGGGTATTAAGTGAAACAAGTCACGCAGAGAAAGACAAATACCATATGACTTCACTCATGTGTGGAATCTAAAAAAACTAAATATTGGCTTTATAAAATTTAGCTATATTTGAGATAAAAGGAGGATACAGGATATGAGTGTGTGTGTGTGTGTGTATATATATATATATATATACACACACACATATATATGTACATAATATACATACATAAATACACTACTTACAAATTATTAGGAAAAAATGCACATATACTGTACTTAGAATTATGGAGCTGAAAAAGACTTTATATGGAATCTACTCTACTTTATTTCACAAAATGAAAAGAAAGTGTTCATATATAAAAATTTGCACGTATATATGTACATGCATAAAAACTCGCAACTAGCCTGTTTGCTTACGGATAAAATTACTTTGACTGCATTAATCATTAGCCAGGTTACTTATAGTGACTGATATAGCCAAATGCAGTATCACCCACAGGGCAGGTGACTTTGACAGGTAGAGCAATCAAGCTCAAGGCATATACGCAAGTGACACTGCCACTTTTTTTGACATTCATGTTGCATGCAAAATTCATACTCAATAAGATGAAGTGATTGGATTCATTGTTTCAAAGATCTTTGTAAATTTTTAAACTCTATAATTCTACTTGGAGGTATTCCAAGTCTTTTTTTAACTTAAGGCAATAATAGCTGCAAATATACCCTTAATGGTTATTGCTTGGGACCATGTCTAACAAAGCAAAATGTAGAAATATTTCAAAGAGTAGTTCAGTAGATGGATTTTGAACAATTACTACATATCTGGAAATAGTCACATACTCCTTGAACTTGGATTTTTTTTTTTTTTTTTTAATCTATGGCTGTCAAGCTGTGTGATAAGAATAAGGGTTCATTACCTCTGTAAGAACACTTAGGATATTAATAGGAAGGTCGCTAAATAATGTCTTGTTCTATTGCTTCTATGGGTAATTTATTAACAATGGGATTTAACATAAACAAAAATAACTGACTGGATTACTAAAGACTATTGCCATAGAGGCTGAATTTCAATGTCTTTTTAATTAGCAAAATGTTTAATGTATTACTTTCTTATACTGTTGTCTACACTTTTCTACCTTAGCAAATGAAAGAAAAAAAATTTCTGAAGATAATAAAAGTACCAATATGTGGCAACTTAATAACTTAAAAAATAATATTTCTAAACCAGACGTGCTGCATGTACCGATGATACAATTGCATATTACACCCTTATTCTGTATAGAGGTCAATCTTTCATTGAAATAAGAAGTTAGCTCTAGTTTTGTTTGTTTGTTTGTTTGTTTGTTTTTTCCATAAGTGCTTTTGTTTTAAATTGAAGTAGTTATAAATTCTCCAGTGGAAACTCCATCATTCTTACCACAATGATGGTCAATATAATTTTTATCAAGCAAAATGCCAAGTCAATATATGAATTTTATGTCTCCAGTAGTAAAATTATCTTGAGTTCTACTAAGGGAGGAGTATCCAACACATTTTTTTAGAATAAAAATTGTCATATTGCTCTTCATCAATATGCCTAGAAAAAAACTACATTTAAAATTAATTTGATATTAACAAAACATTCTTAAAGAAATACAAGAAAATCACGTTACATTAATGAAGTATAGTGTATTCTATAAATGCAGAAAAGAGACATTAAAAGATGTTTTTTTAAGAGCACAAGGTTTGAGTCAGATTGCCAAGTTTCAAATCCCTACAAGTATTTATCATATAAAAATAGGCAGGGCTTTTTATCACTTTGTTTTCAGTTTCCCTTATCTATAAAATGAGGGTAAAAAGTATACTAACTTTACAAAATTGTAATGGTTATATGATATAAAATGCACAAAGTGATTAGAACAATGCCTAGTACATAGTAAGTACTTCATAAATGTTAGCTAATATTATGATTGGTGTGTCCAAAGCAGAATTACAAAAGTAATTTTTCTCCAATGTTTTCGTCAATCTGTGAGCCCTTTTTAATTGTGATATTCCTAAATTCATGGAAAAATAGATAAACATTTCTTTAAAGCAGTTGCCTTATATTTAGAAAATACTTCATCTGTGGAAAAATTGATCTACTTGATGCGGTATTAAATCTTAAAATGATTAAAGGAACTTTCAGAGACCACATTTTCATGATATTTACTTTTATTAGATTAGTGCAAAAGTAATTGAAGTTTTTGCAATTATTTTTAACCCTTAACCCTTAAACTGCAGTTACTTTTGAACACCATCCTAATAATAGCATGAAGGATCAGTCCAAGACTATGAATGTCCAATATTGTACTATTAAAGTGCTTAGTCCATTCTGATAATTATTAAATACATACATATAAGGGAGGAAGGACTAATTGAGGATGGGGTTTATATTGCTTATTTATTGTTTTGCCTCATTTACGGTGTGACATAAAGGAACAATTGAATTAGCCCAGCTATGAAAAATGAAAGGGTAATAATACAGAATATTAGAATAGTCTAGGCAAAGGAAGCTGAAGGAGAAAAACTTCATGCTATGAACAAGGCAGGTGTACAGGGAATTTTAAGATATCTAATTACTGTGCAAGATATAAAAGGGAGGCAGAGGTGTGAGGGTATTGAATGCCATGCTACAGAAATTAGGCATCATTCTGTGAGGGAACACATCTGAATTATCAGTATGCCCTCTGACCATAGGACTTAATCAAGAATATTCAGTTTTACCTTCATCTTTTTACATATTATTTTGTGCGTGTTGTCCTTGAAATTTATCAGCATTCAGCTGAATTCATATCTGCCCCATAAACATGCCCTAACAATCTTAGCATAAATTTCTATTAAGACATTCGCTACTTCTGGGAAATTCTCAGACTAATTGACAAGATTGTACTAGGTAATATTTCAAAATAAAATGATGCAAATTTCTCAAACTCAAATTCCTCAAAGAAAAAGACATCTGATGGAAATTTACATCCATGAATGGATGATCAAAGGAATTAAAAATATAATTGCAATTATGAATCAGAATAGCACATTTAATACTGATTTTTTTTTTGTTTTAAAGAGATTTTTATTTTATTTTATACTATGTTCCAGCTTTGTTGAGGTATAATTGTCAAATGAAAATTGTATGTATTTAAGGTGTAAATGGGATGATTTAATACAAATATAAATTGTGAAATGATGACCACAATCAAGCCAATTAATACATACATCACTTCACAGTTACCATTTTGTGTGTATGTGTGGCAAGAGCACTCAAGATCTGCTCTCAGTAAATTTGAAGTATAAAGTACAATATCATTAACTACAGTCACTATGCTGTACGATAAGTAGATCAGAACTGATTCACCACGGAACTGAAACTTGTACCCTTTGACCACCATCTCCCCATTTACTCCAACTCTGAACCCCTCACAACCACCATTCAACTGTTTCTGTTTGACTATTTTAGATTCCACATATAAATGAGTTCACACAATATTCGTCTTTCTGTATCTTGCTCATTTCACTCACTTACTGTGTTTCCCCGAAAAGAAGACCTAGCCGGATCAACAGCTCTAATGAGTCTTTTGGAGCAAAAATTAATATAAGACCCAGTATTATATTATATTATATTATATTATATTATATTATATTATATTATATTATATTATGTCAGATTGGGTCTTATATTAAAACAAGACCGGGTCTTATATTAATTTTTGCTCCAAAAGGCGCATTAGAGCTGATGATCCGGCTAGGTCTTCTTTTTGGGGAAACATGGTAGTATAATGTCATCCAGGCTACTCCATCATGTTACAAATGGTAGTATTATTTCCTCCCATTTTTATAACTGAATTTTGTATATACATAAAATATATATAGATATAGATAGATATAGATGGATATAGATATATAGATATAGATATATCTCAAAATCCCAAAGACATTTTTCACAGAAATTTTTTAAAAATCCTAAAAATTTGTATAGAACCACAAAAGACTCTGAATGACCAAAGAAATACTGAGTAAAAAGTAAAAAAAAGCAAAGCTGTAGTCATTCAACGTCCTGATTTCAAATTAGATTACAAAGCTGCAATAACCAAAACAGCATAGTACAGGCATAAAACCAGACATAGACCAATGAAACAAAATAGAGAGCCCAGATATAAACCCACACATACGAGATCTGACAATTAAGTTCACGAACACATCCTAGAAAAAGCGCTCCATACCTCATTGCTGAATAGCACTATGGTCACCTTCGAAGTACTCCCTTTGGGAAGCTGTGCACCGACGCTAGTGCCTAGGTTCTATATTGGTCTGTTCAGATTTTCTACTTCATGATTCAGTCTTGGTAGGTTGCATGTTTCTAGGAATTAATGTATTTCTTCTAAGTTATCCAACATGTTATCATATAATTGTTCATAGTAGTCTCTTATGTATCAATTGTAATGTCTCCTTTTTCATTTCTAATTTCATTTATTTGAGTTCTTTGTTTTTTTGTTGTTGTTGTTGTTTTGTTTTGGTTAGTTTAGCTAAAGCTTTGCCAGTATTGTTTCCCTTTTCAAAAACCAATTCTTAGAACTATTGATCTTTTTTATTTTCTTTCTTGTCTCTATTTCATTTATTTCTGTTCTAATCTTTATTATTGCCTTCTTTTTGCTGCAAAATTGAGCTGAGTTGTTTTGTTTATTTGTCTGTTTGTTTTTTCTTTCTACTCTTTAAGGTGTAAAGTTAGGTTATTTAAGATCTTTCTTTTTTCTTAACATAACTATTTATTTCTATAAAGTTCCCTCTTAGAACTTCTTGCTCTAGCCTGTAGGTGTTGGTATATTTCCATTTTTGATTGTCTTAAGATGCTTTTTAAAATTTCTATTTACTTTTTTCTTAGATGTATTGATTGTTCAGGAGTGTGTTGTTTAATCTCTCACAAATTTGTTTTCCCCATAGGTGGTACTGTGTAATCATAAGCACAATACAGGTCATAGCCTGATGCAGGGGCAGATCCCTAGGTCGCAGAGGTGTCCTGCTCCCTATGCCGCCCTCCTCTGCAGCAGGCCAGACCTGCTTGCAGTGGGAGCTGGTTGGAGGGGTTTCTTCAGAGCAGGACATGGAAGAGCAGAGCACAGGCGGAGGTGAGAGCAGAAGGAAGGAAAGGACACAGAATGAGCCCAGCCTCTGGGAACATACTAAATTCTCAAAATCTCTCTGTATATCTATCTATCTATCTATCTATCTATCTATCTATCTATCTATCTATCTATCTATCATCTAGCTATCTATCTAGCTAGCTACCTAGCTAGCTACCTATCTATATCTATATCTAGATATAGCTACCTAGCTATCTATATCTATATATAGACAGACAGAAAGAGAGAGAGAGAGAGGGAGAGAGAGAGGGCACCAAAAAATATATACACATTTTAAGAAAGGAAACACTATTAAAATTGTAATACTCAATATATACTGATAACAAAGACGAATACAAGTCACCTTTGACTCCTGCAATTACAAGAGGTGTTCAAAGCAGTTACCATCACTGTCTAGACACTTCTGATTACAGTGAACTATCGCTTGAGCAGCATTGACCAAAGTGTCCACTTGTATCGCTGCACATGCCATTTCAATTTCTTCACACAGGACAATGTGTCTCAAACTTATCATGAATGCATGCAATTGTTAGGTGTGTTGGAGGTTTTGTTGCATACTCACACCTCCATCGTCATTGTACTTCCACAACATTCTCAAATTTCAAATACCACTTCAAAATGGACTTGCACTCCTCAAACAACAACCATGCTTCCGCCATTTTCTTTGTTCTGTCTGTCGCATGGTGATGCTAGCATTCATTTGATTAATGCCATCTTTTGAGTGAATGTCATACTACACATTGCTGCCATAATTCAATTCAACTTTGAAAAGTAATACATAGGTAACATCTCTTAAAATGGGTATACATTTTTTTGGCACCCCCAGTATATACCCTGTTTCCCCGAAAATAAGACCTGGCTTGATAATCAGCTCTAATGCATCTTTTGGAGCAAAAATTAACATTAGACCTGGTCTTAGCTTACTATAAGACTTGGTCTTATCTAACATAATATAATATAAGACTGGGTCTTATATTAATTTTTGCTCCAAAAGATGCATTACAGCTGATTGTCCTTCTAGGTCTTATTTTCAGGGAAACACGGTGTAGTATATATATTACATATATATATATATATATATATATATATACACACACACACATACATATACATATATATATATACACATATATACGCACAAACACACACACATATATATCACATACATATATATATGTATATATACACACACATATATATGTATATATATGACATATTTTATATATGCAAATTTTACTGAAGTCACTAAATTAATGCATTAGAAGATAGTTTGTCATTATAGGTACATTTTTATTAGCTCTTCACATTAATTTTCTTAATTGTAAGGCAGAAATAAAAATTTGGACATTCTTTACACAGAATGGTACGTGGACTAAGGATAAGATTAATTAATATTTGTGAAGAGTAAAGGTTCTGGAAATTATTATACTTCTATACTCACTAAAGATTATTCTTTTCTTCTATTTCTTTAGCAGGTTTGTATCTCTTCATTAAAAAAAATGAGTAAAGTATATTCTCATAGGTTCTGAATAGACTATTTGATACACAAAATCCATTGGTACTCAATTACTTGTAATGATCAACTGTCAAGATTAATTACTTAAATGCAGTTCTTTTTGTAACAATTCTAGGTAAGAAACTGATGGCTGAAGCAATATTTTAACAATAGCATCAAATACACAATAAACAAATATATCCCTTAAAATCATTTCATTTTTAACTTTAAAAGTTCAAAATACAGGCTAAAAATTCTGAGTAGTGTTTAATGTGATCTGTGACTATATTAGTCAGTCTCATTAGCAGACATTTTAAAACTAACTATATTTCTCTCAGACCAAATATATCCACGTTTCTCTATTTGTTTAATATTTGGGAGGTTAGATGAACTGATCTTCAAATCTCCTTCTTTCAAAAGACTCCATGATTCTATCTTTTATTGTTGTTGTTGTTGTTGTTTTTTCATTATTTTTTTCAGTCCAACATTCACACACTGGTCAAAGAGCTTACCAACAAAGATTTTCATTTTTCTTGGCATTTTCCCGGTCCCTATGTACTTCTCCACATTCATTTCACTCTTGCAAATATCATCAAGTCTGTAAACTAGCCTATTCTGAAGGAATTCCTTAAGGTCACTAACATGGTAGCTAGCTCAGAGCATTCTGAAATTTGTTCTATGCAGCACTTGCCAGTATTTGCTAAGATACCTGGCTTGATATAAAGGTATCACAACTTTCATATTTCTTCTATAGCTCACAATAGTTATCTAACTCACTATTGTTTCATTTAATGTACTTTGCTTCTGGGTGGTTTTTGTCTCGAGGTATGTAGCATATCTATGACCATATTGCCAAGTAGCAAAGTCATTTTGTATTCAATTTCTTCTTCCGAATGTTATTAATTCCAAATACAGATGGAAAACATCCTTCTATAGCAACATGAGACCATTTTACTTAATAACAGCATTTTTTTAGGGCTTAACTTCATTTTACACATTTGGCAATGCAAATTCTGTCCTCAAAAGCCTTTAGTTTATATTATTTCATTGTTGGGGCTCTATTAACTTGAACCCACATTTTTAAATGTGTCTTCTTTTTTACAAAGTGATATAATTCTAACTCTATTTAAATGATCATATTTTGATTTTCCTTCATAATGAAAAATGACAAATGAGGCATAGAAGTATCTGGGTAATGAGCTGAATATTAGTTTAGTCTTTCAATAGGCAATGGAATAGTAAGAGCATTCCTATATATCATAGTTTATATTTTTAAATGTTCATTACTCTTTTCTTTAAAAAAAACAAAACTCGAACCACACAGTTCTTTTAATAAAGAAGTTGTACTGTCACAGCTTATTAAACTTTAGATCCCATGTCACAATTTTGATTCCAGCCTACCTTAAACAAACCATATGTTGAAGAAGAATGTATGGCTGGTTTTAGCTGCAGTTTCTATTGGCAAAGTGATGGGAGTAACAAGATAGTTGAACAGATTCGTTTTTGGTGTAGGAGACAGATTGGCATGACAGCAGGTGTGATCAGGGTAGCAAATCTATTTCAAATGGCAAAGTTGGTGACAAGGGTAAGATATCTGAGATCATGAGATTAACAAGATCTTCAAAATTCAAATACAGAAGCTTGTGCTGTGAAAAGTCCTAGGAAAATGCTTAGGTCTAAGTCAGTAAATGATAAAAGAGTCATTTTAGACGCAATCCAGAGTGGACATGGAGAAGGTGAAAATAACTGTCTATAGCATTGCTCTTAAACCTCTCTGCCATAGGCTATGGCTTTAGAGGATCCCATATATCAAAAGTAGGCTAAAAAATAAAACTTATTTCATAGATGAGAGAAAATACAGGTGCCTATGTTACTCAGGATCTAACATTCAACATTGGCACACGCAATATGTAATGAAAACCTCAAGTGTCCTAACACTAGTGGGGTCCCAGGGGAATCCTTCTCATCTCTTGCCATCATATCCAAATTTCAGGATGATCTGTTGTTTGTTCCACTGCTATCATGGCAAAGAGACACAGTTTAATTAAAAGAAAAAAAAAACAATTAATGAACTTGGTAAATCTTTCTCAGATTGTATGAATATAATAGATCTTTGCAAAATAAATTCTTATAAAAATTATTTAAACCTAAAGGGATCTTTTTTGACTAATTTAACAGTGAATTTAAAGAAAAATGTAAATCAAATATAGTACATGTGAACTAAAGTAGCATTCCAATATTGTTAGGAAATTAGAATAAGAAAAAAGCATTTGCATGACTATGAAAAAGAATAATATCCAAACAGTCCAAAAAATGATTCCTATTGAGACTATTTTCTGACCATTAGCCAAAATTAACCAGGTGAATTTATTACATTTCTTTGATGAAATACATTTAACAATAGATTGAGTTATTTCTTAATTTCTTTATAATTCTGTAGCTTGAATTTTGTTTTTTTTTTTTTTAATTTAAGAAGTTCCATATGAATTTATACATTTCATGGCATAATAAAGTTGTGTATGATGACATTAATGTATTTGAATAGTTTCTGTAATAATACTTTATTATATGAGATTTCCTTACAATGTTTGAATATTATCTGTGGTTAGTGTCTGAATTTTAATATGGTTTAAAAAATTCTATTGATAATTCCAGTTTTTCCTGCTTCAACAGAGTAAAATGTCTCCAAACTAAACTTATTAAAATACTGTCTTAGAATTTCAACGAGTCAAGAAACAGATAGGTTGGCACTGTTGTCAATTGAACACAAATTGTCTTAAAATATCAATTGTAGTAATGTTAATTTGTGATTTATCTGAATTATGATATATTTTTATACTGATTTATATTTCCTATTCATTCAGACATCATTGACTCATCAAAGAGCACTAATGCATGAATAATAATATTTAAATGTAGTTATATTTGACATTTTGCTGACTCTTGGTGATAAACATAGTTTTTCATATATTTTTCAATTTTGCTTTTCTAGAGGTATCATTTTTTGCTTTTGTTTTTTTAAGTTTATTGGGGTGACAATTGTTAGTAAAGTTGTATAGATTTTAGGTGTACAATTCTGTAATACATGATCTATATATCACACTGTATGTTCACCACCCAGAGTCAGTTCTCTTTCCATCACCATATATTTGATCCCTTTTGCCCTCAAAGCAGGAAGAGAGATCATGTGTTATTTAACAATTTATTAGCTTAATTCATAACTTTTATGTGAACCTTCATTTTTACTTGCCCAATGCCTTGTAGATCTTGGGACAGGCCTGATTATCTGAAAGAGTAATTTTTTTGTTAGATTTCATTAACTCATCCCTTGATCACTTGTTTTACATTAATTACTCATGAAAACAACAATCCAAATGAAATATATTTTAGAGATTTAATCATGGTTCACATTTTAATGTTTCTCTTACTCACTTTATCAATCCTAACTTTCATGTGAAACGCATCCTACAATATTAGAACTTTTTGCAGTTTCTTCCCCTGCTCTCACTCATTCCATGAGTAAATGGTCCTATTTTCTAACCAAATATATGTGAATTATAAAAGAATAGTTGTAGCTTATTTAAATTAATTGGTGTAAAACTTTTATCAGTTATAAAAAAGTTATCGGTATATTCACTGACTAAACACACTTTTCTAAAAATAATAAAATTGTATAATACAATGGTCTTTGATAATTTGGAATAATATTCCTTCCGAAATAAATTTTTCTTGTATTAAGTCAGACCAATTATATAGGGAGTATAGATAGATATAAAAGATTTGAAGAAAAATCTTCACATATTCACATACAGTTTATCTGTATTTTTCAGCACCAACAATCAGAGGTAGACTTTCTGGGAGTAACATGTGATATCACAGGGGACATCTATAATGATAACTTGAACTGTGGCAATTATCATTTTCTTCTGATGAAACCAAGCAATACTTTCAATAATTGAATAATGATAATAAGAACAGTGCTAATATCAGTTTGACCTATAAATGGAATTCCCAAAACCAAATTTAAAATATGCATGCCAGTTTAAACTAGAGATGTATTTTTTTAGACTATTTTAAGAAAACAAGTTAATGCAACACAACATTTTAAAGCAATACACACATATTTTAAAGTTTACAGGGCATTATCACTCAAAACCTAACACTCTGTTTTTGAATCCAGGATTTTTTTTTTTTTTTTCCAAATGCACGTTTCATGTTTCAATTAACGAAACCACAACTAATTCTTTAAAAACTAAAACAAGAACATTTTTATCATTCAGGCATTTAATTAGAACTTCAAAAATAGATTAATTGTAATTGGAAAAGTAATAAAATATAGTTTGGCACTATTTTTTAGAGTAATCTAAATTAGTATGGTTAATGAAGTCATCCTATTTTTTGCTTTGTCAGTAAACTTAGTTCCTTCCCATGTCCTCAAAATTTAAAAGCAAATAATCTGTAAAAATAGATGATCTTTTTTTCTTTGAACCTCTATGAAATTGCAAGTTCTATTAAAGCAGGTTTCACTTGTTTATAATAACTGCACTTTAAAATGAACTTTTGATACCTTATACCTTACACATTTGAATTTATTTTCCTTTGCCTATCAGAGATACTTCATTATATAACATCATTTTTTCCCCACATTTCTTGCCTTGGTAAACAGACTAAAGACAATTGTAAATCAGCATAACTGATAAGGTAAATACTAAATAGTTGCCAATCCAGCTGTTCCTAAATTTCATTCATTCAAACATTATTTGTCAATTGTTTACTATATTCTAAGCCCTACTGTAAGTATGGGACATAACAAGACTTTGTCTCTGAACTAAGGTACAAACATTTTGCTTGACAAGGGGTGGACAGACCATAAACAAGAAAAAAAAAAATCTCACACAAAACAATAACAGCATTACTAGGGATTCATGTTTTGATGAAAACACAAGAGAGTATTGTGGTACCAAGCAATGGAGAAGTACATTCAAGTTGATTGGTTGGGGGAGACCTGTTAGGAGCTGTGCTGCTGTGTAAGACATAAATACTACGAAGCCAACAATTTGAAGTTCTGGGGGAGTATTACAGGCAAATGTTCTGAGTCATCTAAAAGGAAGCCAATTATAAAGGTAGTGACTAAGGGGCAGAAATATTTAGGTGGTTTCTGAGAATGGAGCAGGATTAAATGCTTGTAAGCCACTAAAAGGAATTTGGATGTTCCTATAAATGTAGAGAAACATTTCTAGCGGGTTTTAGATTCTTGAATGCTGGATGTTTCAAATATTCACTGAGACTGATGCTTAGAGAATGAAGGAATAAAAGCACTTATATAGTGAGCAGAGTGAAGGCTATTGGCATTTAGTAGTCTGGTCCAGAGATACTCATGGTCAGGCCAAGTATGTTAGTGATGCAGTGGAAGAGAAGTGAAAGTATCCATGATATATTTTGGAAACAGGACTGAAAATATTTGCCAAAAATATTTGTTGATAGAAATCAACAAAGATTCTCAGTCTTTTAGTTTAGGCAATTGAATTAGCATTGGTGCCATTTTCCAAGAAAGGGAAGCCTTGGGAAGCAACACATTCAGGTGAGAAAATCATGAGTTCCCCTGGGATGTCTTGAATTGAACACACATATTATTTATCTAAGTGGAGATGACTAGTAAGCTATTGTACATACTTATATGAGTCTGGATTTCTGGTGCAAAATTATTGCCAGAGATAGACTTTGGGGAGTCTCAGCATGTGGATGTTATTTGTAGTTATGAAGCTGTATGAAGTTACCTGAGGAAGGAAGATGTATTCAGAGGAAAGGAATGGGTTTGATGACTGAGCACTGGAGTACTCAAGCACCTAGAATAAAATGGCATAAAGATAAGGATCCAACATCTGCCACTGATGTGGAGCAATATGGTAGGAGAAAATAGAGTGTAATGGATAAAGCAGAATACAAAGGAATAAACCAATTTAAGAATAGGAAGTGGTATTTTACATTAAATATTACTGAGACATCAATTAGGATGAGAAAGGAGAAGCAACATTTGCCAAGATAGAAATTATAGGTTTCCCTGACAAAAGCCATTTATTGAAGCAGCGAAGATGAGGTGGGGGAGGGAAGAGAAAATGAGGAAGTACAAACAGTAAGGGTAGACTATTCATTCAAAATTCATGATTTTGTTTTAATGAAGGGGAAAGGCAGTGTCTGGAAAGGAACTTGGTGTCAAAATAGACAGACAGATGACTATAAAGGGTCAGATAGATGGATGGATGAGTGAGTGAGTGGATGGATAGTGGATGGATGATGTATGGATGGATGGATGGATGGACAAATACAGAGTTATATTTTGTATGGGGAAAATCACAGCATATTAGCATGTTGATGGGAAAAGAAAACAATGGATAGAGAATACTTATGAAGGTGACAGAAGAAATTGCAGGGACAATGTAGTTTAGAAAGTGATAGATAGGGCAGAGGGGGATGAATGTGGTTTTGTAAATACATAGAAAAGAGGCTGAGGATATAGGGGGGTCTTGATGATACAACATTTGTTCCTGACAGCCCAGTGAAAAAGTTTGGTAGGATGGAGGAGAGTGCAAAACTGGGTTAGAGTAATTGATATAGAGAGAGCAGTTTAGAGATAAAAATCTGACTGGTGAGGGATGATCTGGGAAGCCTAAATATGGATGTTAACTTAGGAAAATGGAAATGAAACATAATGGCAATAGTGCTAAGTATCCCTCAGAGAGTATTTCTCAAACTATCTCTGGTGAACTACCATTTTCCCGCTGTGAGTCACAGAAGAAAACTTGTAGGGAGAAAAAAAAAATTCTGGGGTAATGATCATGTACTTGGATATCGTGGCAATGTCAGTTTCTATATGCATTTCTAAATGCTTACTCCAATTTCTGTATTACTTCTTTGTAGATCAGCAACAAAAATTTGCCTACTGATAATTTGAAAAACACACTTTGAGTAAGACGGCCTAAGATAAGTGAGAGAACCCAGCTAAGCTGTTATTTAGAACAGTGTTCCCATTTTTTGATTGTGGATCTAACAATAATAAAGTCTAGACAAAGTACAGCACATTTATTCGGTTAGAACTTTCATTTTTACTTGTAAATTATATACATGTACTACTGTGCTAATATATAACATAACATTTAAATGAAAAAGAAAAAGGTAATCACTTAAAAACTACGTGTAAAATCACTGGAAAAATGATGAAAACTCATAATAGAAGTTAAAATTAGGCCTGTCAGAAAATTTAATGCAAAAAGAAACTGGCACCAATAATAAAGTATGTAAATCTGGATTAAAAAAAATTTTACTCAGGCTTCATGTTCTGGCGACTGAAGCATCATTTATAAAATATCATTTTGATTATGTTCATAACATTCCTAATAGCTATCACCTGACTCAGTAAATATGGATTCGAGAAACTGAGCAATGATACTGCCTCGGCCCTGAACACTATTACACTTGCCATATTTCTGCATTTAGACAGAGGTTACATATCCAGAGAAGAACTGGGAAAGAAAGGTGGGATTTTGAAGAAAACGTAGTGGAAACTGGGGGAGTTGGGGAATACTAATGTAAATTCATGCTTTCTAGAAGTAGCTTTTGACTAAAACCAGGAGGCTAAGAAAATAAAAAATCCATATACAAATAAATCCTATTGAGAATTCACTTTCTCCCCATGAATTATCTCCCGAGTACATAGAGCAAGGCAATTGAGGTAGAAAGAAGACTGCATTTCAGTAGGGAACAGATTCAAAAGCCACAGCTGAATTTTACTAAGAATCAGGAACTGGCTTGGATCTTTACATATCACCTTGTCCTCCATTTATAGAACTAAGGATGTGACTCCCCATTTCTGTAGAACTAATAGTCACTAATAGTTCTACTGCGTGCCTGAGGATTAGTAAAAAGGATCAATGCTCACTCCCTCCCCTGTAGATCTCAAAGTCTAAAACATGCTAAAGATGAGTAGGAAATAAGTTTTAAATTGTGTGAAAAATTTACTTTTTGATATTAACTTGTACAGGACATTATGTAACAATCGAAGACTGAGATATTTGCTAATATATGCAAATTATTGGAAAAGCTATAGAATGAATTTGAAATTTTATGCATGTGTAAAAAATAGTCTTACAAAGGAGTTTAAAGGGGCAGTATTGCAAATTAATATTTATTTAAAATGATACACAACAAAGTCTACTTCATCCTGACTAACATATTGGCATATCATATATTGCTCTGTTTGAGAGATTCTCAGAGACTGCTAGCTGTTAACCAAACCCATTTCCTCTTCTTTGGCACACACAAATGGCCTCATTTCTCAGGCTTATTTAGAGTTTGATGTACGTATGTGGCTGAGTTCCCATCAATATGATAGGAGCAATAATGATGTGTTCTGTTTCCAGTTATGGCTAATTAAAATGTCTTATCCACTCTATTCTTTTTTTTATTATTATTATTCTTTTGTTAGGTGCAAACAGAGGATAAGAAAGACTCATGCATTTGTAAAGATATATAAAATAGTAGCTCAGGTCATTGACTAAACTCATAGAGCACAGATGATCTGCTACCCTGTACATTTGTCAACTATTGTTTTGAGAGCAAAATATAAATTTCTACTCTGTTGCAGCATTTGTTTGGTTCATTTCTATAGCACTTAGCCTACCCTAAGTAACACAATGAATAATAGCTATAATATAAAAACAAAAAGAGTATATGGAATAAAATACATTACAAGGAAGCATATTAGTATCTAGAAGACTCACAAGAAGAAAATAATTTTGAAATTAAATAATGTAAGAACCAAATAATAAATTTAGAATGTTGTTGGCATTCTTTATGAATTGCAAGGAACTTGCTTTTATTTTTGAGAAAAACAAAGTCATAAAGAATGAGCCAGAGGAGATTAAAAGGTAATACACATAAGATAACTGAAAGAGGACAGTAAAAAACCCAAAAGTCTATATTGTAGAAAAGAGAAAATTTGATGCTATAGAAAATTGAATCAGTGAGCTAGAGGATAATATGAGGATCTCTCTTAGAATGCAGAGAATAAAGAGTAACAAATTTGAAATGTTGAAAAAGAAGAATGATAAATACCAAGCTTTGATAATGAAGTGAAAGGATTCCAATCATTTCTTTACAGAAGCAATGACTAACTAAAGATCTGGAGCTGAAGAAACAGAAACGATTTCATGTTTGTTTGTTTATCAATTAAAGTGATTTATTATGATATAATTTTGAATTATAAATATAAGAGAAACATTAATTAAGCAATCAGGAATGGGAATACAGACAGACAAAGAAACACACGCAGACACTAAGGAAGGAAGAAAAATCAGTTATTCTTGTGATGTTGTTGCACAAAACGTCAGAATTCAGGGGGCACAATTTTCAGAATATTGAGTGGAAAAAACTATGACCTCAAAATATCAAGGCCTGCTAAGTAGTCTTTCGTGTGGACTTAACAGAAAATAAAAATAATCTCAGTTATATATTGTTAAAAAATTAAGAATTTTTTATATCCTTTTTTCTAAAATTTCACGTAGGAATCTAAATAACAGATATAAAGCAAAGGTGAGTGTTAAAGAAGGACACTTAATAAATGAACAAACAAAACAGAAATAGACTCAGAGATACAGGGGAAAAAAAACCTGACGGTTGCTAGATGGGAAAGGGGGATGGGGGAGAAGGTAAAGGGATTAGAAAGTCCAAATTAGTAGTCACAATATTGTCACTGGGATATGAAATACAGTTTGAGGAATATAATCAACACTGTAGTAAAGATTATGTGGGGTGTCAGATGGACACTGGACTTATTAGGAAGACCATTTCATAGACTGTGTAGATGTCTGACCACTGAAGCTGAAGTTGAATAATATTGAATGTCAACTATAATTAAATATATGTATATGTATTTAATTATATACATGTATATACATATATTTAATTATATTTAAAAATTAATATAAGACCTGGTCTTATTTTACTATAAGACTGGGCCTAATGTAATATAAGACCGGGTCTTAAATTAATTTTTGCTCGCTTCAAAAGATGTTCAGGGGATGTCATCCTGAAAAATCATGCTAGGACTTATTTTCTGATTAGGTCTTATTTTCGGGGAAACATGGTACATGTAACAGAGAAAGCAAGAAAATGTAAAAAGCAAAGCATAAATAGACAAAACACGTACAAGACAATTTGTATTAGTTGAAACATTAAATTTGAAAGTTTATTTATTAAGATAAAATTCTCATGTGACAAATAGTCAAATCTAACTACTGTATTTAAAATATTTAGACTGGAAATTAAGTAGCATTAAAAATAAAAATATGGAGATCAAATATATGGTGATGGAAGGAGAACTGACTCTGGGTGGTGAACACACAATGGGATTTATAGATGATGTAATACAGAATTGTACACCTGAAATCTATGTAATTTCACTAACAATTGTCACCCCAACAAATTAAAAAGAATTATTCTTTATATGCAAAAATAAATAAATAAATAAATAAAATAAAAATATGGACACATACGAGGTCTGACAATTAAGTTCATGAACTCATCCTGGAAAAAGTGCTACATACCTCATTGCTGACTATCACTATGGTCACCTTCCAAATACTCCCCTTGGGAAGCTATACACTGACACCAGTGCTTAGTCCACCCTTCAAAACAATTTTGGAACTCTTTTTCTGGAATGGCCATTAGAGCTGTCATCGTATTACCCATGATGTCCTGAATCTCATCAAAATGTCGTCCTTTCAAAATATTTCCTTTATCTTTGGGTAAAGAAAGACATCATTGGGGGCCAGATCAGGTGAGTAGGGAGGGTGTTCCAACACAGTTATTTGTTTGCTGGCTAAAAACTCCCTCAGAGACAGTGCCCTGTGAGCTGGTGCATTGTCGTGATGCCAAAACCATGAATTGATGGCAAAAGTTCTGGTCGTCTAACTTTTTCATGCAGCCTTTCAACACTTCCAAAAAGTAAACTTGGTTAACTGTTTGTCCAGTTAGTACTAATTAATAATGAATAATCCCACTAATATCAAAAAAGTTTAGCTACATCATTGAAACAAGTTCACAAACTTAATTGTCAGACTTCCGTATATGTTAAGAAAAACAAATGGATAACCATTTTACAAAATAAATAATATATTCTCCCTTAAAGAGCTCCATAGAGGATATTAATAATGGCTATATTTAATGAGCTCGTACAGTGTGCCAGAGACTATTTTACAATTTTATAGCAATTAACTCATATATTCCTCTAAACTACTCTGTGAATTAAGTACAATATGATCTTCATTTTAAAGAAAAATATAGTGAGGGATTTAATTAATTTTCTACAATATCATGCAATTTGAAAATTATGGAGCTCAGAAAGCAATCTAGGCCAGGTGAAATCAGAGCCCAAGATTTTAAGTACCGTACCACTCTATGATGATAAAATTGTCATAAAACAA
Organism: Rhinolophus ferrumequinum; assembly: GCF_004115265.2. Classification (NCBI taxonomy): domain Eukaryota; kingdom Metazoa; phylum Chordata; class Mammalia; order Chiroptera; family Rhinolophidae; genus Rhinolophus; species Rhinolophus ferrumequinum. The sequence goes on along the minus strand of NC_046293.1, from coordinate 68,836,718 downwards.
TTATGTCCCTTGATCATATTACATTTGTAAGGCATAGAAACAGTTGAAAAAAACAAGTATACCTTTCAGACATTTACACATTTAGTAAAATGCAAAGTATAATCATAAAGGATAATAATTAAAACAATGTTAGTAGCACTTACAATTTAATAGATTAATAAAAACTATTTTGTTTTAATCAAAGTACTATAAGCCTTACACATTTAACAATCACAGCAACTACTTCTGTAAGAAAAATAAAGTGCAAATCTATAGGTTTTACCCTAGAATAGAAAGCAAGTACTTCAAGGCCATATAGCTATCAACTAAAGGCAGTGTTTGCACCCAGAACTATTGCACTTCAAAATCCCTGTATGTAAAAATACACTATGTTTATGTCCTAATAAAATAACATATAGTATATATATGAAGGTGTGATTACAAAATACGGTGAATGCTGCTGCCTAGTATCAGCCAATGGAAAGGCGGGGGATCTCCCATACGGTAAGCGGCACCATGAACCTCAATAACAGTGTGTGACAAGTTTCAACTTGTTTGGTGCAGTCAGTCGAGTGAGCTATGGTTGAGAGAAGGTGTGTTTTAAAGCGTGCCATAAATCATCCTCCATCATGAGAACTCTCCGTGTCATACATCACTTCTGGTATACGGCAATTTCTGTCAGATAAAAACATTACGGTGTGTCCTCATCCACCTTATTCACCTGTATTCACCTGGCTCTTCTCCAAAGTCAAAATGATTCAGGACATCTAGGCAGTCACGACAGCACAACTAAAGACACTCATGAAAGAGGACTTCCAGAACTGCTTCAGAAAGTGGCAAGAACGATGGGATAAGTGTGTTAGACGTGAGCTGGGATAGTTTCAATGGGATTAAGAGCAATGTGTCTTTTACATTACATAATTTTTTTAAATTTAAACATTCACTGTATTTTTTGATCACACTTTTTAATCACAAAATATGTATACTGGGGGTGTCAGAAATATATATACACAAGACTGGTATTCATCTTTTGTTATTGGTACATATTGAGTATTACAATTTTAATACAGTTCTTTTCCTTTCTTAAAATGTGTATACCTTTTTTTGGCACCCTCTGTATATTTTACTATATGTATATATATTTAATTTTTTCCAGCTTTCTTGAGATATTATTGACATATAACATATGCAAGTTTAAAGTATACAACATGATGATTCGGTAAACTTACATATTGCAAAATGATTACCACAATAAGATTAATTAATACCCACCTCTCCTTACGTAATTATCTTTTTTCATGTGAGGTGAGGTGAGAAAAAAATAAATGTAAATGTGATGAGGATTCAACTTAAGAAACTGGAAAAAGATAACAGAAAAAGGGAAGTTTCTGAAATCATATTAAAGCTAAAAATTAATTACTGGTATATCAAAGATAAAACATAAAATTGACAATTGTGTTCAAGAGGTATTTATCTGACCAGTGAATAAAAGAAATAAAGCTATGGTAAAAAAAAATAATAATAATAAGCAAGAAAATAAAAAAGCAGAGAGAATGGAGGAAATAGAACAGGCATTTAACTTCAGAAATATAGGCAATTAAAAAAAAATCTGTAAGAATTACTGCATGTAATTCTATCCAGAAAATTTTAAATCTTAAGTAGACAGTTTTTGAGAAAAACAGCATATTGTCAATTTGATGAAAACATAACTTAAAATATATGAGAATTTTTTAAATTAGAAATAAATTCGTAAAAAGAATTGAAGTATTTTTCCAACAAGTTTTCTAACAACAAGACTGTGTTAGATTCCAGGTCTATCAAAAAGTGTATAATTTCAATGTCCTTGAAAGAAGAGAGAAAAATATGGAAATTCTCTTCACTCATTCCGTGAAGTAGATAAAACTTGGCACCAGATTCTGATAAAGATATTAAGAAAACAACACAAGCTGACTGAAAAACACTAAAATCCCCACCATCCCCACCACCACCGCCACCAAATTTACATGCTTGATGGGTTTGAGCAATGACTTATATTCTGCAACTAGAAAAATAAAAAAAATATTGCCTTAAATCCCAAATATCCAATGTTAGTTATCATTGGTATAAGGCATACTTTTCAATTGGTTCGCTTACTTCTGAAACACCCTAAAGAGAGGTAGCTCTTTGGTGGTTTTTTCAGATACTTTTTACTTTCCTGGTAAGGGTTAAAATCACAACACTAAATGCCCGCTTGTTCAGCATTTACTGATAAATACAAAACAATCTCTAACTCAGCTTCTTAAAATATTAGATCTAAATATTAAATCTAAAATTTAACATCAACAATTAAAAACAAATCCTCGATTTTTTCCTTTTGATGAATAAGCAAAAAACAAAGCCCGAACATCTTTAGAGATCTCCATAAATATTTACTAACATATTGTAACCAAAAATAGAAAAATGATTCAACTATACTTTGAAAGGTCTATTTAATGAAAGGTGATGACAATTATTTATAGTAATAATTATAATATCAAAAATTATGTGCCAGTGATTTTCCCAAATATTTCTCATGTCTTACCTCATGTAAGCTTTGTAACTCTATATGGTAGTTTCCTAGATATAGAAACTGACGCCCAGAAAGGTTTAATAACTTGTCTGAGGATACAACGAGTACCTGGACACACGTACGTGTAGTCTGGTTTTGAGTTTGTGCTTGTAACCATACACCATAAAATATAACAGTAGAAAGTTAAAGTAGAAATTATTATTTGCAAGTTTTCAACCTAGGAAACTGTCCAGAAGAGCAAGTATTCTTAGCAGTACTGCTCCTTCTGTAGCCCTAACTCACCCTGCTCTGCTACTTACAGGAGATACACAGTGCTCTGTCTTCCCTTGTCACTATTCCCTTAAATGGGGACAGCCCCAGATGAAATTTATTATAGAGATGTGCTGAGTATCTCATGTTCCTAGTAAGACTGCCCCTCCCTTGGCTTACATGCTGTCTGCTTCCAAACTGTGTAACTGATTAATCTTCAAAAGGAAACTATAATTAGAATTGATTACCCAATTTCCCCTAAGAGACCATCATTATTAATCTAAACATTTATAGCCCTATTTATTTCAGAAAGAACCAAAATCCCAAACTTTCACAATCACCCATGTGGCTCTATACATTCCCTAATTGGACCCAATGTCTTACCATTTACTGACTCCCCAAGCACAATCAGTGTACCCTCTGTCAAAAGAAAAATCTCTTATATCTTTATAAATTCTTTCTCAGTATTTGAGAAACTATCTAATTCTCACACCTTTAAATGCTGTAAATCCTCCATGGCCCCTGCTTTCCGTGCAGCACTCTCAAATGGTGTCTGGGTTTTTATTTATATTGTTTTTCTTTCCATTGTATTCCTTCCAGAACCCCTGAACATGGGAAGAAAAGAGGTTTACTCCTTCTCAGTGCACACTCGCATCACTGCTTCTCCTCTCTCAGCACCTCAGTTTTTTCTCCTTAGTTTATACTACCCACTCACTCTCTCTCTTTCATGTAACACAAGGTCTACACATATTCCTGCTTTATCTCCCGCAGTCACTGAAGATTCTATTACCAGGCCTATTGTCTTCTTACCACTATGGGAAACTACAACTCCTACATAGAATACTTTTCAAATGCTTCAGCTTCTCAGCCCAATGACTTACTGGCAATGAGATTTGCTCCTAAACCACTTTAGATACATAGCCCCATTGGTAATAAGTGCCATTGACAATAAGTGCCATTTTAAACAACTGTCAAAAACTGTGTGTCTCGGTGCTCATTCTTTGACCTCCGCTTCTACTTTTCCATCGCACTTAGTCTACTATCCCATTTTCAGCAAAGCTTTGGACAGTTTGGGATCTCTATTTCATTGGAGACTCTTGGTGTTTGTGGTCCACCACATTCTTTTTTTCCTTATTTCCCTTGTTTTACAACTTATTTCCTTGGAACATTTCTAGAATACTACTTCTGGATATATTGTTCACCAAACTGCTTAATTTGCCTCCATCATACTCATGTGACATAGAGATACTAGTAATCCTCAACAATATTTCTGGTCTTTCTTACATCCTGGGATGAAGAGAGTCTCATACTCCTTTGGCTTAATCAGTTTTGACCAATGAAACATGACTGGAAGTGTCATGTGCCACCTTTTTGGGAACAAATATTAGACAATCAGTGTGTGATCCCTATGGTTGTCTTTTTCACTGAGGTAATCTCAGAAATGTTAGCATGGAGGTGCCAAATTTCAAAGTAACTGAGCTAATATTATACAAGGCAAACAGTTGCCCTGGAGAGTTTTCTGGACCCCCATCAGCTTGTGGGTAAATGATGATTTTATTCTGTTATGCCAATAAGATCCAAAGAGTCTTTCATTCGTAGGATTGCCAGGAGTTGCAACTGACTCAACGGCAAGTAACATACATGCCAATAAGATATTTGAGTCAGTTGGACTGGTACCCGAAAAATCCCTAATCCTGGTTAATTTCAACTCAGTATATTTGTGTTTCTAGCTGAGCAGCTAGAACATGACAGGAGAAAAATCACAACCTTGAGGACTTGTGACCATAAATCTCAATTGCCCTTCCTATATTTCCTAAACTCTTCAGTGTGACTATTTCACATTTTCCTCAGTTTCCCAAACATCTAATTTATTCCACGCTCTGTTTATAATCTGTGTTTTTATTTTACTGAGGATATAGAAGCCATGATAAATTAATGTCAAAGTCCCCACTCCTAATACCAACTCTACCAGTCTACCGAAATTTATACTCGCATATTCTGCTGTCAACCCTATTCAAGAAGAACAGCTGTTTTTGCTCTAAGCAAACCACCCAATTTGACCTTGACCACAGACTCTCCTCTCTCCTAATGGAAGGCTTTGTTTCTGAAATCATCCCCCATTTACATAAACATATTTCCTTTTTACTGCATCTCTCTCAATAATACCCAGACATGGAATACATATTTTCTTAAAAAATAATTTTAAAAACTCTTGACCACCTCTTCATCTCCTTATTTGCTACCCTAAAATAATTGACATCTTCAATCCACCACAGCATTTCTGGTCAATGTCCCCCTGAGGAATTTCATCTTACCAAAACAAATGATTAATTTCAGTCCTCAACTCACCTAACCGGCCAAATTTTTAATTGGATTTTACATATTTGCTCACCTCCTTCTTCCCTCCAGAAACATTTTCTTTTTTAAATTAACTTATCTTCAGGGACATCAAAACCTTAGCCTTACTTCTAAATTGCTGTCTTTCCCACTGTCTCCTACTGGTTTTTCTTTGTTTGAACTCTATATGTTAGAGTAGTATAAGGTTTAGTCAAGGACCTTCTCCTGTTTTCTCTACTTTACCCACACTAACTCTTAGATGATCTTATCCAGTCCTGTGCTTTTTATTGTCCATAAAATACTGACTGCCAAATTTACATTTTTATTCTAAAAACTTCCAATGAGCTTCTGAACCAGATATGGAATTTCCTGTTAGATGTCTACGTTCAGGTGCCCAATAAGCATCTCAAATTTAATGTCTCCAAACCGTTTTTTTTTTACTTAACCCACACATTCCTGTGTCTTATTCATCTCTGTAAATGGAGTGACTGGCTATCCTACTGCTCAGACCAAAACCTAGAAGTTATCTTATTTCTCTAACTCTCCTTAGGTCAGCAGACAAACCAAAGCATGCACTCTAATGACGGCAGTGGTGGAAGATAAAGTGTGGAAAACTGTGATGGTTCTTAAGGACCAAGCTTGGAATTGGTACTCTATTATTTCTGCCTACACGAAAATAAGACCTGACAGAAAAATAAGCCCTAGCATGATTTTTCAGGATGACACCCTCTGAACATAAGCCCTAATGCGTCTTTTGCAGCAAAAATTAATATAAGACCTGGTCTTATTTTCAGGGAAACACAGTATTGGCCAAAAACAGTTTAAATCACAAGCCAATAGTTTCAGTAAAAACTTGGCCCAAAAATTTAATCTACCACTCTGTGTACCATTGGTAAAATTATTTCTGAGTTAAGATATTATTGGAGTTCTAAGCAATGATAAACAATGCTTGTTCAGTAGAGATTTTAAAGTATGTGATTTTTTAAACAGGCATTATATATTTATCCATATTATCCCATTTGATTCACAGGCAATACTGCAATATGCATATTTTCACCACTTTACAAATGAGAAAACTAAGGATCAAGGAGGTAAAATATCTTTTACTAACTAAATCACTCATTTATATTTGAAAAGTTATTGGAATCCACTACTTATTTTTGTTTAGATTACAACCATCTCCCTCCCCTTTCACTACTACATCATAATGTCTTTATAACTTATTAAAACAAAACAAACTTTGGAATATAACACGTTGTAAATTGTCTACATGTGAATAAATAGTTGCATCCTCAGTGAGAAACATGTATTCATGTTACTAATAAAACTTCACCTTGTAAATTTCATAGTGATTCTTAAGAGTCAGCTTTGATGGATGATGCTGTTACTATTGCATCCAAATCCTTTGACAACATCACTGCCAAATCAATATCCTCTGCCATGTATCATGTAAGAAGTCTTAAAGAGATTACAAAACAAAAGTGTCCAATACTTACAGAGTATTAACATAGTGATACTTGTGTCTAGATGTTGGATAGTAAAATGGGATTTTTTTCTTTGTAGTCAAAGTGATACATCAAAAGAATAGACTTTGGGTTGAAAAACAAAGTTCTGTCCTTGTTTTGGTCCTTACTTAGCAATTATTCAGCAAAACTCTGGGTTCCTTTTAGTATATAATTTTTTACCATTTGAGAAAGATCTATCATATAAAATTTTTCAATAAAGGGCGGTGTTTTCTAATTTAGTAATGATGGGAAAGCTTGTCGCATTTTAACCATAAAAAAGTTACAGTATGTGTGACCAAATCTGCAACATCATGAAGAAGAGAAGAGGGACCTCTTTCAAGCATACTACATTAAGGGGTCCCAAATGGCTTTCTCTCCTGCTCTTCACCTGAGATTCTTGTCTCAGTTCAGCTACACTAGCTATCAAGGGGGTTGACCAGGACCTAGGAAAAAATTGTAACTATTGCTAGAGACAATGGTAAGAAGCTTAAAATTTTTCACCAAATATTCAGTTTTTTAGTTTGAAATTTTGCTGTCTCTAGTGTTTGTGGCAAAGTCCATGACTCTGCTCCAGGGTAGAGTTCACAAATAAAAGTTACTTGAAAACTCTTTTTAAGTGTAGCTAAATCCATGATTTGAAGAATCAGTCATGTGTTATTTTTTCACATTATTTTCAAATACTAGCAAGTATCTGACACCTGGCATGCAATCCTACATATGTAATGAATTAAATCAATTAACTTGTGTGAAATTTTCATAAGGAATAAGAAATTAATACTAGTCTAATGAAAATTATTAGTGTTATATTTTATGAAACAAAAATTGTAGAGGAAAATAATACTTTCATATAAGATTTCAATTTTTTTATTAGTTATCATGGATTACCAAAAATAAATAGAATTCTAAAACAAAAAAAAAAGAAAAAAGTTTCCATGAAAGGAGAAATGTTATTACTTGTGAGACTTGGAGAAAGATATGAAGCATAAAGCTCCAATAGCACTGTTGTGTAAAATGACTCTAGCAGGAAAAAAGAAAACCCAGAAGAAGAAAAAAAAAATCATAGATCTGTTTTATAACAAAATCAATAATAAAAAAAATGTCTGCAAAAGCAAACAATTTTGAGAGTAGAGTCAATCCATAAAAACACAGGAAAAAGTTGAAAGAAGTACTTAGTACCTGAAAACTTAGGTTCAGATCCCATCTTTCACACTACTTCATTCAATAATTAATGACATATCACTTAAAAATCATGAGCTAGACTTTTCTCATGTATAAGAGTAAAACAATTAACACAACTTTCACACAAGCTTATACAGATATATAAATCTTTACACAGACTACAAAATACTTTCAAATTTATAATTTGTAGATTACCCAAAATTGTAATCTGCAAATGAGATAATTGATTTAAAAGTATTTTTATACTAGAAATCATGTCGCAGATATAAAGAAGCTTTGTTATTTTGTTACCATAAAGGTATATTTTAACCTCCATATTTTAAAACATGAGAGTGAGGGATTTTTAAAGAAGCAGGTCTATATCATGGAATTGAAAGGAAATTTTTCAATGGCTTTTGATCATGCTTGTAATAAAATATAAAATCCCTACCTAATTTATAGATTCTTACATAATCAGACTGCAGCGTTTTATTTTTCAATTTATGTTTCTCCATTTCTCACTACCATCAAGCAAAACTAGTTTTCTCCAGCAGGTCTTAACTATGCTGATTTGATTCCTGCAATAGAGGCTTGCTATAGATTTCTTCTGTCTTTACTGGTCATTTAGACATTAGGCCTCCCTTAAACACCTGTTCTACAGTAGCATCCAATGACTCTATGAAATCACCTTACATTCATCCTTTTTAGAATACTCATCACCATCTGATATTTTCCTGTGTCTTTATTTCTTTTATCTTATTTATTGTTAACATCCTGCCCCTAAAGTTAATCTCCATGAGAACAGTAACTTGGCCTTATTCTTCATCCCAGTATTCCTAGTACCTAGAATGATGTCTGGCAAAGAGTTGATTCTCAATGCATGCATGTTAAATAATCATAGAGAACTTCCAAGCTGAATTCTTCTTTTGGTGTTGGGGAATATTTTCAGAGAGGTACATTGTCCAAGATACAAAGCCAATTTCTTGAATCTGAGTTCCGTTACCTCTCAACCATGGAAATTAGCACTAATGAACTCTTTGTTGGTTTTATCATCCTAATTCACAATTTCATGTTTGAATTACTGCAAGCAGCATAAATCTACTATGAAATTGAGAAACATTTCTATGAAGTTGAGAAATGTTTCCAGAGTTCTAAGAAAAGAGCAGGCTTCCTGCCAACCATATAAAAAGAAATGCCAACAAGTTGATCTGGATCAATCATCCCCTCAAGTAACAGAACCAAAAGCATATGTATAAAAGACATTAATTTGTCAAAAGGATCCTAAAGGCACCTAAAACTCCATATTGCAGAAGTGACACTGGAAAGAGTAATATCAAAGGCTTACTGATTTTTATGATTCCAAAGTGCTGCTTCTAATAGTTTGAAAATAGGCATTAAAAAAGTGAAAAAATAATGGTCACAGTTTCTGACGGATAATAAAAGACAAGATAAAAATATACCCAGATGGCCTTCTGTATCCACGGGTTCCTCATCCAGTTTCAACAAACTGTGGATCAAAAATAGTTTTTGAAAAATTACATTGTTGCTGATATGTACTATGTAGTTAGGCCTGTGACAGTTGCATCTGTATTAAACCTGTACAGACATTTTTTGTCATTATTCCCTAAACAATACAGTATAACAACTATTTACACAACATTTGCATTGTGTTAGGTATTATAAGTAATCTAGAGATGATTTAAAGGATACAGAAGGCTGTCCATAGATTATATTAAATACTATGTCATTTTATATAAGGGACGTGAGCATCAGCGAAATTTGGTCTCCACGGGAGTCCTGGAACCAATGTCTTGTAGATGCCAAGGGACAACTATAAAAATAATTGACTAAAAAGGTTAATGAAAACAGTCATCTCTCCTGTTAGGAAGAACCAAAATCATAAGTAATTATGCACTCACTTTGAGTGTGAGTGGAAAAAAGGGAAGATTAGCAATTACTATACAACTTTAAGCGAAATCAAACATTTTCATAACATGTAAGAGTTTATAAAACCAAATTATTTTCATTCTCCAATTTAATACCTAATTCTTTGTAAAAGTATTTTTACTTTCCCTTTTTAAAGAAGAGGGTAGTTACTTCAGCTCTGATAGATAAAGAGTTTGGAAGTTACCACATCTGTCCTTACAAAAAGAAAAAGCTGGAAAACAAACAAACAAACAAAAATCAATGACTTTTTTTCGGCCCATCAGAAAACTGAAGTCACAGGGCAAAGAGCCACCATGAAATTAAGAGAGACAGATACATCCACAAATATAACACACAAGATTTGCTTACCTGAAGCACAAGCTGCTGAGCACCCTAAGCTGGGAGGAACAGTAGGAACTCACTTCATCAGTAACACTGACTAATTCTTGGAGCACAGACTAGTGTGCAACTGAGAAAATCCAGAGGCAACAGGCAGCGTGGGGTCCCATACTAACGTTAGCTTTCCCTAAAAAGTCCACTAGGTCCTTATGGCCAGAATTCAAGAATTATCCTCCTTGTGGGCCTGAAAGAGGGGAGAGAGAGCGGCCACTGTGTAAGCTTCCCAGCCTTCTCCCTAATAATGGTCTACCCTCCAGGGAGAGGATGTCACCAGTGGATAATACTGAAATCTTAGCCCAGCCAGGGTAAGGGGATTCCATCCCACTCTAGCCTGTTATAGTCTTCCTGACTCAACTGAGGGGATGGATATTCATAGTAAACAAGGGAGAGAGATTCAAGTCAATAGACTGGGAATGCTACAGCTAAGGAGAGCCGTAATGGGAAGGAGAGCTAAAGAAAGACTACTTTAGTGGAGAAAGAAACACTTGTAAAGGCTACACTCCTGACACAGGCTCCATGAGACATTGTTCCTTAATCAGAGATTCACAGAAGACTCCTCCTCCCCACATTTTACCACCATACCAACAGTGCTCCAGCCCAATAGCATAAATTACAGCTGCAAGATATAGGCCCTCCTGAAGAAGAAGTACAAAGCAAAGCCCAAAGCCAAGAAGAGAGACCAAAATAGGGACACTAGAAGAACTAGAAGTCCCTGGTACCTGTAAGTACAAAAAACATTGGCTGTATCCCAACTGTTAGCCAGATTAACATAAATCCTGACATTCATGGTCTATTTACCAGTTGCTATTACCCAATACAACACGTCCAATTTTCAACAAAAATTTACAAAGTATATCAAAAGACGTGAAACAACAAAGTCTGAAGAGACAAAGCATCATCAGAATGAGATTCCAATATGACATGGCTGTTGTAATTTTCATACAGGGAATGTAAAACAACTAAGATTAGCATATTAAGGGTCTAATGGATAAAGTAGCTAACATATAAGACAGATGTATAATATAAGCAGAAAGATGGAAACTATAAGAAATAATCAAAATAAAATCCTCATAAATCAAAAACATAATACCAGCAATGAATAATGCTTTTGACAGGTTTATCAGTAGATTCAACAGAGCTGAGGAAAGAATTAGTGAGCTCAAAGATAGGTCAATGTAAACTTCTCAAACTGAAAAAAACAAAACAAAAACAAAACAAAATCTATGAAGTAGTTAACTTTAACAATCTCATACAAAAGTAGACAGCTAGCTTTTAACCTCAGTTCCAGACTATCCAAATTCTACTACCTGTTTTTACCTTTAATTTTCTACTCTAGCATGTTAAGAATTATTATCTATCAAAAATAAACACAATGGACATAATATTTGAAATAATAATTTTTCTGAACATTTGATAATTGTCATAATTTTAAAATGAATTCATGGTTTCACGACTATTGAGATTCTAGCAAAATATCAATTTTATAAGTGATAAGAAATTTAAATCGATTTGTATTTTTTCCAGATTGACATTAGTAAAGAAGTACTCAAACACCCCTGATCACAGCAAAATTCCTCAAAACGAACAAGTAGCCAAAACAACAAAGAATCAACTAGCAAGCAATTGTAAGACTGTTGCAGGGGGACAAATTCATGAGCTAGGGCTACTGGATAATCTGTCAGAAACAGGCTCCTGATATTCTTACTGTGGACTGCCTGCCTGCAATCTGGAGCAGGAAGGATACTAATTCACATTAGTGTCAATTTTATTACCCAAGGAATCATCCAGATTAGAAGCATGCTTAACACATGGAAGTCACTGCATGAATATCTGTTTAACAATTGAACGTAACTCTGCAAAAGAAAGAGAGAGAGAGAGAGAGAGAGAGAGAGAGAGAGAGAGAGAGAGAGAGAGAGAGGAAAAAAAGAAAGAAAATACATCCAAAGCCATTATTTAGCTAATTAACAGAGATAAAAAGTCATGGTACCTGCCCTTGAATTGGTTATAGTGAAGTAAGAAGAGGATAATTGGGTGGCCAATGATGCTGTATTTTAAAGTACATAATGAGGCAGATCCTGAAATGTGAGAAAAACAAAACAAAACAAAACAAAAAAAAACACCCTGAAAACTGAAACCAACTGTATCACGGCTGGGCTGGAGTGACCCTGCCAGGAACAGGTGACAATACACAAAGGTGAAATCTCCATCTCTGTATCCCAGCTTTTCGGTCTTCCTTCAGTTCCCTCTATTGATAGAATCTACCAGGGATCCAGCTGACAAAGGAGAAATGGAACTTGCTGAGTCCCGGTCCCCATCACAAAGTAAAGGGTACGTTTGCGACTGAGAGACAATAGCTTCAAAACCAGCACAGTCCACCCCTTTGGTGAGTATTTAGCATCTACACACTCCCTTCTATTATATTTGATCTTTAAAACCGAACAAAAATGGCTTCTTTTAACCAGACGTAAACAATGATGCTGTCATCCTTTTCCAAAGCCCAAACACTCATCATGTCCACCTCTGGTGATATTCATGGTATCCATGTGTAAATGATAACTTGCTCCTCAAAAATATTAACAGTCCACTTCTAGTAACTTGAGGACTAAATTATAAAATGAAACACCAACAACATCCTTACATAACATAATGAGAAAAGGAGGGAAGAGGGGAGAAGGGAGAGGAGGGAGAAAGGGAGGGGAAGGAGGAGAGGGAAGAAGACAGAGATGAAGGCAGAGAAAAAGACAGTAAATGTAGACAACTAAATATATAACAAGCAAAAAAATATTCATAGCAACTAAAGTTCTCATTTCTGTAAGAAGTCACAAAGTCATAGTTTATGTTTACTTTTCCCTTCTGTTATCCATTTGCTCTAAGTCAGAACTTAAGGTACTCAGGGTTTTTACTTCATGGAGCGATTTATATCTTTATTATGGAATGTTGTGAATACTCAGTGGTTTTGACTTTTTATGCAAATTTTAATATTTGATTTAGAAGTAGGTAAGAAGTTCCTAAGAGAATACCCAGCATTTCAAATCTTGTTTTTCCTTCAGCCACGTACTGGATGGTTATGATGAGATGTCTGTTCAATTTGATGATTTTGTTAATGGAAAATCGAAAGAATTTGCTTTTGAATTTTTCACATTCTTTTCTTGTTCTGTAGTTACAGAAATAGGCTTAAGACAAGAACAACAAAATTTTTTTTAACCAATTAGGAACATGATATGGAAAGAAAAAAATCAAGCAGAGATCCTCCTCTTTGAATCAAACACAGCAACTTTTTTTCTTATATTGATTGAAATGCTATGTGTTTAAATAAACAAAGATCATTTTGTGCCTTTTCCACTTCTGTTCCAAAAGTGAGCCCAAAAGTGCTGACATGGTCTTTTTCTTTTTCTTCTTTTTAAACATGCTTTTATGTGACAGGTCAAAACTATAGGTTATAGAACAACATTCCAAAGAAATGAAAAAGTGAACTATATACAATTTCAGTGGCCTCTTGAGGCTTTTCAGAATTAATGTCAACTCAAGAATCCCGTCGGTACTTATTACCTCCATCACCCGTTGTTAAAACAAGCCCGCAATCTGCTTTCTTCTCTTCTTCGCTGCCCCAGAGAGATTGCTGTCACTGCACTTTCTATTCCCTCCTTCCTCACAGCGTTATGACTTTGAGGTCCAGAAAGGAGATGATTTACTTCTCTCAACCCCCAAGAAAATCACAACAAACTACTGTTGGAGCCAATCTCACAGAATAACAGTCCATCGTGTGTTCTACTGGCTGCCCCTGCACCGCGCAACAGTCAATCACCACAAATGGGCAGCACCCCTAAAGAGTGTTTTTACTTCATTTTTCTACCTTCATGGTTATATGAAGGTAGAATATATATATATATATATATATATATATATATATATATATGTATATGTATATGTATATATGACTTTATATCTTCTAAACGGCTAGTAAGGTGCTTTGTAAGATGTATGGATTCAATAAACAGTTGCTGATAAAAACTGAGTTAAAGTACTATAGGGTTAAGTGATTAAGTTAATTTTTTTTCTAATAATCTATTTATTTTATGTGTGGTGAGTTAAGTGGGAAAAGAGAGCTGAGATATAAAATCATGCAATTTTATAACCTTCTGTGAGAGCCACAATTAAAGTCACATATGTTCAATCCCTTCACACTGTACCTGGGTGTCAGTGTACTCCATACCTTTACACCTTGAAATGAGTCATTAAAAAAAAGATTTACAGAAAATGCTCACCTTTTATCTATGGTTGAGTTTTCAAAATTATTTCGCATTTTTCAGCTTAGATTCATGATGAAGAAAACATTCAAGTTTTGATTCAACATTTTGATTCTTTTAAAAATGCAAATTGATAATCCTATATAAAGTGAGAATTCACATCTTTTCTATAAAGCCATTAGATGATGACAAGTTTGAGTTGAGTTCCCTAAGAATAAGGAAGAATGAAAGTAGTTCATAGAAGCACATCAGTTGCTTGCTTTTTATTTTTTCTTAAGTAACCTGCCTGAAAGGGGTCCCTTTTCAAGAAATTTAGAGGAAGAAGTACACATTGCTGATGCATCAAGAAAGCCACTTCTTTTGCTTTTCTCAAGGGAATTTATTTGATAAAATTATGAATATGTACTCATGATATATCTGTAGAACTACCAATTTCATACGTGCCAGTTAGATGTTTTTCTTAATTTCTAGGTATAAATATTGAGCTGCCTGCTTTTTGAATCTTCCATAAACATTCAATAATGTGATTTTTTTTTAAGTCTTTTAAATGCTGTTTCTTCGTAACATTGAACAATAATCATTATTGCTTTTCAACAAACATTTCTGGTTTCCCTTCCAGGTCAACAACAAAATTGCACTTTCCTGTCCCCATACAATTTTCAGCGAATCTAATGGAGTAAAAGTGACTCATGTCACTCCTGGGCAGGAGCTTTAAGAACCAATGCATGAATGAATATGTGATACTGTAGTCCCCTTTTCCTAGATGCAGCCTCTTCCTCCCTGGGTCCTTTTGTAAGTATGGAGAGTAGAATTTCCTTCCAACTTGTTTTGGGAACATATAATTCGTAGAAAATACATTTTGATTGTATTTTGCAGCAGAAATTTGGAGGCTATTTTTTTCCAAGGCATAACCTGTAATACAATCTCTCCTAATAGGCACATGTAAAAGTCTTGTTTTCTTTGGAAAATGTTGACATGAAATGTGTAGTACCTGTTCTGTGTTCTATGCTCTAATCTTTGGTTAGAGAATGGAGGTATAAGGGATAAACAAGAAATGAAAGGACAGTGAGCTGGAGTAGGATTAGAAAAGGGAGAGATACTGGAGAAAATATAGTAGTAAATTGTGTTAACAACTACAGTAAAGTTAGTAAGAGCTTATGTGATCTATGTAATTTTGATGACTGGAAAAGCCTGATGTAATATTCAACCATAACCTCTAACCTCCTCTCATGCCCTAATGCTTTCTTCTTATATGACTGTTGTCACTGTGGATCCCTTCTGAACTTTTTAAAACCTTTTCATCTTAAAGACAGTGAGGAATTAGATTCACAAACACCTTACTTTGTAATATACATCTCAAGACTCCAAACCAAATCTGATGTTTGTAAGGTTACTAGCCATATAGAATGCAATGTCTTCTCAGGAGAAATGACTCGTGTTTATTTTGGATGTTTATACCAACTTGCATTCTCCTGCAGGGAGAGAGGGAGAGAATTTGCTAGATTATAGCACATAAGAAAGCAATGCTCAATAGGAGAATAAAAGTCAAGTTGAAAAGAGATCTTTGCTGAAGCTGAATTCAGGATGGATTTGATGGACTTAAAAAACAGGGAACTGGTAATAAAATAACCCAAGGATTACAAAGAATTTTACATCTGGTAATCACTTTAGCACAGCAGGACTCCACCAGCATCTTTCATCTTCTCCCCATTCGATTTCTGTTTCTCAGGCTTGCCACTGCTAAAAGGCCACAGGAATGGCTTTTCTTGCAAGCCTTCCCATCTCCCAAATTAAATCACTACCCTTTACCCACAGTGCATCTAGTAAATATGTTTAGTTTCTAGTTTCTTCCCTTAAGATATTGTTTTTAGTTTTCTAACTCACTGAGTAAATGTTAAGTTATTGATTAAAATTAAAATTAAACAATATTATTTTTAAGCTGAAAGGCAGTAAATTATAAAGGTTAAAATAGCAGTCTCTTTTAACTGTGTTGAAACTGCAATTGAATATCAGCCTTACCACATGAAACACCTGCACTTTGAACAAGGACTTAAACTTTTTTTAAGCACTGAATTTAATGAATTTTTAATGTGTAAATACCACTTAGTTCAGGATACAGAGCATTTCCACATCCCAGAATGTTCCCTCATACCTCCTCCCAAGGGTAATCCCGTTATTATACAGGTTTCAAGTGTACAGTTCTATAATACATCATCTATATATCACATTGTATGGTCACCACCCAGAGTCAGTTCTCCTTCTATCACCATATGTTTTACCCCCTTTTCCTTCTTCTACCATCCCCATCCCCCCTGACCCTCGGGTAACCCCTAAACTGTTGTCTGTGTCTATGAGTTTTTGTTTGTTTGTTCGTCCTGTTCTTTTGTTGCTTTCAGTTTTGTATCCCATATATGAGTGAAGTCATATGGTTCTTGACTTTTTCTGTCTGGCTTATTTCACTTAGCATAATAATCTCAAGGTCCAGATGAGACTGCAGCCTTGATCAGCACCTTCACTGCAGCCTTGTAAATTCATAAGTAGAAAACCCAGCTAAGCCATGCCCAAATTCCTAATCCACAGAACTGTGAGATATTAAAAATGTTTTGTTCTATCTCACTAAATCTGTGGTAATTATTACTCAGAAACAATAGATAATCAATACATTATCTTCCACTTCCTTAATGATTGGCTAATGTGAAAGTCCATGCTGGAATGCCAACACTTGAATGCCTTGGTGATGTTTTGTACAAAACAAGAAATTAACTTTTCCTTTTTTCTTAGATACCATTGGAAATATATTATTCTAGCTTTAATTCCATTGATTTGTATTTGTTTTTGTGTTCACATATTATATTATTTCCTCTATAAAATAGAGATACTAAAAAAAATTAAAAAAAATAAAATAGAGATACTAGCATATATTTTGCTGAGTGTTGTGAGATGTGGCTATAAAACATTGCCTGGCAATCAATAAATGACAACGTCCTTCTGTAATATGATTTGCTTGAGGATAGGGACTTATGATATATTTGTCTTTATATCGTCAGCTCATGGCATGTATTATTTAATGAAAATTAGATCTCATTGGTTAGCTTACTTCATAATATTTTTTAAAAAGTGTTGACCTTTTTTCCTAAAGATTTTTATAATTTTCCTAGCCATGCACCTCCAAATTATAAGTCTGTAAGAAATATGGACTTTTATATAGGGACAGGGGTGTGAGGGCTTGCAAAAACAATACAAACTCTGTGTCTTTGACTATTTTACAATTATATTTCAGTAATATTTACATTAAATGGAACAAAACCATCTATGGCCTTATATAGCATGCCAAGAAAATTCCCTTATATTGCTATCCATATGAATGAAGAATGAAATACATAGCCATCTTTTGTTTTTTGCAAGCTTGGACCTGAACAAAATATATCAGTAACATATAGAAACGAGATGGGTTATAAGCAGTATGCTTTTCTAACTCTGTCTTTCTCTTTGTTTCTTGGCTTACTTCATTTCATCCATTGAATTCCCTAGTAGCTGAATATGAATAAAATGAAGGGACTAATAAGGATTAAATAGCAAGTATTGCAGAACACCAAATATATAAAAATTATAGAGGCTCCAACAATATGGATAACTACCATGTCATAAAATAAAATTCAAAGTGACATAAATCACCATTATTAAATGTATCATTGGTAACATGACTTAACAGTATATTTTTAGATCTATAGATAAAAATACAGATTCTGAAATCCAGAAACTATCTTTAGTGGCCAAGACTTTTAACTACAATAAATGTAGTGATGACACCATATTTTAACAGGTGGTTTGGGATAGTAATCCTTGAGATGAAGTAGTTTATCTCTACTGTTCTTCTTTTTATTGTTTATTCTTTTTCAAAATGAGCTAGAGTATTCATAACCATTCTGATTAGCCTGTTTTTTTCTTCAATATAATCATCAAACAGATTATGTGTACTGCCATTCCAGTTTTATTAGGTTCATTTTGTAATACTAAATTTTTGGTTCAAATTCTTTTATTGAAATCAGCAGCCTTATCATTTCATTTCATTCAAAAATAGAAAGACCATCATTTTACAGAGTTGGCAGCTTTTGTGCTTCAGAGATTCTGTAATTTAGTTGGCTACTCTGATAGGGTTATATTTCATGTATGCTGAATACACCCTTTATGCTTGTGTTACTCCTTAGAGAACTCACAGACAAAATAAAGTAGTTTATTGTATAAGAGATGGCAATTGCATTGACCATTAACCTCAATAACTTACAAAGGCTATAGAGAAGCTTATAAAACACTTTGTAGTCAAGTTTAAAGTGGTACAGGATGTTTGTTCAAGCTGAAGCACTGATATATAAAGGAAAGTCTTATATTCTCTTTCCTAGTGAATAGAACTGTCGTTTCAAATCAAG
This sequence comes from Rhinolophus ferrumequinum, assembly GCF_004115265.2. NCBI lineage: Eukaryota > Metazoa > Chordata > Mammalia > Chiroptera > Rhinolophidae > Rhinolophus > Rhinolophus ferrumequinum. The sequence goes on along the minus strand of NC_046293.1, from coordinate 68,817,943 downwards.
TGTATTTTGTATATGTATAGGAAAGTGAAAAAAGTATGCCTAGCATTGCCTAAGGGATTTTGGCTAACACATGTGACTGCAGTGTATGTGGAAACTATTTATATAACACAATATAGTATCAAATTTGAGTTCTAATTAGGATGTAAATAAATTTTATACAAATAGCAAATTGTCTCTGTTAAGATTTAATGCAACAATATTAAAAAGGCTTAGATACATGCATTCTTTATTTAACTGGAAAATCAGATAATTATTACCAAATAAATATATTATTTATACTTGTTCAGCATAAAATAAGAAACCATTTAAACTGTAATTTTCTTTGCACCACTAATATCCATTTAATTTTTTCTTTGCAAGCAAATGCATATATTATGTTCCAATTGATTTACAAGAAAAATTAATTGAAATTATATATTTTTAAATCACACTACTTTCTGTGTATATTATATTTGCATATTAACTTAGAATTTACTTTTAGAGCTATGGTAAAATAGTTTCAAAGCAAAACTTAAATAAGGCTTTAAACACTGATTAATAAATAAAACGCTATCGAAAGTAGATTTAATAGGAAATAAGCAGTTTGCAAATAGAGACTGTTAACTACTAGAAAACAAGAAACCACATATTCTCAAATGTGTTCTATACCATCACTATTTCTTTTTAATTCATATATATCAGTTTATACTCAGAGAAATAGAAGCTGAGTAACCTGATCGCTTTCTCACCAACATTCTGATTCTCTTATGTTTGGAAGGCATAGAATCATTTATATAATATAAACTTTATACTACTCTTTAGAAGGAAAAATTGAACTTGGCAATGAGCAAGATATAAAGGTACAGAGAGGCACATAGGTAAGTAAATAAATAAATAAATATTTTGCATAGTTTCCTAATGTATAATTCTCAAATCTAAACTACCTCAAAAATCTGAATAAATGTGACATTATAGCAAACAGGGAGCAAGAAATCAAATAAAAAAGTAATGTTATAGTTATCTTTAGTACATTTTAAAAGGGCATTGGTTTTAAAAACCTCCTTTCTGAATAAAGGACAAGATTTTGATACCAAGAATGGTTTCAAGTTGGAATATGAAGTTTAGCATAAAGTTAATTTGCTCAAAGTTCTCCATCATAGATGAATGATTGGACTATAAGAGCTATTCAATAATCAACAAAGAGATAACAAGAAATAAACTGTCTGTTCTAGCCTTATCCCTACACAGGAAAAAAGAAAGTTCCTATGAGATATACTCTTCCTTTATGAGGCTTTGAAGATTTAACATATAGTATCTGTATTGTAGAGAGAATTCCCCCCAAAAAGAAATAATTCAATGTATATTAATATCCATTGAAAGTTAAGCTCCATAATGACAAGATTTTTTGATGTTGTGGTTATTGATATTTATTGGCATATTCACACAGTATAAAACATTCCCTGCCACATGACAGGTGCTCAATAAACATTTAATGGATGACTGAATTTAGTTTCAAGTTAGGAAGACAGAGACTAGAAAACAACATATTTTTAGAAGGACACAATCACAATAAAACCTATTAAGATTGTCACAGAAAAAGCACCAGGAAACCTGTTTAAATCTAAAATAAAAACAAAAACAAAGATAATTTGCCAGTATTCAGCATTACATTTTTTTTTAAATGTCAGATAATAGAATTACTAGATAATAACAAAATAAGCATGTTTGGAATATTTAAAGCCTATGAAAGATGAAATTAAAATGTAAGAAAGAAATATCTAAACAAAAGAAAATTAGAAAACACCTACTAGAAAGTAAAAAAAATATAATCCGTGCAATTAAATTTGAAAAGGCTCCTGTAATGGTCATTTGGCAGAATCTTGCTGAGAACAAGGAGGCAAGCTTGACAAATGACTTCAAAAACTTATCAATAGGAATGCATTCATTGTAGATATAACAACTTAGTGAAAAATTAATTAAAGGCCGACTTCAGTTCAAGATCAGACATGTAAACAGCTTGGAAGTCACTCCTTCACCCTTATAAGAAAAAGCTGAAAAAGTGAAAATTAATGACTTTTATTGGACCCATCATATTGTAGAGGTCACCTAGCAAATCACCACTCTGAATTCTCTAGAAGCAGGTAAATGAAGAGTCAGAGACAGCTTACCTGTAGCAAAAGCCACTTGAGCCATAAAATAATCAGAAATTAAATGGTAATTAGACAAATTGCTGGAGGCTGACTATACACTAGCATGAAATTGGGAACTACTGGAGGCTTTTTTTTTTTTTTTTTGAAAGTGGGGTTAAATTTCCAGGAACCCTACCATAGTTTCATGGTAAACAGTAGACAGAGATTCCTTCTTGGTCTTGGTAGGAAAAGGGGCAGAGTAACCATTGTAAAATATACCTGAGCATATCTATAGGAAAGCCTACAATTCAGGATAAGAAGCTAGTAGAATTAATTCCCATCTGGGAGAGGAGAATTCTTCCCATTCTTATCCTCCCTAGACTTCTGTCTCACTTAAGGCTGGGGGAGGGGAAGCTATAAGACACTTGTGAAAGTCACAGTTTAGGGACACAGGCATAAAAGAATCAGATTTACTAAGATTAAATGTTTCCCTTCTCAGAGTTTACCACCACTCTAACAGGTCTCCAGTAATACAGATTGGTTAGAGCTGAAAGAGCTGCAAGACACAGACTCGCTGAGGAGGAAGACTTAGAGAAGACCAAAATCAACAGGAGAGACAAAAATAATTAGCCTAGAAAAAGTTAAACCTATGGTTCTTATAGCAACAACAAACACACCCAACTCCGAGTCAGATTAACATAAATCCTCACATTTAAGGGATACTTGCCTTAGTTCTTACTACCCAATACATCATGTCCAGCTTTCAACAACAGATTATCATAATTAAGTGAACCATTACTTAATGATAACAGGTCAATTCTACAGTGGACATCAAATCTTAAACATGTCTGTCCTTACCAACAAAACATCAAAGTATATGATTAACAAAAATCCTACAAGGAAATCTAAAGAACAAGAAAAAAACAGACAGACAAAATACAGCTTAAAGAGACAATGCAAGCTTCAGAACCAGATACAGATGTGACTCAGATATTGGAATTATCAGACTGGGAATTTAAAGTACTATAGTTAATAGGTTAAGGGCTTTAGTAGAAAAAGTAGACAATATGCAAGAAGAAACCAATATCATAAACAGAGAGATAGAAACTCTAAGAAACAATCAAAAGGAAATGTTAGAAATAAAAAAAAAAAAATGTTGTAACAGAAATGAAAAATGCGTTTGAAAGATTGTTAGTTTCCGCAGCCTGCCATAGCAAATTGTTTAAAATATGGCTGTTTAACACAGAAATTTATTCTACCACAGTTCAGGAGGTCAGATATCAAAATTAAGGTTCAAGAAGGTTGGTTCCTTTGTGGAAACTCTGAGGAAGAAATTATCTCATGCCTCTCTCCTAGGTTCTAGTGGTTGCCAGAAATCCTCGGTGTTCTTCAGCTTGTAGGCATATCTATTTAATTTTTGCCTCAATCTTCACATGGTCTTATTCTCTGTGTGTCCTTATATGTCTTTTTCTTTCACTTATAAGGATCTTCTTACTGGATTTAGGGGCCATCCTAATTCAATATGATCTCATCTTAATCCTTACCTTAATTGCATCTGCAATAAAAACTATTTACATATAAGAGCATATTCTGAAGTTCCAGTTTGAAATGATAAGAATTATGTTGGGCTGCTCTTCAAAAATTATAGAAGTATGATGTGAGTGGAGTGAAACATGTAAAGTGTTGGAAGAAAGAATCAACCAATAATTTTATATCTAGCAATATTATCCTTCAAAAGTGAAGGAGAAAAAAGCTTTCTAAGACAAACAAAAACTGAGGGAATTCAGCATAAGTAGACCTATCATGCAAGAAATGTTAAAATAAGCTTATAAGGAGAAGGGAAATTATATAGGTAAGAAACTAGGATTTACATAAAGAATGAAAAGAGCTTTAGGGAAGAAATAAATCAAGGTAAAATTAAATATTTTAGTTTTACTATTCTTAATTACTCCAAAAGATGATTGTTTAAACTGAAAATGGTAACAATGTAGTCTGGCATTATAGCACATGTAAGTAAAATGAATAAAAGCAATGTTATAAAGGATGGAAGGGGGAAATTAGGCAAACTGTATTATAAGGTATCCACACAACTCATGAAGCTATATAGTGTTCTTTTAAAAGTGAGCACAGATTAGTAAAAATTGTGTATTGTAAATTCTAGGGTACCAACTTTAAAAAAAAAAAAAAACTATAAAAAGCGAAACAGATTGAAAAAAATCAATAAACAGAAAAGTTACAGATATTGTAGCTATGAATCCACATATATTAATTATCACTTTAAATATAGATGGTTTAAATACAATAATTAAGAGAGATGTTATATAGTAGATTAAAATACACAGTTTCATCTTGTCTAGAGAACATCCACTTTAAATATAAAAATGCATGGGTTAAAAGTAAAAGATGAGAAAGATATACCATTATAACATTAACCAGAAGAAAGGCAGTGTAACCATATTAATTTTAGACAAGTGAAACTTTAAAATCAGAAGATTATCATAATTAAGTGAAGCATTACCTAATGATAACAGGTCAATTCTACAGTGGACATCAAATCTTAAACATGTCTGTCCTTACCAACAAAACATCAAAGTATCTGATTAAAAAGTGACAGAATTGCAAGAAGTAGACAAATCCACTATTATAATTCAAAGCTTCAACATACCTCTATCAGTAATTGACAGATCCATAGGCAGAAGATTATTAAGAACATAGTTAACCAGATCAACTCTATCAATCAACTTTATCTAATTGGCATTTATAGAACATTGCATTCAACAACAGCAGAAAGCACATTATTCCCAAGCTCACATGAAACATTCACCAAGGTAGACCATAATCTAGGCCCTAAAAGACACTTTACCAGACTTCAAAGAACAAAAATAATACAAAGAATGTTCTTAGACCACAATGCCATTAAAGTAAAAAAAAAAATTTAAATTTAAAAAAAAATAGCTAATCTCACATGTGGAGATTTAAAAAATACACTTCTAGATAGCATGTGGATCAAAGTCTGAAGGGAAATTAAAAAATACTCTCAATTAAGTGAAAATAAACTATAATTTATCAAAAAAATTGTACTTTGCAGTGAATAAATAAACAACAGTTTAATGAATACATGAATTCCTGTGGAATAAGTACGTGTGAAAGTGAAAACTCCAGCACTGAAAAATGTAATTGTGTAGAATACTTCATTCTCTACAAATGACTAATGAATAGTCAAGGCTTATATTAACTAGTCCTACTTTTTGAAATTATTAGGATTAGAATGGGATATAAAGTAAAAGCACTAGCTTTTGAGACAAAAATATTTTCCTCAATCATATTTAAATTAATATTTCCTTTCTCTATAAAGCAGAACAGTTTCTGTACTCCTAAAATTCTGAGGTGAGGTATATTTTCTTATTAATTTTCTTATTAATTAAAAATTTTAAGAAGTACTGCCACACACACAAACACAAAGGTACAAAACTACAATGTTGTTTTACATTTTAACATAAACTGTCATATTTTGCTACGTACAGCTTGAGTTTCAGTCACGGTAGTAGAATGTATATAAAAACTCCAAGAGCATCAAATTAAGAAGCTCTCAGCTATCTGTCTGTTATTTTTATTATCAGTATTATTATCATTATTACATTGTATTATATAAATACTTCCCTCAGGTTTGTTGCACTAATTGTCTCTCTATAGCAGCAGAATTATTTTTCCATCGTATATACTGTTCAAATTATTAATAAGCACTAACATCAGCCAACGGTTTTCTAGACTTTAAAATAAAAAGTGAGATCATGTGCCATGATATGAATCTTTTCTTCTGTAAACTCTTTACCTCTTTAAAACAAAGATTATCCAAATTCATCAAATGTTCCAATTTCATGAATCAAACTGATACTACATTTCTAAGTACCACTTTTCAAGGTTTTTTTCTTCTAAGATCCTTCATATAAAAATTGCATAAGCTCTACACAGAAGTAAAATCATAAAGAAAAATATAAATCTGCTTCTAGATTCATGTGTATTTATCATATTCCCACTGCAAGCATTCTTGCATCAGGTTGATCACTTTATTTCTAATAATCTTTTCTGCTAAGCTAAAGATCGTATGGATTTGGTCATTTTTATGCATTGATGCTCTCTAATTTAACAATTAGATAACAACCCTTCAAGAATATAGAGGTTAGACAAACATTATACAATATGCATAATAAAACTTTGTGCTATTATTTAAAATAAGCATTAACAGACTCTTGAAAAATATAATTTTGTATATGTTTCTCAAAGTGAGTCAGAAAAAAACAATACCAAATGTGTTCCAAATTCTCTGCAGGATTAATATAAGAGGCAGTATTGCATATAATGGATTAAGGTCAGAGAAGATTTGGTAATTTTACCCACAGCAAAAATATATGTATAATAGTTGTATACTATATAATACATATTTAATACATATTTACATATTGTTTTTTGCATACTTAAAGAATTATTTAAATATTTTACATATGAATATATGTATATAATACATAGAGGGTGAGAATTAACTTCTTACAATTACACATTGGACTTCAAAAATTTGAAGTTAATTTTTAATTTATTAAATATTTAAAAACATATTCAAAATCAGTATCCTATCATTAGAGTAGACATTTAATTTATGTTAATAAAAATTATGTTATGTTAATAAAATTTTTATGTTAATAAAAATTGTTATTGCTGCAAATATTATTGGCATATGATGAATAGTTTAGCAAAATTTGACTAAATATGACTAAAGTAAGAGCATTAATATTTTCTTCAAGTGCCACCCATTGAGAATGGGTTATTATAAGTATTTCAGTAAGGTTACATGTGGTCTTCCTTCCTTACTGATAAATATTCTTATTGCAAATGGAGTCAATAAAGATTAAACTTTCTTTATGGCTAGTGTCTAGTGGAAGATGAATTGTGTTTAGATTGTGAAACAATAGATACTCTGGTTATAATAAAACCTTTGAAAATTACTTAAAGGCCAAAGTGGAAAAAAAAAAATGATGAGGCCATAAGCTGTATCACTTTGATAAGCACTAAAAGGAGAAATCACAAAAGAGACATCTTGCTGTTTTTGCCTTTCTATTCCAAATGGAGAAATTCATTTTATGCCAATACGCATTGCAGAAACCTTACTCAGTTTCTCTGTTAATATGACAATTTCTATAACATTACCCACAATGCCTCACTTAGTGATTTTGTTTCAAAAACAGATTTAATTGAGCCTTGCTGAGCTGCATTAATGTGTCTGTTTAAATTGAGCAAACCTAATTATCTCACATGAAAGTTATGCCACCTCTGGTGCAACAAAGCTAATGCAATTAAAGTCAGCCAGATGTATTAATTGAGTATTGTAAACATGCATTCTATCTGGTAAAGAACAATTTATTATACATCAGAGACCGGACAGTTTGTAATATACCTACACCAACTAAAATATACCTTACTAATGCAATATTATTCCTGGTATAAAGATCCAAAAAACTCAGAATCAGCAGGCTACCATAAGATTTAGGGATAAATATCTAGGTGAATTTAAAATGTTTTATCTCATACATTTTTGTTCTATACTTTAAAAACTCAATTTTCTGAAGAATTCGTAAGTCATGGACTTTAGCTCTTCATATTCTTCTTTAAAAACACATTAAATCAGAATAAGCCATCATATCTGGTTTCTGGTTCCCCATGTAAGGAGCTTAGAAATTGCTGCTACATCCTCACAAATAAAAGCTAAACAGATAGAAAAGTCAATAACTTTTCAAAGATCTGTAAAGGAAGGAAAGACACAGGACAATGGCTACTCTAAGATTGGCAGGATAGACAAGTGAATACAGGGAGTCAGCTTACCAGAGCAGGACGAGTGCCAGGATAGGGAAGCATGAACTGTAATCAACAAATTACTGGTAGCTCAATTTAGAGAAGTTTGAGAATTAAAAACTCCAGAGGTACCCAGTCATAGAGAGGGGCCTCCACCGTTTTTTGAGGTTTACCTCAAGGAAGTTAATCAGATAGAGCAAATATCTGAGAAAAATCCCCTCTTGCTTCAGGCAGGATAAAAAGAAAAGGCACCATTTTGAAATACACCAGTGTGCTCTATTCTTCTTCACAGGGGATGGCCTCAGGAGGAGCTACTTAACCAGAGCCTAACCATCTGGCATCTTATCAGAGTCTTTCTCACCTGAGGGAAGAGAAATACCCAACTCCACCCCACTCTAACCATCCTGTCCCACCTATGGGGGAGAAACAAAAATACTAAAAAGTACTCGTGAAGTTCACAGTCCAGAGGCATAGACTCATTAAAAGACTGAGACCTAATCAGAGGACTATAGAACAATTTCTCTCCCCAACACTCGCCTCCACATTACTAAAGTCACCTTCCATCACTTGGTAGATCATGTTCAGCTATCAAGGAAAAAACTACAAGGCACATCAAAGGACAAAAAACAAACAAACACACAAACAAAAAACACAATTTGATGAAAGAGAGCAAGCATCAGAACCAGATATGGCAGGGATGTTGGTATTATCAGATGAGGAATTTAAAACAGCTACAATTAATATGCTAAGGACTCTAAGGGCTCTATTAAATAAAATAAATAATATGTAAGAAAGGATGGACAATGTAAGCAGAAATGTGGATATTCTAAGAAAAAATCAGAAAGCAATGCTTAAGATTAAAAACATTGTAATCAAAATGAAGAATGTCTTTAGTAGGCTTTTTAGTAGACTGGACACAGCTAAGAAAAGCACGTGAGCTTGAGGATATGTCAGTAGACACCTCCAAAAATGAAAAGCGGGGAGAACAAAGAATAAAAAAGAACAGGATATCCAAGGACTGCGGGGCAGTTACAAAAAATATAACATGAACATAATAGGAATACCAGGAGGAGGGAAAAAAAAAAGAAAAGAAACAGAAGAAATATTTGAATCAATAAGAAATGAATAATTCCCAAATTGATAACAGAAACCAAGATACAGATACTGGAAGCAAAGAGAACACCATGCAGGATAAATACCAAAACTACACCTATACATATCATTTTCAAACTACAGAAAATCAAGATAAAGAAAAATAAAATATTGAAATAACTTAAAGGAAAAACAAAATACCTTTTGTACAGAGGAATAAAGAAAAGGTTTTACCTGACTCCTACTCAGAAATCATGCAAGCAAGAAGAGATTGGAGTGAATATTTAAATAGTTGAGAGAAATAAAATACAACAACTTAGAATTCTATACCCTGCAAAATTATTCTTCAAAAATAAAAGAGTACTAAAGGACAGAGTTGAACTTAACTCTATCAATCAATGGGATATAACTGACATCTCTGGACTACTTTATCCAACAACAGCAGAATGCACATTCTTCTGAAGCTTATATGGAATATTCACCAAAATAGACCACATTCTCAGCTATAAAACACTCTTTAGTAAAATTAAAAGAACAGAAATCATACAATGTCTGCTCTAAGATCACAGTGGAATTACATAAACTCAATAACAGAAAGATAATTGGAAGATTACAAAATACATGGAGAATAAACAACACAATTCCAAATAACATGAGTCAAAGAAGAAATAAAAATAGAAATTTTAAAATATTTTTAACAAAATGATAATGAAAATGTAAATTATCACTATGTGTGAAGTGCAGTGAAAGCAGTGCTTAGAGGGATATTTGTAGCATTGAATGCAAATATTAGAAAAATATAGATTGCAAATTTATAATAAATAAATAAACTTAGAAATTTCTTTTAGCAAACAAGAAGAAAAATTAAACCCAAAATAAGCAGGAAAAAATAAGAATTAAAGCAGAATTAAAAGAAAGAATTAAAGAATTAAAGAAACCAATAAAATTGAAAACAGGAAATGAATAGAGAATATCCATAAAACCAAAAGCTGTTTCTTGAATAGACCAATAATAGCAATAAGCCTCTATCCCAGCTAAATAAGAAAAAGAGAAAACACAAATTACTAATATCAGAAATGAGAGAGGGACATCACTATATGTTCCATAAATATTAAAAGATAATAAAGGAATACTGTGAACAATTCTATGCTCACAGATTTGAGAACCTAGAGGAAACAGACCAATTCCTTGAAAGAAACAGTAGCTAAAACTCACACAAGTAGAAATAAGCTATCTAAATAGGGTGATATCTATACAGAAGTTGAGTCGATATTTAATAACTTTGCAGAACAGGAAGTATCAAGCCTAGATGGGTTCACTTTACATTCTACCAAACATTTAAGGAAGAAATTACTCCACTTCTCTACAAACTTTTTACAGAAGATAGAAGCAGGAGAAATACTTTCTAACCCAAATGAGACTTAACATTATCCTAATTTAAAAAACAAAACAAAACAAAACAGACACAGACATTACAAAAAAAACAGCAGATCATTATTTCTCATGAACACACATGCAAAAATCTTCAACAAAATAATAGCAAACCAAATCCTACAATGTATAAAGAGAATTACACATCATAACCAGGTAGGTTTTATTTCAGATATGTAAGGCTTGTTTATCATTTGAAAGTAAACTTTAATCTAAAAAATTAAAAAGTAAAAATAACTTCAAAGAAAATCAATTAATGTAATCCATCCCTTCAACAAGTTAAATAAGAAAATCACATGATCATATCAAATGCAGAAAAAGCATTTGATTAAACCCAACAACCATTTATGATAAAAATCCTCAGTAAACTCAGAATAGAGTAGAACTTCTTCAATTTGATAAAGAATATCTTCAGTAAATCTATAGCTAACATACTCAATGGTGAGCAATTTAAAGCTTTCCCACCAAGATTTGACAGAAGGCAAAGATGTCCCCTCTCACCACTCCCTTTGAACATTGTACTGGAAGTTCTAGCTAATGTAATAAGTAAAGAAAAGAGAAATGTAGATTGGGAAGGAAGAAATAAATATCTTATTTGTAGATAACATAGTCACCTATGTAGAAAATTCAAAATATTTGACGGAAAAACTCCTGGAACTAACAAGAGATGATACCAAAGTTTTAGGACGCTAGGTTAATATATAAACATCAGTTGCTTTCCTATATACCAACAGTAAACAAGTGGAATTTGAAATTAAAACCACAATATCATTTATATTGGCACCTCAAACAATGAAATACTTCAGCATAAATCTAAAAAACATGCACAAGATACATATGACAAATCACAAAACTGATGAATGAAATCAAAGAACTAAATGAATAAATGAAGAAATATTCTATAATATGTTCATGGGTAGGAAGACACAATATTGTCAAGATATCAGTTTTTTCCAATTTGATCTATAAATCCAGTGCAGTTCTAATCAAAACCCCAGCAAGTTATTTTGTGGATATTGACAAACTGATTCTAAAGTTTTGTGAAGAGAGTAAAATAACAAGAATAGCCAACACAATATTGAAGAACAAAGTTGAGTACTTATACTACCAGACTTCAAGACTTACTCCAGTGATCAGGATAGCATGATATTGCCGAAAGAATACACAAATAAATCCATGGAATAGAATAGAGAGCCTGAGAGCCACATAAATATAGTCAATGCATTCTGATAAAGGTGCAAAGGAAATACAATGCAAAAAAGTCTTTTCAACAAATAGTACTGGAACAATTGGACACCCACATGCAAAAACAAACAAAACAATGTATCTAGACAGAGACCTTATAGCTTCCATAAAAATTAACCAAAATGTATCGCGTAAAATGCAAAGCTATAAAATTCGTACAAGATAACATAGAAGAAAACCATGGGTATGGTGATGGCATTTTATTTTATTTTATTTATTTTTTTTATTTTATTTTTAATTTATTGGGGTGACAATTGTTAGTAAAATTACATAGATTTCAGGTGTGCAATTCTGTATCACATCATCCATAAATCACACTGTGTGTTCACCACCCAGAGTCAGCTCCCCTTCCATCACCATACATTTGATCCCCCTCACCCTCATCCCCCACCCCCCAACCCCTTTACCTTCTGGTAACCACCAAATTACGTTCCCCAGAATAAGTGAATGAACTAATCAGAAACAGTTTGGGAGACAATGAGGAAAAACTGAGGGTTGCTAGATGGGCGGGAGGGGTGGGGGGTGGGGAGGACGGTGAGGGGATTTGAGGGCAATCGGTGACCATAGGATGGCCACGGGTGATGGCATTTTAGATACAGCACCAAAAAATGCCCCTTGAAAGAAATAAATGATAACTTGACTTCATTAAAATTAAAAACTACTGTTCTGAAAAAGTCAAAGTCAAGAGAATGAGAAAAAAAGTCATAGAAGGGAAAAAGAACGTATTTCCAAAAGACACACCTGATAAAAGACTGTTATCCAAAATATACAAAAAACTCTTAAAATTTAGAAACAGTTAACTGAAAAAATAGAGAAATGCAAATGAAAATCACAATGTATATTTTTTCACCCATTAGCTACCGGCAGATTTAATATGTCTGACAATACCAAAGTTTTGTGAAGTTATGGGAAAGTAATTCGGTACACTATCCTTCAAATAGTGCATTCATGGAAAGTATGATAAATAGTGCATTCATGGAAAGTATGATATTATATTTCATTTAGGGACAGTCCAGTAAATTATAATTCTTAAAAATGTGTCTACCTCATAATACAGCATCTTGACTTTTAGGAATTCAAAGAAACATTTGGATCAGGATCTTAAACAAGTATATTTATTAGGCATTGTTTGAAACAGCAAAAGTTAGTAATCATCCAAAATGTCCATCAACAGGCAAATAGGCCAATAAAGTATAGTATATGTGTACTATGGAATGTTAAAAGAAATGAAGTAGATATGTGAAAATGGCTTGGACTCCAAATCATAAGGTGGAATGAAAAAGAAAACAGAATAAACTGAACAGTTTGTCCATATGTTAAAAAAACATATATTAAACATTAAGTATAAATAAAGCCTAATAAGTGTAAGACTATATTAATTGGTCTGAAATAATTCACCACAGATTTTTTTCCAGTCAGTATGGTGGAGTGTGTAAATGCTGTTCTCACCTCCTCTCATGACCACATCAAAATTACAACTAAACTACAAAATAACAATCACTGAGAAATCACCTGAAGTCTTGCTGAACTGAAGCCCTAGAACTACCAACATACAGAAAAAGCCACCTTAAGACTTGTAGGAGGGGCAGAAATGTGGAATGGGGTGGTCCTGCACCTGCATGCAACCATTAAATATTGAGAGGGCTATCTCGGCTTGGGAGGATCCCCCCACCCCCAGGACAAGCGGTCCCAGTGCCACACCAGACTTCCCTGTATAGGGTTCCAATGCTGGGGAGAGAAGTCCCCACATTTTCTGGTTGTGAAAACCAGTAGAGATTGTGGCTGACTGAAACAGAGGGCAGCTACACTCCAAGGCACTCCCCACTCCATTTGGGGGGACCGCGCACAGACTTACTTGTTGACAGACTCTGAGTTCCAGCGCTGGGGCAGCAGCTCGAAAGGCTAAAGGGACACACAGGGAGGAACTGAGCTCTCTGGCTTCATAGTGAGAACTGGAGGGGCAGATTTCTCCCAGATGTAGGAGCTCACAGAAGCCACTGTTTCTGTTGAGCCCTCCCCTTTCCCAGCATGCATGGGGTTAGTTCATTCACCTGGCCCTGGTGATTCTGAGACCCCATCCAACTTTCAGGCACACCCAAGCCACTTTCAGTGGGTTTTTCCTATAAACCACTTGCTTAGGCTCTGCTGCAGACTTTCTTAAAGTCTATCAAAGGTTCACAAAACACAAACAAGCAGCATCTGGCTTGAGTGTGTTCTGTTCCTCTGGCTGAGCCTCCCTAAGCCCAGCACTAGCAGCAGCTGGCCTTGTTTACGGCTTGGCGCCACAAGCACAGCACAGGTGGTAGCCATTGGTGGATTGCTTTGTGGTTCATGTCAGATAGGACACAGGCTTTGGCTGCACTTAGCCTGCAGGAAGTCCTCTCACAGGTGGACTTGCGTCTGCTATGCCCAGTGGCCAGTTTTGCTGCCTCCAAGGATGACACACCCAAGGGGCAAATTGAATAGGCACCAGAGCAAAGATAAAGCAAATCAGGCTCCATATGGTCATCCTGTTCACAACAGCTCCTTCACTGTAGTAAGGGCCAGTCCTCACAACCAATGGGCCCAAGGGTCATTCCCTCCCATTGACATGCAAATAGCAACCATGGCTCAAGTATAATAGGACGGCACGCATAACCCCTGCAATGGACACACCTGGAGCACCCAGCTCTGGTTACCAGGGAGATTGCACCAGTGGTCCCACAGGACACCTACTATGTAAGGTCACTCAACCAAGACCAGGAGATATAGCAGCCATACCTAATATATAGAAACAAACATAGAGAGGCAGCCAAAATGGGGATACACACACACACACACACACACACACACACACAAATAAATAAATAAATAAACCATGTCCCAAATAAAAGAACAGAACACAGCACCAGGAAAAGCTAAACAAAATGGAGACAAGCAACCTGCCAGATGCAGAGTTCAAAACATTGGTTATAAGGATGCTCAATGATCTCAGGAAAAGATGCAACAAAGAGATAGGAAACATAAAAGTGGAAATAGAAAACATAAGAAAGAAGCAGAGGATCGAATTAGCAATTTAAAAGATAAGGTAGCAGTAAACACCCCATTAGAAAAGCAAGAAGAAAAAAAGAATACAAAATGAGATGCTTTAAGGGACCTCTGGGACAATACCAAGCATACCAACATTTGCATCATTGGGGTACCAGAAGGAAAAGAGATAGAGCAAGAAATTGAAAACCTATTTGAACAAATAATGACAGAAACTTCCCTAAACTGGCAAAATAAATGGATATTCAAGCCCAGGAATTGCAGAGTCCCAAACAAGATGAACCCAAAGAGGTCCACACCAAGACACATCATAATTAAATGCCAAAGGTTAAAGACAAACAGAAACCTAAAAAGCAGCAAGAAAAAAGCAATTAGTTACTTACAAGGAAGATTTTCTAACACTGTCAGCTGATTTGTCAACAGAAATTTTGCAGGCCAGAAGGGATTGGCACAAAATGTTCAAAGATATGAAAAGCAAGGTCCTACAATCAAGATTACCCTACCCAGCAAAGCTATTTAGAATCGAAGGACAGATAAAGAGCTTCCCAGACAAAAATAAAGCTAAAGAAGTTCATCACCACCAAACCAGTATTACAAGGAATCTTAGAGGGACTTCTTTAAGAGAAAAGATAAGTAAATAAAAAATACGAATAGCAAAATGGCATAACTACATATCTATTAGCAATACTTTAATGTAAACAGATTGAATGCTCCAATCAAAAGACATATGGTGGATGAATGAGTAAGAAAACAAGACCCATACATATGTTATCTAAAAGAGATTTACTTTAGATCAAAACACACACAAAGACTGAAAGAAAGTGATGGAAAAAGTTATTTCATGAAAAAGGAAACAAACAAACAAACAAACAAAAAGTTGAGGTAGCAATACTTATACCAGACACAACAGACTTTAAAACAAAGGCTCTAACAACAGACAAAGAAGGATCCAGTAGTCCCGTTCTGGGTATTTAACTGAAGAAACCCAAAATGCTACTTCGAGGGGACATGTGCATTCATGAGTTGATTGCAACATTATTTACAATAACCAAGATATAAATGTAACCTTGGTGTCCCTGAATGGACGAATGGATAAAGAGAGGTGGTGCATACAATGGAATATACTCAGCCGTTAGAAAGAATGAAATCATGCCCTCTACAACAACATAGATGGACCAAGAAGGTATTGTGCTGAGTGTAGTAAGTCAGACAGCAAAAGACAAATGTCATATGATTTCACTTATAAGTGGAATCTAAAGAAAAAAGTAAACAAATGAAACAGAAACAGTTTCTTAGATACAGAAAACATTTTGATGGTTGCCAGATAAGAGTGAAGTTGGAGGTGGGTGAAAAAGGGGAAGGGATTAAAAACTACAAATCAGTTGTTACACAATATTCATGGGGATGTAGGTTATAGCATAAGAAATGTAGTCAATAATATTGTAATAACTATGGCTAGTGTCAGATGGGGTGTTAGATGGGCAGGGTGAAAAAGGTGAAGGGATTAAGAAATACAAATTTAAAGTTACAAAATAGTCAATGGGATATAAAGCATAGAAAATATAGACAACATGGTAGGAAGCATGTATAGTGTCAGGTGGTTACTAGACTAGTTAGGGGGATCACTTCTTAAATTATATAGAGGTCTAACTACTACGCTATACACTTGATATAATGTACAGCATATGGAATATAGTCAATAATATTGTGATAGAGTGGTATGGTGTTAGATGGTTGTTGGACTTACCATGGTGATCACTTCTTTAGGTATATAAATGTTGAATAACTATGGTGTACACCTGAAACAAATATAATATTGCATATTAGCTGTATTTTAATAAAAATCTTAAAATTAAAAAAAAAAATTCACCACAAACTCATGAATGAGCTTGTGTTTATGAAAAACACCTAAGTAGGTGTGTAAGAGGTTAGAGAAACTGACTACATAGGTAAATAAAAAAGTTGTCAAAGAGTACTTGGTTTCCATGCATGAGGAAGATAGTATGCATGTATTTTTTTGTTAGTTTTAGAATACATTATTCATAAGCAAATGACTAAAATAATGGACATAAAACTATTAATAGATGTTAATAGTAGATGATGAAAATTCATTTTATAATGTTTTATTTCTTTTTAATATATTTATTTTTCATTTCGAGATGTGTATACATTTTCAACTAGATGTGTATAAATTCACTGCTAAAAATTCTGAAACTTTACATTTTTAATACTTAAAAGTAAAACAAAGATCAAGCAATGACTTCAAAAACAAAATTTTGAATGTAACATATTTACATAATAACTGGAGTTAATATTTTGTAAGTAAATTGGAGTGCAGAGGAAATGGAAATCTTCCTCTTTACTGAATATGTCCCTGTATTATTTTTAACATGAGAGTGGATTCACATATAATATGTGTAACTAAAAATGCAATAAAACTATAACAGAGAAAAAAAAAAAAACTTTAAACTATGCCCCCCCAAAAAAGTATAAGAAATATACTCTAGACATGAGGATAATGTTTTCATTTTATTTTGTTTTATTTATTTTATTTTATTTTTTTTACCTATTTGCTATGTGAAGCCCTATTTCTGGCAATAAAAACTTAAGAAAGATAAAAGAGATAAACTTCATGACTAAAAATGCCCGATAAGCTAACATCAAATCCAATTGTTTATAAGCACATCTTTCCTTGTATAAAAAAGTGAGCTGAAAATAATTTTGCAAGTATCCTGATAAAGAGGACTACTTGTTTTGTACCAAATCTAGAAACCTGCATTTAAGAAACACCTCACCTGATATTTGAAACTCACTGATTTTGGACCTGAAAGTGAATGAATGGCATTACTTTCACAAAATCCTATGTCAATGTTGACAACAGTTGTAATCAGTTCTAATAGATGCCCTCTCAAGACAACATATATGCCAATGAATCAATTATAGGGTACTACATATGATCAATACTTGTTTCTACGGGTTTCATGATAAATGGATATACCTGTGATAAATAAATGAGGTAATTAATTTATAAACCAAATATAGTTGTATTATGTCTACACAAAATAAACAATGTCTTAGAAATGATAATATATAGTCTTTCATGTGGATAATAATTACATCCAAATTCATTTTGTTATTCACTCTATTCTTAATATGAATACAAACTATACTACTTACAAATAATTACTTTTCATCCTCAGTTCTACAGCAAAACTAGTTTCAAGTCATAAGTGGTAACTTCTTAAAAGTTTGTTTCCATATGGAATGTGAAATCATATCAAAAAGTTTTCATAGTCTATTTCATTACATTTTACATTTTGAATGAGTCTGATACCCATGTATAGTTTTGAACCTTGATGCTTTATTTGGAAAATGCAGATATACTAAATTATGCAGGTGTTCCAAAGATTGAGACATTTCTTACCAAATGCTATTAGCTATTTTCTTTGAAACGACAGGCTCTCACTGTTCACTTTAGAGAAAATTTCTGCCTGATACTCAATCTAAATAATTACAGTTTGTCTGTTTGTCTTTCTTTCTATTAAAACGGTGTTCTATGAACAAAGCAGCTAGTCAGCTTGCAACTTAAAAAGTTGTTTGTACCAGTGTTTTTCAGCAAAACAAGCATGGTAGGGTGATATGCAGCAGAGTGCTTCATGCACATTTCCCATTTTGTTACACAGGATATTAAATGAATATGCAAGGGATGAGTTTTAATAAAGTTAGTATTTTTAATGCTTCAACAGGGACATTTTAAAGTGAAATTAGTTTTCTTTTGTTTAATTGTGAGTGTATAGCAGTGAAAAATAGTACTAGTACCACTATGTTGATTCCTGCTGAAGACCCAGCATTTTTTACCTTCTATTGCTTTTGCACCATCAGTGCAAATGTTAACTCAGAGAAAAAGGTGAATAACATCACAGTATTACCATGAGAATAGTTTTGACCTCATGAATCTCTTGAAAGGGTCTCAGAGAACCCAAGTATTCTGCTGATTACACTTTGAGAAATCACTTCAATCCTAGAGGGCAGCACAATTAAGCTCCTGGCATTTGTTGCCTTGAGGTAATAATGCAGACAAAAAAATGTCCAGATCTCCAGTTTATAGGAGAATTGGGATTTTTTTTTTTTTAATATATAACAACACTTCTACAGTATTAATGGCAACTAATTGAACTTACATAGGAGGCTTGCCTTGGCCATCCACAAGATGAGTAGATCTCCACACCCACCCACCAGAATCTTACAAGTTTATATAAAGGCCTTAACTGGGTTCAGTCACAAATTAAGTTCAGAGAGGCTAAACAATACCTTACTCTCTTACAGCTACCTCCTTGAAATAGCTTCTGGCTATGGAAATAATGTGCAGAACGCACATTCCAAGGACAGGGGAAGGAAAGGGTTAAGACCCTCTGATTACCTGGGTCCAGTTTGCAGATCAACTGGCAGTCACATCCTCCTTATGACCTCCTCCAACAAAGTATAGTGCAGTACAGTTCACCCTTGAACAACACTGGGGTTAGTGGTGCTGAACCAGTCCAGTCAAGAATCTGTGTATAAATTTTTTTTTAATTAAATTTTATTGGGATGACAATTGTTAATAAAGTTACATAGGTTTCAGGTGTACAATTCTGTAACACATCATCTATATACCACATTGAGTGTTCACCACTCAGAGTCAGCAATATTTCCATCAACATATATTTGATCCCCCTTACCCTCATCTACCACCCCTCTCCCCCCTTACCATTTCGTTACCACTAAACTATTGTCTGTGTCTATGAGTTTTTGTTTCTTCATTTGTTTGTCTTGTTCTTTTGTTGTTTTCAGTTTTATATACCACATATCAGTGAAATCATGGTTTCCGACTTTTTCTGTCTGACTTATTTTGCTCAGCCTAATAATCTCGAGATTCATTCCTGTTGTCTCAAATGGTACTATTTCATATTTTTTATGGCAGAGTAGTATTTCTTTGTGTTTATATACCACATCTTTTTTATCCAATCATCTATCAAGGGACACTTTCGTTGTTTCCTTGTCTTGGCCACCATAAATAAAGCTGCAATGAACATTAGAGCACATATATCTTTACAGGTAAATGTTTTCAGATTTTCTGGGGTAGATACCTAGGATAGGCATTGCTGGGTCGTATGGTAATTCTATTCTTAATTTTTTGAGAAACCTCCACGCTGCCTTCCATAGCGGCTGTACCAATCTGCATTGCCACCAAAAGAGTATGAGGGTTCCTTTTTCTCCACAGCCTCTCCAACACTTGTTATTATTTGTCTTGTTGATGATACCGTGTATAATTTTTAACTCAAAAGTCAGCTCTTCTCATCCAGGGAGTCAACCAACCGCGGAATGAAAACTGTACTTTTGAGCCAGATCCTGGTTGGAAATATGAATTTGGGAAATTGCAGTTGGGAATGTGAAAGTAGTGTTTGATCCACAGTTGGCTGAAGCGGCCAATGTGAAACCGTCAGAGAGGAAGGACTATTTATTGAAAAAAGTCTGCGTATAAGTGGACCTGTACAGTTCAAACTGTGTTGTTCAAGAGTCAACTGTATTGTAAGACAAGTCGGGGTATTTGAAATAAGATTGGAATTAGTACCTGTGCGGGCACATATTAGCATTTTTATCATCTAAGGCAAATTGCTAATCCTTTATGCCTTGGTTGCTCAGGTTGTGTAATGGAAAGTGGATTGTAGAAAAAGATAAGTGATATTTCTTGAACTGCAGTTTTTATTTAATTCTCCCACCATCCTTATGAGATTTGCATTGTTTTAATCAATTTTTAGTTTGGGAAATGGTGGAGCAGAGTATAAATAAGAATTTTTAAGTGGCAGAGTCAAGACTTGAACAGAAATTTTGTCAGAGTTTTCTTAGACGTTGCCTAGAATTCTATAATACAAAAGAGTAACAAATGCTACAAAACTCCCATATAGTTCCTCTGCTATGTCTGTATTTCCACCTAAAATATGTATTCCTCAGTATTTCTTACTTAGTTGAATGCTTTTTCTGACTAAACTTATTACTCAGAGTTTCTCAGAAAATACCTCTCCTTTTAACTGAATTACTGTCCTTGAAATATGCTCTTTGGTATGTTTATAAGCACAGCTACCTTTGATCACAAAAAAAACAACTGTGTCATATTTATTCTCAAAGTGCTTCATTTCCATTAATTATTTCATGAAGAGTTTTTGCAGAAACAAAAATGTCTGAAAAATGACAATCTCTTTCCTCAGTTGCCTTTATGATCATTTACTAAGGTAACACAAAGCAAACCTAAACTAAAAATAATTTTCATTTTCCATATTTTTGTCTTTCTATAATCATCAGAAAATCACCTTACAATATTTGGGCATCAGACTACGTGGGAAAAAAAAGGATTTTTCTACAATTTATATTCATCTTCTACTCACAACATATGAATAGATGATGCTCTCTTGCACTATCTCAACCATGTATTTGCTCATTACCGTACTTCAGCAGTTTCCAAATATTTTCCTTTCAGAGTCCCTTTATACTCTTAAAATAATCAAAGGCTCCAAAGAGCTTTTGTTTATTTGAATTAGAAGTTTAGATATTTACTGTATGAGCAATTTAAATTCAGAACATTTAATCACACTTGTTTAGTAATTAATTTAAGCATATTAATAAAAAAGCATATGTTAACAAAAATAACACATTTTTATGAAAAATAAATGTACTTTTCCAAGATATTGTTTTACATTTTCAAAATCGTTGTTTTACATTTTGCAAATCTCTGTGGTACATGTATTAATAGAATTTGCCAGAGTTCTTAAAATGCCTATCTTCTTATATCTGCTCCTCTATTAACTTCTGACACTACCACATGCTATGTAGCTTCTAGAAAATCATACTGTATACTTGTTAAAAATTAGAGTAAAAAAAGCAAATTATAATTTGTTTTATTTGAACAGCTTTATTGAGATATAATTTACATACCACAAAGTTCATCTGTTTGAAGTGTTAGATTCAATATTTTGTAGTATACCTCATATTTACAAAACTATGAAATAATCACTATAATCTAATTTCGGAATATTTTCATCAATGCAAAAAGAAACCCTAAACCCATTACCTGTCCTTCTCCATTTTCTTCCCCACGGTAACTTGCAATCATTAATTTTTCTTTCTATCTCTACAGAATTGCCTATTCTGGATATTTTATATAAATATCATCCTAAGGATATATATGGCTTTTTGTAAATGGCTTCTTTCACTTATACTGTATTAGACGTTCATCCATGTTGCAACATGTGCCAGTATTTTATTCCTTTTTATTGACAAATAATATTCCATTTTGTGGATATACAGCCTTGTGTTTATTCAATAGTTGAAGAGTATTAGGGTTTTTCTTTTCCTACCTTTTGGCTATTATGAACAAGTCTGCTATAAACATTAGTGCACAAAATTTTGTTTAGACATGTTCTGCTTTATCTTAGATACATAGGAGTGATATCGCTGGGTTATTGGTAACTCTATGTATAATATTTTGAAGAACTGCCAAACTGTTTCCACAGTAGCTGCACTTTTTTACATTTCTACTCTTAATGTACGAAGGTTACAGTTTATCCACATTCTCACTAATACTTGTTATTGTCTATCTTTTTAAAAAATTTTAGCCAGTCTAGTGTGTGTGATATCTCATAGTTTTGATTTACATTCCCATAAAGACTAATGGTGTTGATCATCTTTTTATGTGTTTATTATCCATTCATATATCTTCTTTAGAGACATTCATATTTAAGTTCTTTGACCATTTTTCAGTTGGGTTGTTTTAGTTATTATTGAATTGTAAGAGTTCTTTAGACATTCTGAATATAAGTCCTTGTGATGGTTAATTTTATGTGATGGTGAATGAGTCACTAAGTCCAGATTTGGTCAAACATTATTCTAGGTGTTCCTGTGAAGGGGTTTACTGGATGAAATTAATATTTAAATTGGTGAACTTTGAGTACAGATTATTCTCCATACTATATATGGACCTCATTCAGTCAGATGAAGGCCATAAAGAAAGTAGACTGATCTTTCCTGACTAGAAGCCTTCTGCTAGCAGTCTGCCTTTTGGAAGAACTACAACACTTCTGTACGTCTCCAGCCTGCAAGCCTACTCTGCAGATTTTTAATTTTCCAACCTGCCACAATCACATGAGCCAATTCCTTAAAATAAATAAGTTTATCTATCCATCTATCTGTCTGTCTATCTAACTATCTATCTATCTATCTATCTATCTATCTATCTATCTATCTATCTATCTATCTATCATCTATCATGCATTTACACACACACACACACACATCCTGTTGGGTTTGTTTCTCTAGAGAAATCTGATGTATATTGCCTTTTATCAGATGTGTGATTTGCAAATATTTTTCTTCTGTCTCTGGGTTGTCTTTTCACTTTCTAAAATGGTGTTTTTTTGAAGCACAAATTTTATAAATTTTGTTTAACTTCCACTATGAATCTTCTCTTTAATTGTTTATGCTTTTTATGTCACATACAAGAAATCATTGCCTAGTCGAAGTTCATCCAGATTTACTCCTCTATTTTTTAAGAGTTTTACAATTTTAGCTCTTACATTTAGTTCTATGATCTACGTAGAATTAATCTTTGTGTATGGTGTGCGGTAGGTGTCCAGGTTCAGAATTTTGCATGTGTTATCCAATTGTCTTAGCAGCATTTGTTGAACCTAGTATTATTTTGAAAATATATTTCTCCTAACAAATTTACAGAAAGGGTCCACAAACTACTCTTTGAGAAGTTCTATCCTATTGCGAAGTATTATCATACTGTAGCAACCATTTTAATTGAAAACTTAGCATATCTAATCCATTTTAGCATAGTGCTGTGCAGCCTCATACCAGTAAAATATTTATTTTGCATTATCTTGGGTAAGAGAATTTAGCATAATGACCATGTGTAATGTCTTTTGGCAAAGAAGTGAATCCTTATGGATTTCCTAAATACAAGTTGAAACTTGTATTTTTTTCCCCCCTCAGAATTTCGGTCTTTAAATCAGAAATAAGATCAATTGACATTTTTTCTAAGAAAACATTACTGGTAAAAAAAAAAAATGTTTATGAACCTCCAGTTACGTAATCCTAGAATTATGTTAACATTGTAGTTTACTGCCCATTGTACTTCACGGTCTGTAATATGCATGAAAAATATTTTCTTATAGAATTGTACACTTGAAACCTATATTATTTTATAAATCAATGTCACCCCAATAAATTTAATAAAAATAATTTAAAGAAATTAAAAAATGTTTTCCTTAGAGACTTTCTTAGAGCCATATGAACTATAACCTCATTTCAGGCTTTTCAAAAACAAAAACAAAAAGCCTAATAAAATGGCATGAATAAAGCCACCAACTGTGAATATTTACATGACATATGAAACACTCAGATAGGTACTAAAATATACTTTATTTTAATTAAACCTGAGAATAATCTGTGCAGTCAGTGTTACCCATTAACAAAGAACAAAAGTAAGGTTTTAAGCTATCATTTCTAGAAAGCTCCTATACTAAGACTAAAATATTGAGCAGAGAATAATTCCAGCTAAAGATAACCCAAAAGTGAAAGAACTAAACTAAGAAGTGAGAAAAGACTCATTAATATGCTTTGTTCAAGTAAACTATGCTTAAAATTTTGATAAATGAAATAGGCTTTCTTATTAATATGAGGAAACATTTTCTGAGGTAGGGGCTTAGGGAAAATTGGAACTCTTGAAAACCAGAATGCCTTAGACTTCTATACGTTTTCTTTCCTATCACTGCTGATTACAAAGTATTTGCATGTAAATAGATGTTTTTTTTCTGTGTAATCAGCAGGCTATTCCTTCACTTTGCTATGCAAGCTCTCACCATGGATTCTTTTTACCTCAGTAATCAATTCAAATTTCACAGACACTGGACTATGACATCATCAAGTAATCCAAGATTAGAAACAGTCATGATCAAAAACTGGAAAACACTTTTTGTACAAATGTCTCAGCAATCTGCAATAATGGTCACTCTAAAAGTATGAGAAATTCTGAGATTTATGAGGCTTGGTCTACCATAAGTTGTGCAATCAGTATATTAATATTACTGTGTGGATCTGATGCCCTACCCAAGCCAAATAAGTGCACTATTACATTCAATTAATAGTTTATTCAAATTTAGCATTCCTCTTCAGACTGCTTATAGAACTTAACTGTACTCTCTTATGGAATTTATTTCTGGAAAAACATATATGTGTCAATCTCTTGCTCTAGTAAACTAGTGATACCATTTATCTGGTATAATTTAAGAGCAATTATTTTTTAACACCCCAGGGCATCTAGCTGAGTATCTGGCCCATAACAAGTGGTGACTAATTCCTTGCCCATTAAGTTAACAAAACTATATAATATCAAACAGCTCAATGGCTCAGCACAATTTAATGTGATACCTGTTTTCTCACATTAAAAAATGTAGAACCCATTAAAAGCTAGTTATTCCACAAACGTAAAATGTGCTTTCAGAAACAATGACAAAAAGTAGCTCTTTTGGCAAATCAACCTCATATGAATATCTTGAATATACAGCACCTTTTTTCTTCAATATGTAAGTAGAATTTTTCAGAAAATCCAGAATGAGGGCATTAGCATTCAAAAAAATAACCATTTAAAAATATTTCCAGTACTATAAAATAACAATGATTGTCAGATGAACAATATATGCTATAAAAATGAAACAATGATGGTAGCTTCCTATTTTTTAAGAAACCAAATTCTTATACTTGAGCAGCCTCAAAACAAAATATTATTTTAAATTACCTCCCACCAATTTTAAATGACCAGCTCTGATTCTTTTACCTTTGACTATCAATTCACATGTCCAACTGCTTACTTGACATCTTGACTTCAGTATATAATAGACATTTCAAATCTTAACAAAATACAGCATTCTTGATTTGTACCCAAATTTGTTGTCCTTCTAAAAAATAACTACCACTATAAACTCAGCTGTTCATGCCAAAACATAAGTGCTGTACTTTAATCTTCTCCGCTGTCTCATTTCTAGTCCACCCTAATATGCTATCGGTATAAGAAAAATACACATTCATATCACAATTCTATCCATTTCTTTATTTCTATTGCCAGTCTTTTAATTTGGTCACTGGGTTGAACTATATTGGGTAGTCTTAATTTTCTTTTGCTCATATGTATGTTACAAATTTTATGAAATAAGCATTTAATCATTTTAATGAAAATGTATATTAAATTATACCACTAAAAAAGAATACATAGATGCCTAACAGGAAAACAGGTATTTGCTAATGCACCTGTGAGTAATCACCGTGTTTGCCTGGGGAGTATCACCAGCTATAGACAAGTATTCTGAGTTTTAAAATTCGGTAGTGCCTCGGTTTTCGAACATCTCCGTTGATGAACATTTCGGTTTACGAATGCTATAAACCTGGAAGTACATGCTTCAGTTTTCGAACATGCCTTGGAAGTCGAAAATGTCACATGGCTTCTGCTAAGTGCAAGATCCTGAGGCCTAAGTGTCGGCTGTTTTCGAACATTTCAGAACTCAAACGGTCTTCCAGAATGGATTATGTTCGAAAACCGAGGTACCACTGTAAAACACTTTGAGTACATTATGTGTATCCAGGCCTGTAAGAGAAGTAGCTTCTTTGGATGTTTTAAAGTAAATCCTTTATACATCTTTTATTAAGATTCCTGGATTGCTGTGTAATTTACATGTAAAAAGAAAATGATTTATAGTCTTTATGAATGCTTGCATTCATCTTATTAAAAAATCTTAATTTTTGACAAAATCGGGTATTCTCTGCAGTTGGCTCTTGATCCTGTGATGAGAGACATTCCAACCTGAAAAGAAACCAGGCTTTGAACTCAGACAAACTGGGGACAAATATGACTACTATCAGGTAATATGTCTCTCTCTCCCCTTCTTTTCCATTCCCCTCCCTTCCCTCTTTTATCCCTTCCTTCTTCCCTTTCTACTTCCCTTCTTTTAATAAGTATTGACCTAGTACCTCATTATATGAAAAGCCCTATGCCAGGCAACAGAAACAAAGAGATCTCAAAAATTTCTAGTTTAGTAGAGAAATCAGACAGGGAACTATTCAGCATGCCAAGAAATAAATAAGATTAGCTCTGCCTATAAAATGTCAGAGAAAGCTTGAAAAGAAGAGGAAGCATTTGAGCTCAATTTGATCCACCAAAGGAGGTTATCTCCCTGTGATACATGACAGGACTTCATGAATTTTATTTTCTCAATTATTATTTTACTTAAGTAACTTGTTATCCTGGGAGATTTTCAATATTTCTTTCATGAAAACAAAATTTCATATTAAACCATGTTGTAGAAATTGAATGCAATATACATTTGTGTCTGTTTTAGGTAATGAGGGTGTAACAAATACTAATAACATAGGTGCCCCTGCGGTCTGAAAACTTACAGTCTCTCTTGTAAAAGGATGAGAAAACATACAAATAACTTCATTAGTTGGCTGACTGTAATACATTCTATTACAAAATCATAAATAGCACTATGGAAACGCATCAAAGACCAATTCCAACTGAAGGATCCAGGAAAGTTTTACTGAAAAGATGATAGATTTAGTTCTTGATATATTGGTTGTACTTTAGTGAGTATACATATGGGGAAAAATAAAATAATAAAAAGCAAACAGACAAACAAAAACTTGCTAGACCCTGAGTGCACATTGAAAAGAGTCATGGAAGTGAGCGTAAACTGAATATATTTTTATATGTTTGGTAGTAGGGCAAACGCAAGAGAAAAAAGTGAATCTAATTTTGTGGAGTCTGCAGCTTATGAAACCAGCGAAGGAATTCTTAAGAAAAAAAAATATTACAAATACAAATTAAGTATAAATGTAAATGTTTATTTAGGAAGAGACTGCAACAAATTATTCCATTTTTGAAAAAATGATAAATAACACTGTTAAAGAAAAATTACACTGGACATGTTAAAAACAGCAAGGAATACTCTATTCAAGACTATTGCAATAGGAAAGAGATTGAATTCAACTGCTAGAAAAAAAAGGCAGGAGGATATTTAATCTCTGGGATGAGTCAATGAAAAAGTACTGGAAGACTTTAGTGGGGATGTGGGGACAGAACCAGGAGTGCAGTTTCCAGGCTCTCGCCCTAACGTGGAAAGGTGCTCACTTGGGTAGTAAATGACCATCAACTGTGATTGCATGGCCATCAGCTGTGGCTAGTTGGCCGTCAGCTGTAACCAGTGAGCTATTGGCCACTAATATAGCTGCTATGGCTACACTAGCAGCAAATGGGGGCTAGCAAGAAGACGGTGGCTGAGCTAGCAAGCGCGGATTGCAGTTAGCATGGCGGATTGCAACTAGCAAGTGAGGTTGGTTGACAGAGAAGTGGATGGCAGGTTGTGGATAGTATGGCTCCTGCTTCCTGTGTCTCCAACACAGCTGCCAGTGAAACAATAGTGGTATGACTCCCCTATCTATTGCTCCACGGGTGTTCCTTTTTGGCCTCACCATATCTTGCATTCTTATGTGGGGAGCGGGAGCTGAGACCCCGCATGACACCCTGCTTGACAGGGGAAAAGATAGGTCAGCATGATAGGCCAATGTGTTTGCTAATTGTTGCTTATGGAAGTGAGGTACCTTCTATCCCATAGAGTCAGGGAGACAGGCACCCTTTGTTTTTATATTTCAAAGGACTGGCTCCCATTTTTCTCTTGAGAAAGACATTCTGGATATGCAGGAGTTACATTCAAAGAAGTGGAGAAAGAATTTACAGTTGCAAGTTTTCTAAAGTAAATGTCCTGTGAAAAGGGAGGTCAGAGGACCCCTCCCCACCACAACCAAGAGATTCCTTTTCTAAATGCTCTAAGAAAAACAAAACAAAACAAACAAAAAAAAAAAAAAAAAAAACACAGAGGAAAAATCCAGTCTAAAGTTTACTTAAGCTCAGGGAAATGTTAAAGCCAATTTAGGCATCACAAAATCATCATATCCAGAAAGATAAATTAACGTTTATTTTAGTTAAATATCTTACACGTGTATATTATCTTTTCTATAAGCATTAGCTGCATTATCTTTGATTATGTCTTCATCTGGCAACGATTTTGTGATATCACTTCTTGTAGAAAGAATTTAGCTTTCTTTCTAGCAAGGTTAAATAATATAAATTATTATTAATAGTTTAAGATAATTTATCTCAGGTTTGCAACTCATTGACAATGCCAAGGAAATTTTAGGATGGTTTCCAAATTTAAATTGCTGTGAAACTCCTTTCATATGTGAGCTGTAAAATTTCAGAGAATTAAAGGTTTCTTGTACAATCACTAATCTTCTGAACTGACAACTTTCATTCAAAAACTTGCCAACAATATCCTTGTTGTAGTTGTATACAATATGAGTTTTATGTCTTTTTTTTTTCAATGTCAGTATTTCATACAGTATGAACCAAAAAAAGCTAGTAAAGAATCTGTACAGTATGATTAGGCAAGGCCAACTGAGGCCAGTAGAAAAGTGTGGTCTGGAAGCGTTCACTCTGGCTATTTTGGGGTGCATAGCCTGAGTACCAGTTTGCAGAAAAGTGATAAAATATAATGTAAACTGGACAGAAAAGGACTAGGCATAGTTGGTTCATGACAGAAATGCTTATGGTATGTTCATAAAGCAAAACAAACAAACAAACAAAATCTCTCTACTTTTGAAGTTAATAAGCTTCAGAACTGAACATCATCTGGCTATTTATGTAAGGACAGTAATCTCTTTTATTTAGGGTTGTTTTTTTCCCCCATAATATTAATCAATTGCCAACTTGAAATGATGACTCTGGAAATTTCTTTTAAGAGGACTAATTTTGTAACTGAAAAAATTCTTTAAAAACCTAATGCTAGAGAAATTGTTACAAATATATGCAGGGCAGATAATATTCTTGCCTTGCAAAGCAAATAGAAGAAAATGAATCAAATAGAAGAGAAAGGAAAAGTTAATTGAAAGCTAATCTAGGAGTTGAACAGAAATCCATTATTACCACCTCTATAGCTATGTCTTTACATATGTATAGGGCAAAATTCTCAAGAACAGTATAAAGCAAAATGTTCATTACATGCCAGCTGAAGTAAGTACCATTTCAGTGCTTGAATGGATAAAATGCTGCAAATGGAACACAGCTGGAGAAGACTCACAGAAAGACTTAAAATAGTATAAAGAAAGGGCCTTTAATGTCACTGAGGTAATTACTTTTCTCATGACATAAATGCTGTACTTTACTAGAAGGGGAGGTTGACACTTTTTGTCTTGTTCATCGTCGAAACATGATTTATCAGTTAAATCAGTTAACCATGATTTATTCAGAGAAAGAAATACTTCACTTTTCCATTTAAAGTGAGTGTACTCGTCTGTGAATATATTGAAATTCATAAAAACTTGGAAATAATTAAAGTTCAGTTTGCCTTTCTTCTGTAAACAAGCCGCTCAATGGGGAAATAAGCGACCGGCTAAGAGTGAAATGCCATCACATTTGTATGAAGACATACACTTTCAGAAATATGAAAGTATTTTAACCATATCCAAATTCATTATGGTTTCCGTTATCAAATCTACATAGCTTATGTTATAATTTTACTATTATAAGGAAAATTAAAATCATTCTTTTCTAAACTATGTTCATTTATAAAAGAAACTGCATTTCTAATCAAATAGGGAATAAGCTCCTCAAATATGTAAAAGAAATCTGGCTTTAGGTTAGTATGAACCCTTGGTATTCACTGGATGTTCTGGTCTTCAAGTATATTCTTCCCCTGTTAGTTTGAGGTAGTTTATAAGTTTATTCAGGAAGAGTTTAGGTCTGTCACTTTTGTTTTACATTACAGAGCTCATTTTCCTTTCAAGTGCACAGAATCTAGAATATTAATAATGTTTTTGCAAGTTAAGATGATTTACAGTATAAAATTAATTGAAATCACATATTACATAAAAAGATATCAAATGTAAATCAAATTCATCCAAATCCTTCACAACAGAATGTACAATCAAGTAGTAAGAATACCATTGAGTCTATGCATTGATACAATATTCCTGGAGGGCCAATTTGGCTCCATATATTGACAATTAAAATGTATTTACTTTGTATCTAGCAATCTTATTTCTACGGTATGAATGTATCATGAGGCAATAATTAGATGCACTAACTAAATATTTGTACAGGATTCTTCATGCCAACATTTTAAATATACCAAAATATTGAATAAAACAGAACTGTTAAACAATGGTGAATCTTCCAAAATGTGGTAATAGTTGGCAATAATTACAAATGTTTTTAATGATCTATTGAAAATATATCCATTATACTTAAACTCTTGGTTATACATAAATTATAAAATGTTGTTTCATTAACTCATTTGTTGAATATGTTTTAAATACACATAGAAAATATCTTAAAATAACATAAATCACAATATTCACCAGTGGTTAATATCTTATTTAATGCTAAAACACAAATTCATTTCTAAGCACATAATGTGCGCTACAAAATATTTGTGACTAAATAAATAAATCAATAAATACAAGAATGCAAAAAGAATGTGTGTTCTCACCCATAATGTTAAACATTTTTACTGACATTCTTGCAAATGCAGTAAGTTCAGGAAAAAGAAAAAGAAAGAAAAACAAATATTAGAAAGGAGAAGAAAACTATAATTTTGTGCAAACTATAGTATTTCATACAAAGAAAACACAAGAGAATTAATTTAACAAAATATGTTTACATTTTAAAGAATGTGGCAAAGATTCAATTTATGAGAATGTATAGCCTTGTATGTAATACAAATTATATACAAATAGTACATATAGCAGTAAGAGAAAAATGAAAGAAAAAATGCTTACATGCAAAATGGTAATAAAATAAAGAATGGAATACTAGAAATATATCTAACAAGTTGTTTCTAGGACTTATATAATTGGAAACAAAATTTTCTTAAAATACATAAATGAAAATGAACAAATTAAGCAGTCTTTCATTATTAGGAATGGGAAGAAACTATTTAAATATATCAATTCTCCTCAAACTGATCAAGACATTTAAGATACTTCTAAAAATATTTCCAATGATGATTTATTTTTGGATTTGAAAAATTAGATCAATATCAAGTAAACAAGTCAAAATAGTAAAAGACAATTTAGAACAGAAAGATAATCAATGGGACCTTAATTAGATAATGAATTATATTTTAAATCAAAACTTATTTTTAAAAGCACAGTGCAAAGGCAAGAGTAGGCAGATAGATGAATAAAGAGAACATATAGAGATCCAATTAGTATAAAATGTGGTATGTAATAGAAGTCAGCATTTTTAATATTAGAGAGCTGATGGATTAGTTAATAAATTGTATTGAGATAGCAATTTTTAAAAATGTAAGGCTAAATTATTCTACACCTTATATCACAAGAAATTCCAAATGGATGAACCAAAAAAAATAAATAAATAAATAAACTGAAACATCACAGGAAGAAAATATAAATTTCTTTTTTTGGTAATTTCACTAACCATTGTCACCCCAATAAATTTAATTTTTTTAAAAAAGGACATTAGGAAAAAACTAAAGAAATCTGAATAAAGTATGGACTTCAATTAATAATAATGTAAAAAAACAAACTACAATACTAATTTTAAAAAAGAAATAAAAGCATTCAAATACCAGTTAACAATTTGCATTGTTTATATTGCCGTCTGCTTGTTTTCTTTATTCACATACATAAATTAACATAATGGTAATTGTATTATTATTTTAGTGAATTATTTTAGTGAATAAATGGATAATCTACATACCACTGGAGCCAAAATAGAATATTTAACATAACAGAGGAGGTAAAAAGTACTTTTTTTTACATCAGAATAAATATATTGTTGAATAGCAGTAAAAACAAAACAAAACAAAACAAGAAAACCAGAAAACAAAACTTCAAAAGCTAAAATGAAAACAATAAGCTAGTATATGGAAAGGTAACATCATGCTGGAACTGGCTTCCACTGGCTCACAAGTGTTGATTTTGCTCATCTTTTCCCAACTCTGCTTTCTTAAGTGATGTGAGGTTGAGAGTTTGACACGGGCCACAGGAGGATTATACCACAGAAACTGGCCAACATTACAGATCAAGGGCCACCCTCCCAAGCCAGCAGTTAAACCTTTACTGATATACTATTACATATACATTAAGATAAATCTGCATAGCATGTGAAGAGGAAGACAGAAAAACAGAAAATAGAGAAAGCCCGAATCATCAAATATTAAAATATTTAAGTGTGCCATTATTACATAGTGAAATTTATTTTGTGTTAATTATAAAAGAAAAAAAGAAGTAGCCTTTTTGTATTTCCTAAACATATATGACTTCTGTCATTACAGTAAGAAATAACAAAATTGTTTTAAAAAGTACATTTTTTAAATGTACTCTGTCTAGCCCAATTCACTCTACTTAAATTGTTAGATATAAGAAAACTATGTGTGTATATGCATATATATTTACAACAGTCATATTTGTAACAATGAACTATTAATGTGATCTGAGTGTAATGCACTGTGGTATTTGTTGATACAGAAAAACATTCATACTCTATGGTTAAGTGAAAGTAAGGCCAATTAAATATTTTCAGTTAAATATATTTGATTGATTATATGCCCTCATTGTACTTCCTTCCCCAAACTCCACTAATGACCATGGGAGAGTTTTAAAATTATAAAAACAAACAAACAAACAAAAAACCAAAACAAACAAACAAAAAAACATGAATAGAGAGAATAATGGAGTAAGAAGCTGGAATCCAGATCTACAAACAACTAATATAGTTGATTGTAAAATGAAAAAAATATAGGCTGGTATTAATAAGTCCAGAAAGACTCAGGAATTACAAGAATGATGGAATAAACTAAGAAACGAGTAAATAAGGTTTGGGGATGGATATAGTACAGGATAAAAATTAAGGAAATTCCCAGGTAAATAGTGAAAGAATATTGGAAGATGATGACTTCATGAGGAACCAATCCATACCAATCAAGACATAGGGATACAGGAGGGCGAAAAAAGAAAGATAGAATTGATTGAGTAATATATTATTAGGATGTGCTGAGAAGAGTTTTACACTTCAACAAAAATTGTGGCAATCAATTAATGAGAGATCCTTAAAAACTTTAGTTTATAGACATATTAG
Organism: Rhinolophus ferrumequinum; assembly: GCF_004115265.2. Taxonomy (NCBI): domain Eukaryota; kingdom Metazoa; phylum Chordata; class Mammalia; order Chiroptera; family Rhinolophidae; genus Rhinolophus; species Rhinolophus ferrumequinum. The sequence goes on along the minus strand of NC_046293.1, from coordinate 68,783,953 downwards.
AAAACTATTAACTTTGAGAAGACAAAGAAGTGTACAAAAAATGAAAGGAAATCCAATGAGTGCATTATTTGGCTGAGTGGAAATTAACTGATACAGAATCACAAGAATATAAATGCTGAATATTGGTCGAGCCAAATCTGACCATATTGATAGAATGGGCTAATATGGGAAGTATGTTGGGGGGCATATGTATATTGTGTATTTTGATGTATATGGAAGGTAAGAAAGCTAAATCTTCCTTTTCCATTATGGGATGCCAAAAGATAGTACCCAATATCAAAAAATAAACTGTTTGCATTAAAAAAACCCCAAACAAACAAACAAACAAACAAAAACGTTATCTAGAAAATAAAAAGCTAAATATAGCAGGTAAGGGTTGGGAGGGGTGAACAACTGAAAGACCTGAAAGTGGTTGCTTCTGTGAAATGAACAGAAAAGTGAGAAAAGGAGGCTAGTATTTATTCATACTAACTCTTGATGATCTAGTAGTCATTTAAAATCAAGAATTGTTTTAACTGTGATAAAAAAATTTAAAAACTAAATATTTTAAGTGATAAATGTGTAATATACTTTGCCATCATTGATGTGTCCAGATAACTGCCAAAGCCTCTGAACTGTTATCCTGCTTTTGCTCTTGCCTTTGAGTTTATTCTCAAAAAGGATCCACAGTAATTCTATAAATATATGTCAGACTATAACTCTCGAGTGGCTCCCAAGTTATTCAGAGTCAAGGTCAAGGAGTGCAGCATGGTTTACAAGGATCCAGTCACCTGTTACATCTCTGACCTCATCCCTACTACTTTCTCACTGGCTCCCTCTCCTCCAGTTATACTGGCCACTTTTATTATGTGCATGATACGCTTACACTTGGCACTTGTTCCTCCCCTGATAGTTACAGGTCTTCCTCCCTCACTCCCTCAGTTTAATTCTGTCACCTTCTCAGTGAGGTCCCCTCGCACCCCTTTTGTACTTTTTAGCACTGCCACCACTCTGGCACTCTTAACATCCCTTTCCTGCTTAATTTTTCTTCCTATCACTCAGCTTCTAACAAACAATACATTTCATCTGTTCATTATTTCCTTTCTCCTCCAAATAGAATGTAACCTCTATAAAAACAGGGATTTTTTTATTGCTTTATCTTCAGTGGCTAGAACAATGCCTGATATATAACAATTCAATAAATATTTATTTAAGCAGTAATAATTGCAAGATTTAGGAATAGCTATGTGTAAGAACAGAGTGATTCACCAATATATAAGAAGTAGTTATTTCTGTTTATTTCTGTTATAGAATCATAAGCATTTTTATTTTCTAATGTGTCTACAAACAACATATATGCATTTGTAATAAATGTTATATAAAAAATTAACATTAAAATGAATTTACATGAACAAATTCAGAAATGCTAAAAAGAGCACATATTGATCTAGGGCTTAGGCTGAATGTGAATCACAAATCAGGTAAGAAAAAGAAATAAAAGGCACCTGAATTGAGAATGAAGAAGGAAATTGTCACTTTTTGCAGATGACATGATGCTTTATATTGAAAACCCTAAAGACTCCACTAAAGAGCTATTAGAAACAATAAATGAATACAGTAAAGTTGCCAGCTACAAAATCAATGTACAAAAATCCATTGTATTCCTATATACTAACAATGAACACCCAAAAAAGGACACAATAATAATAACAATAATAAACAATTCCTTTTGCAATTGCAGCAAAAAGAAAAAAATACCTAGGAATAAACTTAACCAAGGATGTGAAGGACCTACACACTGAAAAAAATAAGACATTTTTAAAAGAAATTAAAGACACAAAGAAATGGAAAGACATTCCATGGTCATGGATTGGAAGAATCAACATAGTTAAAATGACCATATTACTCAAAGCAATATACAAATTTAATGCAACTCCCCTCAAAATCCCAATGGCATTTTAAAAAGAACAAATCATCAAATTTGCATGGAATCACAAAAGACCCAGAGTAGCCAAAGCAATCCTAAGAAAAAAGAATAATGCTGGAGGTATCACACTCCCTGACTTCAGCTTATACTGCAGAGCAACAATAGTGAAAACAGCATGTTATTGGCAGTAAAATAGACACACAGACCAATGGAACATGATTGAAAACCCAGAAATAAACCCACATAAATATGGATATATAATTTTTGACAAAGAAGCCAAAAACATACAGTGGAGAAAAGAAAGCCTCTTCAATAAGTGGTGCTGGGAGAATTGAAAAGCCACATGCAAGAGAACGAAACTAGACTGCTATCTGTCACCATGTACCAAAATCAACTCAAAATGGATCAAAGACATAAACATAAGACCTGAAACAATAAACTGCATAGAAGAAAACATAAGTACTAAACTTAAGGACCTTGGGTTCAAAGAAGATTTTAGGAATTTGACCTCAAAGGCAAGGGAAGTAAAAGCTAAAATAAATGAAGGGGACTATATCAAAGTAAAAAACTTCTGCACAGCAAAAGAAACCATCAACAAAACAGGCAACCAACCGAATGGGAGAAGATATTTGCAAACATAACCTTCAAGAAGAGACTAATATCTGAAATATATAAGGAACTCATACAAATCAACAATAAAAAGACAAACAATCCAATTAAAAAATGGGCAGAGGACCTGAATAGACATTTCTCCAAAGAGGACATATGGATGGCCAATATGAAAAGATGATCAACACCATTAACCATCAGAGAAAGGCAAATATAATAAAAACCATAATGAGCTATCACCTCCCTGGTTAGATGGCTGTTATCAAGACACATAATAACAAGTGTTGGAGAGGCTGTGGAGAAAAAGGAACCCTCATACACTGTTGGTGGGAATGCAGATTTGTGCAGCCGCTATGGAAGGCAGTGTGGAGGTTCCTCAAAAAATTAAGAATAGAATTAACATATGACCCAGCAATCCCTCTCCTGCGTATCTACCCCAAAAAAATCTGAAAACATTTATACGTAAAGATATACGTGCTCCAATGTTCACTGAAGCGTTATTTATGGTGGCCAAAACATGGAAACAACCAAAGTGTCCTTCAATAGATGATTGGATAAAGAAGATGTACTACATATACACAATGGAATACTACTCTGCCATAAGAAAAGATGAAATAGTGCCATTTGCAACAACATGGATGGATCCTGAGATTATTATGCTAAGTGAAATAAATCAGACAGAAAAAGTCAAGAACCATATGACTTCAGTGATATGTGGTATATAAAACTGAAAGCAACAAAGGAACAAGACAAAAAAATGAAGAAACAATAACTCATTGACACAGACAATAGCTTAGTGGTTACCAAAGGGGAAGGGGGAAGGGAGGGACATAGAAGGGAGCAAACAGGGTCAAATATATGGTGATGGAAGGAGAACTGACTCTGGGTGGTGAACACACAATGTGATATATAGATGATGTATTACAGAAATGTACACTTGAAATCTATGTAATTTCACTAACCATTGTCACCCCAATAAATTTAATTTTTTTAAAAAAGGACATTAGGAAAAAAACTAAAGAAATCTGAATAAAGTATGGACTTCAGTTAATAATAATGCAAAAAAAAAAAACTACAATAATTTTAAAAAAGAAATAAAAGCATTCTAATATCAGTTAACAATTTGCATTGTTTATATTGCCTTCTGCTTGTTTTCTTTATTCACATACATAAATTAACATAATGGTAATTGTATTATTATTTTAGTCACCACTTACTGATAGCTACCTATTTGCTAGGTCCTTAACTGAGTACTTTATGTACTCTCTATCACTTAATCCTCATAACATGATGTAGGCTCTATTACTTTGTACATTTATAGATGAAAATATTGAGTTTTAGAAAGGTGACTTTGCTTCCAAAAAAACTGCATTTTATTAATTCTAATTACTATATCATAATTAAATTTTCTTATTCATAAATCCACTTAGTTATGTGATATGTTTCAATTCATATGTCTAGATCCAGAATGCTTCACTCGCCCCCAAATCTGCTGCCCCAGCGCCTCCATCTATTTTATTTCCCTAGTAAATGTCAATGTATACTTAAGATTACTCAGGAAATAATCCTGGAGTCGCTCCTGATTCTTCTTTATTTCCACTGTCACAGCAATCACGTTGCCCCTAACATCAAAACACGTCTACAATTTAACCTCTTACAGCACTTCACTGAACCACCAGTGTCCAAGCAAGCCACCAAAATCTCTGGACCAAATTATGTCCTCGTTGAAGGTGGTCATCAAAAGGACGTGACACCAGCTTTATCGGGGAGCTGGATCCAGGCAATTGGAGGTTCCGACCAATATCCCTTGTACTTGGAAATTTGGTTCCACCCACCATTCCCATAGCCGGAGCCATTTCAAGGGTGCAACTTTTGGAAATGTAAAGCATTGCTGAGATCATCTGAACTGAATACATGACTGAACCCAGTTCAGGCCTCTATATAAACTTCTAAGATTCTGGTTGGCCAATGCGGAGATTTCATCTTGCAGTTGCCCAAATAAGCCACGTAAGTAAGTCCGCTTATTTGTTTGTTTATTTTTCAAGACAGTCATTCTGTTACCACAAGTCTCTCTCAAGTGGCCCTTTGGACCCTCACTTACTTCCCTCCCATTCCTACCTCCTCCTTAATGCTGGCAACCACTAATCTATTCTTTATTTCCATAATTGAGTTATTTCAAGAATGCTGTATAAGTGGAATCATACAGTATGTTACCTTTAGGATTTACTTTTTTTCCCCACAAACATAATTCCCTGGAGATTCATCCAAGATTTTGTGTGTATCAATAGTTTGTTCCTTTTTATTGCCGGGTAGTATTTCATGATATGGATGTACCATAAATTTGTTTAACTGTTCATTCATTGAAGACCATACGGGTGTTTGTTTGTTTTTCCAGTTTTTAGATATTATGTATGAATATTTGTGTACAGGTTTTTATGTGATCAGTTTTAATATCTCTGAGATAAATAAGTACCCACAAGTGCAATAGTGGGTGGCATGGTGGTTGCATATTCAGATTTATGAGAAACTGCTAAAATGCTGTCCAGGGTGGCTATAGATCATGCGGGGCGTCCTGCGGGGTCTCTGCTCCCGCTCCCCACATAAGAACGCAGGATGTGGCTAGGCCAAAAAGGAATACCCAGGAGCCATAGGTAGGGGAGTCATACCACTATAGTCTCACTGGAGGCTGGATTCACAGGAAGTGCGACCTGCTGTCCGCTTTTCCGCCAACTGACCAACTCTCCTCGACTCCCCTCGACTCCACTCCCCAACATAGCTGCGGCAGTTAGATTAGTGGCCAATGGCTCAATGGTTACAGCTGATGGCCAACTAGCCACAGCTGATGGCACCTGAGCCAGCACCTTTCCACATGAGGCCAAAAGCCTGGAAACTGCTCTCTGGGGCTCTGTCCCCAAACTATACCATTTCACATTTTCACATAAGTTATATGATTGATCTAGTCTTTCTGTATCATTGCTGGCATTTGGTGCTTCGCTGTTTTTTATTTTAGTGTGTGGTGATATCTCATTGTGGTTTTAATTTGCAGTTACTTACTGGCTAATGATGTGCTCTTTTTTACCATCTGTATTCCTTTCTGGTGAAATGTCTATACACATCTTTTCCCCATTTTCTAATTGGATTGTTTGTGTTTTTTACTCTTGATTTTTGAGTCATTTATAAATTCTAAATGCTAGTCTTTTATCAGCTATTTGGTTTGCAAATAATATCTCCAAGTCTACAGCTTATCTTTTCATCCTTCTAATGGGGTCTTTCATAGAACATTTTAAAACATTTTCCCCAGGTTTATTGAGATTTAATTGATACATTATATTGATAAGTTGAAAGTGTACAATGTGATGATTTTTTACATGTATATATTGCAAGCTTTTTTTGAACTTTGATGACATCCGATAGATCTGTTTGTTTTTTCTTTTTTTTCCTCCTTTATGGATAATGCTTTGGTGTTATATCTAAAAAGGCTCATGAATTATCCACTGGTTATGAGAATTTTCTTTTAAAATTTATACAATTTTACATATACATCTATGATTAATTTTGAGTTAAATTTTGTATATACTATGAGATTTAGATTGAGGTTAATTTTTGGGATATCCAATTGACCCAACACCAATTTTTGAACACGTTATCCTTTCTCCATTTACTTTTCCTTGCAACCTTCTTAAAAATCTTGGTGCTATTTTTTGGTGTGGGATCAGGTTCTATGTTTTCTATTCTGCTTCATTGATCTCTGTTTGTGATTTATCCCTTCATCAATACTATACTGTCTTAATTACTGTAGCTATATACTGAGTCATAAAATTGATTTATATGATTCCCTTAAGTTAACCCTTCCTTTTCAAAATTAATTTAGCTATTCTTGGCCTTCCTAAATAAATTTTAGAATCAGCTTTTCTATATCTAAAAAAAAAAAAAAAGTCTTATTGCAATTTTTACTGGAATTTTTTTAAATCTCTAGATTAGTTTGGGGGAGAATTGAATATGTAAGAATAAATATTCTAAGTGTCAATTTTCTTTTGCTTATTAAACCTGTCACCTACCAATCTGGAGTAGTCCACTTCTTTCTTCTGTTTCATCCTGACCTCCATGCATGAGGGCCAGTTTCAGATATTTTTTTTGAAAAAAATTGGATGACAAAAAATTCACAAAGCTATGCTAAATGGGAAGACAATATTTAAAACAACATATCTAGTTTTGTAAACTTCTTTATAAATACATGTATATGAATGGTGTCTGTGCACAGGTACATGTAAAATGCTATAAATATTTATGTATAACACGGACACAAAGCAAATGCAGTGAAATATAAGTGTAAAATAATGCATATTTGATATTCATTTTAAATATTAAAATGTCGTTTACAATGTTAATCACTGCTACTCCTGGAAAGACAAATTATAAATGTAGTTTATTTTTTTTCAATCAGCTTTTTGTATATATCTAAATGTTTTATAATGTATGACTAGCTTAAATTTCTCAATTTTTATAGTGTCTACGCATTATATTTCTAAGCAGATAAATGATATAAATTTGGTATATAAAGTTAAAAATTTTAGATTGAAATATGAAATACTCAATTTAACAAACAAGTATGTTATAACTAAAACATGTATTATATTACTGCGTGTTTTACATACTATATATCTATCTTAATTTTATGGTCTTGGTGAGACTACTGAAACTGAGAAATCGAGCAAAAAAAATAATTTGGATTGAGAATTTTTAAAATTATGATTTTTATATTTTCTGGTGTCATTGAATTAATGCAATCATAAAATTATGAATATATGACAAAAGTGAAAATGAAACATAAAATTTCTTTACAAGTTTTAGAAATTGGGCAGAAATTGTAAATAAATGCTATATATATAAATATATAAAATATATATAAATAAATGAATAAATATATATATATATATATATATATATATATATATACATATATACACACACATATATATGTGTTTGTATATAAAAGGCCCATGGTTTAAAAGAAGAAAGGCTGAGGTTCAGCCTCAGTGCTCTAATAGATAGCCAGGGGATTTGAGCCAAGTTGACTAAGCCTCATTTTCATTATCAGTAAATAAATTGGAAAATAAGCCCCACTTTACCCACTGCATATGGATGTTGTGAGGAAGAAGTAAAATAATGTGTGAAAGTTACTTGAAAATTATGTTATACAAACCTAAAAATCCTTGTTATTACAATGAAATTATGAACACAGGGAAGCAAAGACTACAATAAATTGATTATATCGAAAACTCGAAACAAATAAGTAGGGTATGAAGAAAGCTAAACACTAAATAAGCTAATTTTCCTTGTGCTTAACTAATATCTAATACTCATGTAAGCCTAATAGTCATTAACAAATTAGCTAACTTCCCCCTAATGCCTTGAAAAACACTCACAATTTGATCAAGAATTTCATTGGCAAATTTTCATTCCAGGGGTGCAAGCATGGTTCACCATATGCGAATTGATCAATGTGATACACCACATGAACAAAATAAAGGATAAAAATCATATGATCATATCAATAGATGAAGAAACAGCATTTGACAAGATACAACATTCATTTATGATTAAAATATTTAATAAAATGGGTGTAGAAGGAAAGTACCTCAACATAATAAAGGCCATATATGACAAACCCTCAGCTACTATCATTCTTGATGGTGAAAAACTAAATTATTTTTATTGTAGCATAATACATTATCAACTCAATTTAAGTCTGGAAATAAAGCTTCTTATATCTAGTCAGTTTAGAGAGGATTTAAATGACACCCATATTTATTCATAATTATAACTTCATTAAATTAATAATCTGCTAGTGTACACATATATAATGTATATACTTGGTATAATTGTAGTGAATATAACTGATGAAAAGTTGGTTCAAAAAGTTCATAATAATGAACAGGCAGTTAAGTAACATTTATCTCTGTCTCTTGGTGGAGCAAAATTGAAAAATTATCATTTTCCTTTGTCCACAAAAATCATGTGTGACTCTAACTTCCATGGGGACTAATCAGTGGTGTGGAGGAATGAACTTCCATCCTCTTGTATCTGGTGCTGCCTTCTCTTGCACTTGATCTTAGTTTCTTGGTTAACCTTTCTGGGCCCAACCTAACCCAAAACTCCTTCAGAGGCCCGAAATGACTTTAGTAGGGAATCATTTATCCTCTATATCCTATTTCAGACTTAATAGCCCTAATAATTTTGAGGGGCCTGAAGTAGTTTCTTTAATTTGTTCATGGTCAGTCAGGCACAAATCTATACACGGCTCATTTTCTGCATAATGAACGGACTCAGATTAAGATATCTAAATGCCCTAAGCATCACAAACATATAGAATTTTGTTTTGTGTAACATTAGAAAATAAACACTAACCTCCAAAATGAATTTAAACAAATACCATTTCATTCTCCCATGTATTTCTTAGCATGTTTTGAAATATCAACTACCACATTTTTGAAAAATATTTTCTAATTTTTATGCCAATTCTTAATTGGCATGCAAACAAGTGTTTACTGTAGCTAATAGGTAAAGCTACGTAAGTTACGTTAGACTCATTATATTTGTATTTCTATTTCATCATGCATCTCTCACCCTATCAACCTATGCATTTAAGCAAACTTATGCTGTGGCAACAATTATTAAAGAAAAACAAAAACCAAAAAAAAAACAACAAAACTTTGAACAGAATATGGAGAATCTAGATGCATACTTTTCCTCCCACAAACAAATCTTTTAAGACAGTCATTTGACTGATTGTCAAAATATTTAATTATGTTCTTTTTACACAGTAGTCATTGAATCCGTGTATTTTAATATAGAGACAGAAAGATTTCAGATTTAGATTTAATTTTTCCCACCGCATTTGTAGCCAAATTTATTTCTTCAGTCACAACTTTGTTTCTCTGAAAATGGAAATGTAAGAAAATATTGCCTAACCTTTACTTGTTTATTTTTAAGAGTTATACTATGTCCTTTGCTTTCAAGAGCCATATTAAGGGAAAAGGCACAAAAGATTATGACTATGCTATTCTTCTAGCTATAGAACCCACAAATCATTTAATAATACCTATAGTAAGATTTCTTGCTTTCAAAGCTTTAATTTTCTATACAAGTTAGATTTTAGATAATTAATTATGTATATCTGGTTGGGTCATGCTTTTTCTCTCTCTTTACTCTGTACTGTCCTGCAGAGAATTCATATAAGACATATATTCTGGAATGTTTTAATACCATGGAATTATTACATAGCTAATGTATTGAGTCAATTAAATGGGCACTGAGAAATATGTGCTATTACTTTCAATCTGTTCACTTTTCAACCAAAGAAAGAATGGGGAACAATTATCTGCAAAATACTTCCTAGCTGTCCTATAACTTATAAATTGAGAATAAACTTAGAATCAATCTTATATTTTCCCAAGCTATGAATTAGTTATCTAGCATAGTTTCAAATATTAAAAGCAAACTACTTCAACGTTTCCATTGGAAGCCATAATATCAAATATTGAATATGGATATATAAGCAATAACATCTTTTCTTGAAAGAATAAGAAAAAATTCAGCCAACTATATGAATCTGCTTCCAACACCTAATTTCATACTGATTTCATAATTCATACTGATTTCATAATTTCATAATTATAGCTAGTAATTATTGAGCTCCTATATGCTGGCCACAATGTTGTGTACTTTACCTTTGATCATTTTACTTAATGTTCATAAAAATCTGATAACAGTGTTGCTAGGTTGGATTATCCCCATTTTACAGATGAAGCGACTGATACTTGTAAAGATAAAATAGTTTGTTCAAGATCACTCAGGTCAGAAATAGGGTAGGTAGCTGGTTGTTCTAGAAGACCCTTTGTTAAATTCTACTGAATGTACCTGAATTATTCTTAACACATAATTTCCTGTGAGTTGGAGAGAGATATCAAATTGGTATGTTATTACAAAAGTTGTAATTCCCAGAAAAATTTACTGATCTCTCCAATATGGTAACCACTAGTTAATGTGCCTGTTAAACACTTGAAATTGAAATGTGTTTCAAGATTTCAAGTGAACACTTGAAGTTGAGACATGCTTTAAGTTATATGTACACTGGATTTCAAAGATTTAGTATGAAAAATAGTAAAACATATCAGCAATATATTTAAAATTTGATTACATGTTAAAGTAAAAATATTTTGGATGTATTAGATTAATTAAAATGTATTAGTAAAATTAATTAATATACTAGATATTTTGGTGGCTGTTTTTTGCTATTAAGTTGTTTTAAAGAACAAAATTTGAAGATCTAATTGGCTTTATTAGGCAATCAGGCAGCATCCAATCTCACAACTAGAAGGGCACTCAGAAGGGACTGTTCAAAAATGGTAAGTTTTTTATAGGAAGAAAGGTGGAGCAAGGGAGCTATTAACAAAACAAAAGGATTATTTTTTAGACCAGGACATCTTGTTTTGGTGGGAAAGGAAGACAAGGGGTTTTATCATGCAGTAGTCTCTTCTTTCTAAGGGGAATGGAGAGGGCCCAAGTGACAGATTACCTCACTGGTGTACACCAGAAAATTCCAGACTGGTTGATTAAGATTATATTTCTGAGAGAGTTTGAAACAGCAATTAGATCAGGTATTCAATCTAGTTTTGGTGTCATGGACATTAGCACAAGTGACACCATTTTGGGCCTGTTTGTCTTCTCTTTAACAGTTGGTTCATATATTTATTGTCTCTACATAGACTTTTGCTTTCTTATATCCATTTCGGTTTGTTTTGCATATCTTAAATTTCTTAAGAGCTGAAAATACGCCATATTTAATTTTTAATTCATCTGCTGATTTGAAATGTTCAAGACAGACTGGCACATGGCTCTGTGATAAACTGGTCTGTGGGTGGCAGTCACTTCCCTCCTTTATTTTTGGTGGTGGTAATCTCATAGTTATATTTGGACAAGCCCCCTTTTCTAAACAACCATGAGTAACCAATCGTAACAATCCCATTTTCCTGAACAGTGATTTGTTTATATATGGGCCAAAGATGCAGTGTAATAAAAGAAAAACAAAAGTTGAGAGGAAGTCTGCTGAGAGTATTCTGGAAAATGCACTTTTTTTTTTTTTTGATGAAAAGAGATTACTATGGGGGATGGAATTCCTCTTCATTGATTGCATACTTTGTTTGGATATGATGCCTGGAATTGTTACACTCTATTGTATCACAATGAGGATAGCTAAATTCACACACTATGGATGGAAGGAACCTGGGCTCCTGAAGTTATTTTCTTCCTTCTTCTTTATTTATTAATTATTAGTTATTTTCTTTATTCTTTATAGATCAATACATTGTCATACATTCCCAAAATGAAGATAAAGATTGAGGAGTTTTAGATGTTGATTAATATTATCCAAAAATGATAGTCAGAATTTACTGTAAACTGTTATTTTTTTAATGTAGGATCATCTCATTCAGAGATTTCCGTTATGCTAAATAATCAAATATTGTATAGTTTCTAAACACACTGCAACTCCTGACAATTTATAGATTGCAATTGCAACTAAGATGATAACTTTATGTATTTCATTGTATAGTTTCCTGATAATTATACATATTATATTTTTGTTGCGTTTCTCTGCCATTCAGTTTTGAGGGTTTTTTCTTTTACTTTTTACAGTTGTGCTTTTATATCTATGCTTTGAGTCTACTGAAATATTTATATGAATAAAATACATATTGGGAGGCTTAAAAATAATTAACTTTTATAACTATAATACAGAATGATATGATCCTAGGGTTGAAGGATTGTAGGTGATATTTACTCTAAAGTCCTCATTTTTATAATGAGTAAATTGTCACAGAGTAGACTATAGATCTTGTAGTAGCAATATTTGAATAAGAAAGCAGCTCCTGATATGCCCGACTTGAGTATTTTTTTTTTTTATAAAATAGTGACCTAAGTTTGACTATCCTCTTTTAGATTTCCCGGTCTACACAAACTCTAAGGTTACACACCCATGTTTAAGGATTCTGTGGTTAATTAAATGTGAACCATAGCCTCAAATCTATTCAATCCAGCTTCTGTGGCATTCATAACCTACCTAATCATATCAATCTGCTTCCACTAGATTAATTACGGAACAGTTCTCTTCTTTGCCTGGATTTCCTTCTCTTCCCGCATAGGCAGAACTTGTGGTGTGCTGAAGCTGGGTCCTAATGTTTTATATATTAGCATAATTCCTGATCCAGGGTCAGAAGATGGGAACACTTCTCAGGAAAGGTGAGCAGAGATATAGCAATAAGGATGAATACAGAATCTACCTGCAATTGTAATTAATAAGTGATGAAACTAAAATGAAGTAACTTTAACTCCCAACAGAAGTGGACTCTTGATTGAGAAAAGTTTGTGTTATAGGTGGCAATGATATACGTTTTCCAATGATCAGCTTAACTTATGTCCATTGAAAAGCTGAAGTATGTGTTTCGTTTCATAGGTTTCGATGTCTAACCCCCAACCCTTAATCATTCCCAGCCTGTGATTGTATTTTTGCTTCACATGCAAAGAATGTTAAGCTTCTTTTACTTATTTGTTATTAACAAAATACTATTTTACCTTTACAAAGTGAGCTTATAACATGTACAATATGAATACCCAACAAGACTGATATCAATATGGTAGCTTAAGAAGCAACAGTAAGTATTCCCCATTCCTCTGCTTTTATCGGAATCGCTTGCACAGATAACCTTATTGATTTAGGAACTCATGCATTACCCCAAAGTCACAATTCCAAGGCATTCACTGTAGACCACAATGAAGGACCTTCGGCCTGAAGCCAAGCCATAAAATACAAAACAGCATCCTAAATTGATCTCATTGCCTCTGTTCTTGTGTAACATCTAGTCTGCTCGTATACTATGACGTTAAGTTTCTAAGATCTCAAATGTAGTCCTGTCTTTTTTTGGTCTTTACCATATTTCAATTTTTTATTGGTTTCATAATAAAGCTCAAACTCCACATCATTAAATCCAAGGGCTTTCATAATCTGACCCCTATTAATAATTCCAGCATCATTTTTCAATAATTGCACTCCCTGAACTCTGTAACCTCTGCCAGTTTCAATGACTATTAGTTGTCTGACACCTCATGGCCTCTCACCTGAGATATTTGTGTACAATATCTGTAACAATTCCCCAATCCTGACTCTTCATGGTTATGGCCTATTCATTTTTCCAGACTCACGTGTGACAGCAATTCCTTCACAAATCCTTCCCTAAAATGATATACCCAAAATAGCTGTTCCTTTTATTTGTACTCAGAGCACCTTCTACTACTCACATAAACATCATACTTGTGCTGACGGGAGAGTTCATAAAATAGCCGTTTATTAGTTTTTAGGGAGAAAACTGGATATTTAAACATTTTGAAGATATTGTTATTATTTCTAATAGCATAGTCACCCTGAAAGGAGTTATTTGATGGATGGTTTTTAGTTGTGCATATGTGAGGCATGCAGACTAGGCTGAGAAGCCATCAAGTCAGAGGTTTTGCACTCGATCCTATTTTTATAAGTCAGTGCCTATGACACAAAAGTAGTTACAAATTTTGATTTCATGCTGAACATTTAAGACTCCATTATTCTGCAAGAAGGTTGTAATAAGACGGTTTTGGCATGATAAAACTTGCTCTTTCTTTTACCTCATTGTTAGAGGATTTTAAGCTTACTGGGATGGGGTGGCCAAAATCTTCATGCGATTCAGTGAATTCCCTGGGAGCAAAATTTTCAAGACTATTACACCACTTTCGAGATCCACTTTTATTAGATGGATTGAGGTGATCTGGAGAAGTGAGCCAGGATGACAAGTATAGGCCCAGAAGCTTCTAAAGGGGACTTCACTATAGAAGAGTCTGGATTGGTGTCACAGAGGATCGCTAAGAGCCAGCCTTTCTGGTACTATTTCATGAAGAGCATCGTACAGTGTATCAACATGTAAAACCTGGGAGTCTTGTATCATAAATTAAGACACTTTGGACTCTCAGGTCAATTTAGTTAAAGTGCAAACAGCAGCAAATGGCTCTGATAAGGGTCCTTCAAGTTTAAATTCCCACATGCGAATGCTAGATTTTTTTTCATGCGAAGTGAGAATAGATGGAATTCATTCTTTAAACAGGACAGACAGAAACAAAACACTCATATATGAAGAGTTTTAAGTCTTTAAGTCTGGGTTTCACGCCTGCTTTCAATGGCAGTCATAGGAGCTACACTCTTCCTTGTCCATCAAGGGGGCAATATCAGCTCTGGTTGCAGCAGCATGGTACGGGAAGCAGCTGGTCTGCATCAGCCCTTCATTTCTTGGTTTTATCTTGAAAATATATTTATTTTTCAATCGATCACATTTGTATCGATGTGAAAACAAAAAGATTTCTGATTTGTTTTTTATTTTTTTGAATCAAGCCTGTAAACATTTCTTAATAAAGAATTTTTTGAATTAGCTTTAAAATTTTTTCATTTACTTTTCTCTATAACAGTAGGGATCATCTTTGTCTTATTAATTGTTACATATGTGTTATTTAGACAGAGTCCGGACCTGAGTAGATGCACATAAATATCTGTGGAAACAGTGAAAGAATAGTGTAATATATTTTCTGGAATCTAAGATTGCCTTGGATTTTTTTAAGAGGCTACAATTAAATTATAGCTTTGATTAAAACGAAATGTAAATACTACCACATGAAATGCATTTATAAATTACGAAACATATATTCTCTTTAGAAAAAAAGTAAAAATATGTACATTGACAGTTTAAAAAACACACTAAATAATGTGGCTGAAGTAAAAAGTCCTAGTACATGGAGAAAATGGCATGAAAATGCAAGTCTTGTAACTTCTGTTCCAGAACTGAAAATATGATCCATCACTTACAAGTTTTATAAATTTTTAAAATCCCATTCACATCATCTCATTTTGATTTATAAACCAGAAAAAGAAATGTGAGTCACACGGGCCTATTTTAATAAAGCTTGTACACTTCTCTAGGTATATGGAAGTGAAAATATGATCTCCTTTAGTTTAGTAGATTCTGAATTCCCTAGTTGTTTTGTTGAACAGATTTGTTATCCAAAGAAATGTATACTTTTTAAACATAACACATATTTTAAAAATTATACTCAGAGATACGAACCAAGAACTTCTGGAGATGGTGTTTTCTTTCCCAGATTGTGGAACTGAAAGACTCTTTTCTGTATTTTGCAAAAGTTTCATGCAGAAATTATCAGGGCCCAAGTACTGGGGGACCTCAGTACACAGTACACTACTCCACAACTAGTATGCATCTAAATAAGTTACAATAATTACTTTCTCATAATGAAAGCATATTTTTACATAATGAAATTTCTGACCTTCTAAAAAAAGTTTTGTTGAACTTACTGTCCTTCATTCTTCAGTCATAGTAAATCATTCTGTTTTATATCATTGAAAAGCTTTCAACATGTATTCATATATTTGATCTCATTTTCTTTTCTCACAACACTCCTCCGTATTAGGCAGAAGAATAAAACAATGACTCTAAATCTTCTTATTCTAAATCTCAAGACCCAGATAACAAGCTATAATGCAGACACACTTTAGAAGAGATTATAAAGTGCCCTTCAAGACACATTGGTGAATGCTTAATTTTAAAATTATCTAACAGTGTGTGCTTTGAAAATTGTTTTTATTATAAAGTTTAAAATAATATTTAATTTATTTTAGGTTGTAGAATATGATATTACAATGAAGAGATGATTACTTCTTTTTAGAGAAATATTTTTAAATTCCTGAGATGGTGTCGTGGTTAGATGCAAGACAAATATTGGCTCAAATTCCAGCTACTTTATTTATTAGCTGCATGATTAAGGGGATTTAATTAATTCTTGAATTTTATCCCTCTTCATCAAAGGTGGTTAAAATAACTACAGTATTATAAGAATTACATGAGAGCACTTAGGCAAGGTTTTAGCTTATAACCCAACCCCTCAGCTATTATTCCTGGAACTCTGGCATTTCTTTTCTCTGTTTATGAGATATCATGACCATTTAGCTTGACATAAATTTTGAAATAAAAAATAATAAAGCCTGAGTATCTGAGTTCAGTTCCATACTTCATTTTAGATTTTAAAGGTGGTGTAGCGTATTAACTAATACTGTAAATCCTAGAGTCAGAGCTTCTTGTTCAATTCCTGACTTTTTTTACTTACAAGATGACTGATTAGGATAAATCTCTCTATGCCTCAGTTTGTGCATCTGTAAAACTAAGGTGGTAATGAAATAAATTAATTGATAAGGTTGTAAGTCTTCAATATGTTAATCCATGTAAAATGCTTAGGAACATATCTAAATTCAGGAAGTCACTCATATAAAAGTTAGCTCTTATTATAGATATTTTTGTACAGAAGGGAAGTAATTTACTTTTGTGTGATGTCAAAATTTGATATTAGATATAATATTGTAGTTTTGCCCTCCAGTGATGGAAGATGTGAGAAAGAAAATTAGAGAAATGCTGCAGAGAAATCCTTATGAAATTTTCTTTGGATATATATTATGGCTTTCTACACCACTTTCTATGCTACTGACAAAAATATTTTGAATATACTATTATGCTTATGATTCATGAACCATGTGAGATCGATGACAATAATATTGCTATAATTTTACTTGGTATTTGGAAAATTTAGAAAGTTTATTCATATGCGAAATTTTATTTAATACTAACAAAGAAATGTGAGATAGGTTTACTTAAAATAATTTACTGATAAGGAAACAAAGTTCAGAAATATTAAATAATTTGATGAGGGTTAAACGAACAGTAAGTGCAAGAGCTTGAATATAAAACCAGGTCTTCCGACGCTCAGAATAGTAACCTTTTCCCCATAACCTTAAAGAAAATGTTTTATTTAGGAATAGATGGTACCTTACCTTTTATGACAGAGTAGAATCTCAGAATAATGACTTTATAGAAGCTGAAAAAAAAAAAAAAACAAAGAAATCCACAACTATAAAAAAAAAAGATGTCCTAAAACAAGGCCTCACAATGTCTCCATAAAAATTAAGTCATTTTCTCTGTAGCTTCTTTTTGTGTGTTTCTCCTTAAGATGAAAAATATTTATAACTAGAAAAATGTACTTGCACTATAAAAACATTCTGACCCATTTGGCTCTGCGAGAAAAGCTCACATTCATGTAATCCACTTACTTAACAGACTTACAAAGCAAGGTTTATTTGCTTATGTCATGGATGAGAAATCTCGCCTGTCACTTTTAAGAGAAATATACATGGAGATATAAATAATACTCCATGTTCAGATAAAAAATGAATCACAATATTTAAAATTACTCCAAGAAAAGTCACTATACACATTTATGGTTGGCTTCTCATTTAAAGTGAATCTTTCCCCTGACTAGTGTGTTTGTGCGTGTGTATCTCCTCTGGGGATGTGTGTGTGTGTGTGTGTGTGTATACATATATATATGTATATACATATATATATACACACACATACACACACATATATATATATATATACACACACACACACACACACATATATATATATATTTTTTTTTTCTTATTTTCTTCCAGAGAAGGTCAAACTATAGCCAACATATGGTGAAGTTAATCAGGCATCTCATTTATTGTGTCTGATTGAATTTTAATGGAGCTGATAATCTAGTTTGACAACTTGCTGGACTATTTTTAAATATATTATACAATCTCTTCTCATTATGTATGACAGATAGTTAAGTGCTGTAAATTATGGGGCACTGTAGGAACTGGGTGTGTTAGAAAGCCAATGACAAGAGCTTCAGGAGAGAGAGGAACTCTGTTCTTAAGTGACCACTGATAATAATTCACAAAGAGCATTCACAGGCAATTTTACACAGCTGCTTTAATCTAGTGAAAACAGCAGCTATTTAAACAAGAGATAGATAGATGGATAGATAGATAGATAGATAGATAGATAGATAGATAGATAGATAGAGATATACAAGTATATGGATACTTCATAATCAAGAAGGTATAGCATAACTTCCTAGTCCTTAAGTATGGATTGTATATAGTGACTTCTAAAAAGTACAGTATGAACAGAGAAAAGGAAGATTGCTTTCAGTGGAGAAACCTGAAAGACATTACCTCAACCAGTTGACCAAGATTAACTTATCCTTGATAATGATGTGATGAAATGACACTTCAGCTCTGATTTTCCACCCAAAATTCTAATCATGAGAGAACTCTATTCAAATCATGAAAAAACCATCAGAAAAGTCCCAATTGAGGGACATTCTACAAAATGTCTGGCAAGCACTCCATAAATCCTCAATGTCAACAAAACCCAGGAAATAAAACTGAAAAACTCTTCTATCTAAGGGGAATCTACAGGGAAATGATGACTACATATAATGTGTGTTCCTTTGTGGGATCCTTGCACAGAAGAAGGATGTTAGATTTAAAAAAAAAAATAGGAACTCCAAAAGTATTTGGACTTGAGTAATAGAACTTGAGTTAATAATAGCAAATGTATCAATATTTTTATTAATTGTGATAAATTTGCCATATTAATACTAGATGTAAATAACAGGAGACACTGGGTATGAGGTATAAGAATCTTTGTATTATCTTTATCACATTTTTGTGAATCTAAAACTATTCTTTAATAAAAGCTTATTAAAATATTACATAAAATTATTCACATATAGTTTTAGCGAATTCATATTAAGCTGTTTTCAGTTTATTTCTGTTTTTCTTTTTTGATTTTGCTATATAGCAAATGATTATCTAAACTTGGGTCTATCTGAATGTCCCAGACACATTTCTTTTTCAGGGCCAACATTATTTCCACTAATATTTTTAATAGAATTTGAAAACATTTGATAAGGTAACTATCAGCATATTTTGGAAACACAATATTTTTTTCTTTTCTTTATGTTACCAGTCAAAAGTAATTATATAAAGAGAATGATGATTGTAGTATAATGTTGACTTATCTTCTCTACAGTGTGGTATAAGACAGAAGTTACTTCAAAGCAAAATTTATCTCATGATTCTTCAATATTAATAAGAAACATTTTAGAGAAACACCATATAAAATTGTCCTTGCAGGCTGGGAGATAACACAGAATCTAAGATTGTATATAAACCTGAAATTTAAACATTTTTATGAATATGGTTATTCCATTTGTGTGTGTTTTTGTCTGAAGCATTTTTTTTTTCAGTTCTTCTTCCTCTTCCAGTTTTTCATTCAACCTGTGTCAGTGGAATAGAAATTATAAATTGTGCATATCCAAAAAATATGTATGGTTTAGCGAGAGCTATCAGCATAAAAAGTCTTTAGGATTATACCAGGAAGAAAATTATGGAAATGCCAAAAAGTACAAAGGATGATGAAATTCCATGTAAAAAACACATTTTGACAGCTCTGATTATGTGTCGTCATGAAAATAACAAAACCCTAGAGTTTCAAAACACATGTAGCTAGCACTTCTTTTCTCCAGATAACCCCTCCATAATTCCTGAAAATTATAAATTATCTGTGTGTGTGTGTGTGTGTGTGTGTGTGTGTGTGTGTGTGAAGAGGGAGATATCATGAAACAATGAAAATAAAAACATACATACTACAAACATATCAGGGATACAAGAAAAGCGGAACCTTACTCTCAGTGGCAGGCAGTGAAGGTTTCTGCACTATTCTCCATGTATGAGGTGTGCCAATTAAGTTTGCGAACTCATCCTAGAAAAGTGCTACATGCATCATTGCTGAATATCACTACAGACACCTTCGAAGTATTCCCCTTGGGAAGATAAGCACCAGCGCCAGCACCTAGTCCATCTTTCAAAGAAATTTTGGAACTCTTTTTCTGGAATGAAATCAGAACTGTTGTCATATTACCCTTGATGTCCTGAATGTCATCAAAATGTCTTCCTTTCAATATTTCCTTTATCTTTGGGTAAAGAAAGAAGTCACTGGGGGCCAGATCAGGTGAGTAGGGAGGGTGTTTCAATACAGTTATTTGTTTACTGGCTATAAATTCCCTCACAGGCAGTGCTGTGTGAGCTGGTGCATTGTCATGACACAACCACCATGAATCGTCGGTGAAAAGTTCATGTCCTCTAACTTTTACGCAGCCTTTTCAGCACTTCCAAATAGAAAACTTGGTTAATTGTTTGTCCAGTTGGTACAAATTCATAATGAGTAATCCCTCCCTCTGATATCAAAAAAAGGTTAGCGACATCCTTGCACCAAGTTCACGAACTTAATTGTCAGACCTTGTATTTATATATGTTATAATCCAGATTACATTCTATATATAGATAACTTTGTATAATATTTTGCAAAGTCAGGACATGCAATGTTATTGTTGTATACCTTGCTTTTTTTTTTTTTTTCCACCTTACCATACATGATGGTGTTTTCCCATGGTGAATTTCTTGTTATAATGAAAGTTTTGTCGTGTCCACTTTCATTCCGGATTCTATCTCTTGTCTTCATAGCATTTTTAGCTAAAAATCTTCATGTCTTTATTTGTGTTGATTATTTTCTAGTAACACTTAATTGTCTTTTTGTTATATATTAATTCTTAATTTTGAATGTTATAAATGTGTTCTTTCATGATTCTCATTCCTTCATTTTTATCTTTTTTGTATTAATTGGTTTTGGTATATTATTTTGAACTTCAGTGTTTTGGTGATATATTATTCAATCCACTTTTGAGTAAATTTTTCCCCCTATAAATAGAGGAATTCTAAACATTCATACTTATATGATCACTAGTTTACTTAGTCATCTATTTCTTTCAACATATAATACTTTCTACTTTCTTCTAGATTAACTGAATTGTTTTCTTATTTTCTTTATACCTTTCTCCCTCGTAGTGTGAAAGTTCTACCTCTCTTATGTGCTGAATTGTACCCCTCTCCCTTCATTCATATATTGAAGCACGATTACCTCAAAATTTAACTGCATTTGGAGACAGGGCCTTTAAAGAAGTGATTCAAGTTAAATTGAGCCCTTTAGGGTGGGCCCTAATCCAATCTGACTGGTATCCTCATATTTAGAGGAAATTAGGCCACAAGAAAGACACCAGGGGTGAGTGAATACAGAGGAAATACAACGCAAGGACACAATGAGAAGGTGGCCATCTGTAAGCCAAGGAGAGGCCTCAGAAGAAACCAGACCTCCTAATGTCTTAATGTCTTGATATTGGACTTTTAGCTTTCAGAAGTGTGAGAAAACAGATTTGTTATTTAAGCCACCAAGTCTGTGGTATTTTGTTATAGCAGCTCTAACAAACAATTACAACCTCTAATTAAGGGTTGCTCTTGAAGCTCTTAAATATTTAACATCCACACTTTAACCTAAATTAATTTTTTATCCTTAATAATTAAATGGTGTCAGTAATTGCTTTCCGATAACAGGACAATGGCTTCAGCATTGCTTTCACTTAGGCCTTTTTACGTCCCCTAGTTTGAGAGACTTTAAATGAATTGTAATTCAGATTATGGTGTTTTCTCTCTTTTCTTTTCTCGTTTTTTTTGTAAATGCTCCTATTTTACATTTTTTTCTGAAATGTGTTTATAAACTGTTTGCCCATCCAATTTACATGTATACTTACACAAAGTGTTTTCTTCCTTTATCATGTTGTCATTTCTTTATGTATCAATAATGCCTTTCCTAAGTAAATTAGTAAGAATGAAATGAATTTCATCAAATGAAATCTGACAAGAGTGATAATATTCTGCTTTTTCAAATTATGTTTGATAGATATAAGTATGCTGATTATGTCATAGTTCATTATAAAGTGTATAACACTAAATACTACATTAAATTTAATTAAAGAATTTAAAGTATTGACTTATAAAGTTAATAAATTCATAGTAATGAATGGAGTCATTAATGGAGGTCATTTTACATTTAAATAGCTGTACTAAAAATGATGCTTCATAAATTTCAGAAGTATAGATAAAAGTGTTCATTACCGTATTATAAGATTTCATAAATGTCTTTTTATGTAAATATGCATTTCTGTAATTACTGAATTATTTCATTAAAATTTCCAAACTTGTGTAGGTTATAGGAATAAAAAAAATGAGGTGTTTTTTTCTTGGAATAAATTATATAGTGTTTTGAATTAATAAACATAGGAGTTTAACTTTCTTACCTACCGTTACCCCAAGCTCCCACACCATCGATGTACATACATCCCTCAGCACTCAAAAAGTCTAAAATAGTTTCACTAATTTAAAGTCTTGTTTAAGCCAATAATGGAAAATGTGCCAATACTGAGGCAAAATTAATCATAATAAAGGTGTGTATAAGCTTTCCATAACTGTGAGGGGCAGAGAATCCCACTTCGCTCCTGGATCAATTGACATTCTTAATGAGGCACAGCCAAGTCATCAGATGCTCAGGGTGGAATTATTGTATATAAAAGCACATAGTAAGAAATTAGTATTTATAAATGTGTTCTCAAACATGCAACTAGTGTTAGAAACATCAAATCATGTTATCTTTAGGGGAGTGCTTACACTCTGGAGTTAGGACTGGTTAAATCCTATACACCTCGTCTTATTTTACAGGACTATCACCATAGCACTCATCAGATCCACTCAGAATTAGATGCTAAATTAAAATTTGTTCTTTTCTCTTTCACAATATCTATTTAAATGACAAAAAACAATTGTCAGAAAGTGTGGAAAATTCAATCAAGAAATTGAATAGTGAGGTTTTATATGCTCCAATATTCAATTAAGTGTGGAAATTATAAAATTCCTGTGAGTGCCTACTTCTAGTTTCATTTTCACTATAAAAAAAGAGGGATTTTATAACTGAGGAAATAGGAAAAAATTATAAAAACAAATGGATTCTATTCTAAATTAATACAAATAAACAGAATTTATGTAACATTATCTTTTTCAGAAAATTTAAAGGTAAGTAGTTGTTCTAGTCTTCAATTTTAAACATTTTTAACTTTGGCAACAGAGCTCTGGTGTAGAGAGGCAAACTAGAAAGGGAACATCATTGAAAATCTTAAGGAAAAAATGATCCAACTACTGAAACATCCGAAGTTTGTCTTCAAATTCAAACCTACTAACTTAAGGGAATAAATAATAAAAACTCTTAATGATTGTCTTTATGGTTTCCTAGTCAGCTACAGTGATCCCATACTTATTCTTCAGAGAAAATATTTAACTATTTGCAAAGTTCATTGCAAGTTTTAAAGGCACAATGGATTTATTAGAAACAAAAATAAATAGAAGCCTTGTTAAATGTCTGACATTAATTATTTTCAATACTTCACTGGCATCCTTTGGTATGATGAAGACAATAGCTCATCTCAAACGCAATACCCATTACATTTTGACATATAAGTAAAATATACTGTGTGTATGTATATATCCAAGGAGAAAAGTTAAACAAGTTTATTGCATTGCATGTTGAATACATTTTTCTGTTTGACATGTATTATTATGTGATCGATTATATTGTACAGCAAAGATAATACAAAGAAAATGGGAAAAAAATTATTGTTATCTGTACAAAATATAGGTCACCACAATTTGCTGCATGTACTTCTAAATCTCTCTCTCTCTCTCTGTCTCTCTCTCTCTCTCTCTGTCTGTCTCAAATGTATGTTTACTGGACCAGTGTAACCCAGGGAAAGGCACTGACTCTGGCACACACTGGTTTGTGTTCCAATCCTATTTGTGCCACGTGTTTGCTGATTAACTTCAGTTTCCTTTTCTCTAAGTGGAGAGATAACAATTTCTTCATAATTATTTTGTGAAAAAATAATTTTTCTTACAATAGTTAGTATATTTTTATCAAGAAAAAGCATCACACAATTATTTCTAATATGCTTTTTCTACTTAATATGCCATAAATCAATTTTCATATCTATAAACATAAACCTATGTAATTTTATTTTTTCATTTTTATTGAGATATAATTGACATGTAACTTTAATTTTAAATGTACAACATGATGATTTTATACACACACATGTATATTGAAATGATTAGCACAATAAGTTTGGTTAACATTATTCACCTCCTATACTTACAAATTTTTTTTCCTTGTGGTGAGAACTATTAAGATTTACTCTTTTAGCAACTTTCAAATATACGATACAGCACTGTTAACTTTAGTCGCCAGCTGTACATCATATCCTCAGAAATTGTTTCTCTGATAGCTAGAAGTTTACATCTTTTGATCTATGTTATTTTAATGGCATTTTATCATATGAGAATATCATGCTTTAGGTTCCAAATATATGTTTTGTTTCTTTTGTTATTGATAAGTAATTCACTGCATTTAAATAAGAATTGGTTAGTTTGTTGTTGATACTTTGATATTTACTGAAACAACGTACTCTAATAAACAGCCATTTTAATCAATATTATAAATGTGGTGGAAAGAAATATATTTAATAGGAGGGAAATTTTATTTACTTATTTTTATTTATTTTTCTCAGCTTTTAAAAGATATAATTCATACATAGCATTGTGTAAATTGAAGATGTACAACATGGTGAATCACTTCCATCACCTCCCATAATTATCGTGTGTGTGTGTGTGTGTGTGTGTGTGTGTGTGTGTGTGTGTGTTTGTAAATCAATCATTACATGACTGGATAAAGTAAGGATGAAGAGCTAAGTTATTGGGATGAGTCAGAGATAGATTTTCATACTTCCACTACCGAGACAATCAGCAATCACAATCAAATTCTTTGCTCTATAACATCTCCTTTGCTCAAACATCTCCTGCTCTATAAATTGACATACTATAGCATTGTCCTCACGGAGTTTTCAATGAGACTATATCTGTAAAGTACTAAGCAGCTAGTTTCTCTCAAGTGTAAACAATCAGCTTCTTGGCTCATCTACACCCAGCACTGAGTTGGATGTTTCTGATACTTCTCAAAATTTCCTTGTGCTCTATTTGCAAGTAAGTGTTGGGACAATTCTTGAGCACTGGAAGATGACAGCTATTATGTAAGAGTTCCCACTTTCAATTTCTCCAGTGCATAATTCTTGACAAATTTCACAAGAGCTTCTAAGTTCAGGGTAGAATTGACACCAGTAGTCAGCTTTTCACTAGATTTCCATCTTCCCCATTTTACTACAGTCCATTTTCTCTACACTCTCCCTTCCTCTTTCTGTGGGACACACTAGAAACATTGTACCAATATCATCTTCAGGTCTGTCTTATTTTCTGAATGTGTATATTCTTTTTTCTGTTGAGTTCTCAGAGGGGTTTCTTCTCTCTAGAATTGAACTGTTTGGAAAAAGATATATTCTGTAAGTCTTTCCAGAGGTCTGAGAATGCTGGGAGGCTAACTTGTAAACTAAAATTTGACTGTTCTACCACTTGACAATAAAAATTCAATTCCAAGTGTTTGTTAAGTCAGGTTTATAATTCAGTGGGTTAAGTACCTTCATTTCTTTTTTTCCCTCTGAATTGCTGCATATAGAATATAATTTTGCATTAAAGGATATATTGTCAATAATCCTTAGACAAAAAAGTAGCCATATTGTATTGTATGATTCCAGAGCCTGCTAGTAAATGCTAGAAAACAACGAGTCTGTGTTTCTCAAAATTTTATTGGTGGCTTTATATTTCACTAATTAGTGACATGACAAGTTATTTTAGTTTTCTTTTGTTTTTCTTAGTGATCTCCTCTTTGAGAAACAAAACAAACATAGGTAATTTTTTAAAAGAGAGGCGTTTAAATTACAGTAATATTTAAAGGCTCATGGTGTGCAAATGCTTTAATTTGTGGTGAATAACAGTTATTATTCTAAGCTTTTAAAAACAGTAGGTATACTGCATAAGTAGGTTTTCCTCACTGAGGTATCAAATTGTTCATTAATTTGCTTTTGAAATAGATTCTGGGCAAGATGTGCTCTGGAATTGTCCAAATTAATCATGTTTCTTTAGTGTGCAGATGAAAATGTCTTTATAGTATATTCAAAGTATATTAAAGATACTGAATAATCTTAGATTCCCAGCAAGCTTGTGATGACAGTTATGTTGCCTATTAATTAATACAATATGAAAGTAATAATTCCACTTCTGAATTCCCCAGCCCTCAACATCTGAGTAAATGGAACCATCACCTATCCAGTTGCTCAAACCAAAACCATTTGGTGTTCTTTGACCAAATTGTTAGCATTACAGAGCACTTAATCATCTTTGATGAATTTTCTTTGGTTATTCTGTTTTCCTCACACTCTAACCCAATCTATGATCAAGCCCAATAGGTTCTGGCTCCACAACATATTTATAAAACCTACTCCTTTCTAATTTCACTACTATAATATAGTGTAAATCACTATCAACTCTCATCTGGATGGCTATAATATCCTTCTAACTTGTCTCCCACCTTCCATTCCCGATACCCAAGATAGCAGCTAAGTTATCTGTTTAAATTTTAAGTCATGCTTTGATCAGTTCTAATTTAGAATTTAATAATCTTCCATTGCAATTAGAATGTCTGAAAACTGTTATTTTTGTTTGATTTTTGACATAATGTGGTTGATTTTATCTCATGCCAGCCTACATCTTATTCACTGCATTACAACAGACACTGGCCTTTTTTCCTTTTCCTTGAACCTGTCTAATTTCATCCACTTATTGATTCTTCCCTCTGATCTTCAAATACATAGTTTCTTTATTCATACATGTCCAGATCATTAGTACCTTTTCAAATGACTTATTTTTTGCCCCTTTTACCAAGGAAATGTCTCTATTTGTTTTGCCTTCTTTGTTATACTTATTACTACCTGAAAGAATGAAGTGTATCCTGATCAAATCTATAAAGAACTCCTGGCACATAGAAGATCTCAAAAAAACTTTCGAATGAATAAGGCTAGTATATAGTGCAGTTCTACGTAACAGAATTTTACACAGCACAAGGAAAAAGTCTATCAAGTGTAGATACCAGCAGTACCTATACAATTAATCCCAAATATTCTAAGGACTTGTGATTACAAGTCAATTCTTTTTTTAACATTTTATTGAAGTAAAATAATGTGTACAAAAAGCATATTCCTATTAGATATTAGTAATATAATAAGGATAATTAGCAAATATTAGTAACTTAACCAATATAATAAATATAGTGAAAGTTAACTATGTGAAAGGTACTGTCCTAGTCTCTGGGGTTAAAATAACTTTCTCGTAATACATGCTAATGGATAAAATTTTGTTTTTTTTCTCTTAGCATCAAAATTTTATCTTCGTTATGATTTTAATGGCTCATAACAGATTATTTTAATGGCTCACCAATTATCTTCCTTTCTTTCGAATTTATTAAAACAAAAAGATGACAATATCTGGTTAACAACACGGTCACAAAGTTTAGACACAATTTCTTCTTGGAAAAAAAAGTTTATCAATATTTAAATTTATAGAAATATGTTTTTTAATTTTATTGTTATGCTCTTTCATTTTTATTGTTCTGTCTCATGTACTGTCATGAATCAGGATTAACTTAGTTTATTAGCTAAAATTAAGAAATATTTTAAAGAAAAATTAATAATAATAGTGAATAATAAAAATCACAATTAAATGAAATGAATGTTATAGTCCCTCATGAAATTACAATTGAGCTTACTCTTCATCTTTAAGAAAACCCAATCATTCCAGATTTACCTAAAATCGTCTCCTTTCTCTTCAGAAATATAGCATACATCTGCATAATTTGAGGGAAATGTCAATATAATTTAAGCTAAAAAAATAATAATTATTATCACTGAAGTATAAAATGTGAATAGTTGACTTACTCATTTTCTCAACGTTTGTGAAATACGTGTTGCATTCCAGATTTTAGGGTGTGTATGTGAGCAATTACCAAGACAGAGAAATAATGAGAGAGTAGGCAGGATTTTTTTAAGCAACAGAGTGTGATATTTCTTTTAAAAAATTATTCTACTTATGTTATATTGCTTTATTCACTTCACCACTCTTACAAAGCTATAGCCTTCTGGCTGGAAGCAGCTAACATGTGTCTTGTCTTTTAGTAAATCAAGGATTGTAGCTCTTTATGTGATCAGCCACTTAATTGCACTACTTTACAAAACCATCTCCACAGAAAGAGTTCCACAGAAAGAGGTATTTTTAGAATCTCTAATAAATTATTCCCCTCGAGGATTCAGTATTTAGATGAAGGGGAAAAAAAAGTATTTGGAGCCTTTACCCTTATTCCAGTTGGTTTGCTAAAATACCCATCTGAGATCATTATTTGAATTCTGAAATCTAAGCTTGGCTTCATGGGTGCTCTTTTGTACGTTTTTCCACATAACTATTATTAATATTAGACACTTCGCGTTGGACAAACAAACAGCAATGAGTGACTTTGTTGTTTCACTCTAATACTTTCTGGTTGAGGAGAATGGGTGGACCTAGGCTAGTAATATTCCCACAGCTGCGAATAATTCTCTTTAGATCCCTTTGATTTCTATAGGAGAGTTTTGAATAAAGTAATCAAATTATAGCATTTTTGCTTGATAAACATAACAGTAGTGTCTCCAACACATTTATTATGAATAAAGAACCTTACATGCACAACATTAAGTACATTGATAATTTGCAAATAGAAGTTTACCAATAACAATTTGAAAACAATATTGCTTCCTTATAATAATAATAAATTATTTTATCTATAAAATATATGTATGCCATCATGATTAAATGTATCTTTGATGTGCTGTTACTTTGATTGTTTCTTCAAAAGCTTAAAACTTTTATTAACTATATGAAATATTTGATAATATATGATATGATATCTTACATGTAGGAAATATTTTTCTTTGAACTCCTCTTTTCTCTTGATAATAATGAACTTTGCCATAGTCACTAAAGATTTAAAAACAGATTTTCAGTCTTCTACTAGTGATGAGGAGGTAGAAAGTCACCAGAGACAGATGCTTCCATCCTAATGATGATATGCTAGGGAAAGGAAAACATCAGGTATTTTTTTCAACACATTGAAAGTTAAAGAAACAAATAACCTAAATTAACTAAATTTCAAAAAATGACAAGTCTTTCTTAGGATAGAAGATTCTCACAGCTACGTTCATCCCTGGCAGGGAGGTAGAAATTAAAGGAATATGCTGCACGTGGGTACAAGAAGAAACCTGCCAAACTTTGAATACACTTTGAATGTTAGCTTTACAACAATGTGCTGTGGAAGATACGAGTCCTGCACGACATAGACGTGTAGCTTGTCTGCAGTGACCCACCAGCACGTTCCCACAGGACTTATCTAGTTCATGGGGAGAGGACAGAAGAAAAGGTAGGGGCACAGTAGGAGAAATGAAGCATGAGGGCCTTGCCCCAGTGCAGGACAGCAGTCTTCCAAAGATTGAGGGCATCTATAAAAACATCCACTGCTAACCCTGTATCCATTTGTTCTAAAATCAGGACCAACTCCAATAATTCCACTCTCACATCTTCTAGTCAACGTTTTTGTTCTAGAAGCCCAGGCTGGTGAAATAAGAATGAAGTAAGTAAAACATATAAAGGCTGAAAAGGAAGTCGGAAAACTTTCTTTTTCAGATGTTTCATTTTAGTATACAGCAGCACAACTGACTTCTGTATGTTGATTTTGTATCCTGCAACGTTGCTGAATTTGTTGATTAGTTCCAACAGTTTCTTAGTGGAGTCTAGGATTTTCTATGTATAAGATCATATCAGCTGCAAGCAGAGGCAATTTTTCTGCCTTCTTCTCAATTTGGATGCCTTTTATTTCTGTCTTGCCTGATTGCTCTGGCTAGGACTTAAAGTACTGTGCTGAATAAGAGTCTGGACACTCTTATTGGACACCCTTGGCTTGTTTCTGACTTTTGAGGAAAAGCTTTCAACGTTTCATCACTGATTATGATGTATGATGTTAGCCATGGGTTTGTCATATATGGCCTTTGTTATGTTGAGGTATGTTCCTCCTATACCCAATTTGTTGAGATGTTGTATGAAAAAAAGTTGTATTTTGTTAAATGCTTTTTTGTGTGTCTATTGAGATGATCATACAATTATCATTCATTCTATTAATGTGATTTACCATATTTATTGATTTGTGTATGTTAAACCATCTTTGCATCCCAGGGATAAAGCCCATCTGTTCACAGTATATGATCCTTTTAGTTCTGTTGCATTTGGTTTGTCAATTTTGTTGAGAATTTTGGCACTATATTAATAAGTGATATTTGGCTATAGTTTTCATGTAGTGCCTTAAATGGCTTTGGTATCAGTGTAACACTGACCCCATAAAATGATTTTGGGAATATTCCCTGCTCTTCAATTTTTGAGAGAATTTGAGAAGAGTTGGCATTAATTATTTAAATATTTGGTAGAATTCACCAGTGAAACTCTGGTTCTGGGCTTTTCTTTGTTGGCAGGTTTTGATTACGGATTCACTGTACTTATTCATTATTGGACTGTTCATATTTTGTATTTTTTATGATTTAATTTTGATAAGTTGTATTTTTCTAGCACTTTATCGATTCTTCTAGGCTATGTATTTTGTTGGCATATAAATGTTCAGAGTAGTTTCTTAGGATCCTATGTATTTTTGTCACATCATCTGTAATGTGGCTTCTTTCTTTTCTGACTTTATTTACTTGGGTCTTCTCATTTTTTCTTAGTCTAGCTAGAGATTTGTCAATTTTGTTTGTCTTTTCAAAAAAACAGTTTTTAGCTTCATTGATCTTTTCTATTGATTTTCTGATCTCTAGTTCATTTATTTCTGTTCTGATCTGATCTTTATTTCCTTCCTTCTGTTAACTTTGGGCTAAATGTGTTTCTCTTTTTATAGTTTCTTGCATTGTAAACTTATGTTGTTTATTTGAAATGTTTCTTTTTTCTTGATATAGGCATTCTAATGCTATAAACTTCTTGCTTAAAGCTGCTTTTGCTGTATTCTATAGGTTTTGGTATGTTGTGTTTCCATTTGTATTTGTTTCAAGATATTTTTTGAGTTCCCTTTTGATTTTTTTCTTTGATTTATTGGTTATTCAGGAGTGTGCTGTTTAACTTTTACATATTTGTAAATTGTCCAGCTTCTTCTAGTTAATTTCTAGTTTCATACATTGTGGTTGGCAAAGA
Organism: Rhinolophus ferrumequinum; assembly: GCF_004115265.2. NCBI lineage: Eukaryota > Metazoa > Chordata > Mammalia > Chiroptera > Rhinolophidae > Rhinolophus > Rhinolophus ferrumequinum. The sequence continues at coordinate 68,752,286 of NC_046293.1, read as the reverse complement.
TAATTGTTATAATTTCAACCTTCTTAAAAATTTTAAGACTTGTTTTTGTGGACTATTTTGTGTTATATTCTATCCTGGAGAATGTTCTGTGCGTGCTTGAGAAGAGTGTATATTCTATTGTTCTTGGATGGAGTATTCTGTATATGTCCATTAGATACAATTGTATAAAGTATGACTCAAGCCCAATGTCTTTGTTGTTTTTCTTTCTGTATAATCTATTATTGAAAATAAGGTATTGAAGTGCCCTAAAACTATTTAGTGTTATCTATTTCTCTCTTCCAGTCTGTTAGTATTTGCTCAATATATTTACGTGCTCTAATGGTGGGTACTTATATGTTGAAGATTGTTGTTTGTTCTTGATGAATTGACCGCTTTATTATTACATAATGACCTTCTTTTCCTCTTGTTACCATTTTTGGCTTAAAGTGTATTATGTCTGATAAAAATACAAATACCTCTTCTCTTTATTAGTATCCACTGTCCTGGAATATCTTTTTATATCCTATCATTTTATATTCTATCCTTGAGCCTAGGTGTGACGTTAGCCTCTTGTAGGCAGCTTATAGCTAAGTCATTTTTGTTTTTTTCCTTTTCTAATCAATCCAGTCAATCTGTGCCTTCCCATTGGAATATTTAACCCATTTAAGTTTAGAGTAATTGCCGATAATTAAGGACTACTAATGCCAATTTATTAATTGATTTCTGGCTGTGTTATAGTTCCATTTTTCCTTTCTCTTTTGTTCCCTTCCTTTGTCAATTGATGATTTTTTATTGTGGCATGGTCTACTTCCCTTCTCTTTATCATTTGTGAACCTATTGTAGGTTTTTGCTTTGTGGGTACCATGATGTTTACATAAAACATCTTATAGATTTAAGGGTCTATTTTACGCTGATAGTAACTAAACTTCAAATGCATACAAAAACACTGCCCTTTTATTCTCCCCAATTTTAGGTTTTAAATGTCAAACTATACTCCATTTTTATTGTGCATTCATTAAAAAAGTTTGGTAGCTCTAAGTATTTTTAATACTCTTGTACTTTAGCCTTTATACTATATCTAAGTGTTAAAACAACCCCATATTACTGTATTAGAGAATTCTGAATTTAACTATATATTAACCTTTACCCATTTGTTGTATATTTTTATGTTTCTATGTTACAAATTAGTGTCCTTTCCTTTTAGCTTAAAGAACTCCTTTCAGCATTCTTGTAAGGCAGGTCTAGTGGTGATGAACTCTCTTAGCTTTTGTTTGTCTGGGAAAAATCTTTATTTCTCCTTATTTTTGAAGGATAGCTTTGCCCAACAGCATATTCTTGGTTGGCAGGTTTTCTTTCATCACTTTGACTATATCATACACTGACTCCTGGCCTGTGAGGTTTTCGCGGAGAAAGCTGCTGTTAGCCTAATAGGGATTCCTCTTTTCTCTTGCTGCTTTTAGGATTCTTTGTCTTTGCTTTTGACAGTTTATTATAATGCATCTTGGACAATATCATTTCAGATTGAAATAATGGGCTTATTAGCTTCATGACTTTTTAGCTCCATGAACTTGAATGTCCAAATCTCTCCCCAGTTTAAAAAGTTCTCAACCATTATTTCTTTAAATATGCTTTCTTCCCCCCTTCTTCCTCACTTCTCTTTCTGAAACGTCAGTATTTCATTGGATCTTTTCAGTAATACATTGGATCTTTTTTTTAAAATTTATTTTAATTTATTGGGGTGACAATTGTTAGTAAAATTACGTAGATTTCAGGTGTACAATTCTGTATCACATCATCTATAAATTACATTATGTGTTCACCACCCAGAGCCAGTTCTCCTTCCATCACCATATATTTGATCCCCCTTACCCTCATCTGCCACCCCCCAACCCCCTTACCCTCTGGTAACCACTAAATTATGTTCCCCAGATTAATTTTCAAACCCCGTGGCCATCTTGTGGTTACTGATTGTTTTCTAATCCCCTCACCTTCCTCCTTACCCCCACCCCCCCGCCCATCTAGCAACCCTCAGTTTTTCCTCTTTGTCTCCAAAACTGTTTCTGATTAGTTCATTCACTTATTCTTTTCTTTAGATTCCGCTATAAGTGAGATCATATGGTACTTATCTTTCTCTGTCTGACTTATTTCACTTTACATTGGATTTTTTGATGGTGTCCTTTTGATCAATAACATAGTCTTCACTTTTTTCATTATTTTTTCTTTGTTCTCCTTTAACTGGGTAATTTCAGAGTTCCTATGTTCTAACTCAATATCCTTCCTTCTGTTTGGCCTATTCTATTCTTGCTGTTCTCTATCACATTATTTTATTTCTTTCATTGAAGTATTAATCTCCAAAATTTCTTTTTGGTTCTTTTCTATGATATCCATCTCTCGTTTTGTTTTCCTGATTTTGCTGAATTGTCTTTCTGTGTTTCTTATAGTTCATTGAGTTTCCTTAAAACAGATATTTTAAATTCTTTATCAGATAAATTATATATGCAGGTCTTTGGGTTCTGTTGCTACCATGTTTCCCTGAAAATAAGACCTAGTCAGACAATCAGCTCTAATGCGTCTTTTGGAGCAAAAATTAACATAAGACCCGGTCTTATTTTACTACAAGACCTGGTCTTATATAATATATAATATAATATAATATAATATAATATAATATAATATAATATAATATAATATAATATAATACTGGGTCTTATATTAATTTTTGCTCTGAAAGATGCATTAGAACTGATTGTCTAGCTAGGTCTTATTTTCGGGATACAGGGTAGAAGATTATTATGATCTGTTGGTAATGTCATGTTTTCCTAAATTTTTTCATGTTTCTTGGAATTTTTCATTGCTACCTTCACATTTAAAGTTGTGGTTACCTTCTCCAATCTTTACTAGCTGCTTTTAGCAAAGAAATAACTTTGGTCAGTCCTGCTAGAGATTCTGAGGCTTTCTCAGACATTTCATGAATATATCTGCTCCATGCTTCTTACTACCTTTTGTGTAAGAACTATTGAGCTTGTATGTTTTCTTTCCATCCACCACTGCACCAGGCCAGCTGCTCATATCCTCCCTTTTGTTTTCCCAAAGGTGGTAATACAGCTCAAGTTTGTGGTTTCTTCCTTGTCCAAAGACCCTAGCCTATACTCTTCTTGTACTTCCCAGTTATCTGCCAAAGCTTGCTCTTGCTACTGCCCTTGGGAGCATGCATAGGGAGCCAGCCATGGAGTGGGGGTGTATGTGAGTGAGTCATGTGGGGCACTAGGGGTTCCCACATGCCAATTGGGAGGATCCATGTCTTTTTCCATGGCTCCTTCCCAGCAGCTCATGGGCAGCATTCCTGATGGAGTCTGCAATACAGTCATCAAGGAATATGTCCCTTTCATTCTCTCTGAGTATTTATCTGGCTGGTATCCTGATCTCCCTCAACTTAGTCACGAAGATTCCAATTTAGTACTCTAGATGCTGCAGGAGAGAAGTGAGTCTTTTTGACACCAATTCATACAGCTGGGGAACCTAGGCACTCATCCACTTTCCCTTTTCTCCACAGTTGAAATCATGGGCTAAAAGGGACTCATTTCGCCTTAACCCATCCTGACAGAGAGGGGTGATGTAGGCAAGGTCAAGCTATTCCTTTTACCTACTTCAGTGCATGAAAACTCGTGATTATTATTATTTTTTTCTCCAATGAAGTGCTGAAACTTCTCCCTGGAAACCTGAACAAAGGCTCTGTTGCCTGTGGGTAACTTCCCTAGTCAGTGTTCTCTAGGTACTCCCACACAATGGTTAATTAGGTCTGGAACCAGTTCATAGGCAACTACAGGATCCACAGTATTCTTTTACTTGATGCACAGGTGGGTGAGACTCCTTCCGGGCCCTGGGCATGTGGTGCTGGATCCCAGAACTCCCACGGAGGTGATATTTTGTGATAAATGTTGAATTTTTATTGTTGCGAGGTGGGGGTAATTGGAAGGGATGTCTTATGCCACCATGATTCTGATGTCAGTCTCTTTCATCTGATTTTCCTTGTTTTTGATCACCTTGACAGTTTTGAGGAATATTACTGGTCAGGTATTTTGTAAAATGTTCCTCTATTAGGAGTTTTCTCATGATTATATAGGGATTATGGATTTTGGAGAAGAAGTTCCCTGTAGTAAAGTGTCATTATTATCATATCGTATCATATCATACATACATTACTATCAACATGAGTTATCACTGTTCGTATGACAGGTATCCTCTCCTTGACTAAACGTTAGCCAGGCGTCTCTGAGCTCTCTTCTGGACTAGGCCCTTACCTTGGTCTATAAAAGCTACACACTCTCAACACAAATGATTTCAACAACTCCTTTACCCCCATACTAAAGACTTAAACAAGCCCTGACAGTTTCTAACAGGTTAAGGCCACATCCCTAGCATAACCCTAGCCCTTCTTAAAGTGCCTCCCTGAGACAGCTAAGGCTGTCGAAAGAATTCACTGTTTGTTCTAGGGAACAGCTGACAATAGACCCCATGACCACCCTTTCTCAGAGGACTTACTGAGAAAGATTTACAATTGTGAATCCTTCTGTTTCTTTGAGAGGTATATGTGTCTCTTACAACTCAAGGTTATCTTTCTTAAGGTCCTGAAAGCCACTACTTTAAAATGTTATCATGCAGAAGGCTAGGACCTTTGTCTTCCAGTCTCTATGGCAGAATAGATTCTTAACTTTGATAATCGCCAACTAACGGACACAGCCAGCCTAATCAGCATTTATCCTGACTAATACTTTGTAATTTTTCAGTACCCTGATTCTACTGAGCCCTTGTTGATCCCCAGTCTCCCTTTAGAAAGCCCAGTCACCTCTGAACAAATTAAAGTTGAGTTCAGTTTATGCTGAACTCTCTTCCCTATTGCAATAGACTATTACTGATCAAAATCTGTCCTAACCAACTTAACTGCATCTAGCTTTCTTTATCTTTGACAGATATCACCTTGATCATCCACTGAAGTAGGGTTTATCTACCTTTTCCACTGTAAATTTACTCTTTTTTTCCCCTCCTTTCCATACTGTACTCTTTGGAAGGAAGTCACTCTGTGCAGCCCGCATTTAAGGATAGGCTTCACCTCCTTGAGAATAAAATATCTACATAAATTGTTTGGAATTCTTCTGCATGGGAAATTTGTTTTTCTCCCCAAAATTTATGTATTCAATTATTTATTTATACCAGTCTGGACTCTTTTATATTTATTTTGCACTTTGGTTTATAATGCAATACTACTTTATTTATTTATTTATTTGCTCAAATTGCCCCAGCTTTTTCATCTGGCTGCTATGTCCTTCTGCCATCTATCACTTCGTTTGTGTTTTATTTTGGAGTACTTCCTTACTTTTTGGCCTTATAAGACACTCTAGACTCATCATGTATATTTCCTGCTATTACTTTTAAGAGATTTAATTTTTTTTTTTTTTTAATTAAAGGCTGGAATTTGAAACTAAGATCTGAGAGTTAGGTGTGTATGTAATTGACTTTTGTATATTGAGCAGATGTCCCTTAAACTGGTTAATTTTAAATATTAGCTCTAGCATGTTTTATGTGGATTCCTTAGAAGTTTCTATGCAAATAACCATATTTACATAGGTAATTTGCATAAGAAGAACTTGCTTATGATGATAAAGGGAATTCTATGAAAAACCTACATCAAATATCATACTTTATTGCAAAATGTTGTTTTCCTTTAAAATCAGGATCAAGACAATGATTACCACTTGTCTTTAACATTGTACCCCAGTCCTAGTCTGTACAGTAAGTGAAGAAAAAAAAAGCCCTAGCATTGGAAAGGAAGAAATAATTTTATCATTATTAGGGTTTTTGATTTTTTTTTTTTTTAAATCCCAAAATTATTTTGTGGTTTAACAAGTTTACTGGGAAAATGTCAGTGTAGAGAAATTCATTCTAATAAACTCTCAACAAAAAAGAAATAAGCCTAAAATTTTATTTATAATAGCATTAAAAATATACTGGAAAAATTGTAAGACCTTTGTATTGAAATCTACAAAATGTTATTTATAGAAATTTTAAAAAGACTTGTATTGATTTTTTATCCCTGCTGTAACAAATTAGAGTTCTATCAGAAGTCCATAATGGAATTCGCTGGGCTAAAATTGAGGTGTCTGCAGGGCTGCATTCCTTCTTGGGGCTCTAAGGGAATCTTTTACCTTGCCTTTTCCAAACTCTAGAGGCCACAAGTATTTCTTCGCTCATGGCACCTTTCTGCGTCTTCAAAACCAGCAAAGGCACTTCAATTCTTTCTCACATTGCCTCACTCTAGCATTGACTCTTCCTGTTTTCCTCTTTGGCGTCTTTCTCTATTATGTTCCTCATTTCCTTCTGCATACTCACTACCAGATTCTTTTAACTATATTTCTAGTAACAGTTTATTGAAAGAAATCTAGACATTTCTATCATGTTCCTCAAAATCCTTCCTTCTTTTGTCTATTTCCCAAATTCCAAAGCCACTTCAACAGTTTGGGTATCAATATCAGTATCGGTGTCCTACTGCTGTTTTTACAATTATCATGGACTTTATGTCTTAAAAACCATAAATTTATTATCGTATGGTTCTAGAAGTCAGAAATCATAAATTCATGGCTGTGTTCCTTTTAGGGGAGAGTCTATTCCCTTGCCATTTCTAGCTTCTAAATGCTATCTCCATTCTTGACTTGTGGCCCAAATCCTTATCTTTAAAGCCAGCAATATGGCATCTTCTCTCTGACTCTGATCTTCCTGCCTCCTTCTATAAGTACTCTTGAGATTACACTAGGCTCATCTTCATTATCTAGTATAATTTCCAAACCTCAAGATCCTTAACATAATTATATCTACAAAGCCCTTTTTTTTTTAAAAAAAAAACAATGGAAGCTATTACATTTTATTATGGGGATTAGAGCATGGCTATCTTTGGAAGGTCATTATTCTGCCTACCACAAAGACCTAAATAAATGAAGGTATTTCCATATTATTGACTGGAAGGCTTGTAAAGATGTCAGTTTATTCGAAATTGATTTATACATTCACTGCATTCATAAAAAAAATGTCCAAGAAAGTTTTTATGGAAATTGGAGAGTTAAATCTAAATTTTACGTAGAAAGGTATTTAAACACCTAACAAAAAGAACTAACAATAAAAAAGATTGATAAATTAAATTACATTATAATTAAATAATTCTCTTCACCAAAAGAGTGAACTACTAAGAAAATATAAACAACTTCTGTCTAAGAAAGACATTTTAATTAATACTGCAGGCAAGAAATTAGAAAAGGCACCAAACAAAAGGGACATAAAAATAGCCTCAAACCATATGAACATGTTCTCAATTTCATTACTATCAGAGAAAGGCAAATTGAAGCCCTAATGCAAACTACTGCACTTCTGCCATATTGTTAACATTAACACGACTGACAAAGATGTGAAGAAATAATTCTTGTCATACTCTGCTGGTAGGAATATAAATTGGCACAGCCAATCTGGATAACTGTTTGAAATTTTTTACTAAAATTGAATATATGCCTCTTCAATGACCCAGCAATTTCACTTCAAAATATATAGTCAATAAAATTGTATCCATGTGATGGTAGTGATTCTAGCACAATATTATGAATGTATTTAATATCACTGGGTTGTACTCTTAAAAATGGTTAAGATGGTAAATTTTATGTTATGTGTATTTCATCACCAAAAAAGAAATGTGAAAAAAGAGACATAAGGAAAATACCCACAAAATGCAATGTTGGATGTTTTTTGGAATCTGACTTATACCAACCAATGATAAAAGGCCATTTGTGAGATAATTTGGGAAATTTGAGCTTTGGCAATTAGACAATAATAGTTTCAAAAAATTTATGTAAGCAGCGAGATAAATACAAGAACAGTAATTTCAGCATTATGATTGCCCAAACTTGATACTACTCCAATATCTATCAAGATTATTATGAAAACTGTAACTATAGTATATTCAGTCAAATTAAAATACGTCAGGTCATTGAATAATGTCTCATTGTTCAATGTTGTTTTGTAATGCAGTGGAATAGGAAAAAGAAATCATTTTCTGGCCAGGTCCACTATCTGTGTAGAATTGCATATTCTCCCCACGTCTGTTTGGGCTTTCTTCAAGTACTCCGGTTTCCTCACACATCCCAAAGATGTGCAGGTGAGGTCAATTGGTGTGTCTAAATTGTCCCAATCTGAGTGTGGGTGTGAGTGGACCCTCCAGTGGAAAGGTGTCCTGTCCAGGGTTGGATCCCATTTTGTGCCCTGAGCTATTGGGATAGGCTCGAGCCACCCGGGACCCTCAACTGGAATTAAGTGGATTGGAAAATAATTATCCTACTTGTTTTGATTAATCTTTCTTTTTTTGCCTATATATATTTTTTATTAAAATTTATTGGGGTGACAATAGTTAGTAAAATTACATAGGTTTCAAATGTACAATCCTGTAATACATCATCTATATATCATGGGTCAAATATATGGTGATGGAAGGAGAACTGACTCTGGGTGGTGAATACACAATGTGATTAATTTTTCTTTAGCCTAGGCATAGCTCACATTTATTTCAATGTTTCAGATTAGAGATATTTTGGGTCTTTATTTAGAAGTTTGGTGATGTTTTTGTGACCAAATATGCAGTTGGGACTTAACTCTTGTTTATGTCATTCAGCCTATAACAAAATTGGTTTTGTTATACATTGTTTCACTTAGTCAGTTTCTAATAATCTATCAACAATGTTAAATAAGGACTTATTATACTTCATAGCAATTAAAGAGAACAATGAATGAAGCTCATGAACATAAAGTAGAATAAAAGAAATCACATAGAAAAGTATTCATAATATATTGATTTCATTTTACATAATGTTTCTTTAAAGCCTAATTTATGTTGTTAGAATTAAGAAGAGATTACCTTTAAAGAGTTGTCAAATTTAGAAGATAAAATACAGGATAACCAGTTGAATATTAGGTTTAGGTAAATAATAGAAATTTGTTTAGTATAAGTATATGCCAATACTGCCTTTTATAAATTGTCTGGCAACCTTACACTAAGGAATATATAGATGATGTGGATTGAAAAGGGGCTTGAGAGGGACTTAGGTGATGCTAAAACTGTTTTTTGTTTGTTTGTTTTGTTTTACTTGGGTTGATGTTACATATGTACTCACTTTCTGATGGTTTACTGAGCTGTAGTTTACGAGTTATCCATTTATATTCTGTGTACTCTGCCGATGTATATTTTACTTCATAGTAATTGAAATATGTATGTTTAAATGTAATGGGTTCACTGTAAATATATAAAGAAAGGATGGACTTGTCAGGTAAATTAAAGAGAGGACTCAAACATAAAAAGATGATAGAAATCAGGAAATTAAAGGTCCAACACAGTGCCAAGACTCTGTATTCCATGATTTCTTGCAAGTGTTTGGAATAGAAAAATTCTAATAAATGTTTGGTTCTGATCTTTCTGTAACTCGTTAGAACCACAGAGGCAATTCTTTCTTAAGAACAAACCCAAGTGAGTACTTATTTCTTTTGGCAAATTAGTTTTAAATTTAATGAAGTATCTTACAATAAACTTGAAATGTTTTTCAGTCAATACTACTTTTTAGCAAGCTTGGCCAGTCAATTATCTATTCTCTATTACTAGCAGAAGTAACTAATCAGAACAGGCCTATACCTGCTAATACATTTGACTAATTAGCTCAGATAACACCCATGTGGGTAGGAAAATAAATATTTTACTCCCCATTTTACAAATGAGGAAACAGATAAAAAATATGTTAGACCATTTTCCTGAGGCTATTCAGAAAATTAATAGGAGAAGCAATATTTAAACTAAGAGTTTGAATTCTTTCACTAACTTTTTATTGACTTGTGTTTAAGTCTGTCTATTTTCAACACATAAAAGCTAAAAGTCAAGACAGTATTCTTTTGTACAAAAACTATTCTGTATTCATATGAACAATTAAAATATTTGAAAATTATTCAACTGAAAAAAGAAAACATTCCCATTTTCATACATTTGAACGAATGCTCATCTTCTTATCTAATTTCTGAATCAACAGAAATAATGAAGGTAAGATGTCATTACAGTTTTTAAGTTATATTTAAAACACTGGCTTTAGAATTTAGTACAGAATACTGGGTCCTGGTCCCTTCTCTGCCAGTTACTAAGTTTTTTGAATTAGGCAATTATTTAATCATGCAGCTTTAATTTTATCATTTCTAAAAAATGGGAATGGGAACAACTGACCTGTTTATTTTGTTAGTTATTGTGAGATTAAGCAAAACAACTTTTATGCTTTTATAAAAGTGCTATGAAGTGCATAGCTTGGTGTTTTTCAGTATTTTTTTTTTAATTATTGGTAGGAAAATTAATTTCTGTACTCATTCTTCTTTGTGTATGTATCCTGAGCTATTTTAAAGTTTTAATGAATCAATTTTATATCTATTTATGGAAAGCCAAAATGTTTTTAAATGATCAAGTATGGAACTGAAAATACATGGAAAAGTTAATCTATCCACATTAACTTTTTAAAGAATATTTAAAACATTTGACAAAGAACTGGATAGAAATATCTAAAGTTTACTGAGAACTTACTCTTTTAAGGTATTTTAATCTATGATCTTATTTGCTCCTTTCCCCATCACTATGAGTATGTACTATTATTTTTTCCATTGTATAAATTAGGATATTAAGGCTAGGTATTTTAATACCTACTTTTACTCCTCTGATTCACTACTTAATAACTGAGTGATATGAGCAAATTGTTTATGTCTCAGGTCCTCATTTGACACTTGGTGTAACAATTCCCATTACATAAAATGTTTTTTTTTTATTTTTTGAATTTATTTGGGTGACATTGGTTAGTAAAATTATATAGGTTTCAAGTGTACAATTCTATACTAAACCATCTTGCATTGTGTATTCACCTCCCGGAGTCAGTTCTCCTTCCATCACCCTACACTTGAGCCCCTTTTCCCTCTTCTACCACCCTCCTCCCCACTTACCCTCTGGTCACCACTAAATTGTTGTCTGTGTCTATGAGTTTTTGTTTCTTTGTTTGTCTTGTTCATTTGTTGCTTTCAATTTTACATCTCACATATCAGTGAAGTCATATGGTTGGTCCACAACTTTTTCTGACATTTTGCTTAACATGATAATCTCAAGATCCATCCATGTTGTTGCAAATGGCACTATTTCATCTTTTCTTATGGCCTAGTAACAATCCATTGTATATATGCACCACATTTTCTTTATCCAATCATTTATCGAAGGACACTTTGGTTGTTTCCATTTCTTGGCCACCATGAATAATGCTACAATGAACATAGGGATACATATATCTTTGTGGATAAATGTTTTCGGAGGTTTTGGATAGATACCCAGAGAGGAATTGTTGGGTTGTATGGTAATTCTATTCTTAATTTTTGATGAACCTCCATACTGTTTTCCATAGTGGCTGTACCAGTTTACATTCCCAACAGCAGTATATGAAGGTTGAAGGTTCCTTTTCCTCCACAGCTTCTCCAACACTTGTTATTACTTGTCTTGTTGATAATAGCTGTCCTGACAGGTGTGAAGTGGTATCTGATTGTGGTTTTGATGTGCATTTCCTTAATAGCTAGTGAAGTTGAGCATTGTTACCCATATCTGTTGGCTGTATGTATATCTTTTTGTGAGAAATGTCTATACAGGTCCTCTGCCAAATTTTTCATTAGATTTGCTGTTGTTGTTGTTGAGTTGTATGAGTTCTTTATATATTTTGATTATTAGCCCCTTATGAGAGGCATTGTTTGCAAGTATCTCCTTCCATTTGGTTGGTTGCCTCTTTGTCTTGTTGAGGGTTCTTTTGCTGTGCAGAAGCTTTTCAAAATTCTCTCTGAACCCAAGTTTAGTTCCTGTGCCTTCTTGTATGCAATTTATTATTTCAGGTCTTATGTTTAGGTCTTTGATCCACTTTGAGTTAATTCGGTATATGGTGACAGACAGCCATCTAGTTTCATTCTTTTGAATGTGACTTTCCGGTTTTCCCAACACCATTTATTAAAGAGGCTTTCTTTTCTCGATTGTAAGTTTTTGGCTCCTTTGTCAAAAATTATCTGTCCATATGTATGTGGGTTTATTTCTAAGTTCTCAATTCCGTTCCATTGGTCTGTATGTCTGTTTCTCTGCCAATACCATGCTGTTTTGACTATTTTTGTAGCATAAATTGAAGTCTGGGAGTGGGACACCTCCAGCCTTATTCTTTTTCATTAGGGTTTCTTTGGCTATTGGGGTCTTTTGTGATTCCATACAAATCTCATGGCATTTTGTTCTATTTCTTAAAAAAAAAAAAATGCCATTGTGATTTTCATGGGTATTGCACAAGTCTGTATATTGCTTTGGGTAATAGGATCGTTTTAACTGTGTTGATTCTTCCAGTCCATGAACACAGATTATCTTTCCATTTCTTTCTTTCTTCTTCAATTTCTTTTAATGTCTTACACTTTTCAGTGTATAGGTCCTTCACATCATTTGTTAAGTTTTTTCCTAGGTGTTTTATTCTTTTTGTTGCAATTGCAAAAGGAATTGTTCTTCTCTTTTTGTGAAATTTCATTGTTAGTATGTAGGAATGCTATAGATTTTTGTACATTGATTTTTTTTTATCCTTTAACTTTACTGCATTTGTTTACTGTTTCTAATAATTTTGGGGTGGAGTCTTTATGTGTTTAGGTTTTTCTATAGAAAGTATCACATCATCTGCAAAAAGTGACATTTCCAACGTGGATGCCTTTTATTTCGTTCTCTTGCCTGATCACTCTGGCTAGAACTTCTAATACTATGTTGAACGGCAATGGTAATAGGGGACAACCCTGTCTTGTTCCTGAACTTAGAGGAAAAGTTTTCCATTTTTCACCATTAAGTATGATATTAGCTGGAGTTTGTCACATATGGTCTTTATTATGTTGAAGTACTTTCCTTCTATACCATTTTAACCATAGATGGATGTTATATCTTGTCAAATGCTTTTTCTGCATCTATTGATATAGTCATGATTTTCTTTTATTTTGTTTATGTGGCACATCACATTGATCAATTTGTGTATGTTGAACCATCCTTGTGCCCCTGGAATGAACCTCAGTTGACCCTGATATATAATATTTTGTGTTGTTGTGTTCGATTTGTTAGTATTTTGTTTAAGATTCTTGCATCTGTATTCATCAGAGATATTGGTCTCTAGTTTTCTTTTTGTGTGTGTGTGTTATCTTTACCAGATTTTGGTATAGGGTAATATTGGCCTCATAAAATGAGGAAGTATTGCCTCGTCTTTAATTTTTTGGAAGAGTTTGAGTGTTTGTTAGAATTCACTGGTGAAGAATTTGAATGTTTGTTAGGATTCACTGGTGAAGCAATCTGTTCCTGGACTTTTACTGTGGGGGAGGTTTTGGATGATTGTTTCAATTTCCTTACTGTTGATTGGGTCTATTTAGATTTTACAGTTCTTTGTGATTCAGTCTAGGAAGGTTATGTATTTCTAAGAACTTGTGAATTTCTTCTAGGTTATTGAATTTTGTGGCATATAGTCCTTCATAGTATTTTCGTATGATCCTTTGTATTTCCAAGGTATCCATAGTAACTTTTTCTCTTTCATTTCTGATTTTGTTCCTTTGTGTCTTTTCTATGTTTTTTTTTAGTAAGTCTAGTTGAAGGTTGGTCAATTTTATTAATTTTTGAAGAACCAGCTCTGTGTTGCATTTATTTTTTCTGTTGTCTTTTTGTTCTCTATTTCACTTAATTCTGTTCTGATTTTTATTATTCCTTCTGCTGACTTTGGATTTCATTTGTTCTTTTTATACTTCTTTAAGATATAATGTTAGGTTGTTTATTTGGGATTTTTCTTATTTTTTGAGGTAAGCCTGTATTGACATAACTTTCCCTCTTAATACTACTTTGGTCATATTCCAATAATTTTGATATGATGCATTTTCATTCGCCTTTGTTTCTATGTATCTTTTGATCTCTCCTTTTATTTCTTCTTTGACACAGTCATTCTTTAATAGCATGTTGTTTAGTCTCGACGTATTTGTGGTTTTTCCCCACTTTCTTTTTGCAGTTGATCTGCGATTTCGAAGTGTTGTGGTCAGAGCACATGCTTGGTATGATTTCAATGTTTTTAAATTTGCTAAGTCCAGTTTTGTGCCCCAGCATGTGATCTATCCTTGAGACTCTTCCACATGCACTAGAAAATAATCTATCGTCTGATGTTCTAGGATGAAGTTCTCTGTAAATGTCAGTTATGTCCATTTGGTCTAATGTGTCATTCAATGCTGATATTTTCTTATTGCTTTTCTCTTTGGATGATCTATCCATAGCTGTCAATGACGTATTTATGTTCCCTACCATAATTGTGTTTTTGTCAGTTTCTCCTTTAGTTCTCTTAGTAGTTGCTTTGTAAATTTTGGTTATTCCTGACGGAGCAGATATATTGATAAGTGTTAAGTCTTCTTTTTGTATTGCCTCCTTTATCATTATGGAATGTCCTTCTTTGTCTCTTGTTACCTTTTTTATACTGAAGTCTGTTTTGTCAGACATAAGTATAACTACACTCTTTTTCTTGGATACCATTTGCTTGGAGTATCATTTTCACCCCTTTCATTCTGAGTCTGTATTTGTCCTTAGAGCTGAGTTGTGTCTCCTAGAGGCAGCATATGGTTGTTTTTTTTTTTTTTTTTTTAATCCAATTTGCAAGTTTGTGCCTTTTTAATTGGTGAGTTCAATCCATTCACATTTAAGGGGATTTTTGATATATAAGGATTTCCTAAAGCCATTTTCTCTTTTGTTTTCTGGAGCTCAATGTCTCCATTGTTTCTTTGCCTTTATGTTTCTGTCTGTTATTTGAGTTTGGTAATAGTCTATGATTATTTCCCTTTGTTTCCTCTATTTTTATGTGTTTTGGTTCTAGAGTGTGTGTGTGTGTGTGTGTGTGTGTGTGTGTGTGTGTGTGTGTATTTCTGTAAAAGAAAGTTTCATGTATACAGTAGTCCTTTTTCTTCACCATGCATCTTATCTCCATTCCCTTTTGCAAATTCAAACCTTTACTTCCTCCTCCTTTGTTGTCACAAATTATTCCTAGTTATGCTGTGAGTTTATTTCTGAGTTGCAGTAGCAAATTGTCTTCTTCAATTTTTCCTTCTTTTTTTTTTTAATGTTTTTATCTCCTTTACCCTTGATGTTATGTTTAAGTGTATAGTGCCCTATCCTATGTAGTGGTCCTATCCTGTGTAGGAGTTGCCATTTCCTGCTTCTATCTGTCTGTTAGTAATCTTGCTCATAGTTTTGTATTCTTTTGTCTTTTTGTTTCAAGTTGAATGGCCTGCTTCAGTATTTTCTGTAATGTAGGCCTTGCAGAGGAAATTTCCCTCAGCTTCTGTATATCTGGAAAGGTCTTCATTCCTCCTTCATTCCTAAAGGATACATTTGCAGGATATATTATTCTTGGCTGGTAATTTCTGTCTTTCAATAGTTTGAATATTTGATTCCACTCTGCCTCCTGGCTTGTAGAATTTCTGCTGAAAAGTCTGATAATAATCTAATGGGCTTTTGTTTGTAGGTTAAAGTCTTCTTTTCTCTGGCTGCCTTGAGAATTCTTTCTTTGTCATTAATTTTGACAGCTTCAATATAATGTGCCTTGGAGAAGGCCTATTAGGATTGAGGTAATTAGGTGATCTGATTGCTTCTTGGATTTCAGGATCCAGTTCTTTCCATAGTTTTGGGAAATTCTCATGGACTATTTGTTTGAATGGACTCTCTGTTACCTTCTCCCTCTCTTCTCCTGCTGGTATGCCCGTTATTCTTATGTTGCTCTTTCTGATGGAGTCAGATACTTCTTATAGAGTTCTTTCATTTCTCCTAAATCTCAAGTCTCTCTCTTCTCCCATCTGTGTCATTTCTAGATTTCTATCTTTGATATCTCTAATTCTTTCCTCCATATGGTCAGTTCTATTTCCTAAGCTAGCCATTTCATTCTTCATCTCTTTTATTGAGTTATTCAGCTCCAGAATTTGGTCTTTTTTTTTTTTTAAATTTAAATCTGTTTGGTAAAATATTAATTTTGTTCATTGATTTTACTTCTGAGTTCATTAAACTGCCTATCTCAGTTTTTTTGCATGTCATTGACATTTTTCAGAACTGCAACCTTGAATCCTCTGTCATTTACATCACATAACTTCCATGTCTTTAAGTTTATTTTCTGGAGGTTTTTCCTTTTCTTTCTGAGTTGCCTTGTTACCATGGTTGTTCATGGCCATTAATGGATTATTTCTCTTCCCGGGCATCTATGGGAGTGAATTCTGCAGCAGGTTGATTTGAAATGTCTTTCTTTTGTTTTCCAGTAAGTAGTGCTGGAGCATTATATTATTTTCTTGCACTGGATCATTTTATTTTTTCTTGCCCTGTTCTGGCTTCTCTTCTTGTGCAGTGGGAGATTTCCTGGGGAGATGGGCTTCTCTTCTGACCAGATCACCTCAGTCTCAGGGCACTACCCCTGTGGGAAGATGTGGTGGGTGATGGGATTCCGAGCCCCTGGAATCCCAGGGTTGCCCCTGTAACCATATGCAGAGCTGTGTGCCTCAGCAACCCTAGGTGCCCTTGCTGCAGTTAGACATTAAAAGTGGAGGCGGGGTGGGCTGAGAGAATTGGCTGGTGTGTTTGTGGCTTTTTTCTCTTCCGAGTAATGACGACTGCAGGACAACAGCTGCCTCACTTCTATAGCTCCTCCATTGTCACTGCAATTAGCCACAGTGTGCGTCTGCCACTTAGGAAATATCTCTTCAGTTCTCATGGCTGTAGATATTCTGTTCTTTAATGCAACGCTGCTACCATTTTTCCGAGGGCCCACTGCTAACACTAAAAGAGTGTGGGGGAGGTAGCTCTGGGAGGTTGTGGGAATGTGGCCAGGTTTTGTGGCTTTGTTTTCTGCCTGGAGTGAGGGCTGTTAGACTGTAGTTGCCACACTTCTGCATTTGGTCTTTGCCCCAATCACTGGATTCAGCCATATTTTATACCGATCACTCAAGCAGGAATGCTCAGGGCCACAGAGAATGCACTAGCAGTCTCAATCCTCCTCTCTCCTGGCACCACAGTGAGCTCCAGGCTACATCTGCAGCCCCAGTCTCTGCACTTCTTTCCTCCTCCCCTGTTTGTCCCTATTCACCCAATGTCAGAAGTTTCAATGTGCATATCTGTCAGATATGTTTTTTGTGTTGTGTAGGGAATCTTTTGTTGAATTACTACTGCTCAATTTGTTGTAACTTCAAGGGGAGATATCAAGGAGTACCTCTCACGCTGCCATGTTTCTGACCATAAAATGTTTTCTTTATTAATTATTATTTAGCATAAAGTACTGGCATCCTTTTTGAAATAGTAAGCTATCCATTAATATTAGCTATTATCATACTCTATGTAAATCAATGTCCTTTTTAATGAGATGTATTTTCTATACTGCAAATGTATTATGACCCAGAGAAGATACTTAATTTATTCCATATTATTGGAATGCTCGTCCAGTATTAATTCCCCACTCCTTCTTAATAACAGAACCCCAAATTTGTCCGGTGCAGAAATGTTCTGAGCCCAAATAATGTCATCTTTCTCAGATTGCCTAGTTAAGGCAATCGTGTGCATTTCTGGCCAATGTAATGTCAGATGAGGATATTTAGAAAGTTTTCTTTCCCAGTCTGCAGTCAATATTTATTTTATTTATTTATTTTCCTATTCTCTTGCTAACTGTAATACCAATGTATGATTTACAGTAGTGAGAGCCATCTGAAGACCATGAAGCATTAAAAATGGGAATAAAAGCTAGCACATTAATGTTAGTGGAATAGAGATATAAAAAGATTATTGGTCCCCACTTACATCATTGAACCACACAGTATGACTAGTGGATTGTATATCTCTTGATTTCTTTTTGATGATTCAAATAAACTTCCATCCATGTTCTACTATTTCTGGTTGAACACATTAATAACTGATTCACTGGGTATGCTAACTAATGACTTAAGAATCATCGAGCTATATGATTAAATTGTTTCATTCCCTTAATAGGTCCCCACAGGTAAATCTTCAATCATATTAAAGTTTAAAATAATGACTGGTGATACAATTTGGGAGCAGTTCAAGTAATTAATAGACTGTGGTACATGATTAGTAATTAAAGTATTCAAGAGAAGTTATTCCAATCTGGAGAAGTTCCCATTTGGAAACCAGCACTGTCATCTGCTGCAAATGGAAGCATATGATTTCTTACAGTTATTTAATAAAGATTTTTTTTTAATTCTGTGAGCATGATGTGATATAAATTGCATGAGTGCACGCTCACTTGACCTCTTTGCCAGTTCTCTGACAATATTATCCTTATAGCCAAAGTCATCCACTTCAAAACTTTTAAAATTAATTATAAGAATAGCTTTTCTGAATCAGTTTTGTTTAAAAAACTTAATCATTTCATAAAAAGCACTTATTAATTAAAATTATAGTCTTTGAAGGAAGTTGTTTCCAACTCAGAATATTAAATACTCTATGAATTACTTCCTACAAGGTTGTAAGTACAAAGCTTTTCATCTTGCTCCCTTGAAAAGCAGACAACTTCCCTATATATTTTGGAGTGAAATTACTGCCTTCATATTTCCACTGTGGAAGAATGTATGTGTGTGAAGGTCAAAAACTTTCTTTAACTCACTTTATTTTTTTCTGGGCTCTTTATCAAAATGTTGACCAAAAAAAAGTATTTTTTATTTGCCTATTTTAAAATTATGAGCTCAATGTAGCAATCATTGTATACAATTTACAACCATATTTTAAATATGCTAGTATTTATATTTGTTTCAGACTTTATTTTGTTAAAAAAAATAAAATAATACAGATACACTTGTAACTCCCATGTACACCCCTATCTGGGCATATATTTCATACATGTATAATTTTTAATATTAACCTAAACTTAGATATGAATTTTCTCAAGCAAAATAAATGATTATTTACTTACAGCAAATAATTATTCTGTTTCTTTTTGCCCCAATTCTCAGGTGATAAAATGATAACCAGATGCCATCCTATATATAAGAGGGTCTACTGTAGGCAGTGAAACCTCAAAAAAATAAATCTTGATGTTTACATGACAGAGAGGCATCTGTTACCCTCAGCTTCTGAGGAAATACCCTTGGACATGTAAGGAGAGACATCCTGGGTCCTCACATTTTAGAAAGTAAATACTCGTAAATCTCTCCATGAGAAAAATAAGACCAGTGTCTCCAACTTTAAAACCTAAAGATATCTTTATGATCCTGTGACTCATCCTCCCTTGAAATATACTACATACCTCTTTCTGGAGAATACTTCTCTCACTACCTATTCAGTCATAAATTAACCTCAAAGCCTTGTCTCTTAATTCAGGTCTCAGGTTTCAGTAAAATTTGCTCAAAAGCTGTAATAGTGCAGAAATGTATAAAATACTTTCTCTACACCTCCATACTTCTCCCCTCTTAAGAACTATCTTCAATTCTAAAAGTTACTATGTATTCTTCTAGTGTATGTATGTAGACTTAATACCAATTACAAAAAAATTACTTGAGAACTGCTTTAGTATATTCAGACTATCATAACAAAATACCATAAACTGGATGGCTTTTAAACAACAAACATTCGTTTGTTTGTTCTAAAGGCTGGAAAGTCCAGACAGATTCGGCGTCTACTGAGGGCAAGATTCTTGGTTCACAGACAGCATCTTCTTGCTATGTCCTCGTGCAGTGGAAGGGATGAGCTAGCTCTCTGGGGGCCTCTTTTATAAGGGCACTGATCCCATTCATGAGGGTTCTGCCTTCATGACCTAATCACTTCCCAAAGTCCTCACCTCCTAAAATCATCACCTTAGGGATTACGATTTCAATGTAATAATTTGGAGGGGACCTGAACATTTAGACCATAGCCAGAACCTTTCATTTAATCAAATTTATGTATCTATTCAACTATTTCACATATATTAGCACTCAGAATTCCTGAAAATTTGAAAGGGTTAAAACAATTTTTTTCAAATAATGAAAGGTCTAGCATTATTTGATTGATGCTTTAATTTTAATAGGAATCTAACGTCTATATTCTTTATGGCAGGGAAAATGAAAAGTTAACTGGTGAGAGTAATAATTTGTTTCTGTATTTCATGATATCAAATATCTTTAGGTCTGGGTACATTCTAGAAGTTCTTTCTTCCAAAATCACTATACATTTTAGAAGCTACGATTTGCTCATCAACCTCACCTTATCTGTACTTTTCCATCACTAGAAAGATGATCAAATGATAAGCACATTACTAAATTCATAGTTCCATGAATATAGATGGTCTCTCTTGAATAAATATTTCTCATCTCCTCTTTAACTCCCTGGAATAATATGAAAATGGATGATTTTTTCCCCCAATTATGGGCAAAGTATTTATGATTGTATAGTGGACAGCTTTTGAAATGGCTTCCAGTGATACCTACCTCTTGGTATTTATGCCCTTGTGTAACAACAGGATGTTTTGACTTGCCTCTAATGAAAAGAATGCAATAAAAGAGATGTGATGTCACTAACATTAGCTTACAAAAAAACTATGATTTCAGTCTTGCTTATGCTCTATCCACTCCTGATTGATTTGTTGAAGCCAGCTGCCTTATTTTGAAAAGTGCACATGCAAGCCCATAGGCCTCAAATCAATAGCTTATAAGAAATTGAATCTTGCCAACAACCATGTCAGTGAGCTTGAAATTAGATCATTTCCCAGTTGAATCTTGAAATGACTGAGGCCCTACCTGACACCATGAATGCAACCTTGAGAGAACCTGAATCAGAGAACCTAGTTAAGCTGTACCTGGAAACCTGACCTATAAAATCTGTGAGGTAGTACATATTGTAAGTTAAAGCCATTCATTTGGGTGGTAATTTGTTACACAGCAGTAGATAGCAAATACCATTTTATACATTTTAGTGGCATACAAATATACAATTTTATTGGGGGGCACCATAACAAACTCTAAGAATGTACAAGTGGCTTTGCAAGTGTGTTGTGTGAGAATTGTAAGGATTTTAAGGAGAACATTAGAGAATGTCTAAATTGTTCTGGACAGAGTATTAATAGAAATCTGGGCTTTGAAGATCTAACCCATAAGAGCTAGAAATGAAGTGAGGAACGTGTTATTGAAAACTGGAGAAGGGATTATCCTTGTTATATGGTAGCAGAAAAATAGCAATATTGTCATCTGCAATTATGTGGAAACCAGAACAGGTGCCTAATGAACTTGGTGATACAGAAAAGATTTCAAAGCTGAGTTGAAGGTGCTTCTGTTTTCTTCTTGCTGCTTATAGTAAAATATAAGTGGAGGGGAATAAACTGAGGAGACTGACTACTTTTAAAAGAAGAAGAACCAGAACTTGATGGTTTGAAAATTCTCCAGAAAGGTAAACATGCTAACATTAATAAATAGGATCTGAGCCCTCCATAAAGATGTGATCTAGAAATAATCCAAAAGTGCAAGTATACAACATTTTATTAAGACCTTAGAATGATAAAAGGATCACGGTATTATTCAGCCATACAAATGGCTCTTTGAAAAATAAGCGTTGCCTTACGAATACATTTTGTCAAACAATTGGCCTACTAAGAAGCTTACGAGCACTGTTCCTAAGCCGTCTCAGCAGCGTCCCAAGGTAGAGAAGAACTTACGTTGAAGAGATTTGTGGGTGTGCATCTGATCTAATGGAATAAACCCCGGTGATGTTCACAGAAGTGCATAACATTTTTGAGAAAACTGTATCTGCAGAAATACAGCCATCTTGGGCAAACAGACATATGAAGAAATGCTCAACTTCACTAACCATCAGAGAAATGCAAATAAAAACCACAATGAGATACCACCTCACCCCAGTCAGAATGGCTATCATCAATAAATCAACAAACAACAAGTGCTGGCGCGGATGTGGAGAAAAGGGAACGCTTGTGCACTGTTGGTGGGATTGCAGACTGGTGCAGCCGCTATGGAAAACAGTATGGAGGTATCTCAAAAATCTGAAAATGGAACTACCTTATGATCCAGTAATTCCACTCCTAGGTATCTATCCAGAGAAATCCAAAACTTCAATTCAAAAATCTTTATGCACTCCTATGTTTATTGCAGCACTATACACAATAGCTAAGACATGGAAACAACCAAAATGCCCATCGGTAGATGACTGGATTAAGAAACTGTGGTACATTTATACAATGGAGTATTATGCAGCCATAAAGAAGAAAGAAATCTTACCATTTGCAACAACATGAATGGATCTAGAGAACATTATGTTAAGTGAAATAAGTCAGACAGAGAAAGATAAGTACCATATGATCTCACTTATTTGCGGATTCTAAAGAAAAGAATAAGTGAATGAACTAATCAGAAACAGTTTGGGAGACAATGAGGAAAAACTGAGGGTTGCTAGATGGGCGGGAGGGGTGGGGGGGTGGGGGGGAGGGTGAGGGGATTGGAGGGCAGTCGGTGACCACAGGATGGCCACGGGGTTTGAAAATTAATCTGGGGAACGTAATTTGGTGGTTACCAGAGCGTAAGGGGGTTGGGGGGTGGGGGATGAGGGTGAGGGGGATCAAATGTATGGTGATGGAAGGGGAGCTGACTCTGGGTGGTGAACACACAATGTGATTTATGGATGATGTGATACAGAATTGCACACCTGAAATCTATGTAATTTTACTAACAATTGTCACCCCAATAAATTAAAAATAAATTTAAAAAAAAGAAATACAGCCATCTTGGACTGAAAGGGATGAAGAGAATACAAAATAAAAGAAGCTTTAAGACCCCCAAAATTATACTTTGAGAAAACTGACTGAGCTGCACACTTGTGCATGGAAAAGAAAGGGTAACTCAGAGCAATTAGAAATGCCCAGAGGATGAAGCCAAGAACCATAGAGAATTATTCACCGTCCTTGAAACCTACTCAGATTTTCTACATTTGTCTAAATGAATATCAGAATTGCTATGAACCAGTGGGTTCTTTGTGTCTCCTCTTTTCTTCTTTTTTTGAACAGAAGTCTCTAATAGCAGTTATCTTATGCCTATTTCACAATTGTCTATTAAGTGTGTGAGGGGATAACTTGGGTTTAAATTTATTTTCACAGATTTATAAATCTAGAGGAATTCTGCTCTAGTAAGCTTTATCCACACCTAGGGTTTCCGGGTGGGAATTCCCATCAGTTCTCAGGAATTTTTTTCACTTTTCTGTTCCCGAACACTGAAATATAAACTGTTTTCTGTTTTCCACTATGAATCATCTCCACAAAGTGACGGCCCGATACTACCAACCACCTGGGTTCAAGTAGCCAATTTTCCCAATTTCCCAACCAACTTTTCTTGGGATTCAGAAATGGCAAAGTGAAAAAAATTCCTGTGAACTGGTGGAAACTCCCTCCTGGAAACCCTATCCACACCTGTGGATGTGATTTAGATAATGAGATTATGGGCTTTGACATGACGTAATGGGACTAAAGTTTTGTGGAATTTGAAAAGAAGGGACATAAATTACTGGGGATCAGGATGTAAACTGTGCGAGGCAGTTTCTGAACTGCATCTCACCAAAACCCTTCCTCCTGATAATCATGCCGTAATAAGGCAAAACCGATGAGATGTCACTTCCTTGATTCAGATATGAGAGATTGTGTTTACTGTCTTGCTACAACTCACTCTAGGGTGCTGCCTCTCTCTCTCTCTCATGGTTCTGGTGAAGCCTGTTGCCAAATCATGGACCTTTGAGGGTAGCCTCAGGGCAACAGCCAGCAGGGAACTAAACCCTGTGTTGGTGCCCAGGGCAGGTGGCAGCACAATGGCATCTTGATTATTTCAAATTAAAATCACTTGAGAAGCACCGAAAGTGGGAGTAGCTCTCTGACTCTATCTCTCTAAATGTGGAAAGTAAATCTCCAAGTGATAGGTACCCCACTCCTGCTGGCTGAAGGCTCAGAGTAAACCTTATCGGAAGAGTTAAAAAAAAAATAAAAATCCAGTCAACAATACCTGTAGAAACAAACCTTGTAAAGCCGTTACTGATTTACTCCCTAAGCCCAAACCTTGCTTAGATTCCTTTCTAATGAACACTGCCTTTCTTTGCCCTGTCAATTTCTCACACATTTATTGTTTCTTTGTCTAAAAAGTATTGGAAGGTGCCTAATTTGTTCATTTCTTAGAGCCTCATTTTATGATCTGAGCATCATATTGTGATTCTCCTGTGCACATATATTAAATTGCTTTTTCTCCTGTTAATCTATTTTTGTGTCAATTTTATTTTTTATTATTAGTCCAGACATAAAATTAAAGAATGTGTGTGGGGGTGCAATTCTCCCCCTCCCAGACACCTACCAACAACCAGGTGAGTGAGCTAGAAATCACATAAATTAAGAAATAGAAGGAAGGAAGGAAGGAAGGAAGGAAGGAAGGAAGGAAGGAAGGAAGGAAGGAAGGAAGGAAAGAAGGAAGAGAAGGAAGGAAGGAAGAGAAGGAAAGAGAGGGAGGGGGAGGGGGAGGGAGGGAGGGAGGAGGAGGAAGGAAGGAAGGAAGGAAGGAAAGAAGGAAGGGAAGAAAGAAAGGAAAGAAAGGAAAGAAAGGAAAGAAAGGAAAGAAAGGAAAGAAAAGAAAGAAAGGAAAAAATCTTGCCCCTGCTGAGCCAGGGCATGTCTCTAGTCCCTGCAGACTGCAGAAGCAGAGATTAGGGTACTTTTTACACAGAAATAGATAATAAATGCCATTTTGATATTGAAGTAAGATGCTGCCGTGACAATCACTAAATATGTGGGAGTAGATTCTGAATCAGAGAATCCACCTAAGTTCTACTGTATTGAAGTAGACTAAAGAAACATGACTACTAAATGCAGTGATTTCAGTGCAAAAGTCTTGCATATATTTTGTCAGATTTATCCCTAAGCATTTCATATATTTTGTTGCAGTTTTAAATGGGATTGCTATTTTACTTCCAAATTCTTTTTTGTATTGTTTTGTTATTAGCTTAGAGAAATATAATTGATTTTTATGTATTGAACGTGTTTCTATAACTGCTCAAATAACATGTTAATTCTAGTAGGCTTTCTTTCTAGATCCTTCGGATTTTTCACATGCATGATGCTATTGTTGTCATGTAAAGGTTTACTTTGTCCTCTCACTACCTTTTTTTTGCCTCCTGAACTGGCTAGAATATCATGTGTCTTGTTGAACAGAAGGAGAAGAGAGGGCTTCTTAATCGGTTCTGATTTTCGAAGGAAACATTTAGTCTCTTACCATTGACTATGAAGTTAATTGTAGGGTTCCTTTCTGCAAGAAGGATAATGGTCTATTTATCCCCATCTATGTATTCTGTGCCAACTGAATTGATTTAGAAAAGTGGCAAGAAAAACAAGAAATAAAAAATTATCTTTTACGATGGGCTGGCATTCGGATTTCCTTTCCTCACAGATGCCTGGATTCTTCCCCCATCTTGATAAAACTCATTCTTCTGTAGATACGAAAGGAGAGAAGGAGAAGCCCAACCACGTATACATAGGAAGAAAATGCAATCTATGTCCCAGGTAGATGAAGTTAGACACAGGGCATTAAGTCTGCTCAGGGAAAAAAAAAAAAAAAAAAAAAAAGTCCTTTATTGTTGTATAGGACTGCTGAGGATGTATGCTCTGGAGGGGATTTCCACCCACGTCACAGAACTGTGAAGAGCTGGATAGTAAATACTGTAGTATTAAGCTTTGCAGGCTAAGTGGCAAAATAGAAGATATTGTCTAGGTACTTAGGTAATAAGAGAGAGAATTGCTTCCCCACCCTTTTTGCCTGTGTGGATCCACAGGGATGGTGGATGCTGTTTGCCTTTAGGTGCCATCAGCTAGAGCCATTTTCTGTAAAAGAGTGACAGGGCAATGAAAAGGGGCTTTATGGGCTGGGTTAATTTCTGCCCCAGTGATTCTCAGATCCCGGCAGTCTGCCCTTCTGTCTTCCCAGAGAGCATGACTTCCTCAATTTGGGCAACACAGCTGGAAATGAGGCATCTCTCTTCGACCTGAAGTGCAGGACATTGTCTCCTGAGCAGAGTCCCTAGTGTATACATGGCAGCTCCCGTGGGCTCCAGGATGCAATGGGACACTACTACTGCTGGGGAAGTAGGCACTGGGCACAGAGGGGAAGGATGGGTAGTGCTCACGGGCCATACAGAAATACGTATTTGGCATGGTATTTAGTTTGCAGACCTCTGATTTGTTCCATTCCTCTGATTTTACATGTGAGGAAATGGAGACACAGTTAAAGCACCTGCTATATCAAACAAGTGATTTGATAGGACACATTCACCCATTTATCATACATACCATTCATGAATTTGAGGTGTAATTCAATTACCATTATCTGCCTCTATATGACAAATGCTTTGATTATTTTGATGGAAGTTTCAGGTTACTAAACTAACACAGTGAATCAGGAAAGAGAGACATGACATTATTTCTTCTCTCGATGGAAGACTGATTATTTCCATGAAAATGAGAGGAAGAAAGTAAGTACATATTTAGGTACTCATTATTATTTTCCAGGCATTGAAACATTTCAGGTTCCCAATATTTCTGTGATACAGGTATTATGAATCCAGTTTTACAAATGAGTAAACACGTACACCAAACCACTGTCTCACTGTTTTAGTAGAATTTACTGCCAAGAGTAAGTTTTCATAACATTGTGAGTGAAGGTTCTTACATATCTAAATAAACATGGACTCAGTACTTTTTATATACTGATATTTCCCCATGCCTTTTACTTCTTACTTTCAATAAGTTCTACTACTACGTTCACATCACATGATCTGTGTAGTTCGCTATCAGTTTTGTATGTATCATGGTAGGGCATATCATATTAAACATGACAACACAAAACTTTGAGTGAATGTCTAGAGACCAAACCTCCAGCTACTGCTAAAATGTAGGAAACAATTTGGAGATTACCAATTATAGAAAGAAGAGACAATAAAACATAACTCTTATGACGAAAACGTAGAGATCAGAAGCGATTCCTTGCCAGCTAATTTGGACAACAGGATTAGATGTGATCTTAATCACATGTGAAGAAGAAGAAGTACATTTTACATAGCTTTCAGAGTTTTATTTTTGAGAACTATACAATATTGGTTCTGCACATTTGATTTCCATCAGTGATATTCTCCATGATGTATGTAAAAGGAAAGTGTGAGATTATCCACAGTTAAAAGGGTTCTGAATTTTATTTAATTTTTAAGTCCTATAGAGACCAAAGCATAAATGTGTTGAACAGTTGTTTTAGGAGTCACAGGTTTGTGATTGTATAGTGTAACCACTGACATAAAAATATAATTTCTACCTATGTTTAAGGATAGAAAAACAAATTTTTAGTGTTGATTAACATTTTAAAGACTCTAAGGTACAGTGTACAGTCATCTTTTGGAAAATCACGAAGACTAGAGCTGTATTATCTTAACGACAGAAATTCACCTAAGTGTTGCTTCCTGAATTGAATTCATGAGGTGAATAAAATTGTATTTTTTTAGATAAAGCTAAAGATTCTAAAGAAAATAAACTTATGTTATTTGTATGGAAAGATATGGTAAGAATAATTTTTGTTAAGAAAAATATCTAATTGAATACTCATAATTTAAAACTTACTATGAAATAAAATAAAATGATACTGTTATTTTTAGAGGACTTATATTTTCTAATGGCTCCTCTAATGTACTAAAAAGATAACATTGGATTTATTTGATGATGTTAAATAACTAAAATAACTTTTTTGTATCAGCAGAAGCAATTTGACTCCAAATATAACCAATTCATACTGCATTTTTTGTTTCCCCTAATACATATTTTAAGATTAAAAATTTAATAACTTATTTTATTTGAAAATAAAGGAGTTATTAATACTTACAATTTTAGTGTACATTCATGATTTTTTTAATTCTGAATTGAATCATTAATGTGAAAACATTTAGGTTTAAATAGCATAAATCAAACCAGAAACAACCTCATCTTTTTTCTTAAAATTTTAATGATATTTCTGTTGCCCATAGGATATATTTCATAGTATGGTCTTCAAATACTTTACCATGTGCTTTGTGCATAGTTAATCAATATATACATACTGACAGTTATTGATCATTAGTTTCTCAGAGGTTTCTTAACCCTTAAATCACTCTAATAATGTGCCCATAAACTATGGATTGTCTACCATTATTCTTCCTTATGCACTATAGCTGTCATGCTACTAAGTAGTATCATCTTTGCCATCTGTGAAAAAATACATCTTTGCATAAAGTAAAGGACGTAATTCTCATTTCGACCAACATTGATATTCTGCCTTGCAATCAAGACTCTCCCTCTCTCTCTCTTTTAAATAACTCCTAACAATTGTATAACTTAACATTCATTGTTGAGAGTAGGTGATGAGCAAAGATCAAGTGTGTAGAATTCTTAAAATTATGAACAAAAATGATTGATCAATATTACTAATGCATTTGTATAATTTTTTGAAGTTGGATAAATAACTGAAATAATTTTATAGAATTTATATAAATATAAATCAAAGTCAGATGAAAAGATATTTATCTGCTTATTTGATCTACTCCATCTTCAGCCATTTCTAGAAATGGGGAGCTATACCAGTTTCATAAGTGTAGTTAGCCCCATGTTAATTGTATGGCTACTGACTCTTTGATAAAACTTTGTGAAACTGAAAAAAATAAACAAATAAATGTACAAGTTCTGGCAATTAAGTTCACGAACTTGTTGCAATGATGTTGCTAACTTTATATATATATATATATATATATATATATATATATATATATATATCAGAGGGATTATTCATTATGAATTTGTACCAACTGGACAAACAGTTAACCAAGTTTATTATCTGGAAGTGCTGAAAAGACTGTGTAAAAAAGTAAGATGACCTGAAGTTTTTACCAACAATTCATGGCTATTGCGTCACGACAATGCACCAGCTCACACAGCACTGTCTGTGAGGGAGTTTTTAGCCAGTAAACAAATAACTGTATTGAAGCACCCTCCCGACTCACCTGATCTGTCCCCCAATGACTTCTTTCTTTATCTGAAGATAAAGGAAATATTGAAAGGAAGACATTTTGATGACATTCAGGACATCAAGGGTAATATGACGACGGCTCTGATGGCCATTCCAGAAAAAGAGTTCCAAAATTGCTTTGAAGGGTGGACTAGGTGCTGGTATCGGTGCATAGCTTCCCAAGGGGAGTACTTTGAAGGTGACTGTAGTGATATTCAGCTATGAGTTATGTAGCACTTTTTCTAGGATGAGTTTGCAAACTTAATTGTCTGACCTTATATATTCTTAGGATTTTGTACC
Organism: Rhinolophus ferrumequinum; assembly: GCF_004115265.2. Lineage (NCBI taxonomy): Eukaryota > Metazoa > Chordata > Mammalia > Chiroptera > Rhinolophidae > Rhinolophus > Rhinolophus ferrumequinum. The sequence continues at coordinate 68,722,832 of NC_046293.1, read as the reverse complement.
TTCTGGGATGAGTTAGACATATTTCAGAATAATATATTTTTTGATATTTTAGAACAAATTATTGTGAAAAGCAATGTAAGTCAGACATATGAAAGGTTGATGTCAATGCAGGTGAAAAGAGGAAGAGGAGGGAAAGTAATTTTTATTCTTACATTACAAATTTCTCTGGTCCTCCAAATCCGTTATTTCCTCTCTTTTTCTCCTTCATCTGTATTCCTTTTCCTTTCCTCCTACTCTTACTCATCTTTATCTTTGTCTTCATCTTACATCTTAGATAATGAATTACTTTTGATACTGTCATAACTGAAGTAATTCATATTTATCATCTAGCACTAATGTAATTAAGCATACGTATCCTTAGATGGAATAAAAGAGGAAAACATTTAATTTTTTTAAATGGAAAAAATTGTTTTCTAATGTTAATTTAGTAATGGTTCTAGAATCTTTTTTTTTTTTTTTTTTTTTGTGACCAAAACACAGCCTCTCTTCAAAAGCTTACAGAGCATTGAGGGAGATAGACAAAAGATAGACATTGCTACGTAACATGCTACCTTAGAATAAGAAAGAATCAGTTACAAGTGAAGCTAAATGGAGGAGCATTTTAATGAAGTTTTGGTTCAGAAAAATATCCTAGTCCACAGTGTATAAGCTGAGATATGAAGGATGAATTGTAATTAACCAGGCAAAGTGGGAGTAGGCAGAAGGAAGAGAGTTTTCCATGTGGGATAAATAGCACTCATTTATTTATACATTCAGGTCTGAATGCATTCATTCAACAACCATCTATTTTGAATACCTACTATGTCCTATGCATTGTTCTAGGCATTAGAGATCCAGAATTGGTGGAGAAATAATAAAAAGTCTCAGCTATCACAGAGCTTAACAATGTTTTGGCGAAGAGAAGCCTTTATAAAACAATCATAGTAACATGTATAACTGTAACTGTATCATGTACATTGTGCTATAAGTGTATACACATACAAGCAATAATTTAAGTGGAAGAATGTGAATTGACTAGGCAATGCTGTGGTTGTAGTGGTGGTTGTATAGGAAGTGGGGAGTGGAGAGTAAGGCACAGCACATTCAGATGTCCTGTGGTGGAAGTGTAAGTAAGGGTCATATTTTCATTTCCAGAAACGTTAATGAGGCTAAAATAAGGCAATAATATTCAAGAGGAATCTGTGTTGACTCAGGAGACCAGAGAGGACATTATTGCAATAATTTAGTAGTTTTATTACCTTTAAGAGTTATAGGAGTATAGATGAAGAGAAATAAAATATTGTTTAAATATCCAAGTGTTTGAAATTAACAAGAGCTGGTTATCATCTACTTAAGTCAAATCTATACATACATTATAAACCAGGAAGTAGATTCATACTGTGTTTCCGCGAAAATAAGACCCAGTCGGACCATCAGCTCTAAGGCGTCTTTTGGAGCAAAAATTAATATAAGACCTAGTCTTATATTAAAATACGATCGGATATAATATAATATAACATAATATAATATAATATAATATAATTCCAGGTCTTATATTAATTTTTGCTCCAAAAGACGCCTTAGAGCTGATGGTCCGGGTAGTTTTATTTTCGGGGAAACATGGTAGATAAATCCAACAGAAATATATGTACATATGGATACCAAAAAGACTCAAAAATATTAACACTATAAAAATATTAACACTATGTTTAGTATAATAGTAAAAAATTTGAAATAACTAAAAATGTCATCAAAAGAAAAATGGATATGTTTTGTATATTTGTACAATGGAATAATATAGAGAAATGAAAAATGAATGAACCACAATTATAAGCAAAATATGAATGAATGTTGCAAATGAAATGTTGAGTGAAAAAAAGACAGATACAAATAAATACTACATGTTTCCATTTTATAAAATTCAAACTTATTCAAAACTAATTCATGGTTTTAGAAATCAGGTTAGTATTTATTTTTGGAGAGGATAGAGTAGTAGTAGATAGAAAGAGACATGAATAGGTTTTTCCACTGCTGTTAATTGTGTGATCATTTACTGAGGTGTATACTGATGATTTGTACTCTTTTCTGTATATTCATTTTACTTTAACTTTATAAAATGTTTTAAAATGAATAATGAAGCTTAGAAATCATTTGAAGAAATTGGTAAATGGGAACCAAAGAAGATCATAGTATTCTAGAATTATAGATATCTGTGGCATTGACTTACAGAATATTTGAGGAAAGATAAGTTCAAACACAATAGAAGGGATTACTTATGGTTTGGGATATTTGGAGATTAAGGTGACTTTTTGCATCCAAGGGGAAATGTAAAAGAGGCAATGGGTATAAGTTTCACAACTCAAAGGAGTTGTGGGCTGAAGAAATAAATTTATAAGTTCATGTGCACATAGCTGTAAAAATAAAACCGTGTGAATGGCTAGAATTGGCAAGTAAGCAAATTTAGAGTAAGAAAGAAAGAAGGCATGGGGTTAGTGACAGGTGTGGACGTATAACTAATTTTTTTTTCAGTAAAGTTGGTCTTGATGGAGAGGAGAAAGCTCAAAGAGGAGACTGTTGTGTCTGAATAGAGGACAAATGAGGCGAGTGGTAAGAAATGTGATCAGGTTGGCTATTGGCAGGGACTTCATTTAAAGCCATGGCATTGCAGAAGAAGCAGAAATAGGGGGGAAAAAAAAGGAAGGTGATATATTCTGGGATGATCCATCATTTAGAAGTTTGCACTGAAAGGATCTTAGGTAGGACAAAAACCAATTAGTTTTGATATATAGAAGGCAAAAAAACACTATGTTGCTGTCCTTCGGAGACTGAATACATTAGGAGAAAAGGGTTTTAAATGAAGGAAAAAAAGGAATAACTAATAATGGAAAAAAATTAAATGCTTGAAATTGATTGTCTCCAAAATATAGAAGATAGAGGCTTTCCCTGAAAACTGGATTTTCCTGTTCCTCTTTTGTAAATAGAAGAAAATAGTAGAAGATGCATGAATGTAGGTAGATCGGTAGTTCTACTTGAAGTAGACGAGGAACTTCACATTTAATTTCTCTGCTTGTTTGGGAATATGGTGTGGAAGACAAGCTTAGAAGTCTCAGGAGTTTGAGACTACAATAAGTCAACAGAGCTGAAGTATACATTTTAGATGATAAGCAGAAAGAACAAGGGCGAGAGGCAATGCTTTCTTATTGGAATGAAGAACAAGCAAGACCCGGAGGAGTAAATAATTTGAATAGTATGTGGAAAAGAGTGCTTATTTAATAAGTACATTGCCTGACTAAGGCAATGGGGAAAAATAAAAATGTTTAAGCAAGGAATGGACGTATTGAAGGATTTTACTTATTCCCACTTCGGCTTTATATGTTTACTGTCGATATTCATTATGGCTTACAGAACTAATCCTCACATGCTTTGAACAGAGTATTCTCCACCCCATTTCAGTTTTTAGGAAAATATAAATGAATGTAAATGGTTAATTAAAAATTTGAAGACATTGTTCATCTATAATTGGTGAATATTGATAGAGGAGATAGAAAGCCTTGCACATTCAATTCTTATATGAGAGAGCTAAAAGTTAATGTGATACATAGGTTGATAAAAATGTATATGGAGAATGAAAATACATACTCCAATATCATACAGGGCATTGATGAAAATAATTTTCAGAAATAATTCTGATAAAAAATTGAACATCCCATAGAAATTGAAGAATTATTTATGGTGGCAGCTACATATTACTAAATTACTATTATTATTATTACTTTTACATTAAAGATAAAAGTACATATGTTGATTCTCATCAATCTCACTCTTTCTCCTCTTTTATCTTCCTCTCTCTTTTAAAATATTGTTTCTTTTCCAAATTCCCAATAATTAAGAAGCAAAAATTGCAAAAAAGAAAACAAGATAAAGCCCTTCTCACAATTTTATGAGGAAAATGATAATCATATACAAAAAAAACATTCAAGCATATAAGCACCATGACTGAAAAGTAGTAGAAATAGCAAAGAGCTGTAACAGACCAAAATATACTCCAATATTGGAAATATGAGAACAATTTAAAAAAAAAGCTTTACCATATACAAAGAAAATAATGTTTTAAAAATATCTGCTAGGAACTAAAATCTACAAAAATATCTAACATGTTTGAGGAAAATAAGTAAACCTTCTAGAAGTATATCTCTGTTCTTTCTCTCTCTCTCCATCCACCTATCATCTATCCATCATCTATCTCTAAGTAAAAATTTCCATGAACACATTTTAATGTTAGATTAGCAGAAAAACATGAAGAAGGAATTGGCAAACTGAAACTGGAAGATTGGTTAATTTTTTTTTTTTTTTTTTTTTTTTTTTTACAGAATACGGCACATAAAGGGAAAAGATGAAAAGTAAAAAGAAGAGTTAAGAAGGACTGGTGATGAAGTAAAGGTCTAATATATGAGGTTTGACAATTAAGTTCACAAACATGTTGCAACGATGTCGCTAACCTTTTTCTGATATCAGAGGGATTATTCATTATGAATTTGTACCAACTGGACAAACAGTTAACCAAGTTTACTATTTGAAAGTGCTGAAAAGACTGCATGAAAATTTAGACGACCTGAACTTTTCTCCAACAATCTATGGCTCTTGCATCACGACAATGCATCAGCTCACATGGGACTGTCTGTGAGGGAGTTTTTAGACAGTAAACAAATAACTGTATTGGAACGCCCTCCTTATTCACCTAATCTGGCCCCCAATGACTTCTTTCTTTATCCGAAGATAAAGGAAATATTGAAAGGAAGACATTTTGATGATATTTAGGACATCAAGGATTACACGATAACAGCTCTGATAGACATTCCAGAAAAAGAATCCCAAAATTGTTTTGAAGGGTGGACTAGGAGCAGGTGTCAGTGCATAGCTTCCCAAGGGGAGTACTTCGAAGGTGACCATAGTGATATTCAGCAATGAGGTATGTAGCACTTTTTCTAGGATGAGTTCATGAACATAATTGTCAGACCTCGTATATCTAATTGGATTTTCAAAAGGAAAGGAAAGCATGGGTAGAGCAATATTCAGAGGAAATAAATATCTAAAAGTTTCCTTGAGTTGATAAAATTAATTAACCCACACATTCAAGACAACTAACAAATCACAAATATGATGTACACAAAAGACAGATTTCCAATTTCTGGTTCGGCATATAAAGAGCTGGGAAGTTATCACTCCATCCTAACAAGTAAAAAGCTGAACAAACTGAGAAATCAGCAATTTTTCTTAGATCCAGCAGAGAAGTAAGGCCACAGAGCATACCACCACCTCTAAAATTTAAGAGACAGGAAGATACAGAGAATCACAATTTACCTGAGCAGAAACTCACTAGTTGAAATCTCCCTTGGAACCAATATCTGGGTAGGAAAAAATCTGAACTGTAATTGATGAATTGCTAACGGCTCAGTGTGATAAGTCTGAGAGTTAAAAACTTGGGGTGGGGGTTAGTGCGCCATAATTTTGTGAGTTTTACCTGTTAAAATTCTACCAGGTTCTTACAGTGAATATCAGAGAAATATCCATCATGGCTTTTATCAGGGGGAGAGGAAAAGTTACTATTTTGAAATAGCCAGAACATTCTGTTCTTCTTATGTACTAGAGATGAAAATCACTATAACAGAAATGAAGAAGGCTTCATTAGAAGACTGGACATGGTTGAGAAAACAAATCCCTGAGCATGAGTCTGTATCAATGGAAACATTCAAAACTGAAATTTAAATAGAAAAAAAGACGTGGGAAAAAGAATAAGGTATCCAAGAACTATAGAACATCTATAAAAGGTGTATCATATGTTTAATGGGAATAGGAGAAGAGAGAAAGGAACAGAAGAAATATTTGAAGATATAGTGACTAAGAATTTCTCCAAATTAATGATACCCATCAAACCACAGACCCAAGATCAGAGAACACTAAGCAGGACAAATGCCAAACAACACAAAAGAAAGCAAAACTACACCTAAGCATATCATATTCAAACTGCAGAAAAATCAAAGATAAAAAAATCCTGAAGGTAGCAGGTGTAGGGAGGAACACCTGACCTACAGGGAAGAAAGATAAGATTACATCCAACTTATCCTCAGAAACCATGCAAACAAGACGAGAATAGAGTGAACTATTTAAAGTGTTTAGAGAAGAAAACCCACCAACTCAGCATTCTATAACCTGCAAAATTATCCTTCAAAAGTGAAGGTAATATAAAGACTTTCTAAGACAAACAAAATTGAGAGAATTTATTACCAGTAGATCTGCCTTGTAAGAAATGGCAAAAGAAGTTCCTTAGAAGGAAAAAAAAAATGATATTGGTCAGAAACTCAGATTTCCATAAAGAAAAGATCGTCAAAGAAGGAATAAGTGAAGGTAAAATAAAAACTTAAAATTTTTATTCTGAATTAATATAACAGATAATAACTTTAAAAAATAATAATAGCAACAATGTATTGGATGATTATAATTTATGTCTAAGCAAAATGAATACTAGCAGTAATACGATGGATGGGAGAGAAAAATTAAGAATATTTTGTTAGTATAATGTACTTGAACTACTGGTGAAACGGTATAGTATTATTTGAAAGGTATCTGATAAAAGATTGTTACTTAAAATATATAAAGAACTCTTAAATCTGAACAACTAAATTAAAAAATAATGAAAAGATCTGAACAGACACTTCATCAAAGAAGATATACAGATGGCAAATAAACATATAAAAAGAAGTTCCATGTCATATGTCATTAGGGAAATGCAAATTAAAACAATGGAATTCGACTACGCACCTATTATAATGGCCATAATCCAGAACACTGAAAACACCAAATGCTGGTGAGAACATGCAACTACAGAAATTGTCATACTCTGCTGGTGGGGATGCCACTATGAAAGACTGTTTTTTGGGTTTTTTTACAAGACTAAACATACTCTTGCCATGTGATCCAGCCATCTTTGGTATGTGTCCAAAGGAGTTGAGAACTTAAGTCCATACAAAAATCTGAACATGGATGTTTATAGCAGATTTATTCATAATTGCCCAAACTTGGAAGCAGCCAAGGTATCCTTTCAGTAGATGGATGGATAAATAAACTGTGGTACATCCATGCAAAAGAATATTACTCACTGAATTACAGTGAGGTTAAGTGACCCATATGAGGTCAGTCGTCTCACTAATAATAAAGGTAGAACTAGAATTCAGGCCTTCTGATGCCAACCCTGGCATTCTTTGTCACTGGACCACTCTGGTGACCACCTCTCTGAGGATAATTTAGTGGGATGTGGATAGATTCCTTCCAGATTAAAATAGCCTTTATTAAAGCAATGTTGTCTGTAAGCATATTTCAACTTGTTAATTCCAAGGAACTTTGATCATTCTTCTGCTCATGTTCTTATTTCTAGATTATCCTCGTCTACTTAAAGTATTGCCAATATTTCTACACTGGAATGAAATGAACTTAGCAGGCACTCCCTTGAAAGAGCTGCGAAATGTTCCATTTTAAGTAACAGTTAAGATTCCAAAATCAAGATTCAGTTACATTTGGTATTAATTTCCCACAATTGAAATTATCTTTTGTCATTTAACTTGCATGTGAGATGAAAACCAAAATGAAGGAGCGATAGAAAATGACCATTGATGAAATCTTAGATGCATCTTTTGTTCTTTTTCCTGCCCACAGGGATATTAGCTACAATTCACCACACACACACACACACACACATTGTACACACACATATATGGATGATGGTTAGTTTTTACTTTAATTGATGGATATGCCATGTGAAATATTTAAATTGTACATAATAGGGGGAAGGGCAAATATTAAAGAAATAAACATCTTCTAATAAACTCGCATTGTTTACAGAAAAAAAAAAGGAAATGAGCTATCAAGCCATGAAAATCCATGGAGGAACCCTTAAATGCATATTACTTAGTGAAGGAAGCCAATCCGAAAAGGCTACATACTGCCTGATTACAACTATATCACATTCTGGAAAAAGGCAAAACTATGTAGACAGGAAAAAGGGCAGTTGGTTGCCAGGGTTTGGGAGGAGAGAAGGATGAATAGGCAGAGCACAGAACATTTTTAGGCAGTGAAATTATTGTCTGATTGTGGGGACAGAGTCCCAGAGATCAGTTTCCAGGATCTCAGCCTCATGTGGAAAGGTGCAGGCTTGGATAGTAAATGGCCATCAGCTGTGACTAGTTGGCCATCAGCTGTAACCAGTTAGCCATTAGCTACTGATATAACTGCTGTGGCTACGCTAGGGGGTGGTTTGGTTGGCGGAGAAGTGGATGGCGGATTGTGGGTCGTGTGGACCCTGCTTCCTGTGTCTCCAACCCAGCTGCCAGCGAGAAAATAATGGTATGAACCCCCTATCCATGGGTCCGTTGGTGTTCCTTTATGGCCTCACCATATCCTGTGTTCTTGTGCGGGGAGCAGGACCACAGACCCTTGCATGACACTGATACTATACTGGTGGATGCATGTCAATAAACATTTATCAAAACCCATAGAATGTACACCACCAACAGTGAACCCTAATGTAAACTATGGACTTTGTGTGATGTGTTAGCGTAGGTTCATCAGGTTAACAAATATACTACTCCGGTGTGGGCTGTTGATAGTGAAAGAGGTGGTGCATGTGTGTGGGAGGCAGAGGGCATAGGGAAACTCTGTTCTTTCTGTTCAATTTTGTTTTGAACCTAAAACTGCTCTAAAACAGAGTCTATGTTAAAAAAAAAAAAAAAAAGCATATATCTATTTACATTGCCAGAAGATTTTCCTTATGTTTAGCTGAGTTACAGCAGCTACTTTTTATTTATTATTTATTTATTTACTTATCTTACTAAGCTGCCTCTTTCCTGGTTCTTTGGCTAAAGGGAGCATGCTGGTTTTGAAGGTTGCTTTATCTGTCCCTGATGGCATTTCTGGGTTGCTGGCTTCTTTAATTCCATGTCTGGGATATATGAGGCAAAAAAGAAAACCCAGAGAACTCACCATTATGTCTTTCCTTGGATCCCAAGCTCTCTAGTGTGTCTACCTTTTTTTCCCTCCATCTTTAAGAGACTTCTCGCATCTGCATGTGTGCATAAGTTTCCCTTTGAGCTTCCAGAATAAATAATTTTTAAAAAATGTTTCCGTGTACTAGCAGAACTATAGATATAAAATGAAAATATTATGCAAAATGTATAATAGCAACAAAATATAAGAAGGAATATGTTACCAAAATTGTGCAAGGCTTCTATGGAGATAGAATAAAATATTAGGTACAGACATGAAAGAAGAACTAAATAAATGGAGGGATAAATCATTTTCATTGATGAGATGATTAAAAATGAAGATTTCTATGATCCTAAAACTGATTATCCCATGTAATCCCCCGAAAAATATAAGATTCCCCTGTCCTAGGGTTAAAAGATTTCCGAAAACACAAAATTGACTAGCATAAATGTAAAGAATGATTAATTCAGTCTCATTAAGATTTGGTAATCATCCACTATTAGTAACAATACAGATGATAAGACAAGTAAGAAAAGTGTATTGTAAAGCTCGTAAAGCAAAGATTCAATATCTAACATATATAAAAAGTCCTACCAATAAATAGAAAAAGACAACACCGTAGATGATTGGACAAAATACTTGAACTGGAACTTCACAAAAGAGAAATTCCAGATGAAATGCTACTCAACAGTATTAGTAATCAGGAAAATGTAATTAGGTATTTTTAAAATCCCCAAAGAAAGACAAAATGTTAAATTTAGTTAATTGCCAAGGGTATAATAGACAATGATAGCTGTTAGGATTTTCTGAAAGTAGATTTGGAGACAGAGTGCAATACTCAGGGTGTTTTAAGTAAAAGAAGGGCAAGAAGCAAGACTGGGAAATTGAAAAAGTCTAGCTGCAAAGCATCCCAAGAAGACAGTCTCCATAGACACTACAGGGCGTTCTACAGGGTACTCTACATAGACACTACATGGTACTACAGGGCACAGAGATGGCCTGCGTTAGGCAGAAATGGCCAGGCTTTTACACCTCTACCTGAGTAAGTCACTGGATGTGGGCCATCCCATGGAACAGTGTGACCATGGTGAACAATCCGTGACACTGCGCCAATCCCTGAAGGCATGACAACTGAAGGTTATCATTATATGCTGTCTGCCCTGCCAGCAGCTGGGCCCAGGAGTTTTTTGAAGGAGTGTCTGGGAGCACATCTCTCTGTTCACAATAAATGTGAACTCTCATGCACCCCTGGAGTTTTGTCAGTTGGTACGAGGACTGTGAAATACAATTTGGAATTATCTAATAAAGTTGTAGTTATATAGCAATTCCCCTTCCAAGGATACTTGGTTCTCAAACTTTAGAGTGGGTCAGAATCAACTAAAAACCCTGTTAAAACAGATTGCTGGGCCCCAATTCAGAATTCCTTATGAATTACATCTGAAGTACAAGTCAGGTATGCACTTGTAGCAAGTCCCTGGGTAATGCTGTTGCTGTTAGTCCAGGGATTACACTTTGAAGACTACTTACTGCTCTGTAGAAAATTTGTACCTGTTCTATGTGGCTTCCCTCCAACCCAACACTCATACCCATACATCTGTACATCTTAGTGCTGTTTATGAAAGCTGGAGATGGCACAAAATGAATTTATAAATGCTAGTGTAATCATACAATGAATGGGATTCTATACAGTAATAAAAATGAAACAAACACAGCTACATGCCAACACAGATAAATATTAAAATGTTGAAATAAATGTAAGCTATATTAGTGAGAGATGGATATTGGGATAAATGATTCTAAAAAGCAAAGATAGTTATCACAAATCTCACAGTGTTTGTTAATTCTGGAGGAAGGAAGGGACTTGTGTTGAAGAACGTGCTCATAGGAGGCAACCGATATGCTAACTATGTTCTATTTCTTGACCTGTGGGGATGTACATAGATGTTCACATTATACTTATTCTTTAAATTACATATATATTTCATATGCTTTTCTATATGGATTATATATCTCATAATAAAATAGAGATAAAATAAATGAACCGCATAGCAAATTTCTACAATGAGACTTCTATTAATGTTCTATGAAGATTAACACCAATATAAAAACACTGTTACCTCCTATGACAACTATTTGGAATCTCATTAAGATTACATTGGTTACTTTTCATGGAAATTGCTTCTCTCCCCTGAAGATAATGTTAACTCCAGTCAGGTATTTCATGAATCCATGAGAACTTGTTCAAAAGTACTTTGGAAGCAGATACAACTTTCATAGGGTTGTGTAAATTTTCACAGCACACCATCCCCTTAGGAATTCAGCATTAGATTAAGTACACTGGTATATTTGTTGTTTCAAAATAATTTCAAGTAATTGTCATTAAAATCACTACCACAAACTACCCATTTTAATTTAACTTTAGTAAAGTTAAAAGGTGTTTAATTTTAGAGAATTCCCTATGAAGGGGCTACTTGTCATTGTTAGCCATGATTATTGAGTGAAAGTATTTTCACCATTTTTCTCCTCCTCCTCTTCCTCCTTTTCCTTCTTCCTCCCCTCTTCCTCTTCTTTTCACCCATCTCCAACTTCTTTTTAAATTTCATAGTTCAGTCGATTCATTCAGAACCGTGAATGTTACTGTTATAATGTATGATCAAATGTGGAGGAAACTATATGTAAAAAAGATACAGTGCTTTAAAAGGGACACCCAACAAATTAACATAACCCATGACAATGAAAGGGAGTCATTTATCTAAAATAAATGAATGTATATTCACTTATGACCATTTTGCAGCTTTATAGGAGCTAGTATTTTCTCCAGCATATCATGAATAAATACCTGTCAGATTTATTAAAATAAGTGCAAACAAGCCCTAGCACTTGGACTCATTCTTTTAAAAGATTATCAACAACATGTAAATCATGTTCTACATTTATTTAATGGGATAAAATTGTTGGAATGGGAAAGCTAGAGGTATTTATTTACTTACTTCTGACAAGACCACATGCTTCATGTTGAACTGCTTCCCGTAGGAATTGCTGATGGCTGCCACATTCATTTGGATCTCTTTGCATGACAAAAAAGCTAGGCTCCATTAAAGTATCATTTGCAATGAATTTACATCCTTCCTCAGGGATAAATCTAACCATTAGACATTATGCAGGAAGACTGACTTTTATAAAAGACTACTGTTCTTCCAGTTCCAAGCTGCATTCAAAAATAGCCAAGGATAAAACAGAAATATTTGACAGAGAATGTGAGGTAAATTAACTTTCATATGATCTTGAAAAGCCATTTCCAAGTTCCAGTTAAAATGCTAGGGAATATTTATGAAATTTAGAAGACAATCTAAAGGCTATCATCTTATATTTATACGTAGTAATTGTATTCTTCAAACAAGAAACCTGATGTTCTAGCATCAAATAGAAATTAAGAATAGCTTGAAAGTGTAAGGATCTATTGAAAGTCCTATGTTCAAAATCAAGTTTATAGCTTTATATAAATATATATACTATGAAATATATTTCATTAATTAGAAAACCTTGGTTGGGAATTGCTAGCAATGCTCAATGCACAATTGTATGGAAGGCAATTGTGGTATAAGTAATGTTGATGATTTGCACCTTCTAAAAATATTTCAAAGAATGATATAATCTAGCAAGCCAGCAAAGTATCATTGAAGTGGGTATATTTATGTAGAAAATAAGCAATATTTCTTTCTATCATTGACCATATTATGAATATGTCAATCTCATATCATATTTTAGATAGAGGATTACATAAGTACAGCTATATCTTGTTAAGAGTTTAGTTAACCACTACTAAAATAGAAAATACTTCTAAAGATTAAAAAATGAACACCTATATGATTAATTTTACAAAAATTTGAAATGAAAGGGGAAATATGATAAATATAAAATAATATGATAAAATTAACACCAAATTAATACTAAATATATCAGTGAATTGAATGGTTAACAAATCTCAGTTTGGACAAAAAAGCAAAAGCCTGGTTTATGTTTTTGGAAGGGTAAATTTAAATGAAAACACAAAAGGTTGAAAGTAAATGAATGAACAAAGGTATAGTCTTATATGTGTCTGTGTGTATACATATACACATTTACATATTTATATACATGCAGAAATAACTTATAAAATTCATTTCCTTTATAAAATATGTTGAGTGATCGATGAAAGCATACCACATGGATAAGTAAAGAAAAATTAAAACCGACTATCTCTCTAGCAATCTGAGAAAACTTTTTAATTAAGTAACATACCTCTAATGAATGTTGTTATTGAGAAATGAAAATAACAGGTAGTAAAGGATTTTTGCGTTTTTACTCCTTATATGTTTTTTTTTTAATTGTATGAATTATTCTATTAAAAAAAAGAATGAAAGACAAACAAAATGTGGTAAGTTGTAGGTGAACCATTGGAGAATGGTGGGATTCTGACACACCCCCCAAAAAATAAAGAGCACAGCAGTACATTGGGACTTCCATTCATTCTTGTGCTTTCAGAGAAGATTAAATTTAAAAGTTAGCTCTATAATCACTTCTCCTACAGAAAGTGGAGACATCAATTCAATAATGTAAACAAAAGCAAAATTTCAAAGCACCATAATAGATCCTTCTTTTACAGAAATGTAAAGCAAATGCACATGCAGTTTTCTTGGCATAAACTCTTACCAATTCATTAGTCTGAAAGTAGATGCTGCAGAATAAGAAGTTAAGAGTTGTCCTTAGTAATATAAATTGAGTGCATCACTAGCAGTGTTAAAGTTTTTCATTTTAAATTTGAAGACATAGATTTACAGTTGAGAGTCCCTAGAAATTCTTATTTTCGGGACAGTTATCTTAGGAGATAGGAGGTCTTGTTATTCCAGCATTTTTTCCTGTGAGAGTATGAGGCCAGAATAATGCTAGAAGTGTCCTGTAGAATGCACATGCTTTTCACATCACATTTGAAACAAGACTAAGTTTTAAATAGACTAGTTTTTTTTTTGTTTTGTTTGTCTTTTTTTATAGTTTGTTCTGGGCTGGATTCTTGTAATCCAACATGTTGTGATATTTAAGCTTAAATAGGTCAGACTCCGAGAGCAGCACTGGAACATGAGGGCCAAACACATTTTCTGATAAAATGGGATGTTTTCCTTGAAAACAGTGAATATTTCTGCTAGAGATTATCCTTGGGAAGAAAAATGACAAACTAGTGACTGAGTTTTGAAAATTGGAGCCTCAACGTTGAGGGTAAGGAATCTCTCTCTGTCTCTCTGTCTGTCTCTCTCTCTCAGTCTCTTTCTGTGTGTGTGTGTGTGTATCTTACAAATGATCTCAGAAAAAAAGGAAAATAGAAAAAAGGAGAATAGAGAACCACATAATAAAATTGATCAAGTATTAGGCAAATGATCACTACATAAAAATAAAATTCTGCCAACTTTGTTGTATCACTCCTCACAATATGTATCAAAATTTCATGACAATATTGATATTTCATTTTGGGCAAGTCAAAGTCGATTAGGAAATTTAAAATTAAAGAGAAAAATATTTTCTGGTAATAATCACTGGCCAGACAAGTAGGTTAAATGATTCAAATCTTTTTTTAATTTTGGATATAACTTTGGTAAGACTGAGAGTCCTAAACTATGCCTTCTTTAAAGTGCAAATAACCCCTCTCCTCCCATGATACTTTTACCAACTCATGATTATATACATATATATATATATATAAACATACATACATATGTATACATATGTATACATATGTATGTATGTGTATATATGTATATACATATATATGTGTGTGTATATATAGATAGATAGATAAAGAGAGAGAGAGAGATTCTATCGGACGGATTAAGCAGACCCATTATTTATTAATTTCAAGAAATTACATAGGGAACATAAATGTGAAATTTCAGAGAAAGTGAGTTCTAACATTAATACTGATAATAGCACTATACTTGGTCTTCTCCATTATACATCTGTTCTTCTAACCCCAAATATTCAGAAAGATGCAGTTTACAGCATTGAATCAGATATTTTCAGTGCCCCCCCAATTGCATTTACTACAAACTATTACATAATTTGGAATAAATTGTTTGAATTAATGGTCCATATAAATTATCATGGGTTGGTAAAAGTACCATGGGAGGAGAGGGGTTATTTGCACTTTAAAGAAGGCATAGTTTAGGACTCTCAGTCTTACCAAAGTTATATCCAAAATTAAAAAGGATTTGAATCTTTTAACCTACTTGTCTGGCCAGTAATTATTAGCAGAAAATATTTTTCTCTTTAATTTTAAATTTCCTAATCGACTTTGACTTGCCCAAAATGAAATATCAATATTGTCGTGAAATTTTGATACATATTGTGAGGAGTGATACAACAAAGTTGGTAGAATTTTATTTTTATGTAGTGATCATTTGCCTAATACTTGATCAATTTTATTATGTGGTTCTCTGTTCTCCTTTTTGCTATTTTCCTGAGATCATTTGTAAGATAGAATAAATTTCCTGGAGAAAAAGAGCAAGAAACATACACGCCAACAGCCAAATACATCTATCTATTCAGCATTTCATTTAGGTTATTTGAAACTGAAATCTTGCTTCTGGAATTCAGACATCTGATATGTAATTACGGAGAGTTAGAGATATAGCTCACTCAGTTCATAGTAGTTAATATTGCTACACGTATCGAGATAAATGATTGCTTTAAAATGCTATTAAGAGAATGAATTGAAGCTGAAAACGTAGGAAAGTCAAGGTCTGACAAATTCTAAAGATAAATTATTTATTCATGAAAACAGTGATCTCTCATTCAGGTTAATGCTGGGAGGGGACAGCTAGGTTTCAGAAAATTTACCTGATGACATACTTTACAAGGTTTAAAGTCTTGTTCAGAAACTTTCTAAATAGTAATTTAATGTATTTTTCATAATGTATTTTAAAGTTTATTTTCAAGTTTATTCTTGCTGGCATATAGAAATATAATTGATTCTTATATGTAGGCCTTTATCCAGCAACCCTGTTAAATTTACTTATTAACTCTAATACTTTACATATACATGCTAAAATTTATCGTACGGGCTAAGAACTCCAACAAAATGGTCAATATATTCAATATCTAGAAGTTACAGTAGTTGCTCTTGTTTTATTTTGGCACTCAGGTGGAAAGCTGTAAACATTCCATCATTAATCGTGATGTTTACTTTAGGTTTTCATAGATATCTTTATCAAAGTAAGGAATTCTCCTTTCCTAAATTTGTTAAGAGTTTTAATCATGAACGGACATTGAATTTTATCTGGTATTTTCTGTACCTATTGGCCATATTATGTCCTTTTATATCAGTGTTTATTTAAAAATCATAAATGAGATGGACTTTTTAAGTTTCTGCTATTTTGTTATTTATAAAATTTGATGTAAAGATTATTCCTCTCCAAAGGAAATGTTTCCTCTTTTGTATTTTCTAAAATGGTTTGTGTAAGAATGGAACTGCTATTTTTAAAGCATTTCTATTTTAAAATGATTTCCTTTTAAAGTCTGTCTTTTTCTAAGTCGTTCCACTAGTGAGTCCACTTGTCTGAAATGGGCAAATTTGAATCAAGAGAGAAATAATGTGACAGATAAAAACTATTTCAGAATTATTAAGGATAAAACCTGGATTAAAGGACTTGGCTTTACATCTATACTTGAGGGACTTGCTAAGAGTGTTTTCACCTTCACGCCTATGTTCAGAATTGGTATTCTTATTCACTCAGTCTTGGCATAGCTCATGTGACAATGCTATAAAACAAAGAACCCCAAAGTCTTGGTGGCTTAATTAACGGAGGGTTCATTTCTCCTTCTTATGTGTGTTAACTGAGTGGCTCTGCTTCAGGTTTCTGGTCACAAATAGTTCTGTTTACTTGTCTCTCATTCTAGGAATTGTAGCTACACAGAGTATACTGTTTTCATGGTAGCAGTACATGAAGGGCAAATAGAGTCACGTCGTACTTCCTAAAGCTTGTCCCTTCTTTCCAGGGTTCCATTGGTCAAAGCAAATATGGAGCCAAACACAACATCAATGACACAAGAATAAACAATGGCAAAGATCTGGAGGGAAAGAACAAACATGAGTGAATTTTGTTTTTTTTTCCAAAATACCACATCTAGAAACCATAGGCCTGAATCTACAGAACTAACTGCTAATAGAGAACACAAGCAAACAGCCCTAAGCAAACAGGCAGAGCTGAGAGGAGTACACATAATAATAGGTTGAGGACTCATCCCTAGGTTTATTTCCCAATCTGGTGAATCAAATATGCCAGTCTTTCTCTTCTAGGCAGGCGTTAGTATGGGCGCATGTGGGAGGGTAGGAGTGTAACTTCAATGGATGACAGTTAGCAAACACAGATAGCCTTATCTCATTGACCAACCTCCTACCTTACACCCAGGTCCACCAGTACTTGTCTGTGAACTAACTCTAGCACTTAAACATTTTTCATCTTTTGTCAGAGCAATTGAGTTAAATTTCTATTTCCTATTGCAGTAGTCTTGAATAAAGTCTTGTTTGTTTAACTCTGTCCAGTGCAATTTTTTTTTTTTTTTTGACTGTGACTAAGGGTTACTTCTTTAATAGGAAGTCAGAAAATCTTAAACTCTTCTGAGCAGTGTGTGTGTGTGTGTGTGTGTGTGTGTGTCCTTTTACTTAGTTGAATGTATTTTTTTTTTATAAAATTGTTACTTTGTAATAATTTTAGATCTAAAATTATTCACAGTCTTTCCTCATTTTTCATGATCTTGACAGTTTTGAGATGTATGGGTCATGTATTTTTTGGAATGTTTGTCAATTTGGATTTGTCTGGTGCTTTTCTCATGAATACACTGGGATTTTTTAAAAGAATATTACACAGATGAAATGTCCTTTTCATCATAACATATCAGGATACCTGTTATCAACATGACTTATCATCAGTGATATTAACTTTGGTCACCTGGTTAAGGTAGTGTCTGCCAGGTTTCTGCTCTAAAAAGTTATTTTTCTTGCCTTTTACATTCTTCTTAGGAAGTGAATCACTAAAATCAAGCCATAGTTAAAGGGGAGTAGGTGAGGGATTAAGCTCCATCCCCTAGAGGAGGTAGTATCTAGCTATATAACTTGAAATTCTTCTGTAAGAAAGAGTTGCCACTTTTATTCCATTTATTCATTTATTCAATCACTTCATTATAGCAGTATGGACTCGTAAATATTTCTCCCTGATTCCTTTTGTTAGAAAATGCCGTTTAGAAACCAAGATTTGCATGGTGAGGAAAATGTACTTTTTAATTGAAAATACTGTGATTATTTCTGTGATGGTAATTAGGTAATTGTTCAAATATAAATTAAAGATTTCCATGCTCAGGTCTTCAACTTTAGCAGATCTGGAGTTGATCATTAATATTTTCATTTATAATTTTACTTTTCTGTTTAAGAACCTCAAGAATAAGAATAAAACAAACAAAAAGCTGGGATATTCATTCTTCTTTGATTACAGCTTACTATCATGATTGGCCCAGCCATAGTATTTTAGATATCAATCCCTTGTTAACTTTATACATTGCAAATATTTTTCTCAACCGGTTGTCAATTAATTAGTTTGGTCTATTATCCTTTTATAAATTGAAATCTTCTATATGAATGTATTCAGAGGTATTGATGTTTATATTTTTAAATATTGTCTGCTTTCTCCTTTACAGTGTTATTTTATTATCTAAAAAGTTGATATACAGCTCCACATACTCAGATTTTTTAATTTATTTTGTTTTAATTTTTCTTGAAAATATTTAATTTCAAGATAAGTTATAAATTTTTGTTGCTACTATGTATAAATTTTTTATTTCTTTTCACATTTTCTAATTGGTTATTGCTGGTGTATATGAATACTGTGAGTTTTTGTGCATTGAAATTGCTGAACTCTCCTCTATTATTTCAGACATTTTTGTCTATTAATTTACCTGTTTTTTAATATAATTATATTATTTGTAAATAATGACAGTGCCCATTCTAATCCATTCCTTACATATCTGTTTCTATTTGTCGTCTTTATATATTGGTTAGGACATCCACAACTGTTGAACAGTCATAGTGACAAAGGGTCTTGTGCTTGTCTTTAGAAGGATTGCTTATAATTTCTCCATTAAATATGTTTCTTACTGGATATTTTTACACATAACTTTCATCTGAAGCATGTTTTCTTATATTTCTTTTTAAATATTTTTTAATTGATATTTTATCTTATCTAATGATTTACAGCATCTGTCAAAATAATCTGATAATTTTTTTCGTTACATCATCAAGGTAAAGATACACTTTTAAATATTATTGTATTAAGTTTGTTAAGGTTTATTAATTGTATTATTCATATATTCTATATATTTTAATAACGTTATCTGAATGGTCTATCATTCCACATACAGGTACATTAAAATCTGTGACTTGAAATGTTTGTTCTTATGTTTTTCTTTAAACTGGTGTCAATAATAGATTGTAGATTATTTTCTATTTGTTGTCTTTGTTTAATAGTGCTGGTACTTCTTAAGCATCTTGTCATTTTTCTCCTTTAAATGTATATTTCCTGGGACTATGAACAATTTTGGCTAGGAATGTATATTAGATGTAGGGATAGGTTGCAGCTGGGAAGAGGGGACCCACAGGGATTAGAAAGTCATTTTTACTGTCCCCTTTCCACCACCTCCCAAGAATCTGGTGTTAAGCTGTCTGCTTTTATATATAAAATTGGGGGAGGCAGACTGTCACAATTTATAAATTCTTCCACAATTTATGCTTACTGACACTGCACTAAGGTGTCATTTCCCTCTCAAAATGGACTCCTCTAGGATTTCTTAGTGTTTTGTTTTTAGTCATGAATCCAATCAAGATCCCTCTTCCTCTTATGTTAATCCTAGGCTTGAGATTCAGAATAAGAAGGAAAACATCCATGCTAGTTTCTCTTGTTAGGAATTGGTAACGAAGTCTGTATAATTTTAACAATAGCCCAGATGATTTAGATTTGAAGACCATTGTTTTAAAGCAGTTTTCTAAAATACCCATGATTACATCAGGGCCGTAAACAAAACCTGAAAATAAGTAAAATTAAGAAGCAATTGGTACACAGATGTCATTACTATTATTGAGGTGCAATGCATATAAGATTGTTTGTTAAAAACTCAGCTTCCAAGGCCCACCCAGATCTATTGAATTTGAAACTTTGAAGTAAGGATGGTAAGTTTAATTTTAACATTATTACTAGTGATTAAGAGTTTAAGAGTTCAAGTTTAAGAACTACAGTTCTGGGATCGAAGTGTCGGAAATAATTTGATATTTATACAGAAACTAATTCTTATTTTGATTTGCATTCTCATAGAAAGTCATTCCACTTCTGAATGAATGTGGTTTGACCGGCAAAACTTTAAAAAGAGCAGCAAAAGAACTATGAAAATATATATGAAAGACTTGATTAATATCCTATATGCCTACACACACTATATTTTAAAGTAAAATATATTTTTGTAATTTACATTTTATAAATTATCATCATAATAGTTGGAAGGTATAGAAACGTAAAACTTAAAAATATGTAAATTGAAAGTATAGGTTTATTGATATATATAAAGACATAGATATATATCTGATATATCTCAGTTTTGTTTTCTCTAATCACAAAAATATCACCAATGTTTTTACGTGCTTATTTTAGACCTATGAAAACTGTTTATCTTATTATTTGGCAAAAAATCCAAAAATGTCCATAATTTTGCTTTAGGCAAAACTGCGTTCATTATGACTGTGTGCTTTTAAAGTCTCCCATCCAAGTAGTATAGACTTTAGTAGCAATTTGTAGGGGGGGAAGAAACCCTGCGAATTTTCCACGTCTACATACACAAAATATGGATGGTAATGAAGGTACTGATCTCATAAGATTATTTTGATACTCAAATTAGGTAACAGATATAAATATCTGAGGATATTTGCTTTGAAATACAAAAACTGGGCATATAGATAATAACCTTGCAGCAACTCTGTCTTCTATCATGTGATTCTTTGTTTCTTTGTCCTAGTCAATGCTGAACTTGGCTAGACTCAAACTACAGACTTTTTGTTCTCCATGTTATGTAGCTTCTAATATCTTTGCTTTGTTCTTATGAATTGTGGCTTTTAGTTAAACCTTCTCTCCTGTGCCTGCATAATTTGTTGGTCAGCCAGAGACTTGAGTAAATATTTCACTCATATTTTGGGGCTTTCCCTCTCTGTGACTCTTTATTTCTAATACTTCCAAATTTCCAGCTGTTCTGTCAGTTTATGGCTATCTTCTGAGACGTCAAGTCTGTGAGGAGTCATCATTTTAGTTTCCAAAATATGTTTTGTGTAAGCTTGGGAAATGTACTCAATTAAAAAAGTAGGCAACTCACAGGTTTTATCATGATACCTTCCTTTCTTATCTATAAAAATTAGATGATACTTGAAGCTACCAGGTAAAATTAGGAGGTGACCACTGGGCCCCTTGGGCTCTCCTTTGTGTCTGCACAATTTAGCTGCTATTTCTGGATTTAGGCAGAGTTTATATTCATATTTTTTATCGCATTCCAGTATTTCCCTCACAACATCAGTAAACCTGCAGTGTTTGTTATTTTCTACCTTCAGAACCAGTCTCATGATCTTACCCTTTTAGCTGCAGACTTTCAAAAGTAAACTCTCCTTGGGCTTCTGTCTGTGCTTGGATTTTTCTATTGCCTTTAAATAGTTGGTTTTTGAAAACAGTTTATTCAGTTTTTATAATTGTCATTTGTAGGAGGGTTCATACAACCATGTAATTCCAAATCCATTCTTATTCACACTTGTTATTTTCATATTCTGAATATTTAATGTTTTCATAGTCAGCATACTCACCAGTTTAACTTTAATGGAGCTTATTATTGTGTCATACATATAAACTTCATCACATAGCAGATTGCCCACAGTCAAAGCTTATACATCTCTCTTTAAATTTATAGCTCTAAGGAAAGTGCTTGGCTTATAATAAATTATTTTGATTGCATGTTTACTGAATGATTAATTGAAGAAAGTTTTGTTTTGCATTTACTTAGGCTTTTTCATTTTATGACAATGTGTTTAGTTTTGCTTTTGTGTCTTATTATTTTTATGTTGCACTGTGTATCAGAATCTGTAGTCAAAACCACAGTGTGAGTCTCTTGAATCACATTTCATCCTAAGGAACCTCCACTTGTCCATGAGAATGCTCACTGTCATTTATAGCAATTCACAAAGTTCACAAATAATTAATGTCAAATTTAATTAGACTCTGGAACTTTCCCTAAGTAATTATTCACCGATTACAAAGATACAGTGAATAGACTTCTTTGAGTGAAACTCCTGACTAAGACTAGAAGACAAAGACAAGGTAGCAAATAACAAAACTGTCACACAAATGAAGTAAGAATTGGAGGCAGTAAGATATCAAAAGATTCCAAAACCAAAAAACAAATAAAAATCTAAAGAATGGAGATAACTATCATGATAGAGAGGGGAAAAAAAAAAGATTCCTTAAAATTGTCAAAATTTGGAAATGATACTTTACAAAATACCTAACACAGTGTTTGGCATGGGTTCATCACAAAGGAGTGTTTATGTTATTTCTCATGTTAATTATAATGGTGATGTTAGCAGGATTTTAAGAAACACGAGATGCATCCATGTTGTCACAAATGGCACTATTTCATTTTTTCTTACAGCAGAATAGCATTCCATTGTGTATATATACCACATCTTCTTTACCTAATCATCTATTGAAGGATATTTTGGTTGTTTCCATGTCTTGGCCACCGTAAATAAAGCTGCAATGAACATCGGAACACATTTACAGATAAACGTTTTCAGATTTTTTTGGTATATACCCAGGACAGGGATTGCTGGCTCATATGGTAATTCTATTCTCAATTTTTTGAGGGACCTCCACACTGCCTTCCATAGCGGCTGCACAAATCTGTATTTCCACCAGCAGTGTATGGGTTTTGAGATTTTACACTAAGCAAAATAAGTCATACAGAAAAATTCGAGAACCATAGGATTTCACTGATACGTGGGATATAAAATTGAGAGCAACAAAGGAACAAGACAAAGAAACAAAGAAACAAAAACTCATAGACACAGACAATAGTTTAGTAGTTATCAGAGAGTAATGAGGGAGAGGGGGTAGTAGAAGAGGGTAAAAGGGGTCAAATATATGGTGATGGAAGGAGAACTGATTCTGGGTGTTGAACACACAATGTGATATGTAGATGATGTATTGCAGAATTGTACATTTGAAACCTAAGTAACTTTACTAACCATTGTCACCCCCAATAAACTTAAAAGAAAAAAAAAAAAAACAGGATGAAAAGTCAAGTGAACTGTGTCACGAAGTGTAGAGTTAGAGAAACTGAGAAAATAGAGGAAAATATAGGAGAAGGAATGGATATGTGTTAGCCACAGTAAGAAGGGTATCATGTTAATAAACCAGCTTGGTATTTTGAATTTCAGATTTCTTACCCTCGTGAGAATCAATCCTCAGCAAGACTAAGAATGGTTTGGTGGTCCATAAGTGATGGAAAACAGTTTGAAAATTGAATATCAGTTCCTAGATAATGAATGTTCTCTCAATTTCCTAACTCAATGGGCCCATCTCCTGCCACCTGAATCTGCTAATAGTTTTCTTCTATAGGCTTAGATTCAAACATGTTCATTGTTAGTCATGGGGAGATTAAGATAAAGAATAATGCAAAATTTAGCCAGCAGTAGGATTTAGAACCACAGTGTCCCTGTGTCGTTCTGGTGATCAACATGGAAGGGAAGATGTAGTATAGGTATGTTCTAGCCTCTCTTTTTGTGTCAGCCCAATTTGTAGGTCTGCATTCTTTCACTGAAACCCATTCTGTTGTCCACCTCTTTATTCAACTGCCATCTACTAGCCTTCCTCTAGGTCTGGGTCATATAAGGAAATCTAAGCTTTCACTAGGTCTAATTGTTTATTTAGTTCAGTAGTTTGTCTGAACTGTATGTGAATCATAAATAGCCTTTACAAATTGTACCTTCTATAACCTATATTAGTTCCTTAATTCTTATATTCCACTTAGCCACATTTTGGGCATTTAGACATTGTCCTGACAGTGATTTGCCAGTTACTGAAATGTTCAGTCCATGTTTAGTTTTCTTTCAAGTGTTGTGTTTTGGGCTTATGTTTTGTGTTTTAGAGTAAGAAGAATGAGACATTTTCTTCAGCCATATAATATGGCTTGACTCTTCCATTATTAAGTTGGATCTGGGAAGTCAGCAATACTTTATTTCCATTACACAGGAAAATGTTGGGGTATTATTAAGGGGAAAAGAAAGAGGTAAAGACAATCTATGTTTACTAGTCTTTATGATAAACAAAATTTTATATTGTCTAACTTGTTTTATTAGTTTCCTGGGGCTGCTGTAATAAACTACACAAACTAGGTGGCTTAAACAAACAAATACCCCAGAAACTTATAATGGCACAGTTCTGGAGGATAGAGATCCAAAATCAAGTTGTTCACAGGACCTTGCTGTATGGAAGGATCTAGGGAAGAATTTAGTCCACATCTTTCTCTTAGCTTCTGATGTTACCAGCAATTGCAATTATTGACATTCCTTGGTTTGTAGTTATTTATCTCCAATCTCTGCCTCCATAGTCACATGCTGTTCCCTCTGTGTGTCTTCACATGGCCATATTTTTATACAGACACTAGTCATGCTGATCTAGGAGCCCACTCTACTCTGATATGTCCTCATCTTAACTAATTACATCTAAATCAACCTTATTTTCAAATAACGTCACATTCTGAAGTACTGGAGATTAGGACTTCAACATATCTTTTTTGGGTGAGGAATCAGTTCAACCTATAACACTTGACCAACAGGTAGAATTATATAAGATATTTTTTTTTTTTGGGTCAAAATATTGAAGAGGAAGTAAAACAGTCTAAATGATAGGCTGATTGATGTCAAATAAAATTTCTTGTGTATCTAATATCCTAAAAAACTAAAAATCTACAATCTATATGAGACAGAGCTGGTTATTGTCTCATTGTGTAAGTGGTCCCCAAAATCAGTAGGAGTTAATGCTAATGTTGATCAGGTTAAGCTTAAGATGGGTTCTTGGCCAGTTTCCAGTCACTAAATATTTTATACAAATTAATCATTCTTTTGGACTACATATCTTAAGGGATTTGACCATTCCTCAATAAGAAATCAAGCTAAAAACTTAAAGTCCTGATTATAAATGACAACACATGTCAAAATTCAGTGTTGGCTCAATTCAATCTTTCATCTGTGTTCCCTCAGAAATTAGAATTTAAATAAATCTGTCACACAGGCAAATGATGTGTTTAATTAGATTTCATAAATTAATCAATGGTTTTTCTTAGATGTGGAATATTTGGTTTGTCTTTACATCTTTAAATGATTTTTTTAATACTTTTGTGTTATAATGTAGTGTAAACTAGAAGAGCTCCTCCTTTTATGATTTTTTTAGAGCAATGCTGGAGATCTTGTTACTCTCCTGATCTTATCCAACAACACATTTCTCAGTGGTACACTTAGAGTTAACTCCCATTCCCCAGTTTCTTTTAAAATACGTCATAACGGAAGTTTATTTTTTTATTTTTTTATCACGACAGCAGATATTTTTTGGGAGGAGGGTATTTGGTCAACTGTTGTGTATGCTTGCTTCAATTTATTTCACCTAATGAGACATTTTAGGACAGCAGGCATGTTGACAGTAAAAGTAATAGCTTTACGAAAGCAGTAACCTGTAGCCACATATTGCTCTTCTGAAAAATGGAAGCATTGGTTCAGGGCACATCCTTTTATTGAGCAACCACCATCTATGATGGAAGATATAGGTGAGAAAAGAACATTTCTAATTGAAGAACACTCAGATAAGGAGGGTCAATTAATCTTTGTCTTTTGGAACTGAGAGTAGGAATTAACTTCTGTAAACCAGGATGATGGCAAAGTTCAAATAAAACTTACATTATTAAAGTTCTTTGTGACTCTTCTTTTTCAGCTTGTGCAAATTACTCTGCACTGTGTCAGCTCATGACTTAATACGGTTGCTAGGGCCTGTTTGGTTACTGATGCTAACAAATGTTGAAAACCATAAATTATCTTGGCAGTGGCTATTATCTAAGTCTAAATGACTGGGTTGCATTTAGATGAATTCATCTTAGCTTGCTATCTTTTGGGAGTTTCACCTAATGCTACTGGGTGGGAAAGCTAAGTGTAAAGTGAAACTTAAGTAAATCCTGTCTTGCCTGCTTGCAGGCTTTGAATGTATAAAAGGATTAGAGTATAGCAGAATGCATTACCAGCTCCATGGCTTGATCTAAATATATCTTATGTTTGTGTCAGTATTAACCTTTGGGAACTATTGATTCTTCAAAGATTGAATAATTCCTAGAATGTACACATTCCATAACTGTCTGATGGGTTCTAATTCACATTTCACTGTTTCCATGCCAATACAAATTATAGATACCTAGTATGTTTCCTGTTCAGATCCTATGATTTTAATGCTCATGATGGTTACAATTTAAGTACCACCTATATTTAGTTCATATAAATAGCTACTAGAGTTGGGAATATGGAGAGAAAAAAAGACACAACATTCTAAAGTTATATATGCCACGGATCCTGAATTATGAAACTGTTTTCCACCCTATGGACACTGTATTTAACAACAACAAAATGTGAAGAACATTTTGCATAATCAAATGACTGTATTAAACTGATTGCATCAGATAAGAAATTTCACCATGGAAAGAATACCTCAGCAGAGATTTTCAATACTTTTGAACAAAAATGTAGCCTCCAATTAATGTTTGTGTAACAGACTGTGTAAATAAAATATCCTGTAATGTATAATTGTTATTAATAGAATCTATTTCGATAGGATCATCCTTATAATTAACAGTATTTTACTGAAACATATTAGTGGAATGTTTAAATTCATGTCTAGTAAATACAGTTTTTAGGAAATCAATATCGTTGGCTCACTTACCTTTCAGTTTTCAGTCAATCCTATTTTTATACAAAAATTACTACTTCAGCAAAAGGTTACTTCACATTAACATTTTCATTCATGTTCAGCATATTTTTGTTTTACTTATAAATTTAAAGAATATTCAGGAAAATGGAAGAGACAGTTCCAATATGTGGTAAGTCCTAGTCAACATGGTGTTACTCACTAGTAGATCTCAATTTAGATTTTTTATTTTCTTAATGTTTTTTGGTTAACATTTGCCAATTTCCAAGAGCATGCTCTGAATAACAATAACTTATCCAGTTATTGATTTTAGGTGTTTTATTAAAACAGTTTTGAGTCAGCTTACTTTCACTGAATCATCTTTCAGATATACCTATTGAAACCCTTAATGAGAAATTATACATAAAGCTGAAACAATGTTTTTTTAGCTGATTAAAAATTTTAAGACAGTTTACCACTTATTCTTTTCTACTAAAGATAATGTAAACTCTACCACAATAAACTACCTCACAAAATAAAAGTAAAGTCCACGTTTTCCCTTTTCTTTTTCTCTTTTCTTTTTTTTCCTTTCCTTTCCTTTCCTTTCCTTTCCTTTCCTTTCCTTTCCTTTCCCTTCCCTTCCCTTCCCTTCCCTTCCCTTCCCTTCCCTTCCCTTCCCTTCCCTTCCCTTCCCTTCCCTTCCTTTCCTTTCCCCCTTTTCACATCCATAACAAACACCTGTGAGAAGGGAAGATATCTGACAGCACACTCAGCATGCATGTTTCTTGGGAACATTGGTCTCAACCTGATCGAAGATATTTTTCAAAACAAAATCTTGTGATGCATGTTCTCTATTTGGCAGAAAACCATTTCTAGTAGGTTTTCCCCTAAGTGTCAAAGGGATAATAGAATTCTGTGAAAGTATATGTTTCTCTATCCCTGCCTAACTATAGCCTTGATTCTCAAAAAATCTTTTATCTATAAAGAAAACAGCCTGATTTTATATCACGACCCTGAAAATTTCTTATTGTTCATAGTCAAAGAACACAATTGAAATGCTTTTGCTGAGATCAACAAGCTGCTGGAAATTTTGATATAATTTATTCATTGTTTTCTATAGTGAAAAATAATTGATAGATGGTACTACTTTTCACGTGACTGAAAATGTTACTGATTGGCATGTGGTACATTTTTAATTGACATGGATCAGGACTTCCAGGTCCCCTTCCAGCAAATATGGTGGCTTTCCAGCATTTGGTAACTTCTTAGCTGAGAATGTGAAACTAACAGTGGTAAAGTAAGTAAAAATATATAGGGTAACTATAGTTATTAGGTAAATAACTCCAAGAAAGGACAACTTGCTGAGTTTTTCATTCAAATATGATTAAATTGAGTTAGACATTTTTTGTTATCATTAAGAAAAGTGAATGGCAATTTAATTTTACATATAAAATTATAGTATAGAAACAAATAGTGTCATAACTTTATTTTCCATTGTTAAGATGAGACTACCTAGTCTTGCTTACCAGTGTGTATTAATTCCAAAAGGATATTGTCTAGTGGCTTATCTTTTATACTGTTAAGCTATAAAGTTCATAAATGATAGCTTCCATTTCTTCCTGGAGAGAGTGTTATACACTCATCACCATTAAAAAATCATCATCATTAATAAGTGTTTTGCTGACATTGGCCTAAATACTCATTTTCATTCTGCTATTCAGGGCCCTAATACCTTAAATAATGTCATTTTATACTTGATGTTTACACCTTTCAATACTAATATGCCATTCCCTAATTCTGGCTATAACTTTGATTCTAGCATCCATACAGATGTTGTCTTTCCCATGTTATAAATAAACATTAATGAAGATGCACTTGCTATTAAAGAGCATAGAAAATCCCTAAAGCAGCTGAATAAAAGTCTAAGCTTTATTCCCTCTGCCAAGTGACTAAGTGAGAGCTACTAGGCTAAAATGAAAGTCAGGGCTGATAAGTAAGTCACGAACGAAGTGGAACCAACATTAAACAATTGATACAGAAGAATGGGGAGGAAAAAGGACTTGGAAAGAAGATATAAACTAAGTTGTTTCAATCACTATTTCATGTTAACCTCTCCGATTTTCCTTCAATACAAACAGGAACTTATATCTTTTTTTATAGTTAACCTTTCTCAAACCGTCAACAAAATAAAATATTTCAAATGCATTAAAAATCATTGCACCCCAATATGTGATTTGTTTAGGGTACCAATTGGTCTTCCAAGAGCCCAATTTGTAATTGATGAAATCTCATTCATCAAATTAGCATGTTCTGACATTGTCAGAATGATATAATTTAAGTAGGAGATGGACAAGTTGAAGAACTCACATTGCTAACTCTAAGATGACCATGGGTTCTGGTTTACCTAGGAGAGTTCTGATTTATGCTTCTAAAAAAGGAAACAAGTCAAGGAAACCTGATCCAATACAAAGATATGGGACTCAGTGAAATGGTGCCTACAGATTAATTGTCACAGAATAATTCAGAGAAAATTTGTTCGAAGCATAAGATGATAGATGAAAGATAGATGATAGATGATGATAGATTGATAGAAAAATATCAATTTTCTATATCAGAGAGAGAGAGAGAGAGAGAGAGAGAGAGAGAGAGAGAGAGAGAGACTTTGGATCACAGTCTCTGTGACCAAGGCAAAGGTGAAGCTTCTAAAGGCAAAAGCCCCAGAGGAAAAGCTAGTGGTGGGTTTGAACAAGACTTTGTCTTGTCAGTTCAGAATTTATTGGCTGCAGTAGAGCTCAGGACAGGCCAATTGATAAGTCATATGTGCTTTTGTTGAGTATGGAATAGTAGAATCATAAATTCAAGTTCACCATCACACAGTTTTTCTCTGGAATCGTATCAGTTGTCTGAAAAAAAATAAATAAAGTAGTTATTCAATGTAGGGACCCTGATTTCTTGGTGGCTTATACTCTTGAAGCTCAGGGTCCCACTGAGAGCATGCACAAGGATCCCCAATTTATTGTTTTAATCAGAATGCAGTCCCAAGCTCTTGTCTTACTTATCCTTTTCATGGAGTTTTCATTTTCTTTTTAAATCTTTTTAATAGTCACGTTAAAAGAGGGGTTTTTCCTATGTCCCCTTTTTATTTCCAGCCTCTGCCACGACTCAATTTATAAACCATGAGCTAGATGAGTAAATAGTTTTCACTTTCTTAAATATGACAGAACAGCAAAAACACGGCTCTCTTTACTCAACATTTTTCTCCCAAGTACACTCTAAAAAACACCTTTATTTTAAATACAGTATCCATAGTTTTTCAAGAGCAATCGCCATTAAATACTAGTCCCTTCCTACATGAGAAGTCTTCAACATTTTTGCCCCCTGCTGTCCACTAGTTGTAACACCCACCTGTGCTGTGGCCAGTGTACCAATCTATAAGATGCAGGGAGTTATCACAGAATGGTACCGAGATGGGGGGAGGCACAGATTGTCCCTGGTGAGTCAATAAGGAAGTGCATTTGTACATAGAGATTTAAAAACAATAATAAAGCTGACTAAAATTCAGTCTGTTTTTCTTCTTTTCACTGCCATCATGTTCCAGTAATTCCGAACAATGGCACTGGTAAAGTCTCCACCTTGCCAAGGCTGACCACTTTCACTGCTAATTCCCACACTTTTTGGTGCACCAATGGATATGGCCTCCAGTCATTAGAAAATGAAGGAGAACATGGGAATAATAATTTAGGTGTACAAGAAATTTAGGAGGAAATTGAGACTAAAAACTAGTGCCAGGGACCAAATAGAGAGTAGTCCAAATATTTGTGTTATAGTGTTTTATGCACAGATTGTGCTGTAAGTACATTTTTTTGTTTTGCTTTTGATAGCTGTTTTCCGCGCCAGTGAACTAAAAACAAAAGTCCATGTTTAATTAAAAAATACATACACTAAATGTCCATTTTTCAAGAAAGTTGATTTCATCCACAATAGGGAACTTATTGATATCACTGACTAAATAAAATCAAAGGAAACAAATCTACTAAAGAAGCACCAGCATTTACTTTAAAAGTTAGTAGTTATTTTAAGAAGATCATCTCTCTCCAAAGATGATGTTATATATATGCAGCTGCAGAAGGTGCATTTACAATATCATTCCATGAAACCAAACATTTTATTTAAATGAAGTAACCTTTCCTCTAAATTATTTTTTTTCATGTTCAAAAATAAGTTTTTCTCTGCACATGACTGTTAATATATTGGCTCCATTTACAAAAGAAATAATAAATACCAGTTTTTATATTGGTGACGTAAGATTCTCCAAAGAGAAAATCTGTTAGGTGAATTGCAAGAGTGGTTTGATATTTTTTTGTAGTATTGATTTGATGTAATTGAAATAAAGCTTTTTGAAAATTCTTTGTCAGAAATGAAGCACTGGAGATTACTGAGAAAGCTATTATAACTTTAGATTAAAATATTCAATATTGTAGATAAAGTTATTTATTATAATAAAAATTATGATAGAACAAAGCTTGTGTTAAAATAAAAAAAGCCCTTTAGACACCAAAGACAGAAATAATTTCTAATGGGTTGTAGTACAAACTTAATTTATAATTATATCCAAAAATGTTGTTACATTCTAAAATCAAAACATAAACTATAGTTGTATTTAAACACTGACAGTTGCTGACATACAAATGGTTGTTACAAAGCTGATGCTGAATGTTAAACAGTACTTTAACCTGGAAGTAAGACCTTCTCTCAATGTTGTTCATCACTAATTGGATTTTAGAAATATTTTAGCTTTTCAAAAGATATATTTTAAATCAGACTAAGTGTTACTATAACAGTACTGGACTCTGACAGTAAGTTCTTTAAATTGTAGTGCCACAATGTTCAAGATCAGTTTGAAGTATTTAATTGTGTTCTTCAAATGGAGTACTAAAAATGTCAGCATTTTAAGGTCTTAGTAAATTGTAATAATGGAAAACAATGTGTGCAACAGAAAGACGCTTGAAAGTATCACTACAAAAACGAGAGGAACTGAAGAAGTTAAAGGCAAGTTTAGATGTTCTATCAAATTCAAACTTGAAATTTTGTATTTATGCTCAGGAATATTACTTCAATAGAGCTGCTAACTTATTTGAAAATAATCGAAAATTATTGAAAATACCCCTTTGAAAAAGATACTTGAATTGGGAAAGGGGATCAAAGTAGTAATATGTCACAGGACCCGTATGTTGCTTTTATTCGGGATATTTGTTCAGCTTAGAGATCACACTATACCTCATATATTTGGACATTCACCTATACATACTTGCACATTCAAATAAACACATCCATATGTGCATACGTGTACGGGTACATTTATCTACACATAACATTTATATGTGGTGCTGTGTGTATATGTATGTATATAGGGGTACGTGTGTATTTGTGAGTGTGTAGTGAAATGTCTTCAAAAACAGGAAAACTTTAGCCTCCATCTTGCTTACTTGATCTGATCTACCATATAATCAGTATGGTTAAGGATCTGGCGAGACTCCATCTTTGCACATGTCCCAAGCTTTTTCCAAAGTCTATTTTATCAAATCTTCCAATTGAAAACTTAATTAACTATTCTGCTATTACTCAAGTTAGGCCCACATAGGATAATTTCAAGAATATTTCTTCTTCTGTAATTCTGAGCTTTATTTAGAATTTATTTGCACATGTTTATTAGGAAGCATGTTATGGAAAATGTTTAAACTTCACTGTGTCCAAATCTTTCACCAGTCTCAAAACCAGTCATTTTGGTCTTCACACTATCACAAATCATCAGCCCTCTATTTACTTGTGTTTGAAAAATATTCTTTTCAAGATTCTTATGCAGTGTGTTTCTGTGGCACACACTTAAGATATACACTTGACAGACACTTAAATATGGTGATACTTAAATATTTCAATTTCCTCTTGTAATTGTCAATTTTAGACTTACTAGAACCATGCATTAGTGATGGAAAGACAAGAAAATCTCTAAGTAAGCTTCATGTTTTTTTATACAACATTATTTTCATTATGAAAACAAAGAGTGATTTTGTTCTCTGCATAAAAAAGTAGCAAATGAGCAAATTAGCAAACAAAATATCTTACCACATGCATTTATTTGTTAAAAATTTCTAATCAAGATTATTAAAAAAAATAAAGTTAGTTTATGGAATAATGAATTGAAAATGATTATATACCAGCGACAGGATTAATCAGATATATTGATAAGAAGACAAGCAATCCATGAAAAAAAAATGTTTGGGTCTTTCTCTCATTATATTGAAATTATAAATACTTACATACTTGAGAGTTTGAATTCTCCAATTACTGACTTATTTACCACTTTAAATTCATCCAAACCTGTCAAAAGCAAAACAAAATAAAGTCAAGTGAACCCTTAACCTTTGGTATTCAAAAATCAGAGAAATTTTAGAAAGGTCTCAGAAACCTTTAATAAATATCTACCATGTGCCATGAACTGTGCTAAACATTGAAAATGTAAGCATACATATGAAACATCTTCTGTTATGGTCCAGTTGATCAGAGTAGTTGAGAAAATAAAGAAACAGCAAAAATGAAATATAACATGAAAAACACTAAAATGCAGACATAAATTTCTATCTTACAAAACAATCATACTTGTAGAAAATTCCTTCTTTTCCAGAAAAGACCCGGGTGCTCTGCATAGACTACCAGCCGCTTTGCATGATTTGTGTATAGAGGGGGAGAAATAAACTGGAAAAGGTAATCCAAGTACCCTTTAAAATATATTGAACAGAGAAGCCATGAAACCAAGCATTATGCAATGAAGAAAAGTTTAACTTATTCAATACCCACAGTCATTGCTTTTGCATTGTTTTGTTTTTCTATTTCATGTGTTTATCTGTCTCTGAGATTACTTCCACTTATATATGTACTTCACAGCTTTCACCCATTTTATTTTGTATTTTGAAGAAGCACCATGGAGTGTGATTTGGGAAACAATTGAGAATTTTCTAAACTTTAAACATACTCTGATCATGAATGACAATTCTTTTTTTGAGTCCAATGGACATTTCTAAACTGAAGCGTGTGCTAGTTGTGAAAAGCAAAGAAACACTTAGTGAAGTAATTTATTAGATCATGCTTCATGAAAACTTCATTTTCATTGTGCTTCAGAAAACATAAGAATACACTGAATTGTGTGTTTTTTAAGTGAAAGAATATTTAATTAAACTTTCAGAATGAGAGTCTTGATGAATTAGCACATAATGTTAGTCATCTGTTTAGAAAGTATTGCTGAGTTTTCAATATGCTTAATAGATTCACCTGCTAAACTTTCCACATTAATATTATAAGGCCAAGGAATGACTAGAATTAGTCTCCTGATGCTCACTGAGGAATGGATATTTTGATCCTTAGCATCAGTTGTCTTTACAACATTTGAAGCAAAGCATGAGTTACAATTGGCTTAACTACATTCTACTTCTCTGTGTGAAGAAAATAGCATTTAAGCTTCTCAAACTCAGGTATAGGCACTGTGTCTTGTTATTTAATTCTAAGTGTGCTGAAGTAACAAACAACTGACTTAAAAGTGACAAGAGAAAAAACAAAAAGAACGTCTCTTGTGGTATAATTGTGGCTCTACTTTCTGGCATCTTTATTTCAGACACTTATCAAAGGTGCTGCCCCAATCTGGGACATGTTATCTCCTGGAACATTGACATGCACAAGAGGAAACACACATGGCAGCTCTTCTGTTCATAATTAATGAGGTAAAGCCAAGGACATTAGCAAACAAAATTTTAAGTCTCCAATAAGCTGTGTTCAGTAGGAAGAAGCAATAAATATTTTGACAATACTTCATCGTATCTCAGGGGCAAAGAACAGAAAATCTCTGTATTGTCCTAGTGACTCTTAGTCGCTTTTGGCCAGTCTTCTCCATATGGAAAAAATATTTTTTTTAACTAATTAAAATACTGTATGTATTTTCTGTGGATTTTATCTTAGGTTTATAATTATCCATTTTACCGTAGTTTGGAAATATTAAAAAAAAAACTCATAAAAAATGAATAACCTGTTAACAAAGGATGATTTTTGTTTTATTCCTCTTTTTACCAAAATGTATTCATTTACATTTCACTTCAAACCTTACTCTGGATAGCTTTTACACTGGATAGCAAGCATTCCACATGCAAACCTCTACTCCCCATTCCATAACTATGCATGACTACAAAAATCACTTGCATTCCTTTAAACACAATCTGAAAATGGCTTTCAATTCTCTCAAGTTACTGTTTTAAGCAGCTATGTCAACCATATGGGATTAGCACTCAAGGTAAAGCTTATTTGCCTTTCCTGCTTGTGTCCTTATATCAATTAAAAAAAAAAAAAAAAATGAAAGAAAAAATAAAACTACCCTTTCCTAAAAAGCCCTCTCACACTTATCCCCATTACCACCTACTACCTTCTAATTTTACTACAAATATCTCTATTATCCCCTTGCTGCTACCACCACCACCACCACCCCACCAGGGACTCCCAGACCCTCAAATTCACTTTTTTCTCTCAATCCACATTTAAAGTATGACCTCCCTTCCTTCTCTAATAAGCTAAACTCCTTGATTAATTACGTTATCTGGGCTCAAAATTGCAATGGGGTAGAGACAGGGAAGGCAATTGCTTTCCTATCATTCTGTCTCCATGTAGGGTATTCAAACTAAACTAACATCTCTGGCCCTCTCTCTTTTCTTCGCATATTTTTATTTAAGAAAAAGGAGGGTGAATTATTTCTGATTTTACAAGAAGGAACTGGGTATGCTTGCCTCAGCCTCTTTCCTTTTAGGAGACAGCTTATTTAAATAGATCTTGCATAATTATCAACTCTCTGTCCTATGAAAATAAATCTGACCTTGAAAGGGAAGACCAGTAACTAGTTAATCAGCTGCACCAGTGACGGGTAAGTATATATTACTTGGGGATGAGAAATTAGCAATTTTGTTGGGTGCAGAAGGAAAACCAAATTTTGTTATCACTTTTCATAGAAGTTAAGATGAAATTTTAGCTTTATTATTCATACTCCTGCACCTTACCCTAATTCACAATATCCACATCCTTTTTCCTGCCAGTGATTTGCCCTATAAACTTCAATTCCTTCTTTCTTATTTCTGGGTAGCTTAGCATTTCTGAGAAAGAAATGACACAATTCTGTGCATAGTTTTCATAAATTCTATCTCAGCAAGACAGTTAGCAGTTAGTGGGCATGGCTAAGAGAGAAGTTAAGAACTGGAGCTCTGGGTTGACACTGTTTTGGCTTCTTTATCTCCAACATAGGACCTTTAGGACATTGACTATATTATCTCAGATCCCTCATCTATGAACCTCAGATGTTATAGCATTTACCTCATGTTGTATTAAAGATTAAAATGACACGTGCATAATGCTCAAAACAGTGCCTGAAAATAAAGTCAGTCATAAGCTTGGCAATTATTTTGTGTGTGTGTGTCATATTCCTTACCCAATTAATTCATCCAGGACGTGTCACCTACAGTATCTTATCTTATTTTTCTTCATATGTATAATAATTTCGTTTTTGAAGTGCTGTCTTGACCTTGTTTTGAGTCCCTGGCCGGAGGCTAGTCAGTTTTTCTTGAGCAGCTGATTAAGTCCATACTCCAACCATTTCTCTTAGAGGCTCTTGTACTTCCAAACACTATACACCATCCCTAATTGCCCCTGTGCCAGGTACCAGACAACTAGGGACATCCTCTATGCTCCAGAGCCCGAAAAATTATTCAGATTAGCCAAACTGCAGGGAGCCATTGAAATCTAACGAACCCTACCTCAGTTGTCATATGTAAGCTGCCCGTTATGGTTCCAGCTTGCAATTACCCTGTCCCCACATCGTGTGGCTGTGTATTGTACCGTTCTTTCATTTGGAGCTGTAAGTAACAAACAGATTTGCCTTTATTGGAGTGTCAGTGTGCTGTGTTCTACCATCAAAAGAATCTTTAGATCTTATAAAACAATAAGTTATTTCTCTACCTCAGCAGAGTGCATTTACCTATACTGCATGCTAAATTGTGAACTATCCAGCATAGACTTCTGTGAAATCTCAGAGGAAAGGTGTTTCTTCAGGAACACATTTCTTTCAAGACTAATCTTGCCTCTGTGCTCTTGAGCGTGTCGTTTTTCTCCCCTAAGGGATTTGATTTACTGGTTAGTACGTCCTTTTCTGGGTCTTGAGTCTGTCACAGTCAAGTTTCTTTACAGTAAATAGCTTATTATACACTTTCATATTCAAAGAGATGAAGTCCCCATTAATCATTGTGTCCTCTGACTAGGGACAACCTATCTCCACTTTTCTCTAAAAATCCAAGATCCTTCAAAAAATACTCTTCCTAAGTTATTCATTGTCTTTCCTTCTTCACTTCAACTTCTACCCATTATACCCATTAACGCCCCCATAATTGAATTTACCTTGATAAATATTTCTATAATCATCTGTGCTGCTAAATTAATAGATGGTTTTCTTTTTTTCATGCAAAAATAGAATGTTATCAACAGTTTTTGTTTGTTTACCTTGAAAAATTTCTCTGAGGTTGCTTTTCTTCCTTGCACTCTTCTGGTTCTCCTCTTAACTCTCTGACATTTGTTTCCCAGAGACCTTGTGCAAAATTCATCACAGACTATCCTTCAATCAGATCAGCATCCGATCTTCTCATTTCTCTGTATGTTTTCCTTAGGAAGCTCATATAATCTTAAGGCTTTAACTCCCACATATGCGATGATACTTCCCAAATTTCTGTTGGTCACTCAAACCTCTTTGTTGAATTTCCCAATGGATGTGCAACAAACAGATTTCAACATACTGAATTTAAATGTATTAAATTCTTCTAAGAGTCTTTTTCTGTTCTGTATTTAGAAAAGGGAATGACTTTACTCTCTCCGAGTCTACATCTCTCAAGTGACAAAGTTTCATCAGTTTTACCTTATTATCATTTCCTGACATGCTTGATCACTCTTCATTTTCATCAACATTTTTATTTGTTGAAGTCGTCACATAATGCCACATCTGTATTAATTAAGCTAAAATCTGCTAATGGATCTCTTGTCAAGAAAATAAAATTCCAACAGTGACATATCATCTGAAAGTCTCTTTGAGACCCATTTATTTATTTTTGAGACCTATTTATTTTTAATTAATCAGTTTACTTCACAATGTTGTTCCCATCCCCCATGCCACCCTCAAGGTACTTTCTGAATGAATATCCTTGTGATTTCAAATCTTTGTCATTGTTCATACTGCTCTTTTCATTGCATTGTTCTTCCAATGCTCAAATGAAAATATTTTATCTTCGTGGACTTGAGAAAAACATTTTGGATGTTAATTAAGTTTCCCTGATACAATTCTCCCCATTTAAAATGTGTTGCTCCTTTCTTTGAGCCTTTATTGTATTCTCGACAGTGTATTCTAATAATACCTATACTATATTACCAATCAAATTTCACCATATTACATGATTTTCTCTTTGAAAAATAATGAAAACATTTACAACTCACAGAATTGGAAGTAACACTAATTAAAGTAATAAGAAAACCAAATAAAATAATAACAAAACACAAGCTTCTCCAAGGAATATATTATTGAAAGACACAGGAAGTAACCAATGAGGAAAAAAAAAAGTTAATGATATTGGATCCTTATATTTCACCATATACAAAAAATAATTCAAAATGGTCCAGGTATTTGAATGCAAGATCTGAAACTGTAAAACTCCTAGAAGAAAACATAGAGTAAAAGCTCCTAAAATTGGTCTCAAATATGACACAAAAAGCATAGGAAGCAAAGCAAAAATAGAAAAGTGGGGCTACATAAAAAAACAAAAAAACAAACAAAAAGGTTTTGCAAAGAAAAGGAACCAATCAACAGAGAGAAAAGATTACATATGGAGTGGAAAAAAAAATATTTGCAAATCATCTCTCTAACAAGAGGTTAATTTCCAAAATACCTAGGGAACTCATAAAATTCAATAGAAAAAAAAAGTAACCTAATTAAAAATAAGGCAAAGGATTTGAATAGACATTTCTCCAAAGAAGAAATACAAATGGCCAACAGATATATGAAACGGTACTCCGCATCACTAGTCATCAGGGAAATGCAAATCAAAACTACAATAAGAAAAAAAAAAAAAAACTACAATAAGATATCACATTAAGAGGGTTCTTAAAAAAAGAAGATAACACATTAAGAAAAGAAGATATCACATTAAGAGGGTTCTTAAAAAAAGAAGATAACAAATGTTGATGAGGTTCTGGGGATTTAGAACCCTTATACGCTGTTGGTAGAAAAGTAAAGTGGTGCTGCACCTATGAAAACCAATACAGAGGTTCATAAAAAATTTAAATAGAACTGCTATATGATCCAGCATTTCCACTTTTGGTTATGTATTTGAGGGAAATGAAATCACTATCTTGAAGAGATATCTGTACTTCCATGATCATTGAAGCATTATTCATAATAGTTAAGATATGGTAACAACCCAAATGTCCATAGATAGATGAATGGATAAAGAAGATGTAATATAATATATACATGCAATGGAATACTGTTCAGCCTTATAAAAGAAGGAAACCCTACCATTTGTGGCAACATGAATGCACTTGGAAGACATTATATATAGTGAAATAAGTCAGCCACAGGAGGATAAATACTACATAATTCCTCTTATATGAGGCATCTAAAATAGTCAAAGTTGTAGTAGACAGCAGAATGAAGGTTACCACGATATGGGGGAGGGATGATATGGGCAGTTGTTCAATGGGTATAAAGTTAGTTATACAAGATGAGTAAGTTCCAAAGATCTGGAGCACAATACGTACATACATTCATTCTTCATGGGAAGTAAAAGAAAAAAATAAATGGAACTACACCAAATTAAAGAGTGTTTGCACAGCAAAGGAAACCAAAAACAAAATGAAAAGGCATCCTACTGACTGGTAGAAGGTATTTGCCAATGATAAATCTGATAATGGATTAATATCCAAAATAAAAGACTCATACAGCTCAACACTAAAACAATCAATCAAACAATCCAATTAAAAAGTGGTCAGAGGACCTGAATAGACATTTCTCCAAAGAGGGCATAGTGATGGCCAATAGAGATATGAAAAATGCTCAACATCACTAATTAGAGAAACACAAATAAAAACCACAATGAAATATCACCTCACACCTGTCAGAATGGCCGTTGTCAATAAATCAACAAACAACAAGTGTTGGTGAGGATGTGGAGAAAAAGGAATCCCAGTTCACTTTTATTGACATTGCAAATTGGTGAAGCCACTATGGAAAACAGTATGGAGATTCCTGAAAGAATTAAAAATAGAACTACCTTGTGAACCAGCAATTCCACTCCTGGGTATTTATTCAAAGAAATCCAAAATACTAATTTGAAAAGACATGTGCACCTCTATGTTTACTGCAGCACTATTTGTAATAACCAAGATATGGAAACAACCAAAATGCCCATCAATAGATGACTGGATTAAGAAGAGGTGAATATATATATATATATATATATATATATATATATATATATATCCATACAATATATAATGGGATATTTCTTTGCCATAAAAAATATAAAATCTTACCATTTGCAACAACATGGATGGACCTGGAGGGTGTTATGCTTAGTGAAATAAGTCAGACTGAGGAAGACAAATACTATACTATCTCACTTATAGATAGAATCTAAAGAACAAAATAAATGAACAAACAAAACAGAAACAGACCTATAAATACAGAGAACAAACTGATGGTTACTAGATGGGAAGGGTTTGGGGGCTAAGTGAGAAAGGTGAAGGAGCTAAGAAGTATAAATGGATAGTTATTGGAGAGTCACAGGTATGTAAAATACAATATGAGGAATATATCAATAGTATTGTCAAATCTATGTATAGTGTCAGATGAGTAGTAGACTTATTGGGGGGATCACTTCATAAATTATGTAAATGTCTACTACACTGTACATTTGACACTAATATAAAATAGTATTGAATGTCAACTATAATTAAAAAAAATAGTAACAGGGATATGTAGTGCAGCATGGGGAATATAGTTAATAATGTTCTAAAACTGTACGATGTTGGGTGGGTAATAGACCTATTGTGGTTATCACTTTGTGAGTTACATAAATGTCTGATCACTATGTTCTGTATGCCTGAAACTAATTATATAGATGTGTGTGTGTGTGTATATATATATATATATATATATATATATATATATATATGAGGTAATTAATTTTAAGCTACACTAACAAACTAAACTAATCAAACATTTGAATCTTAGCATTAGTCTAATAAAGTTTGCGCAGGAAAACATTAAAAAAAAATTCTCATATAAAATATTTTCAAAAGAATCTTTTGATAAATACTCCCATACCTCTCCTACTCCTTCAATACCATATGCATATAAATTTGTTTAAATAGGGATTGACTGAGAAAATAATAAACAGATGCTTATACTTTGGCATAATATAAAAATTCATTATTGTGTCTAAAATTGGACTATGTGAAGGGATTCTTCCTACCTTTAGATATGCATTATTGTTGTAAGGGGCAGGGTTAGACTTTTCAGTAATTAAAGCATGGTATGTGTCATCCCAAATAGACTGCTCATTGCTGAATTCTGAAGTAGTAACAAGAGTAAATAGTTTATATTTAATATTTAAGAGACTTGTTCTGAACTTCTTTATTACGCTGCATTGAGAAGCCTCATTCTAGCATTCATAGTTAAATTTTCAATACTGTCATTTTAAAGATTTTTTTCTCCATAAACAATATAGAACCCACTAACAAAGACAGTTATCTGTGAAAATGCATTTTAAAAGAAAAAAATCCATAATTGATCTCCAATAAAACACAACAAAATACAGAAATTGTAAGGAACTATAGAAACATTTCAGCTGCATTGACTATTTTTAGCTCAATTTTCTAGTGCACTTAAAGGAAATGTTTCTGTCAAAGTAGTTAAAATTCATAGCTTAATTTATTGTGTGTATTAGCTGAACTTTGGTGCCTGTCACTCCATGCAGAATAGTATATACTTGGTTCTGTTTCACCACTATTGGCTATCATATCTTACCATATTTTAATGCAAAGTGGGAAGTAATTTTTAGGTAGCAGTCCCTCTTATATTAATTACTACCCACAGGCCTAGACATTGCAAAGTTAGATACAGATATCTGCTACTTTAGGAAGGTTAAAGTATATATATGTATATATATATATATATATATACACACACACACACACACACACACACACACACATATATACATATATATGTATATATATATGAATATATATAATATTTATATATATATTTATATATAAAGTTCAAATCAAATTAGAAAATTATAGAAGCTGTGGAAGTTCAGAGGAAGTATTAATAACTCTGTTGAAAGAGCTCAAGGATGATTCCGTTATAAAAGAGGCATTTTGGTAGACCTTAAAAGGATGGGTCAATTGGACAGGAAGTGATAGGGACGAATGTAATTTAAATAGGACTAATTAGTACACCAGAATGGAAGCAAGACATTGTGAAATGTGTTGATCTAGATTGATTAATGTTGGTTATGAGTGGAATATGTACACAAGAAAAAATGGTGTTAGAAAGTAAATTTTGGTCCCATCAAGGAACATTTGACTTCTAGACTAATGAGTTTGGGCATAATTTGTGAGGCAGTGGGAGCCTTTGTGTTATTTTTGAGCAGGGAAGTTAGTTGATTAAAGAAAAAAAATCAGAGGGGAAGCACACAAATTTGGAATTGGGCATGTCTGTGTTTCAATTCCAACTGTGGAATTGAAGTGGAAGAATTCAGCCTCAGTTTCCTCATTTTTCAAGCTGACTGGTAAATTGGATTTTTCAGATTGTTGTGAAAATTGAATAAAATAAATTGTGTGAAGCACCTAAGTACAAAGCTGGACAGATATTAGATGTGAATCAATAGTCATTGGCCTAAGAGCAAGCAGTATGGGGAGCAGATTAGTCTCTACAGAGACTTCACACAGTAAAAATAATTGTTAGTTAATATTAACTATAGTTAATAATTCTGACTAAGATTATTGCAGGAGAATTGGCAAGTAGAATATGTTAGAAGGACTAATATAGCCTAAAGATGGAGGGTATCTAGAAGATGAGATGTCTATGGAAATACTGAAAAGAGGAACAGGAGATGATACCAATATTTCGAAATTTCTTGCCTGGGAAAAGTTTCTCTCACTCAAAGATAAGAGATCCAAAAAAAGAAAAACAGATTTTAGGAGTAGATGATTTAGTTTAGAACCTGCTTATCTTGAGGTTGATTTTATGGTGTCAGTGAGGTGTTCGGGTAACAGTTGTGGAATTGGAGGTTAGAAGACAGAACAGAGCTCAAGATAAATTTAGAGCAGCTGCTATGAGGAAAAACACTGGATGAGAGTTAGAAATCAGTGGTTAAAATTAAAACTGTTTTATGATTTTC
Organism: Rhinolophus ferrumequinum; assembly: GCF_004115265.2. Taxonomy (NCBI): domain Eukaryota; kingdom Metazoa; phylum Chordata; class Mammalia; order Chiroptera; family Rhinolophidae; genus Rhinolophus; species Rhinolophus ferrumequinum. The sequence goes on along the minus strand of NC_046293.1, from coordinate 68,679,244 downwards.
TTAACCCTTTAAAAAGTCTCGTAAGCCGCCATTTTATTTCCTTAAAAATAATAATTTCTTTCAAATTATATTTGCAAAAATGAATGATGTATGGTAGATTGAATGCTTTGTAATCTAAAATGCAATATGCAAATATAAGCCTTAAATAATGATTGAGCTCTTAGAATGATCACACATGCACAAAAATAAAGGACTTGAAGCACAAAAAGCATAAGTTGTATGTGAAAGGCCTCATAGCTTGGAAGTGGTAAAGCTGGGGTTGATACTCAGGCAGGTCAGGCTCCAGAAGACATGTACTAAATTATTACTATGTTTTTGCTTTCAAGTTCTCAACTGTTAAGTTAAAAACTCTTTCATTAAAGAGAACATGTGTTACCTAAATGTGTCTTTGTATCACCAACACTTAGCATATGCGTATATGTTCATTGAAATGGCTCAATAAATGTTTGGTGAAGTCATTATTTGTTTACATGGAGGTGATATATAAATCCATAAAAAAAGAAGAGAGTGTGCCAAATGAGTGCACATAGAGAAGGGAAGAGAAGAAAGGGAAAAAGAAGAGAAGGGAGGCGAGAGGAAGGGTTGGAGAGGGGAGGACATTAGGATTAAAATTTGAAAAATACATATATGTTGTATCCGGGAAGTGAAAAATGAATCAGAGAAGCAGATACAGATGGGATGAGAAAAGAGGATAAGAAGCATGAAACCAGACTTCAGGGAATGCAAAGGAAAGAGTTTCAAAAAGGACAAAGATGTCAAAAATGTTAAACTCTGTGGTGGGTATTCAATGGAGAGGCTCAGCCAATACAGCTTTAGAAACTGAACATATTCCATTTAGCGCTTTCCTGAGTGTTTTTCTATGCTAAATAATATCGCTGCTCCTGGAAGGAAAACCTGCTGTTGCCCATCTGCATCTGTAACTACCGTGTTTCCCCAAAAATAAGACCTAGCTGGACAATCAGCTTTAATGCATCTTTTGGAGCAAAAATTAATATAAGTCCCGGTCTTATGTTAGATCAGACCCGGTCTTATATTATAGTAGACATATGTCTATAGTTTCCCTTGACCAAGGAGATAGATCAGAAAGTAATATCACTAAGAGCAATGTCAGAAAGTTTACTGCCTATGTTTTCTTCTAGAAGTTTTATGGAGTCGGGGCTTACATTTAAGTCTTTAATCCATTTTGAGGTTTTTCTTGTATATGGAGTAAGTGGTCCAGTTTCATTTTTGGCATGTATCTGTCCAGTTTTCCCAACACCATTTAATGAATAGACTGTCTTTTCCCCACTGTATGTTCTTGCCTCCTTTCTATTGGATTTAATGACCATACTGGTGTGGGTTTATTTCTGAGCTCTCTGTTCTTTCCTATTTATCTATGTGTCTGTTTTTTATGCCAGTACAATGCTGTTTTGGTTACTATAGCCTTGTAGTATAGTTTGATATCGGGTACTGTGATATCTCAAACTTTGTTGTTCTTTTTCAAGATTGCTGTGGTTATTCAGGGTCTTTTCTGGTTACATATAAATTTTAATATTATTTGTTCTAGTTCTGTGAAAGATGTCACTGGTGTTTTGAGAGAGATTATATTGAATCTATAGATTGCTTTGGGTAATATGGACAGTCTAACTATGTTAATTCTTCCTATCCATGAGCACAGCATATATACTTCCATGTATGTGTATCTTCTTCATTTTCTTCCCTTCAGTGTTTTATAGTTTTCCAATTGTAGGTCTTATACCTCCAAGGTTAAATTAATTCCTAGGCTTTTTTTTTTTTTTTTTCGGATGCAATTATAAATGAGATTGTTTTCCTAATTTCTCTTTCTGATGGTTTGTTATTGATGTATAAAACTGCATCTGATTTCTGAATATTAATTTTGTATACTGCTACTGTACTAAATTCATTTAACAGTTCTAAATCTTTTTTTGTGTGTGTGTGGAATCATTAGGGTTCTCATATACAGTATCATGTCATCTGCAAATAATGACAGTTTTATTTCTTCCTTTCCAATTTGGATGCCTTTTATTTTTCTTGTCTGAGTGCTGTGTCTAGGACTACCAATACTGTGTTGAATAAAAACGGTGAAAGTGAGCATCTTTGTCTTCTTCCTAATCTTAAGGAGAACATTTTTAGCTGTTCCCTGTTGAATGTAACGTTAGTTACGGGTGTGTCATACATGGCCTTTATTACATTGAGGTATATTTCATCTATTCCCACTTTGCTGAGAGTTTTTATCATAGATGCTGGATTTTGTCAATTTTTTTTGTATCTATTGATATGATCATATGATTTTTCCTTTTTATTTTGTTTATGTGGTGTATCACATTAGTTGATTTTTGGATATTGTACCAACAATGCATCCAAAGAATAAACCCTACTTGATCATGGCGTATGATTTTTTTAATGTATTGCTGAATTCAGATTGCTAATATTTTGTTAAGGATTTTTGCATCTAAGTGCATCAGGGATATATATATATATATATACACACACATTTGTCTTTGCCTGGCTTTAGAATCAGGGTAATGGTGGCCTTGTAAAATGAGCTTGGGAGCTTTCCCTCCTTTTGAATTTTTGGAATAGTTCGAAAATGATAGGTGTTAATTCTTCTTTGAATGTTGGTAAAATTCACTTGTGAAGCCATCTGGTCCAGTAATTTTGTTTGTTGAGCGTTTTTTGATTACTCATTCAATTTTGTTTGCAACAATATGTTTGTTCATATTTTCTTTTTCTTGATTCAGTGTTGGAAGACTGTATGTTTCTAAGAATTTATCCAGTTCCCAGATTGTCCAATTTGTTGACATATAATTGTAATATTTTCGTGTACTCTTTTGTCTTTCTGTAGTGTCAGTTGTCACTTCTCTTGCCTTTCGGATTTTATTCATTTGAGTCCTCTCTCTTATTTTCATCTCATTAAAGGTTTATCAAATTTGTTTGTCTTTTCAAAGAACCAGCTCTTGGTTTTATTGATATTTTGTACTGTTTTTTAAATCTATTTCAATTATTTATTTTTATTAATATTTTTTCTTTTTCAATTACAGTTGACATACAATATTATATTAGTTTCAGGTGTACAATGTAGTGATTAGAATTTTTATAATTTACAAAGTGATCATGCTGATAAATCTAGTACCTATCCAGTACATATTTATTACAATATTATTGACTATATTCCCTATACTATACTTTACCTCCCCATGAGTATTGTTTTTGTTTTTTTAAGGATTCTTATTAAAAATGTAGCTAATGTACAATATTATGTTAGTTTCAGGGGTACATCATAGTTATTCAACATTTATGTACCTAAAGAAGTAATCACCGTAAGTCCAGCAACCATCAGACACTGTACCATGCTATCACAATATTATTGACTATATTCCTTATGCTGTACATTATATCCCCATGACTTACTTGTTTTATATCTGGAAATTTGGACCTCTTATCGCCCTTCACCTTCCCCCCTTTTTAAATTTATTAATTACAGTTGACATTTAATATTATTTTATATTAATTTTAGATGTACAGCATAGTGGTTTTACATTTATATAATTTAAGAAGTGATCCCCCTGACTAGTCTAGTACCGACCTGGCACTATACATAGTTATTACCATATCATTGACTATATTCCCTATGCTTTATTTTACATCCCCATGACTATTTTGTAACTACCAATTTGTACTTTTTAATCCCTTCAACTTTTTCATCCGGCCCCCAACTCCTTCCCGTCTTTCACCCCAACAAATCTAGTACCCATCTAACAACATACATAGTTATTACAATATTATTGACTATATTTTTTATACTATACCCTACATCCCATGACTTTGTAACAACCAATTTTTACTTCTTAATCCCCTCCCCTTTTTTCACTCACACTCCCTAATATCAGCAAAATCAAGTTACATCTGTCTTCTCTGTCTGACACTTCACTCAGTACAACACCCTCCACGACCATCCATGCTGCTGCAGATAGCAAGAACCCATTCTCTTTCATGGCGAAGCAGTATTCCGTGGTATGTATGTACTACGTCCTCTTTATCCATTTATCCATTGATGGAAACCTGGCTGCCTCCACATCTTGGCTATTATAAACAATGTCGCAATGAACATATGGATGCATATATCCCCTTGAAGATCATTTTCAGTTTCTTTGGTTAAATATCTTGAAGTATTACTGGGTCCTTCATTGTCTCTTCTTATAGCCTTTGTTTTAAAGTCTATTTTGTATGGTATAAGTATTGTTACCCCAGCTTTTTTGTTTGTTCTTTGTTTCCATTTTCATGAAATATCTTTTTCCACTCCTCTACTTTTAGTCTGTATATGTCTTTTAATCTGAAGTGAGTCTCTTATAGGGAGCATATGTAAGGGTTTTGTTTTCTTATCCATTCATCCCTCGTATGTCTTTTGATTGGAGCATTTAATCCATTTACATTGAAAGTAATTGTTGATAGATATGTATCTATTGCCATTTTATTATTCATAATTTTGATTCCCCCCCCCTTAAAGAAGTCCCTCTGAGATTCCTGGTAATATGGTTTGGTGGTGATGAATCCTTTAGCTTATTCTTGTCTGGGAAGCTATTTAACTGTCCTTTGATTCTAAATGATAGCTTTACTGGATTGAGTAATCTTGGTTATAGGTCCTTGATTTTCATCACACTGAATATTCCGCAACAATCCCTTCTGGCCTGCAAAGTTTCTGTTGAGAAATCAACTGACAGTCTTATGGGAGCTCTCTTATAAGTTACTAGTTAGTAATATCTCTTTGTCTTTAATCTTTACCTTTTGATTATAATGTGTCTAAGTGTGGGCCTGTTTGGGTTCATCCTGTTTGGTACTCTGCACTTCCTGGACTTGTATGTCTGTTTCCTTCACCAGGTTAGGAAAATTTTCAGTTGTTATTTCTTCAAATAGGTTTTGAATTCCTTGCTTTCTATCCTCTCCTTCTGGTACCCCAGTGATGCAAATGTTGTTATGCTTGATGTTGTCCCAGATGTCTCTTAAACTATCCTCATTGTTTTGGATTTCTTTTCCTTTTTCTTGTTCTGCTTGGGTGTTTTCTGCTATCTCGTCTTCCAAATCGCTGATTTGATCCTCTACTTCATGTAGTCTAGTCTGCTGGTGATTCCTTCTCATGCATACTTCATTTCAGTTATTGTGTTCTTCACTTCTGACTGGTTCTTCTTTATAGTGTCTATGTCCTTTTTTTATGCCTACTATCTCTTTGTTGAATTTCTCACTAAATTCCTTGAGCATTTTTATAACCATTGTTTTGAACTCTGTCTCTTGTAGGTTTCTTGTCTCCATTAAATTTAGTTCTTTTTCTGGATTTGTCTCCTGTTCTTTCCTTTTGTATGCATTTCTTTGTCTCCTCATTTTGGCTGCCTCTCTGTGTTTGTTTCTTTGTTTTAGGTAGATCTGCTATATTCCCCGTCTTGGCTAGGTGGCCTAATGCAGGAGGAGTCCTGTGGTGCCTGGTGGCTGTGGGGTTTGGCCATGTGTACAGCTTATGGGCTGCTGTGCAGGAGGCTTACCCTACTAAGTGGGATTCACCCCTGTGGGCTCTGGTACTTGCTGAGATTGCCCTTTGTGTGTGCCATTTATGGGGCTAATTAGGCAGTGCTCTGCTGTGTTCTGAAGCCGACCTCCAAGTATGTTGTTGGTCTTGGGCCTCTTGGGCGGTGCTCCAGCCAGGCCCATATCAGCCACTGACTGTAACTGGCCAGGACTATCTGGTAGGAGCTACAAAGCAATCCGCAGTTGTTCGCTGCCTGTGCTAAACCTGGAAGTGCAAACTAAGCGTTTCTTCCATCAGTACCAGGCCTGGGGTAACTCCTCAAAAATCCAGGACACCCAGAGGCCTGCTGCCGCCTGCCAACTCCCTTAAAGTTCAGCCACTGATAAAGCCTTGTGCTGTATGCAAGTTGGGTGAGGCAGGGTGTGGGGACAGAGTCCCAGAGAGCAGTTTCTAGGCTCTTGACCTCATGTGGAAAGGTGCTGGCTCTGGTAGTAGATGGCCATCAGCTGTGACTAGTTGGCCATTGGCTGTAACCAGTTAGTCATTGGCCACTAATATAACTGCCGAGGCTATGCTAGCAAGTGGATTGCAGCTAGCAAGTGGGGTTTGTTGGTTGGTTGGCAGAGAAGCATACAGTGGCTTGCAGATAGCAAGTTAGTTGGTTGGCAGAGAAATGGACGGCACATTATGGATCATGTTGATCTTACTTCCTGTGTCTTTCCTGGCCACCAGCGAGCCTGGGGTGCAGGAAGACCCCTTGTTGGGGTACTGGCGGATGTTTGCTTCCTGTGTCTCCAACCCAGCCGCCAGCGAGAATATAGTGGTATGATTTCCCTATCTATGGCTCCACCATATCCTGCGTTCTTGTGTGGGGAGCGGGAGCTAAGTCCCTGCATGACACAGGGTCTCAGGGAGTCACTAGAATGGGAAGAATTGTGGTCAGCTGGTTAATGTAAATTCTGGTTTGGTGTCAGTGCTGAGCCTGGAGCACCTCAGCAAAACCCTCAGAGCACACTGCCAGTCGCCAACTGCCTGGGGCCTGCCAGATGGATAGTTTTCCAAGAAAGAGTGCAATGTGGGCAGTGCCATGTGAAAGTGTCTCTGGGGGTGCTTGAGTTGGGTGGAGTGGGGTCCCAGCTGATTCAGCAAGGTGGAGCAGTTGAGCTCAGCAGGCCAATAAAATTCTGATTTGGCCTATGGAGGGCGGGCTAAACACAGGCAAGATGGAGTCCACCTGCCAGCTGAGCAGGAAGAGGACCCCTCACAGGAAAAATGCTGACCGTACTCCAGTCCTCCCCACGCCCCCGTAGCTACATACCACAGTCTGCTGCCAGTTCCCCCCAGCCCCCGTATGTTTCTGAGGCCCCTCGAGTCACCGTCCCTCCGCTGGAGCCCAAGATGAGTGTCTGCAAGTGAGTAAGTCTGTTTACGGGATGTTTAAGAGGACATCTGGGCTTCCTGCAGCCTTCTGTCCCACCCGAGCTGTCGGAATCCCCACTGTTTCTCACAGCTAGATGCTGTGGGGGCTCCTCTTCTGGCACCAGTAATCCAGGCCAGGGAGCCTGATGTGGGGGTCTGGAGTCCCTTACTTCTCTAGGGGGAACAACATAGCCGAGCTATCCCTCCTGATTATGAACTACCACACACAGGTGTGGGATCTGTTCTGCATGTCCGTCCCCCCTACCAGTCTTTCTGTGGCTTCTGTTCAGCTAGACTTCAGGTGGTTCTCCAGGTTGATTGTTCTATAATTTAGTTGTAATTTTAATATGTTCATGGAAGGACACAGGCATCGTGTTTGTCTAGTCCACCGTCTTGGATTTCTCCTTCATCTCATTTATTTCTGCAATAACCTTTATTTTTTTTTAGGTTTGTTTACTGTTCTTTTTATAGTTCCTTTAAGTGTAAAGTTCGACTTTATTCGATATTTGTCTTATTTCTTGAGGTAGGCCTGTATTGATATGAACTTCCCTCTTGGGACTGCTTCACTATGTTTCATAGATTTGCGGTTGTGTTCTCATTTTTATTTGTTTCAAGGTGTCTTTTGAATTCTTCCGTGTTCTCATTGTTACCCTATTCATTATTTAGTAGCATGTTATTTAGCCTCTATGTGCTTTTGTGTTTTTCGTTTTTTTTTTTCTTGTAATTGATTTCTAGTTTCATACAATTGTGGTCAGAGAAGGCACTTGATAGGATTTCAGTCTTCTTAAATTTATTGAGAATTGTTCTGTGGCCCAACGTGTGGTCTATCTTGGAAAATGTTTCATGTGCACTTGAAAAGAATGTATATTCTGCTGCTTTGGGTTGAAATGCTCTAAAAATATCATTAAAATCCATCTGGTCTAATGTGTTATTTACGACTGCTGTTTTCTGGCTGATTTTCTGTCTGGAAGATCTATCTATTGGTGTCAATAGGGTGTTAAAGTCCCCTAGTATGATTGTGTTAGTATCATTCTCTCCCTTTATGTCAGTCAATATTTGTTTTATATATTTAGGTGTTCTTATGTTGGGTGCATAAATATTTACAAGGGCTTTATTTTCTTGTTGTATTGATGTCTTTATCATTATGTAATATCCCTCTTAGTATTTTATTATAACCTTTGTCTTAAAGTCTATTTTGTCTGATATAAGTATTACTACCTCACCTTTTTGTTTGTTTGTTTAAATTTGCATGAAACATCTTTTCCCATTCCTTTACTTTCAGCGTGTGTGTGTCTTTCGATCTGAAGTGGATCTCTTGTCGACAGCATATGTAAGGGTCTTGTTTCCTTATCCAGTCAGCTACTTATGTTTTTTTATTGCAACACTTAATCCATTGACTTTTACAATGATTATTGATAGATACATAGTTATGACCATTTCATTATTCATATTTTTATCTTTTTTTTTCTTTTCTTGTTCTTGAAGAAGTCCCTCTAACATCCCTTGTAATATGAGGTCTGACAATTAAGTTTGCGAACTCATTCTAGAAAAAGAGCTACATACCTCATTGCTGAATATCACTATGTTCACCTTCAAAGTACTCCCCTTGGGAAGCTATGCACCAATGCCAGCACCTAGTCCACCTTTCAAAGCAATTTTGGAGTACTTTTTCTGGAATGGCCATCAGAGCTGTCGTCATAATGTCTTCATTTCAATGTTTCCTTTATCTTCAGGTAAAGAAAGAAGTCACTGGGGGCCAGATCAGGTGAGTAGGGAGGGTGTTCCAATACAGTTATTTGTTTACTGGCTAAAAACTCCCTCACAGACAGTGCTGTGTGAGCTGGTGCATTGTCATGAAGCAAGAGCCCTGAATTATTGGTGAAAAGTGCAGGTCGTCTAATTTTTTCACACAGCCTTTTCAGCACTTCCAAATAGTCAACTTGGTTAACTGTTCAGTTTGTACAAATTCATAATGAATAATCCATCTATATCAAAAAAAGATTAGCAACATCATTGCAACAAGTTCACAAACTTAATTGTCAGACCTCATACTGATTTGGTGGGGATGAACTCCTTAATTTTTTCTTCTCTTGGAAGCTCTTTATCTTTCCTTCGATTTTAAATGATAGCCTTGCTGGGTAGAGGGGTCTTGCTTATATGTCCTTTCTTTTTATCACTTTCAATATTTCGTGCCCACCCCTGCTTGCCTGCAAAGTTTCTGTTGAGAAACTTTCTTGCCTGAAAAGTTGCTGTTTTGAAATCAGCTGACAGGCTTATGGGAGTTCCTTTGTAAGTAACTAGTTTTCTTTCTCCTTGATCACCTGGTCTGGGTGCTCCAGGAGTGTTTTGTGTGTCAGTTGTGTGTACTTTTGTTGTATTTGAGCCTTGATTGCTGTTGGAGTATTTGTGGGTGGGATTGACCCTCAGGATAACTGGCTGTGGTGTTTGGCAACATACACAGCTTATGGGCTGATGTCTGGGGGGCTTACGCTGTGGAGCAGGATTCACTCCTTTGGGCTGCGGTGCCTGCTGAGTCTGCCCTTTGGGTGTGTCGCTTGTGGAGCTAATTGCTAATTGCTATGGTCTGAAGCCAGCCTCCAGGTATGTTGCTTCTGGGGTCTCTTGGAAAGGGCGGTGATGTAGGCCCAGGTCATCCACTGCCTGTGACCAGCCAGGGGCTACCTGATAGGGGCTGCAAAGCAAGCTGTGGTTAGTTGCTGCCTATGTTGGACCTGAATTTGCATGAGAGAGGCCATGCTGTGAACCGAGGACAGCAGCCACCAATACCCAATCTGGGGTAGCTTCACTAAAAGCCCAAGGCACACTGAGGCCTGCTATCACCTTCCAGCTGCTGAAAAGAGCCTTGGGCTGTATGTGAATTGAGTCAGGCCAGGTTTCAGGGAGTCACCAGTGTGGGGCAACTGTTGTTCAACAGGTTAATATATAGTTTGGTGTGACCTAATGCTGAGCCTAGAGCTACTTAGCAAATGGCTCAGAGCACACTGAGCCCACTAAGTGTCTGTCTGGGGCCTGCCCACCCCTAGGGGTTGTCGAAGAAAGAATGTAGAGCAAGTTGGAATGGTTGCTGGCTACGAAAGTGCCTGCAGTATCCTGTGAGTTCAGGCCAGCTGTTTATTGCTGAAAGAGCCTCCAAAGGTGTGGAGCAGGACTGGGTGGGGCAGGGTCCTAGAGAAACATAGGGTGAGGGGAGAGCCAGCGAAAATTCACCAGGCCAATGCCGATTCAGCTTTGACCATGTTGGGGAGGGCTCAGCACAGGAAAGATGGCACCCACCTACCAGCTTCATAGGAATAGAATTCTATACAGAGAAAATGGCAACTGCTCCTCCAGCCATTACCCTGAAGCCACTGGTTATTACCCTGGTTATAAAACAATAGTTTGGGAGTGTAATTATGGAAAGATTCTACTGCCTGATATTCTAGATACTGGGGTACAGATCTCAATCTGTCCCTGTATGTCTCTGGTGCCTCCTGATTCACCATTCCTCTGCCAGAGCCAAGGGTGAATGCCTGTGAGCAAGTAAGTCTGTGCCCTGGCCCTTTAAAAGGATGTCTGGGTTTCCAGATATGTCTCAACAGGATGGTTGGACTCCTCGCTGTTTTTCACAGCCAGATGTTGTAGGGACTCTTCTTCTCAGCACTGGTGCTCCAGTTCGGGGTGCCCTGTGTGGGGCTAGGGTGCCTTAGTCCTCTGTGGGGGGACTTCCACAGCCAAGATATACCTCCTGGTTCTCAACTGCCTCGTGCAGGCGTGCAGCCTGGACCGTTTTGCGTCTCTTTCCCTCCTAGGAGTCTCAAAGTTGCGTGTTCTTTATATCCTTCGTTATAAGACTTCTGTTCAGCTAGTTTTTAGATGGTTCTCCAGGTTGATTGTCCTATAATTTAGTTGTAATTTTAATGTGGTTTTGGGAGGAGGCGAGCCCAGCGTTTATCTACTCCACTCCCTCCTCCTCCACAATTTTTAAATATTTTCCCTCATGTCTCTACACCTTTGTTTAATTTTAAAAATAGTTTTGCTCCTTTTCTTCATATAAGATCATTTCCATGGATATATCTTTAAGTCACTGGTTCTTCTGTTATTTCCATTCTACCTTTAAACTTTTCCTGTGAATTTTAGTTCAATTTTTGTGCATTTTAGTATTAAAAATTTGATTAGTTTTTTTTAATATTGTTTCTATCTTTCTAATTAGTTTTTCTATCTTTCCATATTCTGAGTATTTCTTAACCTTATTTAGTATAGTATACTAGCCACGTAAGTATTTTCCTGCCTGTTCCAACATTTGAGTCATCTTAGAGTTGATTTGATTTTCCCAAGGAAATTGGTCATGTTTTCCTGATTTTTCGCATGAGAAGTAATTTTAGATAATTTCTTGGAAGTTCTGAATACTCAAGTGGCAATTCTGGATTCTGATATTGTTTTCAGAAGAGGGTTAATATTTTGTTATAGCAGGCAATTATCTTGGTTATATTGCAAACACTGTTTTAGGATTAAGATCAAACCTTAATCTTAAGTGATTTCCTTTATCTTTAGCTGAGTTGCTTGGAGTATGACCTAAACATGCATTTTTCAGTGGTTAGCCACATATTTGGCTTTATATATAGAAATTGTGCACACCTTTTACCGTACCCCAGCACTCTCCCTTTAAACCTTTACCCTCTGGTTCTTCAGTCCAGAAAGACTGACGTTCTTCTGTCAGTTTCAGCTACCCTATATAGCATTGACTGCAAACTTGCTCTCAAAAAGTCATAAATATAAGGAAGTCATCACAAGACCATTCCTCGGTATTAGTTTTCCATTATTGCATACCATATATATCACCATAAATTTAGTGACTTAAGCAAGAGATATTCATTATGTCACAGTTGGGTCAGTAATCTGGGCAGGGCTTCTCCTGGGTCTTTTGATCCAGGTCTCACAAACCTGTAAACAAGGTGTCAGCCAAGAAGTATTTTCTTCTGGAGTGTGGAGTTTTCTTTCAAGATTGTTTGAGTTCTTGGCCAAATTGGGTTCCTAGCAGTTATAAGAGTGAGGGCCATCGTTCTTAGAGACCACTATGATCCATAGTCAATTAATAACATTGTTGTTTGCTTCTTTAGGGCCATCAGGAGATTATCTCATTCTTCTTCTAAAAATGGTCCAGTTTTTCTTTTTAAGGAATTTTACCTAATGAAGCCAGACCCATCTGGCTTGATTAACTCAAAATCAACAGATGTAAGACTTTAATGACAGCGGCAAAATCCCTTCACCTTTGCCATATACTGTATAATCTTATCATAGGAGGCAGCATCTCATCATATTCACAGTCCTCAAGCTCACTCAAGGAAAGGTGATTATACAAGGCATTTATATCAAGACAGAGAATCTAGGGATTCTACCTAACACGTCCTTTTATAAGTGTCAACTCCCCTCCAGAATGTGACTTCCTTTATTTAATTTCAGCGATTTCGGGTAGTTGCTTTTGTTGTTTGTTTGCTTGTTTGGATTAGGTCAGAATTAATGTTTTAATCCAAAAGAAGGATCTCTCTATCATGAGCTTATTTGACAATCCTAGAGGCAGGACTTTCTTTCCTGAGTATATCCTATGGAATCCTCACCATGACTTTTAACTTTTTAAATATGTTATATTTAAATATAATAATTTTTTATACTCAATTTGGGTTTCTTCCATCTGAATTGTGGGTTTATTTTTTTGAGGTTGAGGGACACAGAAGCAACCTTATTAGTCCTGAATGATTTTCTCACTTTCTTACACAACAAAATAGCTTAACCTCACTTTACACAATAACTATTCCAGACCTAGAGAAAATGTTTCCAAGGATACCTGTTGCTTTTTGGATCGATGATATTCAGAAATAAAGAATTGCTAGTTACTGAATGTCACGGCTTCCAGGTCCTTGCAGTGTTTGTAAAAATGTTAACTTGCATTGATATTTTAAATCTAAATTTAGTACTATAGAGTTTTCTTCTTTTATTATTTATTACTCTCAGTTTAAAAATATGTTTGCTTTTATACTGAAAATCTTAATTCCTAACAACCTTAATATACTTACTACTGACTTTTGTTTATTATTCAATATATAGTTTCAAAATTCTAAAATCAATATTTCTTTTACATATAAATCATCTGAGTGAAAATTAAGATTTCTTTGAGGTGCTTGTGTCCATATTAAAAACAAAAGGAAACAAAGCAAACAAACTAACACCAAAAGTGTCCTGAATACTGTATTTCAAATACTGAACTAACTCTTTTGTCTGTGTGAATGTGATATTAATTTTATATTTGTTTATTTTTCTTTTTTTGTGTGTTTTATTTTTTAACTTGATTTGATTTAAAAATATTGAACACATTTATATCTTTCAAAGATGTTAAAAGTTGTTATCTGAGAAGACCTTCACCATTCTTAATCTCTCCACTATTTGGGCACTGATTTTCAAACTTAAATTTAATAATACATCCAGGAAATTAAATTATTTAGTCAATGGGCTCTTTCTTATATTTTTAGTGTGTAGTATGCCATTGTGCTATAATTTATATAACCAATGTCCTGAGGTATACTTGGACTGCCTTTAATCTTTTACTAATCCAAATAATATTTTAATAAATAGCCTTCTTTATTTATTTAATCACGTTTGTGGAGGTGAATTTTCCAGAAATATTTATGTAAATAAGATTACTGGGTTATAGGGTAAATGTGCTTATGGTATTGTTAGATTCCGCTGATTTTCTTTCCACATAGATTTTGGAATTTCTATCAGCTGTATACGAAAGAAACTATACTTCATAGCTCCTGGACAGATTTTACTGTCAAACTTGGATTTTTGTCAGTTTGACGGGTAAGAAATAGTTTTTCATTATAGCTTAATGTGCATTTCTCTTGTTATGTTTATATTCAAGCATTTTTCACAAGTACCAGTTATGTTTATTTTTTTAATAAAATCTATAATTACTTTACCTATTTTCAGCAAATTTTCTTCTAAATTTTTGCAAGCTTTTCCATAATAGTGCTTTAGGCCTTTGGAATATGAGTCAATATTTTCATTTACTTTCTCATTTTTTTTCACTTTACTTATGTTTATTTCCAAGTGAAACTTGTTTTTTCAGAAGTACATATGTAAATCAAGAACATTTTCAAACTTGTGTGGATATTTATTTTAAAAAATATTTTAACAAATTTGAATTATTTGATTCAAATAATTCAAATTTGAATTATGATTCAAATAATTCAAACATCCACATAGTATTAAAAGCATATCACTGTTTAATCTTGACGTATTTATTAATTTGCTTTTAACAGTTTGGATTTTTCTCTTTATGCTGCTGAAAAATATAATCATTTATCTTTTAAACATTTATTTATTATACAAGAAGGAGTTTAAATTAACTGATTTTCTCCATTAATAAAATGCAAGCATCTTTAAAATTAAGTTATGAATTTATAAAGTTATTAATAAAAACAACTCTGATAATGTTGAGGTATTTTACATATAGAAAGAAATTCAGATCAGTTGTTCTGATGTCACACCACATGGCAAAACCTGCTTGATGTTCTTTCTTCTTCTCTTTAGCCTTAGTAACAGAATCATGATTCTGTTTGAAGCAGACAACTTGAACTGTGTCACATGACTAAGCTTCTACCTGGAACACAAAGGCGATGATGGGAGCTTGAGCAGCCGTCTTTAATTATGAACTGTATTTAGGATGGAAGCCATGTACACATACCAGGGAAATGCAGAACATACAATTTATAGTGGCTATAGAAAATAAAAGCACTGAGTAGCCATCGTACCAGCCTCTACTGCTAGACAGAAAAAAAAACACATATTTCTCTTTTGTTAATCAACTATATTTTTTAAAGTTTTAATTTTATGGAGCAAATATAGCTACTAGTTGATATGAACAATTCATGTTAAATACTTCAAATATCATAGGGAAAAACTTAGGATTTTTAAAAAATAATCTAATATAGACTGAAAATTTATTTAAATGGGTCAGGAATTTGTTTTTCAGAATGATAACCTTCAAAACTTAAACATGAATTAGAAATTAGCAACCACTGAATTATATAATAAAAGGAAATGTGAAAGATTGGTTACATTTCTCTTTGGATTAAAACTAAAGGTAGATCCTTATGAATTTTGACATTTTGTTCAACTCATTCCTTTTCAGTTTTTCCAAAAATTCTAAAGTCTTCCTTTTGTTTTGATGGTTGCTTTCTATAAGACCTTGGGAATCTTGGAGACATAATCTCCTGAATTCACTGACTTGAGAATTTCTATTTTGTTAGTACAAATCAAAACCTGTTCTTCCTGTTTCATGACATGATCAGTAAAAACCTACTTTTCTTCTACTTTTATAAATTTGTCTAAATGTCTCATATTTCTTTTAGAAAAATTCTAACTTTCTATTCCCCACATTCTTCATGCCCAATCTGTACCACACATTGTGTCTCAAGATAAATTTATTTTAAAAATCATATGCATACATATACATATTTATATAATCATATCATCACAATTATTTCAATATTTATAAATATAAGTTGTATATTAACCAGAAATATGGAATTCTACAACTTTTGTTGATCAATACATAGCATTTATTATTCACAACTAGGAACTCGTGTGTGTTAAAGTACTCTTCAACACAAATGACGTTACTTTTTTCTTTCTATCATCAGCATTGATTGATGGCTGTTTTTATATCATCAATGTAATCTAATTGACTGTCATTAGTATTTTTTTGTGACCAAATGGTCATAATCTTCCAGGTGAACTTTGGTGTTTTTACAATTCTTCTTCTAATCGTAATTATTTGTGTAATTATCTGGTATCTGACATTTCCAAAAGAGTTTAGTTTTCAATGAATATTGCCAGCCCAACACATGAAATCAGATATTTTTATAGGAGTTTTGGTTGCTTTTTAGTGAATAAATTTGCCAATTACCAACACATACATACATACCAAGTACCTTATTCTATTATATGTTCGTATCTACTACTTTTTTGAGGTTTGGTTTAGAATTATAAATTTGATTATTAAATAATCCACTGATGAAAATTGTTATTAGAAATTATTATCAGATGCAAAAAAAAAAAAAAAAACACTTTCGCTATACAATGTTACCTCTCTGGTTCCCTTTTTCAGCTCCCAAGTTATGATCTCAAGTCAAAATTCTAAAAACATCAGGGGGGGAATTTTTTTCTTAAAAATCTAATACTGAACCTTAGAGAATAACTTTTTCATTAACTTTTTTTTTTTGGCAAGGTTCCATATCATGTACCCTCCTTCATTTAATCTCAGTAAGTAAGATTCCAGCCATGCTTTCTCAAAAAAAATTGTGATTTAAAAACACCAATTAATAATGACACTATAACTTAATTATACTGAAACAATAGCAATCACTATATTAAAAATATGAATTATCCTGAACTTAGTATGTTTTAGCTTTTTGTAATTTGAGCCCAAATATTTCCCCTGGCTAGAATTTAGAATATTTCTTCTGAACACTAATTAATTCCCTTATCTCCCTACCCATTTACAGACATCCCAGAGTCCCAAAGCCAAGTTCACTTGCCAACAAGTCCATATATTCAAAACATATAAATTAAACCAAAGTTATGAATAGCTTTACAAAAACTAATTTATAACCAGCCAGCACAATCAATATTAAATTACATCGACTGTTAAAGCTTTTTTCATGTAACCTGCCTATTTTAAAAATTTTCTGCTGATACTATCTGTCAATACAATTCTCTAAATTTTAATTTATTACCCCACCACACATACTTCTAAAACTTTTATCCTTAATCAAAATTTCTGTGTTGTGAAGTCCCTCTATCCTGTTAAAAGTTCATGGAGATTTCTTCCATTTTTCCTTTAGAACAAAATCCCCTTGAGTCTCCCCTTTACTTCAACTTTCAAAGTCAGAGGAATGCTTGCCCTGAACCTCTGAAGCAGAACCAGAGCTTATGATTCTTGTGCTTATAAATCACCTCTCTACTGTGATTACAGACACTGCCTTTCCAGAAATACTTGGTTTATCACCATTATGTTTTCAGAGAAATGGGATCTACTTCTTAGACATCATTGTTCTTATACTATGCTTTGTCACCCTATATCCTTCAGATTTACAGAATAGAATTCCTTTTCTCATTTTGTCTTTCCATGCTACTTATATTGCCGTAAGATTTCCCACTTCAGCTGGAATGACAATTTCCTATTTACAACAAATTCCAGGATTGTCTGGGAGTAATTTGCAGGGATGATTTGGTACATCTCCATAGTTATCACTCTTATTTATCTCTCCAAGTTTGCCAATATCCTAGTCATTGCCATAGTCAAAACTTGCAGAAAGAGCATTTTGTGTAGAGTCCCCAGCTTCTGTGCTTTCATTTTCTTATTTGAAAATCAATCATTCTTCTTGTTCCCCTCAGGGTAGATTTTCCTTTCAGTTTTGACATACTTGAACTTGCCTTTTGATATATAAGCCTTGTCTTTGATATATTGTATCTTGATGAATCAGCCCATGTTAGTTATATCTGCTCAGTCACCCTTTACTCTAGTTAGGGTTCCCCTTTATTGAGGATATGTCAAGTTGTATTTCTAAGGACCCACTCAGGGCCTGCTACTCTACCAAGATGTTGTATCACATATCTCTTAATTCTAAGTTTTTCTTCTGTGTAGTAACAGAATCAAATGAGAAATGATGAGGCAAATTAAGGCAAAAACGAACATTTAGGGTGGCTATACTAATCAAGAACACATCACTATGAATCACACATCTGCAGTATAGAAAGTTCTGAAGAAATTTTTAATGCGCAGCTCAAGATCTTACACGTAACTATTTCTTCTGTGTTGCAAATCTCCCCAGACTCCTTCTCAGATCTTCTCCAAAATGCAGGTGGCTTTGTATGTTTCCCCATATTTGGTTCCATCTCTGACTAATTTATATGCAGCTCCCTTTATTTGTATGCATCTCTCATTGTATTTTAATATTAACAACAGAGATTATTGCATAACTGAGGGTTGTGGATGAGTACTTCAATGGTTGGGCAAATCCCCATCCTACATAGTGAAACTGCAACTCAGCTCTTGGCTTATCTCACAGTTGTGAAGGCAAGAATGGCAACTCACCATGGTCTTTTCCCTCTCTTTCCTCTGTTCCATATTAGCCTGAACTTATTTTTTTAAGACATTCTATTTTTATTAGTTGCCAATGACATAACTCTAATACATATATATTCTGATTTGAAACTACCACAGATCGTACTTTCTCCAAGCATTCCACATTTTACTGTTTCATATACTAAATCCCCACATAAATATATAAATTAATAGATATATTAATGAAGATACAGATATCAAGATATACACGTATAGTTTCTTTATATTCCATACTATTCCAATGATCTTTTGGTTTAGTACTAAAGCAATGTCACATTTTTAACCATCATATTTTATGATTTCAGATTGGAAAAGATCCCCTCTATAATCATATAGACACTCATATGTTTAAAATAAACTGCTATGGTTTCAACCTATACAGCAACAAATGCAGAGCAGGGCAGTAGATCCAGGCAGTGGACCCAAACCCATTTGCTGAGGCATCAGAGATCCTGGTCCAGGATGGCATTTTGCAGGTAATGCTTCCTTGTCCTTTTCATCAAACTATATAAATGAAATCCATTATAATATATATATATATATATGATATATATATGATATATATATGTATATATATGGCAATGACTCGTTTCAAAAAAAGATATGTATATATATCATACTAAGTGGGTCTTTTGTAACTTAAGTTTACTATTATTGTTTATATCAAAGTATATTAGAGAATCAGTCACTGTAAATAGTTTTTTTAATTCCAATTATTAATTATAGCTACTATATAGGAATACATAAATTTATTCATTTTTATATCATTTTTGTGCAGTCTCCTGAGTGTACTCCCTTACCAATTCTATTATGTTTATTGCTTCTTTGGATTTTCTAAGTGGAAGATTTATTATTCATAAATACTGATAATTTTATTTCTTAATTTCACATATATACATATTTGTGTCACATTGACGATGACAACAGTAACAGTGAGAGAGAGCTCTGAGTGTCTAGTTGATGGCATTTATACAGTTAAGGCACATCCGTCCTATTTGTTTACTAAGAGACTTCTTATAAAAAATGGTGTTTAATTTTCTCAGTTTAATATATATATATATATAAATATATATATATATATAATATACATATATATAATATATGTATTATATGTAATACATGTATATACCTGGGGTGACAATAAAATGTATACAAGTGGACACGTTGGTCAATGTAGCTTAAGCAGTAGTTCACCGTAATCAGAAGTGTCTGAATGCTTTGAGCACTTCTTGTAATTGCAGAAGTCAAAGGTGACTAGTATTCATCTTTTGTTATCAGTATATATTGGGTATTACAATTTTAATACAGTTTTTTCCTTTCTTAAAATGGGTATACATTTTTTTTTGGCTGTGTGTGTGTGTGTGTGTGTGTGTGTGTGTGTAGACATAATTTTTTTAAATTTCTAGGTGTAGGAAATTACATAAATATATTTTCAAAGTCAGCATAAAAGCTGGCCCTGACTAATTGAACCAAAACAATATTTTACTAACAGGATATTTAAGTACAGCAAGTTCACAGGAAAAGTAGACAAAGTTTGCAGGATGCAAGATCAACATGAAAAGCAATTGTGTTTCCACATAAGAACTGTGAACAATACAAAAATGAAATCAAAAATACAATTTCATTTCCAATTGCATCTAAAAGGAAATAATAAGAAAACACTCAACAAAAAGTGCAAGAAAATTACAAAACTTTGGTGAGGAAAATTAATGATGATCTAATAAATGGAAAGACATTCCATGTTCATGGTTTTGAAACCTCAATTTACTAAAAATAGTAATTATCTTCAAATTGATCCATAGCTTCAAGCAATACCTATCAAAATTCCAGCAGGGTTTTTTTAAAAAAAAAAGGCAAGCAGATCCTAGAGTTTATATTCAAATGCAAAACATATATAATAGCAAAAAAAAAATTATATATATATACATATATATATATATATAAAATGAGCAAGTTTACATGGTTCCACATGTTAAAGCTTTAAAGTTGCCATTTAGTCTTCACCACTAGTAAAACGCTGAGCAGACTGAAAAGTCAGCACTGATTCTTGGATCCATAAGAGAAGAGAGGAAACCTTTCATTCCTCTGGTGCCCCCAAGATTGGAAAGATAGGCAGAGGAATAAAAGGAGTCATGGCTTATTGGCTAGTGGCTTACTGATTTTATTGATCTTTTCAAAGAACTAGCTTTTGGCTTCATTAATTTTCTCTTTTGATTTACTATTTTCAATTTCTGTCATCTGCTGTCATACTTCTTCTTTTTTTTTTTAATCTGCTTTCTTTGCTTTTAATTTGCTCTTCTTTTTTAATTTCCTAAGACAGAAACTTAGATTTTGGAATTTTGGAATTTTCTTACATATGCATTCAATGCTGTGTATTTCCCTCTAAGCACTGCATCTCACCAGTTTTGATAATTTATGCTTTCATTTTCATTTAGTTCAAACTATTTTAAAATTTCTCTTGAGATTCTTCTTTGACCCATGTTTTATTTGGAAGTATTTGTTTAATCTTCAATTATTTGGGGATTTTCCAATTATTTTTCTGTTATTGATTTCTAATTTAATTCTAATGTTATCGTACAGACATTGCATGATTTCAGTTCTTTTAAATGTGTTAAGGTGTGTTTTATGGCTCACAATGTGGTCTATCTAGGTGAATGTTTCATGTAAGCTTGAGAAGAATGTGTATTCTTCTGTTGTTGGATGGAGTAGTCTATAGATGTCAATCATATCCAGGTGATTGATGGTGGCATTAAGTTCAACTATGCCGTTACTGATTTTCTGCCTGCTGGATATGTACATTTATGATAGAGGGTGTTGAATTCTCTGTAATTATGGATCCAGCTGTTTTTCTTTGCAATTGTATTTGTTTTGTTTTGTTTTGTTTTTGCCTCAGTATGACCCTTTGTTGTTAAGCACATGCACATTAAAGATTATTATATCTTTTTGAGAATGGACCCGTTTATCATTAAATAATGACCTTTTTTATCCTCAATAACTTTCCTTGCTTTGAAGTCTGCTCTGTCTGTTATTAATATAGCTACTACTGCTATCTTTTCATTAGTGCTACTGTGGTATATTTTCCTCTACTCATTTACTTTTAAGCTCTATATATCATTATATTTAAAATGAGCTCCTTGTAGACAACGTATACTTGGGTGTTGTTTTTGATACACTCTGACAATCTCTATCTTTTAATTGGTTCATTTAGATCATTGGCATTCAAAGTGGTTGTTAATATAGTGGGGTTAATATATACCTTAATTGTTACTGAGCTCATTCAGTAGTGATGGGGTGGCTGAGGAAAGAGCCTGATTGGTATCCACGGAACAGGTCAGTCATCTTATCCATTTAACTATCAAAATCCTCCTCTGCTAAGTTTATCCTGTGGTGTTAATTGAAATGGGACACAAATATCTTCATGTTTTTCACCTACTCAAAGAGGTCTATCCATATCTTTTCCCCAGACTTCTTTGTCACCAATTTTTAAACACATTCCTTTTAATCCCTGACCATCCAGCCAAACCACTGGCCACAGCCCATGAATCAGTATATAATTGCACATTTAACCATTTCTCCTTCCAAGAAAAAGGAACAAGTTAGTGCATTACTTGAGTTCTTCTCTTAGGAGGATTTTTGTTTACTCCTGTCATTCAGGGATATTCCAAAGATCCCAGAAGGGGGCTGTAGTGCTGCAGCTGTCCACTTGCAGATGGTGCTTGCATATTGTGCAGAATCATCTATAGACCAGGCCTGAGTTTTCACTTTGTCAAACGATAGTAGGAAACTTTCTATGAGGCTACAGTTGCCAGTTGGGAGAGAGAAGGTAGTGTGGCAGAAGTGGGGACTATATACATTTAGGCTACTTCTTCAAGTGACTTACTCGTGCCTTCAGGGCCTGCTCAGGCCCAATCTCCTACATATAATAATTTCATTTGTTAGTGAGTACTGCTGTGCACACTCAGCTTTATGACTTTGTGGATCAGATAACACCCAGCTAATGATGGGCAGCTCAGGTCACATTAGAACTTAATAGCCCATGGTTAAGCATGTAGATTCTACTAAGGCCCAGTAGAAGGCCAAAAGCTGTTTCTCCAAGGGATAATATTTATCTTAGAAGATGGCTTGGATTTGCTCCAAAATCCTAAGTGTCTACATTGCGATTCACCTATAGCGGTTTGCCAATCTCCACATTTTTTTCATCAGTGTAATGGACGAGTATGTTATCTTGTAGAGAAAGGCAATCAAGATCTGTACCAGGTGGTACAGTGAAGGTGTATTGCTGCCCTTTCCAATGAAAAGCAAACTGCTTCTGGTAAGTCTTATTGACAGATAGAGAAAAAAGCGTTTGCCAGGTCAATCTCCACATACCAGATACCAGGGGATGTATTAATTTGCTCAAGCAATAAAACTACATCTGGTTCAGGAGCAGCAATGGAGTTACTATACTTGGTTAAGCTTATGAAAAATCCATTGTTCTTATTCAGGATCCATCAATCTTCTGCACAGGCCAAATAACATATTTTGCTGTGTATAATCTGCTCTCGTGTATACTGCACATTCATGTTTTTGGCCCAAACTTTCAGGAAAAAGAAATTTTAGTTTTAATTTTTTGATTCAAATTTTTATTTGTTTACATTTAGATACTTGTTTTATGTATTATAAAGGAATTTTAGCATTTATTTTTTTAACATATTATGGTACGAGAAATTGTAAGCAACAAATAATTACAAAACACAAGAACAGATACAAGGTACAAGAAATTTTATGCACTGGTAACAAATTTACAATATTTACATATCATAGAATGCCAAGAACTCATTGTCATTGCAAATTCGTCGTTACGTTAAAACCGATTATTGTATTTCAGGGTATTATTTTGCATACGAATATTGTTATTGATTTCTAGAGTTATACTTTTAACTCATAAGCATAAATAAAATAATTAAAAACATCTATGTAAATATGGAATTAGTACTACCCATGTATAATGTGCATCTTTAATTTTCCCCTCACAAATTTGGGCAAAAAGGTATGCATTATACACAGCAAAATACCATAGTTGAGTTGAATGGGGATGTGGTGAGAATTACCACTCTGCATCTTTTCAAGTCCTTTATGGTAGCACTAATATCTCCAATCCATCCAGGAATGTGGTATTGCTTTTCATTTACTGTTTTTTTTTTGTTTGTTTGTTTTGTTTTGTTTTGTTTTGTTAGATAAAGGAAGTTCTAGTGACTTCCACTTGATTTTTCCCACCTTAATAGTCCTCACTCCATAGGTCAAAAAGCTAATGTGTAGTTTCTGCCAGTTGCTGAGTATAGCTGTTCAAATTATGCATTCCCAAATCAGGGAAGTAACCATAGAATGGGTTTGGAGACCAACTGGGCTCACTGTGAGACTAACATGAGCTAAAAGTCCATTGATCATCTGACCTCCATAAGCCCCTACTCTGACAAATGAACCACAGTGACATTTTGGGTCTCCTGAAATTAGTGTCAGTTCAAAGCCAGTGTCTAGTAGTTCCTGAGAGATCTGATTATTTTCCCCAATGCACAATTAGCCTGGTAAAGACTGTAGATCCTTTTTTAGAGAAGGCTGTGAGAAAGAATAACAGTATAAAATTTTGACAGTGTACGAGAATCCTTCCTCAAGGGGACTCTGCCTCTCCTTTTATTCAAGGAGTTCTGGATCTATAAACTGACCAAAGTCTGGGAATTGATTGAGGGGCTATTACTCTGTTTTTAAGACTCAGGTAAAACTCATGGTCACTTGACCTGCTTATATAGATTAAGTAAGAATTTAGTAGGATCCCTATCTGTTTCACTTATAGGAACATCATGATAGGGACTAGCCAATGCCATAGGTCTAAATGATTCAGACTTCTGATTGCTACTTTGACTCCGCTGTCCATTGTGGTAAGCATAACCACCTTGAGTTGGGTGGTTGAGTGTAGCCACTTGACCCCTGCCACCTTGGGATTGAATTACACCCATTGCATTTAAGTTTCCCGAGTCACTTGCTACAGTTCTCATTGTAAGGTCTGGCCCACAGAGAAGAATGATCACAGAGCTTTCCAATGATGTTGGAGCTCACCTCATAAATTTATTTCTTGTGGTCAAGTTTGTCTTCTGGATCTTCCCAAGGTAATCGAGTAGATAGTAAATGACAAATACACTCTAACATTCCAAGCCCCATAAGCCTTTGAATCCCCTTCTCTACATTAAACCAAGGGAGATTCGGCATTTCCATGTCACTAATGGTGAGCCACCATTTATTCACGTTTCAGCCAACGAACAAACAACTGTTAGAGCCCTTTCTAATTCCCCAAGTTACAATATTAAATACAGAATCTCTGCCTGGTGGATCCATAACAATAAATTCAGCCAGATCCATCTTTATGTTCCTCTCACCATTGTCCCATACCTTTAATATCCATCCCCAACATATTCCCTGGATTTCTGTCTGTATAAATTTGAAAATTCAAGTAGTTCTTTTGAGGTGTCTCATACTTCCTCATGGGTCATGCTCTTTTCCTCGTCTTTAGAGACCTGCTATGACTTGAGTGTAGTTATAGGTCTAGAAGCAAAGATAGATGGTGGAGGTGGGTCCTGAGAAGAATCAGCATTGTCTTGTAAGGCAACTGCCTCAGGGAGGCTATTATAGTTTTCTCAGGCAATGCAGGGTTAATCTCAAATGAGAGTGCAGCAACTACTTCCACTGGGGATAGAGACATTGCTTTTTACTAGAGGTAGAGAGTTGTTGCTACTGGCAAAGAATCATCAAAATTTAGGGACACAGTGTCCCCAGATTTGTCAGGGTCTTCTCACATGCACCTATTCCAACTTTCCCAATCGTTGCTCTCTTTTTAACAGTAGACATCCTGTGAAGCTGTGAAATCAATTTGCATTGTAATTCTCCTAGAGGCAGGATGAGATTCTAGGTTAGGTTTTCATCAATATTAGCCCTGTGGTTACAGGACTGAAAGGTCTCTTTCAGGGCAGACATAGAATTTTCAGGTGATTTATGTGGTGCTTAATGGAATTGAAATTCCTGAGTTCATCTTTTTTTTTTTTTTTTCCCCCTCCACTTTGTCCAGTGGCATTAGGAGCAACCAACCATTATCTTTATACTCTGAAGTTTGACAAAAGTGTTTGAAAGTAGTATACACATTGTCCCCCATATCCTTGCTTCTTATAAGTGGTTAATTAAAAATTTCCAGTAGAGATATCCTGCATATCTCTATAGCCAGATCCTGTCATGTACTGTCGGTGCTCTCTGTAATACTGGAACTAGAGTCATTAGTGTCTTTAAATCTAATCAGATGAGTGAGCCATTTCCAGAACCAATATAGGAGATTCATTAGTACTGTTCTATTCCTCTCTTGGTACCAAAATCTCTCTATATATATCTATATCTATATATCTATATCATCTATATCTATCTATATCATCATCTATACCTATCTAATCTATCTATCTATCTATCTATCTATCTATATTAGTGCAAAAAGTAATTGTGGTTTAAAAAGTTAAAAATAATTGCAAAAACCACGATTACTTTTGCACCAACCTAATATCTATCTATCTATCTATCTATCTATCTATCTATCTATCTATCTATCTATCTATCTCATCTATTGAGAGAAATAGTACTTGGCCGAATAATCAGGAGAGCTGTTAGTACAGTTTCAGACTGAAGTCCAGTAGCAGAGAACCAGGAAAGCCAATGCTTCAGCTCTAGTCCAAAGGTAACTTGCTAAAGAATTTTCTCTAGCTTAGGGGATGCTGTGCTTTTAATTCTGTTCAGGTCTTCAGCTGAGTGGATGAGGCACACTCCCTTATTGAGAGCTATCTGCTTTCTCAAAGTTCATTTGATTTAAAAGTTAATCCCATCCAAAACCATCTTCCAAGTTGACACATGGAATGAACCATCACAGATGTAATAGCTGCTTTTATGTATCTACCATTCACCTCACCTCCCTAATTTGTTCTCTATTTTGGTAGGCTTCAGTATGCAGTATCCTTAGAACCATTCATATTTTGTAGCAATCTTTGCCAAACTCTGTTTTTGCTGGGATTTCTTCTTGTAGTATAATTTCATATTCTTTCAATTTGGAGGAATTTCTTAATGTTGCTGATCATTTGTAGACATTTTCTTCATTTTTCAGTAATGTTATGAATTTATTTTTTTAATCTGTTCTGATATTCCAAGAGGAAAAACATACAAAAATTCAATCATTACCTTGATCCACTCTTGTTTATTTCTTGAAACACTCTATGCTCTTAGAATTACATGATATTTTACCCTGCAATTTTTCTTTATACACGTTTGACATGCTCTTCTCTGATTCCCTGTGACTCTTTTTTTTCTCCTCAGAGTTCTATACTTGCCCTTTAACTCTTTATTAAACCACTTTTCGTAAGTGGGGTTGAGGTAAAGTACTGCTATCTTTAAATCCGTACTTGAGAGACTCTCTGAAAGCTCCTCATCATTTGCTTTAGAAAATGGACAATTTTTTTTTTCTTTTTTATCTGCAAAGTGACTCAATAATTAAAATGTCAGCAGCCTCCAAATCCATGGAACTAGCTTATCCTGGGAATTCATATTACTCCACAGTATCCACTACATTTCTGGGTCATATGGATGGGACTTCTGTCTCAGACATAGTATTAGAGAAAGAAAATATATTCACAGTTTAAGTTATCTGCAAATGTAGAATACAGTGAAGGGAATTGTGTGTGTGTGTGTGTGTGTGTGTGCGTGTGTGTGTGTGTATGTGTTGCAAATGTTATACCTACTCTCAGTGGGAGAAGGGAGTAGTGTGTTCTGCCCAAATAAGGCCATGACTAATCCTCTTCCTTAAAGGTATATATCTCTGCTCACTAGTGATAAACACATTGCCAAATATCCTTAGGTAGCAGGACTAACAGTTAGAAAGCTGACCTGCAAGTTGTATCATTACAAAATACGGCCTTGTAAGACCTCCCGTGTCACTTGAAAATAGTATTTTCCCTTGACCACTCATATATCTTGGCACCAGGCTAAGCATGGCAGATGGTTTTTATATTGAATGCCAGTTCTCATTGTTTCACAATAACTGCCCAAAGTGCTACACTGCAAAAGATTCTCAGGTCAAACATGAACTGTTTGGGAAAGAATGCTATAATCAATTAGCAATAAAAAGGAGGAACAAATGGAGAGTTGATTGCTCCATCCAGTACAAACTTTCACCAAACGAATTTCGTGAAACCTAGAAATGAATTGTCATAAATTAGCACCATTTCTTTTGATCCCTTCCACTAAAATTTGTAAATCTAAATCAATTTCATTTCCTAAAATGTGTGATATCAAAACCAACATGGTTTTCAGGACACAAAACTGATATGGTTTCTCTTTTTATATTCTACACTGGAAATTTCTAGATAGTGGTTAAGATGTATTTCCTGTTTTCTAAAATGATTATTTTACTGCGGTGGCTCAAAATTTCATAGAGTTTTCCAATCATACACTTAAGTAATTTACTAAAATTTATACTGGGTAATTTAGATTAGGATATTAAAATGGAGGACTGAGATCGGGGTGTGTCTCACAGAGTGCTGCATCTGAGTCTGAAAGTTATTGAAACAGATTACTTTTTATGAAAATTGATAATATATGTTTAATTTGAATCACATATGCATTCCAACACAGCATTGAAGGTACAGAATTTGCATATAAGCCATTGCAGATATGCAGTGTATTAGAAAACGCATTTTAGTATCATTTCCAATATCCTTGCTGCTAAAAAGCAAGATTTTTTTCAACGCAAGATTTTTTTCAACGTTAGAACAAGAAGGCAGTTGTGTGACATTTTCTGTCAAATTTTATAGATGATTTATTCAATTTAATTTGGTTGAAGAGCTGCTAATAGAGGATTGATAGATTTCTGGAAAAGGAGAGAAAAAACAAACAATGATAAATGAAGACATGCTTTTATCTTATAATAACTTACACTAACTCTCCACCATATTTCAATGGATGGCAGAAATCATACAGATAGTATAAGCCTAATTATTATAAGCATATTTTATTTAGTTTTTAAATATAGTCAGAATGATAGCACACATTCTGACCTATCCATCCTGACTGACTTTCACCTTGACCTTTTCGATATTACACTATACTAATCAAATGGAGGAAAAGGTCTGCAGTTATCTTGAATCATTAAAAAAAAAAATATCCTAGAAAAGAGAACTTTCCATAACATCATAGTGATTTGAAAATTAAAGTGTCAAATAAACTGGGGCCTGCTGTACCAATACACAGAGAAAAATGTGGTTCCCTTTACTTAGTCATCGTACTTACCAGATTCTAGAAATGTTAAATGACCATAATTTTACCAGCCTTCCCTAATTTTTTTTCTACAACTCCCAAATCAGATATTTTTTTATTTGAACATCTACCACAGTTATAATCTGTTTCAATCTAAAAATTATATTTGGATTTACCTCAATACCTGTTTGGTCATGTAATTTAGTCTTGTTTTCCTAGAGAGCCTAAGTTTCTCAGTGATGTGTTAATTAGCTAAGTAACAATGACTGTCAATATTTACCTGAACATTTCACATGAGATTGGCCACCATTAGTGCTGGTTTAAATGTGTTTCAATTTCTCAGTTTATCACTATTAACTAAAGATAGTGTATCATAAATCTGGTAGAAAATATGGCTACCCATTAGACTAAAATGCCTGTTTACACTGGCCAGGTTTTTCCTTTCTTGAGTTAATGTACTTGCGAAATAAAATAGAGAGCTGCTAGACATACATGGACATGCTTCACATGGACATACCAAAAAACATTATTACATTTTGTTTTCTGTGGAGTCACTGTTTATTGTGAGGATAAACCAGATATACAGACTGGAATATTTATATATATAGTTGGTATATACTCTTGCCATCACTGTCTTGACAAAGGACAATATCAATGTGTACAATCCAAGTCATCAAACACTGTTGTATAAGAATCTCCACTTCAACCACTTCTTTATTCCTTTTGCCATGATCTCTGAAGATGCTGTAATTCCCGATTTGCAGATTATTTTTATTGAGGGGGAAATGTGACAAACTATACCTAAATTCTCTCATTTGCTTCTGCTCCATGTTAATATATTTCTAGAAATATGTGATTATGGTCTGCTATTTTCCAGTGAAATTTGAACAAGAAGATTTAGTTTGCATCAGTGAAGTTTAGATTGAACAGTGAGAAAGTTACAGAAGTTATGAGATGGAATCATACTATAAATAAAAGTTTTATATATTTTTTGATAGTCTATGAAAATCAGTATAAGGTAAATTTTATTTATTGGTGGTTGCTAAAATACAAATGTTTCCTTTTAAAGATGTTAACAGTGAGGCCCCAAAATTTATTAGATGAATAGCTTGGTAGTTAAAAAAAATTATTTGACCAGTTCAATTTCTATAACTGAAAGTATTATGCTTTTTTCCTCTTAAAAAAGTAAAATAATTTCTAGCTATGCTTTAAGATTATAACTATTATTAAAACCCTGAAAAATTAAATCTGGCAATGTTTTTCATGATTTCAATATAATGTGCCACGTTTGCTTATACATTTTAAAAGAAGATAAATATTAAAATAAGTATAAAAACTTTATCTCTTAGGGTTTTGGCATAGAAAGACTGTAGTTTTCCCAACTATGTGCCTGATTACTTGTTTCTTAAATTTTGACAAATACTTTAAGAGTTTGCTGCCATACTTAACAAATCTACTTTTATATTTCTATTTTTTTGAGATATTTTACAAGCATACTTTATCACATTTTGAAATCAACTATCCAAAATAAATAATTATACCTTTTTTAACTCTTCTTAATTTTTTCTTTTTCAAAATATGTTGTGGTAAATTGCACATATTTTTTAGATCTTATAGACCATGACCTATTGTTTTGGAACTAACAAAGAATCAAATAGCAAATTTGGAGTTAAGGTATAAAAAGAAATTCTTTAAATTTCCATGATATTAGTGCTAGTCAAAATTTGGTAATTTTCAAGGAGCATTAACTAATTTGACGAAGTGATTTTTAATATCTATGCATATATTCATTTCTCTCTTTCTAGTCTACCTTTTGCCACATTTTCCTCACGGCCATGTTTGTTTTTGTTTTTTTCTTTTGGCGAATCTAATAGTTCAAATTGACATAACATATACTCAGAACAAAACAGAATAATGATATAATTTAATTTTAGAACAAAAAAGTAATTAGTATAAAAAAATCTTTCTTTATGAAAATATGGCAAAAATGAGACTGAGTTAAAGTAGACTTAAATAAATTTAATGTTGTTGTCTAGCAAATCACTCAGTATTGGTAATGACCTTGCCAAAATGCATTAGAATTTAGAAAACTATTATTTGAGAATAAAGAAAATGATGACAAGTGGTTTCCATTTCCCTGTTTAATAGATCAAGAATTTATGATTTTTTTATTGTTTAGAAACATAATTTAAAAGCGTTCATATTGTTTATAACAGAAAATATTTAATTATACCAGAATCAT
Organism: Rhinolophus ferrumequinum; assembly: GCF_004115265.2. Lineage (NCBI taxonomy): Eukaryota > Metazoa > Chordata > Mammalia > Chiroptera > Rhinolophidae > Rhinolophus > Rhinolophus ferrumequinum. Next base: position 68,648,569 of record NC_046293.1, on the reverse strand, counting down.
CACTTTAAGTGTAGGAGGCAAATACATTACAGTATATTGCAGAGAAAAATAGGAGTATTTTAAACAGTCTAATGTATGATGGTAATTTAATTGTAAACTCCTTTACATTTGAAAGCTTTTTAAATTATATTACTCATCTTATTTAAACCCATCAATCTTTTAAAGTTCTTATGGAATTTTTCAAATTATACATAAAAGTAGGAAGTATGTTTTAATGAGCCTTCAAATAACCATCATGTATATGCTAGAATGATCAATACATTTGCTTTTATATTTTTCAGTCTTTCATTTCCTTCTCTTACTTTTTTTAAAAATTAGAATCTACGGTTTTAACCATTACATGAATTATAAGTTAATTTAATTATACCTGTATGGAATGCTAAGTTACATATAACTTATCGTAGAGCGCTTGTGTCACAGTTCTCCATATGTTGAGATATAGTTTGTGGTCAAATAAAATAAACATACAACTTTTGAATAATTCAAATCAATTATTAAATCTGTATTTAATTTAGACAAGTATTCTCCTAGGATTTGGTTAAATGCCTAAGCTGTGATGATGCAACAATGATGAGCAGTACCCTTAAATTAATTCAACTTAAATACAGTACAGCAGTTAGTATATTGCAGTTAAAATTGTTTTAAAAAAAATAACTTGAAATAAATGGACCGTTCTCTAGAAAGGATGTGTATTATTTATTTATTTATTTATTTAGGCTGATAAGCTTTGTATATTTGTAGAAATAAACTGATTGAAGGAAAAGTCATTAATTAATGCATTTTGTCACATGTGAAATGAAAAATTCAAGGCAAAGAATGCTCATGTTCCCTGCCCTTTCCTGCATCACACAGATGAGTCTCTTTTACCCTAGGGTTTGAAGTCTCTTCTTTGAAGTATTTCTACACTCTGCCAAGCCTTTTGCTCTATTTTCAAAGTACACAAAATTCTTTATACTGCAGTGTCCTTTAGCTATTTTGAAATAAACATAAAAACTTCAATTCATACGGTGTCTATCAGGCACAAACCTCATGGCATGCCATAGCTATTAATTAATAGAACTGCATGAGCTATATGGTGATATACCCTGTCTAATTTAAGAGCAGCACGACTTACTATCTTGAAACTCCAGAGAGTCCTAGAAAATCTAGGCCTTTAATAGTACTATTTAGATTTCATTGGGTTTCAAGTGTCAGACAGGCTAACTTAGCAACATAGAACAAAATACAATGTGTGATTTCTTTCAGAATTTACATTGTGGTATCAAGAGCTCAGACTTACACATAAGGTGCTCAGTGTGCATGGCTTTTTCTTTTTCAAAGCTATTGCTGGATTTGAATCATTCACCTTATGTTTTATATAACTTTCTTGACATAAAAAAAAGTCATTTTAAAGTTAACTGAAACCTTCTTTATTATTCTATACCATAAAAACTAATATAAAATATATCTTGCCAAATATAAATTATCTTACTTGATAATTTTATAATGTTACAGATAAACTGTAACTCCTGGTGTCCTTAATGATTCATACATATGTCAGCATAGAATATTTAGCAAAGCTTTATTCTCCAGGTCTAATGGATTTCAGTAGGAGAGGATTTGTTTTAAATTACAGTTGTGTAGATGGGAAAATCCTAATTCACCCCATTTGTGCAATATTTTTTTTTTTTTGCATAATCATAGGTTATTTCTCCTCAGATGTGCTTTAAAAAAAGGAATTAATTTTTTGAAAGTTGTAACTATTTAAAAGTATGAAATAACATGCCATCTCATAAGCCAGAGGTGGTCACATGATGAGAACTGTGTATCATTTTATCTTTTATATTCCCCCCCCCAATAAACCTAATCTTGCATGGTAGATAATAATAGCTAAAATTTAGGGAACAGTATATCTGGCGTTTTGCTAAAATCTTTACATATGTCTCATTAAATTTTCACAGCAATCCTATGTGGTAGTATAAGTTTATAAATTAGGAATACAGAAGACAAGAAAGAAAAACCTTTTGTTTATGATCACCCAACAGTGGATAGATCATTGTTTTTACTGTCCTGGCTTTGGAAGACATCAGGCAACTCTAGTCCTGCTGACTATGTTAATAGGGCGTCTCCAGTTACTATAAAAACCACAATTCCTGAGCCTCTAATATTAGATTCCAAAAACTCTCCCTGGGGGCAGGACCAACTGCACTGAGAAGCATTGCCCACAGAAAAGGATTAATAAGCCCTGAGGCTTTTGTCTCTGTCTTCTCTCCTTCGATTGCCATTTTTAGAATCTGAGTGGTATATAGGAAAGTGAAACCAAGGACTAATTTCCAACTAAATCAGGTAGTTCCTCTTAAGTGTCCCAGGCAGATGTATTTGTTCCTTCCTGGAGTCCCACACTGTGTTGTTCATGCTGCTCTCACAGCACTTTCCAAGCCAACAATGATTCACCTGTTAGTACTTATGTTTTCTTCATTAGAACAGAAGCAAATCCATTTTTTTCACGTGTTTTGCTTTTCCCTAAGGACTGAAAATATTTTGGAATTATCTCAAGCTCTTTTTAAAAACATCTTTAGTATGGGATAATTGGCATGCAAATAACATATAACATAAACTGTATATTTTGATAAGTTTGCATGTGTATGCGACCAGGAAACTCACCACAATCTAGATAGTGAACGAATCCTTCAGACCAAAAGGTTTGCTAGTCCCCCTCCTACCCCTTGACTCCCCGACTCATTCCAAGGCATCACTCTGTGATGGTTTGCATTTTCTAGAAGAATATACAAAATAAACTATACTATCTGTAATCTTTTTGTCTGAATTCTCATTCAGCATAATTATTTTGAGATTTATCCCTGCTGTTTTATATGTCAGTAGCTCATTCTTTTTAAGTTGCTTCCATTACATAGATATAATATATTTTACTTATCCATTTTCAATTAGATGGATATTTGGATTGTTTTCCCTTTTTGGCTGCAACCTTGCTCAATTGTGGAGTCAGCTTTAATCATGCTGTTATGCTTTGAAGATAATCTGTCATTTTACTTTCCTGTTTTTAATATTTTCTCTATTTTTTGTTTCTTTCATATGATACTAAATATATATATTATAAAATATTGTTTAGATTAGAAGTGCATGAAAGTTTAATGTAGTGGAAAGAGCTCAAGCTTCTCCTTTGTAAATATGAAAATAGACAGATTTATAAAAACACCATAATATTTTCTTTCTTTAGCTTCTACACAGGAAGAATAATGTTACTTATTTTTTAATGCCATAATAAAATATGGTTAATCCTCGAATATTGTAATAATCTGAGCCTATAACAATCATTACGTCAGAATTATTAGACTAGGAGATCCTTAAGGCAAAGTCTATGTTTTGTTTTTCATGTATTCAATTCAACGTTGCTCCACATATATTAGGCAGACGATATATTGTTAAATTAATTCATTTATAAATAACAAAATATTGTGTGTGTGAGCTGAAAAAGTGGGTTTGCCTTACATCTGAGAAATATACAAATACATATTTCGCATTATGCAGAGAGCTGTTTATGTTTTTTTTTCTGTAATATAAACACTAAATCCTTACTTATCCTTTATTAGCTTCAGAATATATTTGATGGTGTGGGTATATGCAAGGATCTTGGTTGAAGTTAGAGAATATGTTATATAAAACAATGAGAACGGGAACACTTTCCATGCTTGACATTACTTTCTTTATGATTTCTTATCGACAAAGTTGTGTTGCTTTAATCGAGGATTGAATATAGGTGGTAATCTCTAGTTAACTCATACCAGTGTAGTTCAAGTTTGGGGACCTTTCTGTCACAATGCATAATAGAATTCATTATCTTTTCAAAGCCAGGCCAGACTGTGGCTATAAGGGAGTGATTACTTAATCCTTACTTTTTATTATCTTTAATTTTATTTGTTTCATCCATTTTATAAAGTCTAACAATCTTTTAACATTTTAAAACTGAATAATTAATAGTTGAATTGTGCAGACCAGATGAAGAACATGTTGTCTCATTCATTCTTATTCAACATATTTTTAACGAAAAGTAACTCAATATTCTAAATTATGTAAAAGTGGGATTGGGGTGAGGACACATGGACTCACTTTGTCAGTTCTATAATGCTTTCTTTTCCTGTTTTAAATGGGTTCAGGGATCTTTCTACCAGGCAATGAATTGCTTAATCCCAGTATTTCAAATATCAGGCAAGTGTTGGCAAGGTTGATTCTGGGTAAAACATCAAAGGGATATTGGATTAAAAGTCACAAAGCTATAATATTATATGTCTTTCCCTTTTTTGTAACTGTTCAATTTTTGACATTTCCAAAATGTATTATAATATATAATTACACACTTATAAGTGAAATTAGATTGCTAAAGGATAGTTTTATTTGAAATTTAATGACAGAAACAAATGCATTTTCCATTGAAAACTGACCTTAACTACATTAAGTATTATATAACAAAAGTTAAATATAGTGAAATACAATATACAAAACTGTGTGTCGTTTGCAGCTTTTGTTCAAAAAAACCGTTTGTTTAGCATTATGTTATTTGTTTAACCCCTGTCTAAAACTAAATGTTAACTTCTGAAATTGTTTCTTTATGTTTTTTTCTTAATTGTTTATAAGAGTGCTCTGGTCTTTTTTGTTTTCTCTGGAAGTAAAATATTTATTTTCAATAATCACTGTTTCATTTTTTCTTCTAAATGAAATTTAATATACTGACAGCTTCTTGATTTCCCACTAGGATTTTTATAAATTTTTTATATTACATATTTTGACACAATGTTTTATAAATTTGTATTTACTATCCATCAGGTGCCAATCATTATCAAAAAGTGTTCTATGGGGAAGAGTAAAATCTGAGTAATTTATTCAATAATAGGCAGAAATTTTTTTACTTTGTTAGTAATCTTCATATAAATGCAATATATTTTATGAAAGTAAGTAGTCAATAAAAACCTCAGAACCTAATTTTATTTAATGATCTTAGAAAAAAATATGTTCTCAAATGTCTAGTCATTGTCACACTCAGAGTTAAAAGTCATTTTGATTATATTCAATTCAATTAAACTTTTTTTGAGTCTCTACTGTGTATCAACTAACTTTTATGTGTTAGGGATACAAAGACGAGTGTCCTATGATACATGGACACTACATCACATTTTCTTAGTTATACATTTTTCTTAAACACATAATAAATACAAATAAAATTATTTGCACTTTTGTTTTGAAATGATGTAATTGTCTTAAAAACAAGATTCAAAATTATTTTGCAACAATAGCCTGCTTCCTGTTTGGATTTGACATACCCTAGGTTATATTTCTACAAAATCAGTAGCATCTTTTCATGTCAGATTTTCTGAAGGAGAACTTGATCTATTCAACTGAACGCGGCACTAGCCAGCAAGGTGTAAAATAGGGTCTAACAGAGGCCAAGTCAAAACGAAATGTCATAAATAATGGCTGCAGTGAATACATCTTTAATTATTTATTAAGATTAGAAAGATCAACATTTCCATGTTAAAAGCATGGTCTAAGTAATCACAACCATAGATTCTTCAGTAGGCTTCACCCCAATCCTCTAGAATGTGTCTGTCAGTTATAAAGTCATGAAATGGTATTGATTAGACAATGAAGTGTCCTCATTGGCAGAATGTTATTGAACATGAATTGATTATAATAATTATCTCTTCTCAGATTTTAAAAACAAATGTTCAATTCCTAACCAATAGGCATTTAGCAATCAGTAATTCACTGAGTCAATTTACTATGATACAGCTGTTGAAAGTAGTCTTTCAAGAGTTGTGAATTTCACTAACCAAAATTTTATTAGCCAAAATATGTACTAATTTAAATGTCTTAGATGATGATCTGGAATTTCAATGGGTGGAAACACTGTTAAATTGGTAATAGATTTCATTACATAGATTAACCCATTTCTGACACCTACTCTTAACAAAATCTTCCTGATCTTTTATCTCTTTCTATGGGAGTTCAACGTTCTGAAGAAAGAAAAGCATTAGTCATTCACTTTTCCCAAAGTAGACCCAGATGAGGTAATACTCATGGGCTCCCATCACAAGAAGGTTTGGAATGGAGAGAGACTCTTGGAATTATTAAGGAATAACATTTGAAGAAAGAAGTCAACATATTTAATTAAAAATGTCGGCATTACTTTGTGGATTAAATTATGATTGGACCTGTTATGGCTTGAATCATGATCCCTAAAAGATATGTTGTGTTAACCCCTAATACCTCAGTATATGACCTTATTAGGAAACAGGATCATTGCCAATGGAATTAGTAGTATGGTCTCTTAATCCAATATGACTGGTATATGAAGAGGAAAAATAAAAAAACAGACACATTGAGATAATGCCATGTGAACTTGGAGGCAGAAATTGGAATGATGTATCTATAAGCCAAAGAGCACCTGGGACAACCAGAAATGGAAAGGCAAGGAAGGATCCTTCCCTATTGGTTTTGGAGGAAGCATAGCCCTGCTAACACTTTAATTTTGGACTTCTGTCTTCCATAACTATGAGACAATACATTTCTGTTGTTTTAAACTGCCTATTTAGTGGTACTCTGTTACAATAGCCCTAGGAAACTAACAGAGACACTGAGTAGATTCTACTTCAGAGAGAATTTCTTGTCCCAGTATCGTGTTGGAATAATTAGTACCTTTCATTTTTATCCATGGAATAGTTTGCCTTGGGCATTCTACCCACTACTCCAGAAGTCTTCCTTTTATGAGTCAACTAGGTGCAACACATGATTTACTGTCTCCATCTTCTGAATTTCCAGCTATTAAGATCCCTGTAAATAGTGAATATTTTTACTATAAGCCATGCCATATATTGATCTTTATTTCTTCTTTCTCTTATATTGCATAGACATCTGAGTTATCCAGCCTCATCTACTAACCTTGGTTACAGACTCAGAAGTTTCATGTCTCTCATTCAACAGCACAGGGTGCTTTTCTTCAAGCGTTAAAAAAAAAAAGGGGGTTCTTATGCACAATTTACCGGAAAATAAACTCAATCAGAATTGATGATTAGTAGACCTTCTACTCATTTCTAACATTCTGACATCCCAAGTTGTACATGCCTTAGTATGTAAGAAACTCAACTTAGTTCAAAATGAGCATTTATTAGTCCTGTTGTAGACATCTAGGAAATAGAATGAAACCTTTTAGGCTTTAGAAGTGCCCACTTCAAGATCTCATAAATATGCTCTTCTGGATTCTTTTATATTAGTACCCTCAAGATGTAATTAAATGGCATTATAATCTCTCACATGGCCTTTAAAATTAACTGACTAAATTTATGACCTACAACACACTACCTTCCATTTGAAACAAAACATAAGTTTCTCCTTCAAGAAAGATAGTCAAAAGTCTGAGGGGAAATAAAACCATAATTGAATACACAAGAGAAATCAATGACCATGGAGCAATAAGTAAAACACTAAGCTTATCAGGAAGGAAGGGAGAAGGTACAGTTGAGTCTTGATTGTGGTCTTGAAGGAAAGATCAGATTTTTGACAGAGATGAGTATATAGGATTTTACCTACAGAACAAAACATGAGAAAAGTCATAGAAATGTGGAATAGGGATGATAATGTGACTTGCTAATTTTATTTTATTCTTTCTAAAACAGAATTCTGTGTTAAACAAGTGATTATCTAATTGAATCTTTATAACAGTTCTATAGTAGGGTCTGTAATTTTCCCTGTAAACATGAGGCAATTAAAACCAATTATCTTGCTAAAGTTGTTTTGAACACAGTTTTAGGGTACAGGAAAAGGACTGGCTGGGAACAAAAAGTCAAAACTAAATTAAAATAAAAGTTAGTGTATAAGTCTTATAGTGAAGACAACAATTTAACTGGATAAGTAATTGATCATCATTCAGTGCTTTTGTACATGGCGATAACAAGATTCAAGTTCTGCTTGGGAAAGATTAATCTGGTACCCAGCAGTTTGGATTAACGAAAGTAAAAATTTAAGATTAGAAGACCAGTTAGGACACTTCTTTTTCTACTGTCACTTCCTAAGAAAGTCCTTTAATCTTGATCAACATGGAATACAGAAACAGAACTGGTTTATCTAACTCCAGCATTTTATTTTTGTTTGTTTTTTCAATGTATACCGTTGTCACCAGAGTGGAAGTTGTCAAACACACATACCATTATGTAACTTCTCTGCTTGAAAATTTTCAGTGGCTTGTCCTCGTATTCAAAAAAAGACATAACCCTTAGTAGGATTTGAGGCTCTTTATAATTTAAATAGTTTCCCAGCCCTTTTCGTCACCTCTCTCCAATTTCCACCCACCATGCCATCTTTATATTTAAACACACCAAATGACTGCTTCCGAATTTAGACTCTTCTGAGTCACAACACTTTACAGGTTCCATAAGCCTGGAATGCTCCTTCCCCAACTCTTTATCTGATAAAAGTTATTCATCTCTAGAGACCACTGGTTTCACTGCAGTCCCAGTTCAGGAAGACATTCCATTCTTTAAGCTTTCATTTAACATGTCTGCCTTCCACTATTATGACATTTGTCACATTTTATTTGAATTATATGTTTATATGCCTGTCTTCTATAGTTGATAAATACCTAGAAGCCAGGCACAAAATCTGTGCTGATAATTAAGTTTTGGAAAAATTTTCCCTATCAATAAATATGCTCTGCTCAGCTTGTATTGTATGTTAGCCAGGAACAAAAGAAGCAAAGCTCCCAGTGCCTTGTGCATTTCTGAATGAGGGTAACACTTTAGATCATACATACTGATTAATCAAATACTCACTGATATTCCAATGAAGCAAAATCCACATAGCAACAAAGCAACTAGTCACTAATTTAGAAAAATAATTAAGAGTATATTATCATCATAGAATTTATTTAACTATGATGACTTTCATAATGCAAATTTTCTTCAACATTTCATAATGTTGATTTCTTCAACATTAGTTAAAGCAAATCCTGCAGGAACTCTGGAAAAGTGGTCCATTTTGGGTAAGTTTCCATGGAAATAGCTTTGCCAGGTCAGAGCCAGGTTGGGCTGATTTAAAAAATTTGAGAGAACATTTTCATAGAGGAGCAAATGAAAATAGTAGTTGATAAGAAAAGTGAAGGTTGCTGTTAGTTTGAGCTATATCAGGTACTGAGTCCAAGAGAAGTATATCCAGCACAAGGCAGGTATCCAAGTTCAAGAAGGGATGAAGCAAAATAGTAAAGGTAATTTGCCAAGAGAAAAGCAAGAGTAGCAGTAGGCTGTACTTACAGAGTGCTCTTGTAGCATGAGGTGTATGTCAGTTTTATTAAATAGAACACTCCTTTGAAGCTGACATCCTGAGGTGCCACACTGAAATGCTTCTTTATTTCTTAAACAAATAGAGAAATCTCACACACACACACACACACACACACACAAGTTTAAAATTATGTAAACTATATTAAAATTTAAAAATTCATGAATAAGATATTACCAAATGATAATAAAACCCAGGATTTATTTATTAAATGATGGACTTGATAGTTGAGGTTATTACCTTACATACGTAAAGAATTATCTAAGGTGTTTATTCTAAGATTTATGTTGTAGATGTACTTTGTATTTTTAGTAAATTAATGACTTCAAGTTTATAAAAATAAACTACACTCGAGGCTTGGAAATATTACTGTAGCTTCAAAAGTTGAACTATATGCTCCCTTCTTAACAACAGGTTCAGCCTAATATTATTTTTAAAGAGGGAAGAATGAGTATATATATATATATATATATATATATATATATATATATATATATACATATATACATATTTTGACAAATTTCTAGTATTTTTTATACCAAGAAAAAAATACCATAGGATGGGGATGATGGAGTAAAAATATTTCGTTCTTTAATTAAGTTATAAGTATTTTTAGCCTATAAATAGGAAGAGCTCTATTTATTTATTTATTTATTTATTTATTTATTTATTTATTTATTTTCCTTTTTGGTGGATGTGTTCTATACACCTCTCCATCCTCACCTTTATTACTTCCCATCACCTGTACCATCTATACCCCAACGATACTAAGCTCTAGTTCACTGCATCACATTTTCTCCCCATCTTGGAATGTACTTTTCTCACTTCTCCACCTGAGTAACCCCAGTTTGCCCTTCAGGACTCATCTAGAACTCACAAGCTCGGAAAACCTTCTCTTTCTATCCCGTGGTTAAGGCAAATAGCTGTCTTGTGTGCTCTCATTTCAGTGCTTATCCCTACAATTGCATTACACTGATCCTCATGTTGTTTGCATGTCAGGTGTATGACTTTCCCACTTGTCTGTCACAGTTTAAGAACCAAAAGAATGTCCCCAGCATGGGACAAGTGGCTGGCATGGAACCAACAGTCAATAAATGTGTTGAATAAATAAAGACACTGAGATATGTATAGTTGCTTGAAATTAAAGGCATCATGTAGGCTAAAGATAGAAAATAGGCAGCACCCTCAAGCCATTCTCTTTAAACTCATTAGTATGCTGTATCAAAAGATAAGAGAAAGTATTTTCAAAGTTGGGTACTCCTCTTGGGTACTACTGCACAGTCAGGATCAACTTCGTGTAGACTTTCTGTGCTTTGGCTTGTAAGTTTCTTGCTCATTTATCCCCATCTCGCTCTACTCTCCTGCCTAGATGGAAAACAACTTATTTAGACCGAAGGATTCTTGCCCGGGGGACTGGATCAGAAAATTGTACAGAAAAAGAGTGATTGGAAATTGCTTTCACCCAAAAACTTTTTCCAAGGGTTAGCCATCTCACATGTCAAGCATCCAAAAAACATGTCTTAACCAAGAAGTTTAGTAGAAGAAATATTGTGGATAAGATTTAAATCTTTCTTGTTAAGTAGTTTGGATGATGAATTACAGTGTTCCGTGTATCTTAGGCAACTTTCTCTGAAAGCCTTATTTGATCTGAACTACAGAGGGGCAGAAAAAGAAGAATGTAAATGTTTATTTATCACTTACTATGTGCCAGGAACGTTTTGAACATAAATTTCTTTAATATTTGTTAATACAACTACAACTTCCTCTTATTTAAATGTCTTCTATCACTTTCTTTGTTTAGAATCTCTGCATTTTTTTTTCATTTAGATCATTGTCAAAGTCAGAGCTAGTAACATCTCACCTTGTTTAAAAAGAATTCAAATGACTCACCATTGCTTATAGCAAAAGTAAACACATTTTTTCTGTAAAGAGTTAGATAGTAAATATTTTAACTTTGCAAGGCAAGATGCAAAGTGATGATATTTTAAGGTAATTATATAACAGGAGATAAAATTTTCCATGAATATGTATTGATTCATAATAATAGGCACTTTTTGAAAAATAGGTCTACTAATAGAATGGATTTGGGGGAAATAAAGGTTTGAGTTCAAAATTGGTGTTCCCTAACATCAAGTCAATTATAATGGTCTATAAAATGGTTTTTAGCTTATGTTTTGTGTCATAACAGTCAGTGGGCAGAATTTGCCCTATCAGACAATCAAACATGGTTCAATGTCACGTGGTCTTTCAAAAGTTATTCCGACCCATCTTTATAACCTCATTCCCATGTTCCTTGATATCTCATCCTCTATGAAACCAATGGTTAGGAAAAGATAAAATTTTGTGGTGCCTGAAGTTCAAACACTTGTAGAGTGGGTGGTGGTGGTGGTGGTGGGGAGAAGCCTTTCTGAGAAAAGAATATAAGATTTCAAGTAGATATGAAAGTACGTTTTTACTTAGAATTCATAAATGAGGCACAGAACATTTTAAAAGTTTTTTTTTTTTTTTTTTTTTTTTAAGTCTTACAAATAAAAGAAGCATCCAGGAAATAACCTGGCACCTAAGCCAGACCTTCATGTTATGACTCAAGAAGGGTCTATATACATTGGGCAGTAAGGAACCTTGGAAGACGTTCCTACACTAAGGTGACTGGCAATAACTTAATATGCACAAGAGATTTCAAATTATGTAAATATGCCCCACTAAGGCCAAACAGCAACCCTCCCACTTTGTTTCCCATTAGTCAAATAACAAAATTGGCAGTAATAGTCCTTCCAGTGCCACCTGGCATGAGGGAAAGTGTCGCAGCAGAGAAGTTAAAGTGGGGAGAGACAGTGGTCTCAGCTAGTTATATTTAAAAACATATCAATTTTGTAAACATTTAAAAATAAAGGACCACATGAGTATATTGTTGTGTCTCCTGTGTTTTTGGAAGGAACCTAGGCCAGTGAGGATCCCAGAATCATAAGGTTTTTAGCTCATGGTCAATACAACTCACCTATTATCTAGCCATTCCCAAAACTGTTGCCATTCCATGAACATGCTATGTATTTCTTGCCACAGTGTCTTTTGGCTTTTGTGTCTCTTTCTGATTTCAATTTGTTTCTTCTTCAAAATTTCTATGCTTTTAGGAGTGCAGTCAACCATTTCATCCTGTAGATATTATAGGAATTATTCTTACGTTTTAGGAATTATTCTGATGGTATCATCACAGGTCTTTATTCCCTTCTATACTACTCTATTTGTATATTGTTTTCATTGTTCCGAAACATAATATCTATTCAATGTTTCATATATGCATTGTTGAGTATTAAGAATAGAATCAAAGAGAAAAAGCAACTGAAAAACAATTGAACTGATTACAAAGTGTCCTATTCAATATCTTCATAGCAGTATTGCCAGTGCATCTTTGTAAATTTTGATAGGGGTAATTTTGTGTTCTGTTAAATTTTAGAAACAAATAATATTTTCTCTAAAAATAAGAGTTATATAAATATTCTATTAAGATATAGGGAATACATATCTTCTATTAAAGATTTTTAGAGAAAAAAATCCTTTTTAAGTTGGCAAGTTGAATCTTCTTAAATCTAATTTACAATGCAGTCTATCACATATGAATGTGATGAATCTAGTATTATATTTTAAATAGTTTTTTAATATTTTGCTAATCAGTTTAAGAGACTTTCTGCAGTTTTATAAATGTGATTTAGTAATTAGAGAAAACAGTTAATCAAAACTGTTTCCAAAATATATAACTTCAATAAAGCTGTAAAAATGATTACAGTTCTACATAAATACATGCAAAATGAGAGAATCGTCTCTTGCAAGCCTTTGTCAATTTTTTTCTTATTAACGTAAATTTTATTTTTATTAACTAGATTGAGACAGAGTGAAGTGAAGCTATTTAAACTAATTAAAATTTTAAATAACTTTCCATATATAATTTTGCTAATGGCTAACATTTATTGATTGCTTATAAATGATTGTTAAGAAGTATTATCTATATTTCTTAGAACAATCTTGTCATGATGATCTCCGTTTCAAAGATGTGAAATTGAGATTTAGAAAGGGTAAATAATTTCTGCAATTCACAGGAAGCATTATTAGAATTACAAGGATTTAAAAAATCCATTTTTTTATAAAGTTTATTGGGGTAGCAATTGTTAGTAAAGTTACATAGGTTTCAGGTGTACAATTCTAATACATCATCTATATATCACATTGTGTGTTCTCCACCCAGAGTTAGTTCTCCTTCCATCACCATATGTTTGATGTCTTTTACCATCATCTATTGTAAAGATACGTGTGGTAAGATGTTCATTGAAGTTTTATTTATGGTGGCCAAGACATGGAAACAACCAAAGGGTCCTTTGATAGATGGTTGGATAAAGAAGATGTAGTATATACATTCAATGAAAAGTCCAAACCTTATGTTCGTATTCATTAAAATATACTACCTCCTTCAGACCGACACCACATGCATCAGACGTTCATTTTGTGTGTGTGTGTGTATGTGTGTGTATGTGTTTATATGTGTGGACATAGATAAAAATAAACACATTAATATGTGAGAAATATTACAATTACTACACAATTACTGAAAAGAACATTTACTTTTTCCTCAGCTTCTCAGGCTCATCAAAAGCATGAAAGAATCAAGAGCAAATGTATTTCCATGTAAGTCCATTTCTTAATTATCCCATTGTATTCTTATAATCATACTTGGTTAAAGGAAGTCATGACCATGACACCTGGGACAAATGTAGATTTTTTCCTAAGTTAGGTTGGCCTAACTATTGACTTAGAACAAAGAACTTAACCTGTCAGATCCTCAGTTTTTTTTTTATTTGTAAAATAGATAACAATGTCTGCATTACAAGATAGTTTTTAAACTAACAATGTAACATATAAAACACCAGGATAAGTGTCTGGAATAATCCAGAGTAATTTCAAACTGGGATGCAAGTAGACTGGTTCTTCACATATCAAAAATGGAATGCTAATTCTCTTTAACAAAATTGAAGACTTTATTTATCTTTAGAGTGCGTCATCCCTCTAATGTGCGAGGAAAAATCACACTGGTTTTAAGAAACACTATAAAAATATGATTAACAGGATATTCTACAAAGTTATTTTTGATACCAAATATATTTCTCATTTGCCTCTATGCCATAAAAAATATCCAAGAGTTGATTTCAAAGGAAGTGCATATTTACATTAGCTCAGCAATGTGCGGGACAAGATAAGCAATGGCCCCTTTGATTCTATACATAGAGACCAACAGCCACACAAGTCTGAAGTTCATCCATGTTTTTAAAATGTCATAGATGAAGATTCAAGAGTATTGATATAAAAGATATAAATATTAGTTTCATGGGAAAATATCAATATCTTTAAATAGTCTCAAGTGAACAAAATTAAGGATGTTAAATAAGTTTAAATGACTTTTTTATTATATGTGAATTGCAGATGTGAAGTTGTTCATACAATAAACAGAGTAGTATTCCTAATAAAGTCTTCTAATGTGGATGAACTAAAATTATTAAGATTTTATTTCAAAAGCCATATGTGTAGAACACTTTGACTTTGTTGATTTCTTGCATATTTAATTTACAAAAGCTATAATGAGGAATTATAAGCCTGATCTGATCATTACTGTGGGACAAGATCTCACTTTCTTCAAAGAAATATTGCAAGAATACAAATATTGAGGTTAGTTATGTTTATTCTCATTTACAATTCTGAAGGAAAAATGAGAGAGATGATAGATAGATAGATATAGATAGATGTAGATGATACTTATATCATATACACACATATACATATAGTAAGTCTTCAATTATAAAATTTCTATTAAGGTTGATGAATAAATTCTATAGAGATCTACTGTACATCATGCCTATAGAAAACAACACTGTATTATGCACTTCAAATTTGTTAAGAAGGTAGATCTCATGTTAAGAATAAAAAAGGGATACCCCAGGATACTCTGGGAGGTAACGGACATGTTGATTCCCTTAATTATGGTGATGATATCATGTGTGTTTGCATATGTTCAAATTAATCAAATTGTACACATTAAATGTATGCAGTTCTTTGTATTTCAATTATATCTCAATAAAGCTGTTAAAACTCAAATATTAAAACAAACAAAAAAAACCAAAAATATTCTGCATACTTCTTGATTTTATTCTACATATTTTTATGTTAAAATGCATTTCTTTTTTAGAATTATTTTTGAATAGGACATAATGGACGAGTGAGTATGCTTGTATTGTTTAACATTCTTACTTGGTCCAATAAAATACTTGAAAACTTATATCACATATTTTCATTAGTTTTATTTTTATTATTAGTCAGGTTTTATTCATATTCAACAAAGTACAATTACTGATGAATTTTCTATTCTTCATTGTTTTTTCTTTTTTGGGTTTTGTTTGTTTGTTTTGTTTTTGTTTTAGGAGAATCACTTTCCAGATTATCAGCTTCTTTTTTTAATTGAGGTATAATTGACATACAACATTATGTTAAATTCAGGTGTAAACCATAATGATTCTATATTTGTGTGCAAAATGATTACTACAATAAGTCTAGTTACCATATGTCACCATACATAGTTGCAAATTTTCTTTTTTCTTTTGTGATGAACAGTTTTAACATTTACTCTCTTAGCAACTTTCAAATATGCAATACAGTATTAACTATAGTTACCATGCTGTGTATTACATGGTCATGATGTATTTATTTCACAACTGGCAGATTATAACTTTTGACCCCCTTCACCCATATTGCCCAATTCCCACCCACTCCTCTCCTGGGGTAACCACCATTCGGTTCTTTGTACCTCTGATCTTGTTTTGTTTTGTTTTGTTTTGTTTTTAGATTCCACATTTGAGATCATATGGTATTTGTCTTTCTCTGTCTTACATATTTTACTTAGCAAAATGTTGATGATTTTCTTTGTTGTGCAGAAGCTTTTCAGTTTAATATAGTCCCATTAGTTTATTTTCACTTTTGTTGTTTTTGCTTTGGTGTCAGATCCAAAAAATCATCACCACAACCGATGTCAAGGAGCTCACTCTCTATGTTTTCTTCTAGGAATTTTATGGCTTCAGGTCTTACAGTCAAGTCTTTAATCCATTTTGAGTTAAATTTTGTGTATGGTATAAGATAGTAGTCTAGTTTCTTTTTTTTTCTTTTTTTTTTCTTTTTTGCAAGTGGCTGTCCAGTTTTCCCAGCACCATTTATTGAAGAGACTGTCTTTCGTCAGTGTATGTATTTGGCTACTTTGTTCTTCTTTCTCAAGATTGCTCTGACTTTTCAGGGTTTTTTGTGGTCCTATTAAAATGAATTATGGATCTATGGAATGTATCAATTTGGCAGGTGAAGTGGTTGCTCTGGAATAACACCAATTCCCACTTAGAACTCAGGCACTAATTCCTCCAGCTTCCATGCACCTTAGCTACTGACAGATCACAGCTGAAATAATTAGCTCGGCTTGAAGGGCACTGCCTTGCCCAAGACCATGCCCCCTCCCTGAGAGCAGTTTGCACCCACTGACTGATGCATATTGGGGTACAAAGGCCTGGTCCATTGTATTGACTGAGAACTGCTCTGAAGGTCCATCCCTGCTTCAAAGTAGTCCCTGATAGGATCGACCAAGTCCTCTGTGGAAACAGCCTTGCAAATGAATCAGTTTATCCTTTCCCTCTCCCAGTGCATCTTCCCTCACACCATTATAGGTACTGTCCCAGAGGGCTCTCTCTAATAATTGACCTGCACACAAATCTCATTCTCAGGTTCTATTTCTGGGGCAAACTAACTTCAGACATAAGGACTTCTTTGGAGGTGATTCCAACCATAACATCAATGTCAATGAATAATATCCCCAGACAAAGTCTAAAAATATTCAATTATAAATTAAGTTATTCTCTTTGACAAAGAATATTTTATCATTATTTGTACCATAACTATTACCAAGGTGATAATATGAACTTGTAAATAAGGTCATAAAAAATTTATAGTTCAATAATAATGAGATTGCATTTATCAACCACTTCCTGTATGCCACTTGATGATGCATTATCTTCAGTCATTGCTCATTACAAACTTCTGGTTATTTGCTCAACATAATTGAACAGAACAGACATTCAAACCAAGGTCTGTCTAATCCTAAAATCTTCTCTGACTGTAAATTTTCCACTCTAAGGGCTGCAAAACTGAGACCAAATAAGTACAGGCATATCAGTAACACTTGTGGAGTGTGTGAGAAGAAATGGTAGATAAGAAATTGGAAGAGTGGTATCTAAGAGGAAAGCCTTTCTAAAGAGTTCAAAAAAAAAAAAAAGTTACCTTCATAGAATGATCTACCTCAAAGGAAAGCAGTGCAGATCATGACAAATGGCTCCCAATCTAAAACCATTGGTGATTTTTAAGGGCTTAGCTAGGAGTTAAAGGAAATCATGAACAATATTGATAGTTAACATTAATTCATGCTGTTTGTAGTTGCTAAAGAAATCATTTTAGCTATTTTATTGTTAATGAGTTCCCAACTGGGAAAGAACCATGTTGTTTAATAGAAAAAGTTTCCCAGATTTGGGGGATGGGGTCTGAAAAGAAAAGAATTGTGAAAGTCTCCCAACCCAGACATACCACAAACATTTTAAGTTTTCCATAGTGATTGTCATTCTTGATATGACTTATGTTTTATTTTCAAATTTAGGTGTCACTTTGGCATCCTTTCAAAGTTGTGAGAAGAGGCTAATCCATAGCATTATTATATTTAAGAAAATAATAAGAAAAAAGGATAAATTTTCTATGTAATTAATGAAAATTCAACTTTGTCATGAACCATTTTTGGAAGGGTTCTTATATAAACAGAAAAAGGGAAAATGCTGACCATGGTTGTGGGAGGAGAGTATCCTGTGAGGTTTCTCTGTACTTGTGCTAACTAATCAAGCCGAACAAAATATCTTGTTCTCTATTATGTTGTTTGTTATAAAAGTGCTTCAGATTTAATTTTCATGAAAGTACTTAAAAGGAATCCCACTTACAAGCACAAACACTTATAACACTTCTGATAAATATGAGTGTCTACATTAGCCAAAATTGAAATGCACAAAAATAGGAATCCCAAGCATAAGGAAATTATGTTTATACATAATATCTTGCTTGAGTAAAATTACACCTATCTTTGAAATAAAGCTAGTGCTTCTTCTAGGACATGTTCAAGCACAAGCACAAGGAGGAAGATATCTATAGAGTGTGAATTCTGTGTTGAATTGATCAAAGTGCAATTCTCTATATTAATGAAATAATGTTATGCATTGGAGGCTTTGTCAAGATGACTAACTGATGAATAATTTAACAAGAATATTGGTTCACAGAAAAGTGGAAAAACCTGACAAGAAAGGAGTGAACCTTGGAATAGAACCTGGTCCTTTTTTTATAACACTCTTGATATGCTAAGGGATTAAGTTCTCTAGGTCTGCAGATGTTTCAGAGGTATGTAATTTTAGGATATAGTTTCATGAAGATATGATGTAGAAAACCTGAAAATAGCTGGGAAGAAGGGGAGTCTGAGAAATAATTTTTGGAATGACTATATTCTGCATAATATAATAGACTTTTGGTAGAGATGAAGGGATACTTTACAGTTGGATTACATTATAGAAGGACCTGACCCGTACAAGTAGGGTCAGAGGGAATCTTAACCACAAAAGGGAGAGTTCCAGTCAAGTGGGCGACTGCTGGAATACCTAATACCAGATGTATGAGTGAGAGAGACTTTCTAGCTAGGAGAGAACTGGGAATAACAGAGGGTAGGCAGAGAATTTGCAGAAACTGCTGTGTATAAATTAGGATGAAAGATTAAATGCAGCATTTTATCAATTTATTCATTCAACCAACAATTTTTTATTGAATAATTACTATGTGTCAGCCACTGTTGTGTAGTAGGCACGTGAACAAAATTCTTTATGCTCCTGGAAATTACATTCTATGGGAGAGGCAAATAATAAAAAGTGGACATGTAAGTAAGTATACGCATGCATTTTGTTAGATCATGAGAAATACTAACTAGTAAATTCAAGCATGGAAAGAAAAATAAGTGTCGTGGGGGGAAACTGCATTTTTAGATAGGATGGCCAGAAAAGGCCTCACAGAGAAGGTGACATGTGAGCAAAGTCCTAAAGGAGTTGAGAGAGAGAAGCACACAAATACCTGTGGCAACAGCATTCCACACTTCCTAAGGTGAAGCACACCTGGACAGTGTGATCACAAAGGAATAAGCAGAGTAGAAGAATAGGACATGTGGTTGAGAATACAGGTAGTTCATTTAGGTTCTTACAGGTCATGATGGAGATTTTGCATTTTAGTCATTCTAGAAAACTGAAATATCAATGAATTTTGTGATTCAGTACAAACAGTACTAGACTTGGCATCTATGTCTTATGATCATCTTCTATTAAAAGACGTGTGTTATGTCCCAGGCATAATCACCATTCTGTCAGCTACAAATATCGATTGCTTATCCCTCAATTAATATTTGAGTGTGTACCAGGATGCAGTTAGTCTTCAATGACTCCTTAACATGGGGGCTTCATTCTCTAGTAATTCACTGCTAGACTTCTAGGAGTTACGATAGAGTTGTTTGTTTGCCAAGATTCTAACAGGAATTCTGCCTCTGTGAGCTGACCATGTGAACTTTGGTAAGTACCTAGTGCCTCAATCTGTAAAATGAAGAAACTACTAGTCTAAATATAGTATTGAGGATTAAAATGATAGACTATAGAAGCAACTCCATGGCTTTCACAGTAAATTTCAATTAATGTTATCATCATTATGTTGTCATATTACCATTATTAAAGTATTAACAAATCGAATTGTTGGAAATGGACATGAATGCAGATGATATGTACCATGTTTTAGTTATGTCTCCTGATACCAGCATTTTTTTTGGTATCTTGACGTGTTTCTGAAATATCAAAAATAAAAGCAAACTTGAGCTGACAGTGAAATCTTGTTGATTCTAAGTTCCCTTGCACCTGAAAACAGAATTGCCCATATCTGTTAAAGATGAATTTCTCGCAAGCTCCTCATCTACTCGTTTATTAATTCAAACAGACTTCCTCTGGGTTTTGGCCTGTGTGTATCTTTGTGTAAACAGAGCTACAGATGGTTATGACAAGTTCTTGTTTGTGCATATCAGAGGGCATGCTGTGTGGCAAATTGCACTCTTATTTTTCTTGGGTAGATTTCAGTGAATTATCTTCTTGTTTCATTTTTCCCATAATAGGGCTTCATACAGCCACAGTGAACAAATGTAAATCTAAAGTAGCATGATCACAAAATACGGTCCAATAAAATAACATTTCTGTTGTATCAAGCTTATTAAAGCTAGCAATTGGTTTTGGTTGCCAAACATATGGCTAGTTAAAATAAGGTTGAAAGTAGATTAGATGCAATTCAGGAGGCTACATTAAGGACTCAGTATAGTGAATTTTGCTGTAATCACAGAAGAAGTGGAGGTAGCATGTCAGTGATATCGGTGTGCACTCATATGATCTAAAAGCTTAATGTATATTAGGAGCCAAAACAAAGGAACTATCTCACGTTTATAAAATTAAAATAATTCAGTTGCATAAGCGAAATGGTGGAATCGTTTATTCACAACTCTGTGTTTATTATACTATGCTTGTTAAATAAACTATACCACTACTGAAATTTAAAAATAGGTACCTCAGAAGTCTCCATAGAGTCACATAAAGGCCAAATTCTAGCATTGGGTCACCAGGTAGGTATTATTAAAAGGGTTTGACTTTGATTTTTGCTACCAAGGAAAGATTTTAAAAGTTTCAGTGTCAGACTCCTTCCCTATACTTGTCCTTCGTTTAACACTAGTAATATTCAAGTAAATTGTGCCAAAGAGGACTTAAATTAGATGAGACCCAGAATGCAGTGTAATCAACTGTATGGAGTAACAGAATGAAGATTTCATTCTCAGGGAACCATGCAGAGTGCATGGAATACGGTATCTGAATTGAAAGTAATGCCCTTATGTGATTCAAGTTGATTTCCTTAAAGCCCTTTAAACACATCTTCTAATTGAAGCTCAGTAAAGTTCATACACATATTAATCCTTAGAAAATTCTCAGTAAAACAGCTACTTACATTTCACAATAGTGCAGGGAACCAAACTGATTTTTGTTATTTTCTCCCCCGTGTTGAGAAAGCAAAGCTAAAAGATATTGACAGCACAGATAAAAATCAAAATTGAGAATTTACAACTAATTTATAACTCTCTTGAAAATGTGAATGCAAATAGATAGTGATTTCCTGGGCATGTATGTGTACAGCTCTGAACATGTGGATAGCCGTATAGATCCCAGGAATATGCTAGAGCATTTCTGAGCACCCTGCTGACATTTCATTTTTAGATTTTAAGGTTTTTATGGCCATATTCTTATTGCCTCAACTGCTGCCACTGCCACAGGCAAGCAACAAACATCCTTAGGGTAGTTGTTTGTTTGTTTGTTTGTTTGTTTGTTTGTTTGTTTTCGTCTTTTTTTCACTCAGTGATCTCTCGGTCAGGTAAAATGAAGACTTGCCCTGTGAATGAGGATTTTCCAGGGATATTTCATGCAAGTCAGATAGTGACAATAATCTGATGATGGGACATTTGTGGAGCTTCAAACCCATTCTGCCATCTCCAGGGACTATTAGGCTATTTTTGTTTTGTTGTGTTTTACAGCTACATGGTTATCAGGCTAATAAGGCTCGGGCAGTTTAAGATATGATAAGACTATATGTTATAGAGATACAGCTCCTTTTCTTGAATAAATACTCCTGGAATTTTTGCAAGCCTTTGGTTTATTTCCAGAATTGGGAAAAAGTTTGTAGTAACAATTTTTTTCCTTTGCCAGTGTTTTTGTTTTTGAGGGAGATCATATTTTTAGATGTCATTATTCCACCATTCCAGAAGTTATTCTCCCAGACATAATTTGATAATATGAAATATAAATGAATTGAACTCTTCTTTAAGAGAAGAAAGTGTACACATATGACTTTCAAAATTAAACACCAGTTGTCTTCCAAGTGAGACATGTAAAATATAATTAAATAAAGTTTAAAACACATGCAAGGACATACCAGTTCTGACAGTTAAGTTTGCGAGCTTGTTGCAACAGTGTTGTTGCTAACATTTTTTGATATCAGAGGGATTATTCATTATGAATTTGTACCAACTGGACAAACAGTTAAACAGGTTTACTATTTGCAAGTGCTGAAAAGGCTGCGTGAAAAAGTTAGACGACCTGAACTTTTCACCAACAGTTCATGAATCTTGCATCACGACAATGTACCAGCTCACATGGCACTGTCTGTGAGGGAGTTTTTAGCCAGTAAACAAATAACTGTATTGGAACACCCTTACTACCTACCTGATCAGGCCCCCAATGACTTCTTTCTTTACCTGAAGATAAAGGAAATATTGAAAAGAAGACATTTTGATGATATTCAGGGCATCATGTGTAATACAATGACAACACTGATGGCCATTCCAGAAAAAGAGTTTCAAAATTGCTTTGAAGGATGGACTAGGTGCTGGTGTCACTGCACAGCTTCCCAAGGGAAGTACTTCAAAGGTGACTGTAGTGATATTCAGCAATGAGGTATGTAGCACTTTTTCTAAGATGAGTTTGTGAACTTACTTGTTTGACTTTGTAGATTGATTAATTTCAAATAAGAAAATAGCCAAATGCTACTTTTCATATCAAAGAAATTAAATTGTTACAGTTAAAATGGTATATATAACAAAGGAATCACTTTATTGTAATATAGTATATATTCATAAATATATCTACTAAATAACAATATGAAATTTATGGAAACAAAAATACTTTTAGAAGGTTTGACAAAAATAAATCATCACAGGAGAGATAAAAATGCATGCCCATGTGTAAACAAACAGATCAATATATAAAAGAGTTTTATATCTTGCCACTCACTTCCACCCTCCAAAAAAATCTCTTGTATCTAGAAGATCGATGAATAAATTATTTTAAAAATTTCACAACTTGGGGTGGCCGGATGGCTCAGTTGGTTATAGCACACGCTCTGAACAACAAGGTTGCTGGTTCAATTCCTACATGGGACAGTGAGCTGTGCCCTCCACAAATACCGTGTTTCCCTGAAAATAAGACCTAGCCAGACCATCAGCTCTAATGCATCTTTTGGAGCAAAAATTAATATAAGACTCAGTCTTTTATTATAAGACCGGGTATTATAGTATAGTATAGTATAGTATAGTATAGTATAGTATAGTATAGTATAGTATGTAAGACCGGTTCTTATATTATAGTCAAATAAGACCAGATCTTATATTAATTTTTGCTCCAAAAGATGCATCAGAGC
Source organism: Rhinolophus ferrumequinum (assembly GCF_004115265.2). Taxonomy (NCBI): domain Eukaryota; kingdom Metazoa; phylum Chordata; class Mammalia; order Chiroptera; family Rhinolophidae; genus Rhinolophus; species Rhinolophus ferrumequinum. The sequence continues at coordinate 68,624,833 of NC_046293.1, read as the reverse complement.
TGATGGTCCAACTAGGTTTTATTTTTGGGGAAACACGGTAGATTGAAGACAATGAACTGCCGCTGAGCTTCCGGAGGGGCGCCTGGATGGCTCAGTGGGTTAGAGTGCGAACTCTTACCAACAACGTCGCCAGTTCAATTCCCACATGGGATGGTGGGCTGCACCCCCTGCAGCTAAAGATTGAAAACAGTAATTGGACTTGGAGCTGAGCTGTGCCCTCCACAACAAGATTGAAGGACAACAACATGGAGCTGATGGGCCCTGGAAAAACACAGTTCCCCAATAACAAATTTAAAAAAAAGTTAACAAGTAATTTCAATGTCATATAATGTTAAAAGCCCATAAATATATGGAAAGATATTCAATTTTATTTAATGCCATAGGTAGCTTCAGATAAAAAACTTCACAAAATGGACCACAAAAACAGAATACTTGTAAACACAGACACCAAGAATTGAAATAGAATACAAAGAAATAGAATAAAACAGTAAAATTAAAAGTGATAACTATGAACGGTTTATTATGGAATGTATTAAGGCATAAAGCTTAACAATAAATTATATATGAGAAAATTACATACTCAATGTATGTTGAAAAAGTATTTGAAAACACACCTACAGCTAATTAGTTATTCAAAATCATAATTATAGTACTATCTGCTTAGCACAAATATATATATATATAATATATATATATATATATTATATATATACACACATGTATACTTCCTTTGACATTTTAATTTCAATTCTCAGAAATAAATGATATGTCTAAAATCAGGGAATACTTGAATAGATTATAATACCGCCATATCACGGTACACAGTTAAACGATTATGCTGCATTTAAGTATGTTTATACTCATACTTACTTAAAAATGAAAAGGAGAAGTAATGGTTTCAAAAAACAGGATACAAAATTTTATGATTGGTATGATTTCAATTTTGGATGAAAACAGTGCTAGGGAAAAAGAGACCTTCTAAATATAAATCATATTTGGACAATTGAATTGTAGTACTGTTCCTATTTTAAGATATTTTCTATATTTTTCAATGTTTTTCTTCATTTTATTGCAATTAAAAAATAAAACTAAAAAGGACTGGATAAAAAAATACAGTATCCTAGATTCAATGGTTTCAACACTTATTTTTGGCTAAGTAGTAAGTAATTTATTTACCTTGATATGTACATTAGATACAAAATGCAAGGAACAGAAAAAAAGATTTATCATCACTTTCTCTTGCCTATTATTTTTCTTTTTATAAGTGCAAAATTGTTTAAGTAAAAAACTAATAAAAAGAATTAGGAACATAAAGCACAGTCATGATGGTTTTTAGCACAAAATATCTACTTTCAGAATATCCCTATTTTCAGTTACAGATTTTGCTTTACCCTACAAGCAGAAATGTCTGTTGGAACAGCTGGGCACAATTGTCTTTTGCATCTGGCTTCCCAAAACGTAGTCCATAGAACCCAGATTTCTAAAACAGCTTGCATGTATATCAGAGTTTTAAAACTAGAAGAGTTATCAAAGAAGAAACATTGTAAAATATTATATGGAGATTTTAAAATTATTTAATCATGTATTTTTTTGAGAAAAAAATCACTTAAGCCATCATAAAATCTTTTCTAATATTTAATATTTTTTACTGCCAAGGAATTAGTCTTTCTGTTGCACTTAAATTCTTTCTGTTGTAGTTAGGATGGCTTCTTAGTGTTTTATCTTCTATGGTTAGAATACTCTGTGTAAGCAAAACTTTGGCAAGAGGTATTCCATTAAAATATAAGAGAGTCATGGAAATACTTTGCTTGTGTATTAATTGTATTTACATATTCAGTACTATGTACTATGCTAGTAGTAATCAGTGCTATAAATAAAATCAAAGTAGCAAAGAGAATAAAGAATTGTCCAGAGTGGTGAGATTTTAGATTGGGTAAGCAGCAAAAGCATATTAAGAAAGTGGTACCTAGTAGAAATCAGAGGAAAGGAGGAGTGAAGGAAATGAGTTGATACAAGTGGAGGTTTTGAAGTAAATAGCAAATTATAAGTAGAAAAAAATGAAAGCAAAACCAAAATTTGACAATAACAATTGATAGACTGTTCAGTACAAGTGCGTAAATATATCCTGCAAACCAGAAGGTAATTTATTTGTAAATTTCCAAAACCACAAAGCAAGAACCTATAGTAAATACACAAAAGAGAATGAGAAAGGAATGTAAACATACCACTAAAGAAAGTTGTTAAACCACATAGGAAAGAGGAAAAAAAGAAGGGACAGAGAAGAACTACGAAAATATCCAGAAAACAATGAACAAAATGGCAGTAAGCACGTATCTTTTAACAATTACTTTAAATGTAAAGGGACTATATGCTCCAATCAAAAGACAAAAAGTGGCTAAATGAATTAAAAAAAAAATACCCATCAATACGCTGCTTATAAGAGACACATTGTAGATGTATGGACACAAACAGAATGAAAGTGAATGGATGGATAAAGATATTCCATGAGAATGGAAACTAAAAGAAACCAGGAGTAACTATACTTGTAGCAGACAAAAACAGACTTTAAAACCAAGACTATAATAAGAGACAAAGAAGGGCAATACATAATTATTAAAGGGTCAATCCAACAAGAAGATGCAACATTTAAAAATATGTATGCACCCAACACAGGAGTAGCTAAATATATAAAGCAACTATTCACAAACCTAAAGGAAGAAATAGACAGCAATACAATAATAGTAGGGGACTTAAATGCCCTACTTACATCAATGGATAGATAGTCCAGACAGAAAATCTATAAAGAAATAATTAGCCTTAAACAAACACATTGGATTAGATTGACTTAATACATATTCACAGAATGTTCCATTTAAAAGCAAAAGAATACACATTCTTCTTAAGTGCACATGGAACATTTTCCATGATAGATCATACGTATGTTAGGCCACAAAAACAAATCTTTTATTTTTAAGGGGATTAAAATTACATCACATATCTTTTCTGGCCACAATTGTATGAAACTAGAAATCAATAACATAGAGAAAATTGGAAAACTCACAAATATGTGAAGATTCAACAACATGCAACTGAATAACTAATGGGTCAAAGAAGAAATCAAAAGAGAAATCCAAAAATATCTAAGACAAATAAAAATGAATATATAACACACCAAAAACTCATGGGATGCAGCAAAAGCAGTTTTAAGATGGAAGTTCACAGTGATAAATGCCTACCTCAAGGAAAGAGAGAAGGCTCAAGTAAACAACCCAACTTTCCCCCCCAAAAAAAACTAGAAAAGAACAAATGAAATCCAAAGTTAGTAGAAAGAAAGAAATATCAATGAAATAGGAACTTAAAAGACAAAAGGAAAGATCAATAAACTGAGAGGTGGTTCTGTGAAAAGATAAACAAAATTGACAGACTTAGCTAGTATCACCAAGAAAGAGAGAGAGAGAGAGAGAGAGAGAGAGAGAGAGAGAGAGAGAGAGAGAGAGAGAGAGAGAGAGAGAACTCAAATATATATAGTATCAGAAGTGGAAATATAAAGGATTATGAACAAGTATATGCTAACAAATTGGACAACCTAGAAGAAATGGATAAATTCCTAGAAACATACAATCCACTAACACTGAATCATAATGAAATAGAAAATTTTAATAAGACATTTACTAGTTAGGACTTGAATCAGTAATCGAAACCTTTCAACAAAAAAAAGTACAGGACCAGATGGCCACATTGGTGAATTCTACCATTCAAATAATTTATACCAATCCTTCATAAACCTTTCAGAAAAAAATTAAATTAAAATAAATAAATAAGTAAATAAAAATAGGAGAGGAAAAAAATTCTTCCAAACACATTTTATGAGCTCAACATAACCCCAAAATCAGACAAGGATGCCCCCTCTCCCCCCCAAAAAAAAAACATGATAGGCCAATACCCCTGAAGAATATAAATGCAAAAATCCTCAATAAAATATTAGCAAACTGGATTCAACAATATATTAAAAGGATCATACACCATGATCAATGGGATTTAATTCCAGGGATGCAAATATGGTGCAACATTAATAAATCAGTCAGTGAGATACACCACATTAGCAAAATGAAGGATTAAAATTATATGATCATCTCAATAGATACAGAAAAGCATTTGACAAAATTAACCATGCATTTATGATAACAACTCTCAACAAAGCATGTATAGAGGCAATGTACCTCAACATAATAAAGACCATATATGACAAGCCCACAGCTAACAGTATAGTCAGTGGTGAAAAGCTGAGAGCTTTCTTCTAAGATCAGGAACAAGACAGAATTGCCCACTCTTGCCGCTTTCATTCAGCACAGTATTAGAAGTTATAGCTTTTTTGTTTTCTAAATTAGGTCATTTCTCCCAAACTGTATAATAACCATCTTGGAGAAGAGATTTGTATGTTGATATTTTGAAGTTCCATAGCACGTATGTGTAGTAAAACCTTTTCAAAATAGTATATATTCAATAAGGAGAAACCTAGATAGTCTATAAATGTAAAACTCTAAAAATCTTGCTATACATAATAAACTATGAAGATTACTATATTTATAATCCTGGCTTGATCTTTGCTATTGATTATCAAGATTGCCAACTTATGCATTAATACAATGGAAAAAATAATACCAAATTATTGATAGCTACCATCTTTATATACTAAGTCTGATATTGTAAATATTTCTGTTTACTAGTTGGGTTAACACTTTTTCCATTGGAGAGCTGATGATGCCATTTTCTATTGCAAATTAGAAAGGAGAAAGATTATTTCATTTTTTTAACCTCATAAATATCAACCATTTCTCTAAACAGAGTGCACACAATTCTTGACTCCTCTAAAATCATAAGTATTCTTCAACAAATGCTTGAGGACTTTTGGAACAAACACATTTTTTCCTTGAAATTATAGTTTTTTAGTCTAGAGTCACTCTCTTCTATTTATGCATGCAGTAGTTACATAGTCTGTCCTAGAATATTTTCGTAATTTTGAAACATGCCAAAAGCTTATAATAATGTGACTAACAAAGATGAAGCCTAATAAAATGATCCATGGACTTTTTTACTTTAGCATTCATTATGGGTCCTTTAACTTTTCCACCATGTAAAATTTACCCTCTAAAATTTTTACTGTCTTCATAATTCAATAATGACACCTCTCTAAGTTTTATACATTCCACTTTGGAAAGTACAGATTGTAACATTCAGTTTTGGGAAGGATCTGACAGCTATTGAAATGATTTCACCCATAACATAGCACCAATAGCTATTGAATATACAAGGAATAACTTTTGTTTGTGTTTCTGAATTGGTAAGTTTAACAAATAATGTTAATGCGAACTCTGACTCTTTTGAACCATGATAGTACCTGCAGTTACACAAGTAAGCAAATGGCCTAAAGAAACTTTTGGAAGGCATTAATCTAGTAACTACCTAAATGTATCTGGTTTTAGGGACACAAATATTTATTTAAAGTAAGTGAAATGTCAACTCTAATAAGAGAGTATAAATCAACTTCAGTAAGTCTACTTACTAGAAAACTAAAACTGTTGGAGTACTCAACTGAAAGTTCAGATTTACTAATTTTGTACTGGGGTAAATATATTTATACTTAAAGAGAAAAGGCTGTTGCACCCAAATATCAGAAAATAGATAGTCATTTATGCTTCAAATACACCATTACACTAATTAAAAAAATAAGCTAGCAGAATAAAATAGCTATGATAATCTGTTGAATTCATACATGGTCTATAAAATATGAGTAGTAAATAGTTATACCTGATTACAAAAGTAAACATCTCTGTGAAACATAACACAAGTTTATAATTTTATAGATAATCTCAAAGTCTATACTCACCTAAATCATCCAATATATTTTATCTTTTACATAAATAAATAAATATATATATATATATATATATATATATATATATATATAATTAAAATAAAAAACATTAAAATTTAGAGCGATGCCAAAGTAAGCAAACATGGGAAGCCATACCACTCTAGACTTTCTTTGATAGGAAACAATGTTTTTCATTGGTCTTTTATTGTTTTCAAGCCAATAATCCATCTGTTACCAAAAAGTCTTAAAATTATACTGAAACACAAGATCCTTTTAAATCCCATAGTAGTAGACAAAGATGTCAACATCTGAAGCAGCAATTTCTTTTGTAGTTGTGCTATGAAATTGCACCCAAGCCTAGCTGTCAAATATTTGCATTATATGATGGGTAATGGCATTACTTATGTACAGATTATCTACTACAATTCAGACAAGGCAGGCAGAGAGGAAAATGTCATGGGTCACGTATTCTTGTTGAAGAGAGAAATAATAGCACAAAGTGTCTTTAGTTATTATAACTTCACATCATTCAAAAAATAATGAATATTGGGCAGAGTAATAATCATCATAGCCTTCAAAAGTCCATAACGTTGTCCCTTTTTCTCCTCCTATAAACATTGAGATCCTAAACACCCTACTATTTTATCAATAGAGAGTGCATATCCTGCTTTTTATCTAGTGAAGCTATTTCTTTTTTTTTCATTCTGTGTACTTGTTTCTTTTCCTTGTTTCTTCTATTTCTTTCTATTGGCCTAAAATCATTTAATAATCTTCTTATTAGTAGTGTGCAAAAGGAGCTGATCGTTCATTGTTTTTACTATTGTTGTTTATGTGACATCATTTAAATGACTTATAAAACCATTCTCAACTATATCCCATCCTACCTCTATATACTGAATTCCCAGCATGTGGCCACCATACGTCTTTCTCATACAACTCTCATTTTTCTGATATAAACAAGAGAAAACAGAGAAATGGTATAGAATTGTATAAATTCTAAAAGCATTCTCTTTTAAAGCATTCCTACATAACCAGTTAGTAAGTGGAAAAGAAAGTTTAATTCTCATTTTTAAAAATAACTAATTTGATATCCAGAGAAATACAGTCATTTTTCTGAGGTTACTTCAGAAATTATAATTATAAAATTATAAGAGTAGTATTTGTGGTATCCCTGATCCTAATCCTTCTCTTCCCGTTATTAAAGTAATAATTGGCTTTGTCTTGGTCTGTGTTTTTCTCTATCCTCGATTCATTCTTTAAAATGATAAGTTAAAATAATGGTTTACTGCTCGGGCAATTTTTCCAAGTTATGGTTCAGATATCAGAACTATTACATGAGGAGGAGAGTTGTTGAGAGGACATGATGGAATGTGTGCAAAAAATTAGGGGTAAAATACTTTGTATGTTTCTAGGATGGAGTTTGAGTTTTATTTCTCTATTCTAACCTACCTTTAATGCAGCTCATGGTGTACCATATTTGTACTGGCCTTATTATTATACCTTTTGATGTTTGCCTTGTGATTGTATGAAATATGACTCTTTTTTTCGATCCACTACCTGATATATATTTTTTATTTTCTTAGAGAAAAACAAAGCAATTTCTTAAATTGTTTTTTATTAAAACTATTTATTTATTTATTTACTTAAAATTCCTTATTACTCCACTCATTTATAAACATTGGAAAGAAGTCAAAACAAGTCATAGACTTCCTAGGTCTCACTTTAACCAATAACAAAAATCAATAAAGGATTTCCTGTGTCTTACAAAGCACGTCTTAAGACATCCTGGGATTTTGTGAAATAGCATTGAATTGCAGTACTGAAACAGTTACCTGAATTTCAAAATAATTCAAAGGGACAAGGTCCAAAATCATCATGTAATGTTTTTCTATACTAAATAGTCCAAAATATGGCAGAATACATTTTCTGGGGATGCCTCTCACCTTTTTATATTAGAATATGTAAGTGGATATCTGGCACCTCTGGAATTATAGTAAGGCCAATTTATTTACATAATTGATTTACATGAATAAATAGAAGCTATTTCAGAGAGACTACATCAGATGATAGATGGATAGATGATATAGATACGTGATAGATAGATGTAGATAGATAGATAGATAGATAGATAGATAGATAGATAGATAGATAGATAGATAGATAGATAGGTAGATAGATAGATAGATAGATAGATAGATAGATAGATAGATAGATAGATAGATAGATAGATAATTAAAGGGATATAAAGAGGAGAAGAATGAGTAGTGAATTTGTTTCTAACATAATATTTTAAAGAAGGTATAAAAAATGAACTTTCTTTGAAAGCAATAAAGAAATTATATTATTTTGTTCTAAGCAGGTGTAAAAAATAGAGAAAAAGAAATCCAAATAATAATAAAGCCAAGAAATATAAATAAAGCCTAGACACAAGATAAAAGTTAAAAAATCATTTTCAGTGTTTGGCTTTTCTCACTCAAAGATAAAAACCTGAAAAATGAATGAAATGATCTAATCTAATTGAATAAAGCACGGATGAATAAGCAGGACATCACAATATTTAAAGTTAAGATCAACTACTCACATTATGACAAAAAGAGAGAAGATCACCTACAGGAAAGAACTAACTAAATCTAATTCTGATTGACCAACTAAGAATATACTTTGTTATTATAAAGGCTGAGTGAGATACTATGCATTAGAGAGAAAGGAATATTAGACTATTTTGATGAGAGATTAGATTATGCCAATACGTGTGTTTTTAGGAAAGTCAACTAATCCTTCTAAGTCAGTGTCTCCCAAATCATAAAGCGACAATAACAATATATATTCAAGAAGTTATTGTATCAAATAACGTATTATATGTGAAGTTTCTTCAAAATGTATGAAGAACTCTGCAAACGTAAAGCATCTGCATTTTTATTGTTACCATAGACTCAAAGGTTTTGCTTGCCTGCACCGACTCAAGCCAAATAAGATATGAGAAAGAGTTTGCAACAAAGTAAAGGTTCATTTAAGGAATCGGCACCAAGTCTAGAGACAGAGGTGAGTTAGTGCTCTCAAAAACCTGGCTCCCTGATGGCCTCTATTAGCTAGGTTGTATAAGGGGAAAATCATTAGTCGTGGTTGCTATGGAAATTAGGGTCATGGGCTCTACTGATTGGTTGGGGCTAAGGCAGGGAACAGTTGATCATGGTTTCCGGTCCTGATGTCAGTCATGGCACTGTTCTGTCTGTTTTCCAGGGAATATGTTCATAGGGCCATTCTGCTTTCATGATCTGGAGCTGAAACATAACTGAGGCCAAGGTGTTATGTTTGTTTGACTAAAACCCTATTCTAGCTTGAGATTTAGTTATTGTATCTTGGTCACGGTTGACACCTGAAGCTTTATTCTTGAATTTGACAGTGACCAGAACCTAATGTTCCAAGAGCTTAATGATTAAAAGGAGGGGGCATACAGTATATGCACAGGTAGGAGGGTCTGTGGAAAGAATGCAAATGAGACAGATTATTGCTGTTTTAAGATGGCCCTTTTCCAGTCCACTCTCCATGATACACTGAGGTTGAAAATTTGATTAACATGTCAAAACTGTATGTAAAGAACAGTTTTGTATGTACTGCAGTAAAGAATTTCCTCCCCTTTGGAAATTCATGGAGAATCATCTTCTAATTCTTTTCAGGTAGGGTGATGTTGGAAAAGTCAAATAAACTTCTTGTAATTCAGTTAAAATCTTGTAATCTTGAACATAATAGCAATTACCTACTTACTCTGACTACAATAAAATTGTAAGTATCAGGAGAGATTTAATTAAATTGAACAAATACACATTATTTATTTATTTATTTATTTATTTATTTATTTATTTATTTTAAAATCAGTGTTAGGCTCTGAGAGTAACATTGACTAGACCTAGTGTTCCTACCCTCAAGGAGCTTACAGTCTAATTGGAAAGATAGGTTAATGTAAGTACACACACAATATCAGTTATCTAATGGCTGATAATGCTGCATTGCAAATAACCACAAAAGCATACTGGCACACAAGGAGAAGGAATTATTAGTCACCTGGGTGGGCAAGTAGGTGGCTTTGCTAGATTTGGTTGGACTCATTCACATGCTATGGAGGTGACCGGTTATAAGATGATCCAGGATGGCCTTGTTTGGAAAAACTGGACCAACTTGATACTGCCTACATGTCTCTCAACCTATAGCAGTATAGCCTGGGCATATTCTTTCGGTGATGTCAGACACACAAGAGAAATCAAAGGAAAAGTAAGCCTCCCTTTGATGCTTACACTCAAAACTGGCTCACCACTTCATCACTTCAGCCTCATTGCAATAACCAAATAAATCACATGGCTGATCCCAGGATTAATAGCTAGGGAAATTCAGTCCAACTTTTTGGTCATATGAAATTCATATTCACATGGCTAAGGGCTTTGAATAGAGAAAGGGGTGAAGAATTGGAGTCATTACTGTCATTAGTCACCCACGCACACTTGTGTACATGCATAATCACAAAGTTTGTTCCAATGGAAATAGATACTATTGGAACAATGGATACTGATCTAGATCAAGAGAGGTTTTGACATCTTCATTATTACATTTGAATTATAGGCTATATTAATTTTTCATTGTTGTTCCTAATTACCAGAAATTTATCAGCTGAAAACAACACACATGTATTATTTCAAAGTTCTGTAGGTCAGCAATATAGTCAATGTTTTGCCTGGTCTGACATCTTATCTGGAGGTTCTGGGAGAAAATCCGTTTGCAGGTTCATTCTGGTTGTTGGCAGAATTTAGTTCCATGCAACAGAAGGACTGAAGTCCTTGCTTCTTTGCAGACTTTCAGTCTGGAGCTTCTCGCGGATCCTTAATGCCTCCTGCATCCCTTATCAATTTGCTCCCTTCCACTTCAGGGAGAGAATTGGCAAGTTTAATCCTCTGACTTTTATTTCTGCCCTCTTCTACTCCAACTGAGAAGGTTCTCTCTTCTTAAGGGCTCATATGACTAGGTTGGGCCCACCAAGGTAATCCAAAATTATCTTCCTATTTTAAGGTCCATAAATTAATTACATCTGCAAAGTACCATTTTCCCTGTAATGTCCTGTATTCACAGAATCTAGGGATTAGGGTGTGAATATCATGTGTAGGTCATTCTGCCTATCCCAAAGATTCATGTCCCTCCAAATGCAAAATACATTCGTCCCATCCTAAATTCCTAAAGGTCTCCTCCCATTAAAGCATCAACTCAAATCCCAAATCCCATTTAAACCTCATCAGCTCAGATATTCCAAATCTCATCATATAATCTAATAAACCTAAATCATCTAAATCAGGAGGATGAAGTTCTTGGTATAATCCATTAAACACAAGAGCTGCTGTGCAATTCCTCTCCATCTGTGAACCTATGAAACTAAAGACATAAGTTATCTGTTCCCAACATAGAGTAGAAGGGCATGGATAGATAACAGTTATAGAAATCCTCATTCAAAAAGTGGGAGAAATGGAGAATAAGATGGAGTCAGCAGTTCAAAGCATTTTTAAACTGAAGGCAAGCAAACTACATTAGGTTTCAAGGATTGGGAATAATTCTCCTTGGTTCTTGGCTCAGGCTTCCAACCTCTTTGGAGTCATTATTCCTTCTTCATGAAATGTAGCACATATTTAACGTTGAACACTTTTGTCAGCCTATTTACTGCTGGTAGAATTTTGGAGGCCACAGAAAGATTCACTCCAGTAGGAAAAAGCCACATCCACAAGTCGTTTTGAGATGATCCTATGTCTGCTTTTGGTTTCTGTTGAGATGACTGAAGGTCAAAGACCTAAACTTGCCATGGGATCTTGTTTTGATGGAGACACTGTGTGAGTCACACTCTTGATCTCTTTGAAGAGCCTTTTGTGTAGGCCTGAGCACTTGGATCTATGAACATCTGGATAGGCTGAGAATTGTCCCAATCATCACATCTCCAGTTTCTGTTAGTTGAATCCTTCTTAATTTATATCATTCCTCTTGCATTTTACTATAAGTAGCAAGAAGAAACCAGGACCCAATCTGAAGAAACCAGGACCCAATACTTTGCTTGATAGACTCAGCTACATATTCAACTTCATCATTCACAAGTTCTCAGGACATACCACTAAACTTTCTGACACTAAATAATAAGGGTTCCCCTTTTCCATTTTCTAATAACGTGTTCCTCAATTCCTTCTGAGTGCTCACCAGAAACATCCTGGAAGTCCAGATTTCTATTGACAATCTGTTAACAGAGATTTAGGCTTTCTCTAAGGTGATCTGCAATTTGTTACAATTCTCATTACTTCCCTCTAAAGCATGTGGGAAAAGGGGGGATTCTATGGAAAGTAACTTCAGATGATGATCTGATCATTAACTCCTAACTGGGCATTTCAAGGTGGGTAGTCACGCCACAGGCATATAACTTCTTTAATAAAATGCTTCTCTTTGCCTTAAGCCAGCCCTGTCCTTTGTTTCTGTGCATTTAGGTTAACACACTTTTGAGATAAACCATTACCACCGACAAGAGAGCATGTAACCTTAACTATCCAATTACCCCTGATTGCTTCCTTCCACCTCTTCCTTATGGTCCCTCCTTAATTTCAAGTGCAAACCTGTTATTCTCCAGAGCATTTGAGATCTTGCTCTCCGGTATATGTCATCAATTTGGCTCAAACTCTTATAAAAATTATCTACAGGTTTGGACATTTCTGTCATCAACAATCCTCATTGATAAAGTGATTAATACCCATTTTTCTAGCAACAATCTTTTCAAGGCTATCTCGGCTTTGTCTGTAATATTCTTTAAAATTCTTCCAAATTGTGCCTTGCCCAAATCAAAAGTAACTTCCACATTTTAGGAATTTGTTTTTGGCATACTCCTATTCCAGATAGCAAAATCTGTATTTGTTTTCAATTGCTGGTATAACAAGCATCTAAAATGTTATAGATTAAAACAATATCATTTTTATTTCTGAGTTTCGTAGGTCAGAAGTCCAGATATGGCATAACTCAGCTGTGTTCTATACTTAGAATCTCAGAAAGTCTAAATCAAGGTGTCTGCAGGGCTTTATATGGGGACATGGGGATAATTCTCTTCCAGGCTCATTTTGGCAGAATTCATTTCTGGGCAGTTGTAAGACTGAAGTCCCTGTTTTCTTGCTATCAGCCAGAAGCCTCTCTCATGTCCTTAAGGCCACCTGTATCCCTTGTCATGTTGCCTCTCCATTTTCAAAACCTAGTAGCGACTCAATGCCTCCTAACACTTCAAAGCTCTCTGAAGAGCTGTCCTCCCTGAAGAGCGCATGGTTGAAGTGGTACTCTGCAGAGAATGATTTGCTGGTGACTGATTAGACAAAAGCAGCCTGGGAGACTAACAGCATGGCCATTTCCACAGACTTTCTTTTTTCCAACACATGGTGTTGTTTGTTCTGTTTAATTCTGGCCCCAATCTTGGAAGGTAAGGGAGGAGGTGTTATTGTGATTCCTGTTTTATAGGACTCATCTTTCTGATGTTACCTTTCTAGGAAACAGCAGAAACAGGGTCAGAGCCAGGCCTCTGGATTCCAAATGTTATACCATTTCTACCATATCACCTCTATTCTGGGAAAGAAGAGGAATGTCTAAGATTGGCCGAAATCTTCTATGTTTAGTGAGGATGAACAGTGGAATCTGTTATTTTATCTTCCTTAAGAACAGTGGTTCTTAATCCTGGTTGCACATTAAAATCCTCTGGGAAGTTTATAAATGATACATTTGCCAGGACTTCACCCTAAACCAATTAAGTCTAAATCTATCGGGGTGGGTCTAAGCATTTGTATTTTTCAAAATCAGAGAGATTTGAAGTGTTAGAGGCATCGAGGTACCAGTAGGATTTCTCCTGCTGCAGCACATCACCATCTCCAATGGGAGAAATTTCTCTACCTATAAGGGCTTACTTGAATAGATTGTGTTCATCTAGATAATCCAGGATAGTCTCTCTAGTTTAAGGTCTGTAGCTTAATTACATCGGCAAAGTCACTTTTTCCACGTAATGTGGCATATTCACAGCATCCACTGGAAGGCATGTTACATCCCTGGGTTGGGTGGTGGTGGTGGTGATCATTCTGCCTACCACACAGACCTTTACATCCTGGTAAGAAACCAGGTAGGTTCTTTCTGCTCAAATTGAGCAACCCGTGAAATTTAATGTAAAAGGTCAAACACTTGGGAGAATTCAAATAACGTTCTTGGTTCACAGCAACAAATTAAAGTGGGAGTAACCTAACATATTCAGAAGAAGAAAAACGAAATTTGAGTTATACGAGTTTTGTTTTCTTTTTATTCCTGGACTCAGAAAGCCAGTGGAATTAAGGAAGTAATTTCCTAATCAATCACTGCTATTAAGACATTATTTAAGCTTTGGCAATGCCAGGGAACAAAATGATCAGCATTAGCTAGTCACTGGCCAATGGCAGATGGAGGTTAAAAACATGAGTCCCATGGAATGGCTTTGTATTCGGTGGTGTAAGTAGCAGTACTGCACTCTGAAGCACTGACACCTCTGGGTTCTGAGATGCGGGTAGGAGGGGAAGACATAAAATGAAAAGTAATTGTTATGACTTGACTGGGAAAGGTCAGTAGAAGGAGTTTCATTTCCAGCTCAGTATAGTAGTAATTACTCTAGCTACAAGACTGTAAAAATGACCCCTCGGATGATGCCTTTTCTGGCAATGCTAATTACATCATCTCGCCCAGCGTTAGAAGAGGAATCAGAGTAATTGGTGTGGCATGATGAATTCAAGAGACTTCCTGACCTCATTTCAATTGCAGCAAATAAGCCCGGTAAGATGAAACATTTGTGCAGTGCTGAGGAGTTGCTCAGCATATGAACTCAGTCTGCCAGAATTCTGTATAATGATTTGCTAAGTACAAATGGACTGAAAATTTATTTTCCATGTCTGTTTTTGGACATAAATCTACCTGCCACCTTAAACCATGGGGAAGATAGGAAACAGCGACTCAACAAGTATTGAAACAGAACTAAAACTGCCAATCTGTTCATCAAGTGTATGAAGAAAACCATCTGGTTGTGACTTCAAAGAGTGTCTTCTCAACAGTAATTTAGGTGAGAACCACTAAGCAAAGTGGGAAGGATCTGTCACCTATTCATTGAACAAGATGATTACTTGTTCATCAGGAAACAGGCACATGCCTCTTCAAATGCAAAACTGGGCACATCGGAAATATAAAATTGGTATTGGGCAGGGGGAGAGAGAATGAAGAGGGTTTTAATTTTTTTTTAACTCAAAACAAATAGCTAATGAGTGGAGAGATGAAGATGGTTCAAAAGTTGTCAATTAAACAGCTGTTGCATAAAATGTCTCTGTGTCAGAGAAAACCACCATTTCAATGAAACTTTGAGGAAGATTGTTACAGAAGCATAGTCTAATAAAAATAAGCCATTTTATTTGTCATGTTAATGAAACACTTTAGAGGGAATGCTTTTGGTTTATAAGTAACATCATGGAAAACATCAGAGTAATATACAGGTCATTCAGTGGAAAAACCTCAAAACTTGAATAACTGGGTCTTTGACATACCAATTTATTTATTTAGTCATTCAACCAATTTATATGATTATGTCACTCTTCTTCTAAGAAATGGTTCCTGGTTCCCACTTGACTGTACTGTAAGTCTCAAGGTGTTAGTCTTTAGTATATGCCCTCAGGCTGGGGTTCAACTATACCTTCTGACACACTCTACCAACCACCTATGTGGAATATCTCATGATTCTTCAAACATGCCATTTCTCAGCCTTGAGTGTGCTGTATTCTGTCTAGAATGCATTTCTCAGGCCAATTGGTTTAAGACTATGTCAAATATTAACACCCCACCTCCAGGACTTCTCCAATAATCTCAAACTGAATTAACCATTTTGTTTCTCTACACCCTGAGCATATTTTTATTACTTCTATTATGGATAATGCATGTTTCAAGTGAAGCACAGAACAAATAGGAATGAGCGTTGTCTCGAGGTTAGGTAACTCATGGTTCAAATACTGGCTCCATCATGCACTAGCATTATAACTTTAAAAAGTCTTAGTTTTTTTTCCTATATAACATAAAAAGATTAATGCTTACGTTATAGGAACATTGAGAATATTAAATCTACAAAAGCCACTGCACCTCACTTAGTTAATATGCACTTGATACATGTGCTTTTCTTTAAACTTACAGCACTATAAATATGTAACTTCTATAACTCTAGTCTCACCTGCCCGTGACTACAAAATAAATGTACACTTCATTTTTTTAAGCCCATACCTGTATTTTTATGGTATAACCTCTCACTAGCCTATTTCCTAAAAATAAGTCCACTCAATATCTTATTCTGTTATTTTCATTTGTTCCTAAGGGGGAAATGAATGAATGAATCAAGTATTTATTTAACATAAATGCTAGGTGTTTTAGATTTATAATTTGTGTGTATTTGAAAACTCGTGTTCTGGAGACCAAGGGAGAGTAGTTTGAGTAGCACAAGAAAGATTGGTGTGCATGTCATTTACCATAAATAGTTGGGCACCACTTGTGCACCAGAATCAGTCACAGCCAAACATTTCTAAGTAATCACTCGGGAATCTCCAGGAATCACACTTTCCTTCCTTTCACATTCATACATTGAAGACACACAGAGAGGATATTTTTTCTTAAATATACAAAAGATTTTTGAGACTACCTGGCAGCCTTACTAGAGAAAATGCAATATTTTATACAACACAGGTCAAGAAACTCTTTCATATTTCTGTATTATAACTTCATATTTCTTTCTTTTTACTATTTTTATGTATTTATTTATTTTTTGTGATTAAGTCAAACAAAATCCAACAAGAAATCTCAAGATAGCTAAAAGGTAGTTTAAAAATTAGATTGTTACAAAAAAATAAAAATAAAAAAAGACAAGAGTTGGGGGCAAAGTAAAATACAACTGAAAATTTTACTTTAACATATGTCTACCTAGTCATTCCTACCTAGCCTTTTCATTTCTAAGGGACTGCAGCCTTTATCAACACATAATTGAATCATTCATTATCTGTCATTTTACCAATTTCTTACTCTCTTTCATTTCAAACGTATTTTGATTATAACTTACTGACATTTAACATATTTCTTAGCTAACAGGTTTTTTTTTCTTCCTTTTTTAAAATAACATTGTTCACTCAGGGAATACCTTTCAGCCTAATCATATCCTTTCATTCTCATATTTTAGTTACTTTGACTCAAAACTGTGACAGACAAGTTTCTCTCATTTCTTGTATCACAGTAAAATTTTGCATATTTTTTTTCTGTTTTCTTACATCTTATAAAATCCCCATTCCTAAACAGAGTAAAAATAGTCTGTCCAAATAGTCTCACAAGCATTGCAAATAATCACTTACCACCTAGTTAAATTTAATTGTATATTTGTACTTATTCTCCAGATCTTCCTTGTATCTAGCCTTTTACTTGAGGTCTTCATTTGCTCCTTTTCCAATCACTTCAAAGGCCAAGAGAATTGGAATTAGTGCTTTCCTGGTGGTAGGTACACATTGTCAAACTTAAATTTTGTGCCTCCAGCCATTATTGACATCATATATGTACATCATTGTCTGTGAAGCCCTAACCTAGAAGCTGTGGGGATTTACAAAGAACCTGACATCTCCGCCACTATACTAGAGGATGGAATCATATAAGGAAAGAACAAGAAAAAAAGCAACTTTATAAAATTCAGAGATGGTTGAGAAATAAAAAAGCATAGAGATTGTTCCTAAATGAAGATAATAGAATAGTTTTTATTCTACTTTAGATAGAGAACTGGTGGGGAAGAAATAGACATATTTCAGGTAAGTCGAAAAAGAGCAGAGGTATAATCATGGAAACTCATATGTGATAAAGAGAATATTCATTTTCAAGAAATATGGGAAGAAGAGATCAATGATAAAAGGTAATGGATAAGAAATTTTGGTTACAGTTTGGTGACTGGTACACAAATACATGAGTATTTGCTGGTTTTGTTAGATAATGGGGAGGGAAATTTTTTCAGATTTCTTCCCTAGAGGAAATGAGCAAATGCATGTGGGTTGGCTGTAAAAAATGCTTTCCCTCCCCAAAAATACACCCCTTGCCATACGTCTATTCATGTCTTTCCCTCAAGAAATGGAGGGAATTTCTCCCTACATTAAATCTGGGTTTGCCTGGTAACATACCGTGTTTCCCTGAAAATAAGACCTACCCCAAAAACAAACCCCAGTTAGGATTGTCAGCCAGAGGGATGCATTTAGTACGTTATGACGATGTTCCAGAAGAAGATGACATGACTGTATTTGAATAAATGTAGATTGTTGTACATGAAAAAAACAAGACATCCCCTGAAAATACGCCCTAATGCACCTTTTGGAGCAAAAATTAATACAAGACCCAGTCTTATGTTCAGGGAAACATTGTATTTTGACCAACAGAATGTGGCAGAAACAACTTTATACGAGATTTAAACACTTTCACTCTTGTTCTTAGAATCTTATTGAGTGACACTGTGGGCAAGTTCCTGCCGGAAGGTCAGAGTCACAGGATGTGTTGCCCCTCTTGCCCCAGTCAACAGCCAGGCGACCCTCAGAAGCAGAATTTTCTGGTTAACTGGCAGCTGACCAGACTCATGAGTGAGCCTGACAGAGATTACAAGAATTGGCCACCTAAGTCCAGGCAAACTGCTGACCCACAAAAGAGTGAGTTACATAAATAGGTATGATTTTCAGTCTCTAAATCAGCTGAAAACTTAATTAGAAAAGAAATGATTTTGCATTAGCTGGAAAATTGTAAATGTAAAAGTTTAAATGTTTTCTTTGAACAAATGTTTAATATACTACCATTTTACACAGTGGAATCAGAGTTATTTTATATATATATATATATATATATATATATATATATATATATATATATATATCTGCCCTTGTGGAGCTTCTATTCTAGAAGGAGTAATGCATAGTAAACAAAGTAATATTTGCAATATATCAGAAGTTGATAAATGCTCTTATGACAAGAAGAAACTATGAAATATCACTAGGAATTAATGTGAGGAGATGCAGAGGAGATGTGGTTTTAGTTGAGATCGTATTTTAAGGTTGAGTAATGTCATGTGTATACATATATGGAGAGAGAGAAAGAGTCTAGATATTTAGACTGTTGACACTCTACATATCAAGATAATTTCAGAGAAAGGGACCCCCAGAGAAGAGAAGAGTGGGAAGAAGAAGGCTTGGGCTGGTTTGCTGAAGGCAGAAGAACTAGGTTAGGCCTGACAGTTTACTAGGAGGTGGGAAAGGGAAAATTTCCCATGTGCAAACTGAAGATTTGCAAGGTTTGAATTTTCACAGGGGACGAAGGCATGTATAGCTCTCCTATCAGCCTGTCTGGACATGGGGCCAAAGAGGAATGAATGTGCGTTTTAAAACAATCAGTGGTCAAACATGAAACAATGAAGTTGCATTCTTTTATTCTTGATGATAAGGGAAGGTCTTATTGAGAAAGTGGCATTTGAGAAATGACTTAGAGGGTCTGAGGTGTGGTATAATAAAGAGTTGCTGGTCTTTGTCTTAGGTTTCTGGCATTGTACGTCCAAAACTCCTAGAATTTTTCAAGTAATAGGAGTATCTGTATACTTAATAAGGTGGGTCATATTGGGCCACTGGATAGCTTCAGGATGGGAACTGGCCACCAGAAGGATCAACTATGTGATTATATGGTTGGGATTTGGAGCCATTCCAACCTCCAGGGAGGAGAAGGAGGCCGGAGATTGAGTTCAATCACATGGCCAATGATTTCATCAATAATGTTTACTTAGTGAAGATCAAATAAAAATTCTGAACACTAAAGTTCAGTAGAGCTTCCTGGCTGGTGAACACATTGATGTACTAGAAAAACCCCCTGAGTCCACAAGGATAGGGCATTGGAAGTTCTGCTTTGCGACCCTCGAGGTCATCACCTATACATACCAGTCCTCACCTATACGTACCGTGTTCCCCTGAAAATAAGACCTAACCAGAAAATAAGCCATAGCATGATTTTTCAGGATGCTCATAATATAAAATAAACACTAATGCATCTTTTGGAGCAAAAATTAATATAAGACCCCATCTTATTTTAGGGGAAACACGGTAGTGCTTTTCTGAGTTCTGTGAGTCATTTTCATGAATTATTGAACCTTAGGTGAACAGGAACAACCCTGAATTCATAGCCAATTGACCAGAAGTGCATATAGCCTGCCCCGCCCCACACCCCCAGTGTGGCTAGCATCTGAAATAATGGTCTTATAAAGAACTGAACCTTTAACTTGTGGTTTCTGATGCTACTATGACCAGGTGGGTAGCATCAGAATTGTAACGCAATACATCCAGTTGGGGTTACATTAATGGATTTTTACCAGATTATGATGGAATAGTGTTGTATAGGAGGAAGAAGAAAGAGCTTCCTAAGCAAAGGGGACGAGAAAATCAAAGATCTTGAGGTAGGAGTGTTCCTGTTGTGTTCTGGTAATCGCCTCCACATCATTGTGGCTAAAGAGATGTGAGAAAACTAGATTAGTACATGAGATCAGAATGACAAAAGGAGATCGGAACTTGTGGAACCCTGTGGGGCATTGTAAGGGTTTTGTCTTTTACTTAGGGTGATAACAGAGTTTTGACTAGAGGAGCATAACTTGACTTAAAAAATGAAAGAATTACTGCAGTTGGATTTTTAGTAGATGGAAAGGCGGGAACAGAGATATTTGTTAGGATGCTATTCCAGGAATAAGACAAAGGGTAATAATATATTTGCTAACATTTAACTGATGTGATGGGAAGAGTTAAAATCCCAGATATATTTTAAACATAGAGGGGAAAAAAAGATTTTCTGATGGATTGAATATGGAGTGTAAGGAAAGAGTGGAGTTAAGGGTGAAGAATCTTTCATCTTCTAATAAAGACCAAGTTGGAGCTGAGTGGTGGCTTCACAAAGGGCCTGAAAGATCCAGAGTACCACCCCAGGTCACCTGTGTCTCCACCCTGGGCTGTGCTGCCTTTTGAGTTCCAATTCTCTGATTTAGTCTCATAAAATAATTGTTTTACTTATTCACATGATTCAAATTTAGCAACACAATTAAATTACAGTCTCTTGTCCTAAAAATATATATACATGTAAGGTATTGTTTAAACACTGGTCTATTTTTTCCAGGAGATATATTGTCAAATTAATTTTATTTTAGGATTATTACTTAGAAAAGTAATATCATTTAGCCATTTTATTATCTTTGTACTTCAATTAAAAGGTCACTATGAAAACAAATGCATACTTAAAAAAATATTTCACCATAGACATGATTTTTCACAATTATTTGATGACATTAAATATACTCTGCCTATATTTTGGAAAAATTATCTTTCCTGAAACTGCATACTCATATTTGACAATAACTCAATGTGCAAAATATTTAGGTAAATTTTCAATAAAAATATGAAGGAATTTTAGATCATAGAGTACTGTTCTAACATTTTGTTGTTTTTTTTTTTTTTTTTTTTTTTTATCATAACAAGTTACTTAACACTGGCAGTTCTTTTATTATTTCTGTTGGAAAATCCAGAAATTTGTTTTGTAAATGATCCTGGATATTTTCTAATCCAGAGGTAATACATGGACAATAGTTTTGATAAGTTTTATTTGATGCTTAATGTGGTTTTATTGGACAAAGTGCCCTAGTCAACATTGTGTCTTATTTTTGTTTTCTGATTGTGATTCAAAATAATCAGCTGTGTTGGCAAATCCTGCTACATACAGAAATTTACTCCTGCTATCCTCTCCCCGCCCCAAATACACACACACACACATATACACACACACACATACACACACACATGCACAAACATTCATGTATACACAATCAGTATACATAGGAGGGATTCATTTTTAGTCAAACAATTCAATGCTCACTGGGATACGGCAGTGAAATATGTTAATTCATATCTAGTGTAATATTTTAAAGAGCATAAGCCAGCACAATGTGTTCTAGACTCTATTTTTTTTGATAATTGTACTCATGTCTATGCTCCATTTAGGAATGTTACTGATTATAAACATCGTTATCAACTGGGGATTAAAATAATAATAATTATTATAGTAGAAAATTTACATGATTTACAATATGACAAGGTTTCACATAAAATTCTAATTTCTGACTTTTAATCTCCTCTAACGTTGTATTAATATTATTCTTTATTAACATATTTTTGACATTTTCCTTCACCTTAGTATACAAAAATAATTGCCTCTTTCTCCTTAGAATGCTCATAACCTACAGCTGTAGACCTTTTTAGTATCTTTCTTCATGTAACATTTCTTAAATTGAATAATGGCTTTGAACTTTTCTGGAAAAAAGCCTTTAGGCGATATGAGAGGGAAAAAAATAAAAGAAAAATGTCAACTTTATTTACTATTTGTGAGAAGTATAAAATTTGAAATAAAACAAACAACTAGGTAGTTTTCACAGTAATGACAATTCTAAAGTAAATACACGAAGCTAGAAATCAGAAGACTGGGGTCCACACAGTCCATTTTTTCCTTAGACATAATATTCCTATTGCACAGGAATGTTAGAATAAAATTAATTACATTAGATAATATATGAGAGCCCTTTGAAAACTCTAGAGTGCTACATAAATGTATTGTTCATTTTCTCAAATCATTATTAAGAAATTTATTTTAATAATAAAATTTCCTTGATAACCCAAAAGCATATGTTATACTATATTTAAGCAAAGCACTGGACAAGGTGCGTTGGCAAATCCAAGATGAACAAAATACCATTCTTCTTCACAAGTTATTCACAATCAAATGGAAAGATATCATACACAAAGTTAATGTTGAAAGGAGTAGGATTAATTAAATGGCAGGTTAATTGCAAATTTCTAAAGAGAAAAAGAATAGCAGTGATTAATTTAGAACAGCACTAGTGAAAGTTTCATGGGAAAGGTGTGGCATTACAAATCCTTTTATTTTTAGGGTGTGGCATTATAAATCCTTTTATTACAATGTCAAAAGTTTCAAGAGGTAATTGTAAGAAGTATTTTTTTTAGGCAACTTTGGCTACCGAGGGGAAGATGTTGAATAATACTATGAATATGCATAGAATTGTGAAGGGTTTAGATTTTATGCCACTTGCCAGCTAACAGGTTAGCTTGCCACAGTTTCAAGGATGCTGGCAGAAGACACAAGACTTCCGGCTCAGATACAAGATACTTTATTACTCATGGCACAGCAAGTAGTATGTGTTTTATGTTCTCACTGGTTCACTTTATCCCAAGTCTCATGGGAGTAATGTAGAGCAGTCTAGATGGATACTGCACTGGATTGGTGCAGAGGATTTGCCTCCTAGCTGAGGAACAATGAATTTAGGAAAAACTCCCAACTAAATAAGTGGCTGCTAGCAAATTTACCCAACCTAGGTCTCAGAGGAAGACATTATTATCCTGGATAGTAAACAAATTTGTCTTTGCCCTAGAGGGAGATTCTATCTCTCTGTCCTAGGCTGTTGGCTATATCAACATCCTTGAAAATATAGTCTAGAATAAAAGACAAAAGCTGTCACAAGATGTGTAGAAATGTGAGGGACAAATGGAAAATTGTTGTGCAACAATGCACGACACACACACACACACACACACACACACACACACACACACACACTCACTACTTATAAGCAATAAACAGAGAGTGGAGAAAATTTCCAGACATTGCTTACTCTCCCATTTTCAGTTAGAGACCTATTTTCGTTTTTAACCCAAAGATAGGGAGATTGAATTTGATGACCACTCTGCATAATGTCTCCTTTATTTTAATGGCAATTCTTATTTTAGTTTATTATTACAGTCGGCCTTTCCCTTACTGCACCTGGTCCCATTACTATGTAAATATTGTTTTTACTTAGATTTTGTCAGTCAAATTCAATAAAAAGTGAGTATGATTTAGTGTCTATATCTGTATGCAGTGGTGGAGAGATTCAAATTTAGAAAGAAGAGGGGGCAATTATGAAGGGAGATTTGGCACTAGGAAAATCAGAATGCATTCCCCTTTCTTTATGGAAAACAGAACGTGACTTCCTGTAGGCAGCCTTCAATTTTGAGAAGAAAGGTATTAGATATCTGAGAAGCTCAGCTTTGTTCTCTGGTTCTTCTCACCCCTAGTCTTGTGCTTCTTTGCCTATTTTAGGGTCTGTCTAGAGATTTTTTTTTAAAAAAAGGGGGGCGGAGGAGAAGAGGCCTGAGGAAAAGTACATCCAAATCACACAAATCTCATAGTGTTAACAACTCTGAATGCTCCAAGCTGCTTAGGAAAATTAAAAGAAAACAAAACAAAAAAACTAGACTACAAATAAAGAAAACCCTCCTATACTAAGGGCGGGGGGGATTAATCTCCTGCAAAAAAAAAAAAAGATATGGAGTTAGACATTCCACAGCTGGTATGGTAGTTCAATAATACTATTTGAGATCGAGGCTCTTTCTATCTTTCTAATTTACTTTTCTTAATATGTATGCCTTCATCTTCATGCTTACCAGCTCATAGCTGCAGAAATATTGCTGTAATGATGTTTAAATGAATATTCATTCCAGGAAGGGGAAAAATGTGGGAAGCATATGTCAGAAGATCTGAAAATGTCTCAGATACCTTCACATGTATCTCCTTGGCCAGAACAGTGGGATAATGCCACCAATCACTCTGCAAAGGGATCTTACCTGGCACAGTTCTGCCTAACAAAACTGAGGTTTTCTTGGAGAGGAAAAATGTAATATGCATATTATGTAGTTGAGTAGCACTGTCTGCCACAAACACATTTGCTGGACCCAAATAAGCCTACAGAAGTGTGAGAGAATGAATTTCTGCTGTTAAGTTACCCAGTCTGTGGTATTTTGTTATGGAAGTCCCAGGAAACTAATACAGCTAGGAAGAGTTATTGGCCCAGGGGATGGTAGGAGACCCAAGGAAGTCCAGGGCACAGCTCGGGACAGTTTTTTTTTGGTTTGCTTTTTGTTTTTTGGGTTTTGTTTGTTTGTTTGTTTGTTATTAATATTGTTAAGTAGACATTCCCTCTTTCTAACTGAGAAAAATGGAGGGAAGTATTCCTAAGTGCTGCAGGCCTTCTTAGTATCACAAAGGGAGCCTCTCTTAGGATGAAACCAATCTCGTAAAGGCAGAATGTTGACAATATATGCGAGATCTACCTGTGGACTTTTAAGTTATGTGAGCCAGTAGATTATCTACACTTGAGCCATATGAAATTACCAATATTTGACCATTTTGATCATAAAAAATGGGCAAGTTCATGTCAATCAACCTAATATATTCTTAATCTAGACTCTCCATTATAAGCTAACAAAACTGTCTTTACTGAAGAAATGGACACATGAAATTCTATGTCTTTGACGATTTTTAATTTGTTGAACTGCTGCTAAAATATAAATTTAGTTGTAAAGTGAAAAATAGTAATTATTTAGCGATATATTTATACCAGTAGAATTTCTGATGAAAGATTTCAAAAGGAATTCTGAGTTTAAATATGAATACGTAAAGAAAATTATAGGTAAATGTACAGGTGGATTCATTACCTTTGATATAAATTTCAGTTTCTTTTAAAAAATAAGATGGCTCTTTGTCTTTTGCTCTTTCATCTAATCATTAAAAACATATTTAGTAAGCCTTTGGCATGTGTCAGGTACTATGATACACACAGGTACGGAGAGGTAAACAAAATGAGGAAAGTCCCTGGCCAAAGTTGTTTGTTGCCTAGATGAGAGAAACATTAAGCAAAAAATTACATACACACATACATACATGCATGCATACATACATACATGCATAAACTTCCTTGTAGCAATTCACCTTTCTCCACTTGAAGAAGCTCTCCTTAACCTGATTCTGATTTAACGACCTTAGGATGGGTATAGTACTCTCTGGGTAATTATAGAACCCATGACCTTGCCTATAATAATTGTTCATGGATGGACATGTGGTCCAAACCAAGGTGATAAGTTCTCCTCAAGTCTTTGCTGGAGCTAGTCGTGAGAAAGTCCTTTCTTTTCTTGGTACCTTAGTTGTAACGAGGATATATGCCTGTTCTAGGTAATCGTTTTATATACCACACAGGGAACTCTTAAAGGAGAAAAAAGTCAATGTGGAAGAATGCAGTAGAGATAAGAGTCCTGATGGTATTTTTGAGTTTCTACCCCAATTGTGACTGAAACAAGTTCATTCTTAGAATATTCAATTATGTAATGAATGCGTTTTTTACCTTTTTTTTTTTTAATTAGATGTACTTAGATATAAGTTAGTTGGATCAAAACTGTTGTTAACTAACAAATCTTGTTCACTTGGGGATCAGCACAACATCCTTCAAAATATTAAAATGCCCCTTTCCTCCTGGAAATCTTTATGTTCCAATAGAATCCTACATTAAAGTCTGTCACTGAATGCCTCAGCTTGTATGACAGTTATATATTTTTTAAAATTTTATACTCCATTAGAATTTAAGATCCTCGAAGAGTGCAAACTCTAATTTATCTTACTATGCTTAGTACATAGCATATAGCTATGTACTTGGTACATAACTAATGTTTATTAAAGGCATTAATAATTATTCAATATAAAACATGATTACTGACGTACTAATTGGCTTACCATACAATGAAGCCCTTAAACTGGAATTTAATAAAGAGATAAAGAGAAACTTACCATTATAGAATTACAAAAGGCAAAAAGTTTTGATTCTATAATAAATCTTCAAATGTGTATACTTAACCTCCTAACAGTTTGCAAATTCCTCCCATAAATGTTTTTCCCATTTTATCCTCACAACAACCATGTGAAATAAGCAAAACTGATATCTTCATTTAGTAGAATCAGAAACTGAGGCTGAGAGATTACGTGACTTATTCAAAGAAATACCTATAGTAAGTAGCAGATTCAGGATTAGAAACTGACATATTATGTATTTATAAAATACCTTCAGTAACAAAACTACCTTGGTGGTTTTGATTTCTTCTTCTATAGCTTATACTCCCATTGGCAGTTTGTGATGAATAATAATTTCTACAAACAAATATGGGCAGCATGGTCTTCTCAGCCAGGATATTTCAGAAACTCATGTATAACTGGCATGAAAATAGTAAATTCCCTCCTATTTGTGCTATTGAACCATATTTCCTTAATATGGGACTTAAAGGGATTACAAGATTTTTATAGTAAATAACCTCAAATCTTATCCATAAAATGTAGGTATGGACATATCATATAGAAAGAGTTAGAATGTGTCCTAATAGAAATTTATAGAGAGGACCATCACACCTTTCAGACAGAGTGAGGGTGGGGGAGAGAGAAACACATATGAAAATAAAGTGTGATTATGTATCTGAACCAGTAACAGGGACTAAGGAGACGTGAGCAATTTCTTAAAGTACATACATGGACTTTGGACTTGACTCATCCTGGTCCAGACTCTAACTTTCTTATGATCCCTTGAAGAGAAATCAGTGTGTAGCAAAATTAAAATAACCCTGGTACTAGTGGTCCATGGGATTTTCTGGAGATCTCTGTGCTCTTTACTTCCATCTAGCAGACGAAGAGCAGGGAGCCATGGAGGTCATCATCAGCTCCTCACTACCATGTATGTATCCTGAAGAGATGGCAGATCAGTATGAATTGCATGAGAGAAATGGAAATCTAGGGGCAGAAGATGAAGCACCAATGAGACAACAAAAGGAAAATTGGCAGCCCCCAAGTGTGTGGGAAGTTCACATGGATATAAGTACCTGTATTAGGATAATGGATCCATCCCCCAAGCAGGTGCCAAAAGACCAATATTTTAAACAAAGTAATAATTTATTTCCTACTCATGTAATGTTATAAGCAGTCTAGGGCTTGGATGTTGAATCCACAGCATAATTAAACAAAATCCTGTAATTTTGTTTGGCTGTCCTTGTGAGCAGGTAGCCCCTGTATACATGATCCAGATGGCTCATTAGTTCTTCCACAATTTAACTCGGTCATGGGGCAAGGAGGGAAGAGGGTAGGAAAGGTATAAAGTATGCCTGAAAATTTGCATTTATCGCTTGGACTCACATCCATTAGCTAAAACTTAGTTACATGGCCAGACACAGTTTAAAGGGAAGCTAGGGAATGCAGTCTTTATTATGGACAGCCATATGGTTCTGCTAATAATTGAAGATTTTATTACACCAAGAGTGAAAAAAGATAGTAATTTAGGGACTTACCAGCAGTCTCTGCCACAGTGTTGTTGTGTAGGCAACTCAAGAGGAAGGTTGACAAGAGCAGATTTGTGCAGGTGACATCAGTGTGGGCAGACAGAACGAGAGAAGGCAGGGGCTAAGAAGGAGGGTGGGAGAAGCAGCTGGAACAGAAGTCTGGCAAAGGTTACATTCAGTGCACACAATGTGTGAAAATATTTTGCCCTTAGAGGGATCCCAGAAGGACACTAAAGGGAAATGTCTTTCTATTTGACAAATAGGAACTAATAAGCCATTGGTCATAGATACTTAGAGTTTTAAAGTAGAATATTAGATTCCATAAGACAACAGGTATACCGTGTTTCCCCGAAAATAAGGCCTAACTGGAAAATAAGCCCTAGCATGATTTTTCAGGAGGACATCCCCTGAACAGAAGCTCTAATGTGTCTTTTGGGCAAAAATTAATATAAGACCTGGTCTTATTTTCTGGGAAACATGGTATATGTATTACAATTTTAGATATAGGTGTATTAGAATTGTAATAGTATTTATTACATAGGTAAATTGTATTCATATGTAAGAATAGACACTTTATAATTGTATATTCATATTTTTGAATGGTCATATTGGTGATATGTGGTGAGTAGATAGAATAATATCAAATATATATTAAGCCCAGGATAAATATAGGTTTAAGTATGAAACAAAGGATTCATCTTAGACACCTAAAAGTAAATAAATCTTAGAAGAAATAAGATTGATTCAAGACAAAGCTTAAAGAGTAACTTTAGATAGCATTTAAATTAGCTGCTTTAAAAAATGGTAATCTTAAGAAAACTCAGGGCATTAAATCTGTGGAAGGTCCAGTCATTGAATAACATCTCAGATGTATCCAGGAGAAAAGCTTTGACTTGATCTTTGGGTTATATCTGGGTCTCAGCTAGAAAAAGATTCGTTATTTTTTTTTATTTTCCAGAAGTCAGAAACCATGCAAGAAAACAACAAAAGTGGGTTCAGAAGTCAAAGAGTTTAAAATAAGCCAAAAGGTAGTGTTAAGTTCAACAAACTGGGCTTTGTATCTCTACTGTCACATTGATATCTGAAAATTCTTCTCAGTCTAGCAAAATTCTTCGCACTGTAACCAAAAATGTTTACTACAATTTGTTGAGTGAGTGATGCACTAAATTATTCTCCACAAAGGAGAAAGATGGAGGGGAAAAGACAGTACCAGTCTCCACTCAAATTCAAATAGAGAGAGTCTACTCAATACTCAGTAATTCATATATAAATCAATGGGTAATATCAATTAAGAGTTCCCTCTTAAGTGTGTGCATGGAATATTTCCAAACACTTTCCCAGAGCTTTGAAGGCCAGATCAGTATTATTTCTTTCTTTTTTTTTTCCTATGAGGTATATAACATAGTGGTTAGATATTTATGTAATTTATAAAGTGATTTCCCTGATGGTCTTGTGCCCACCTTGCACTATACATAGTTATTATCATATTATTCATTATATTCCTTATGCTGTACTTTATATCCCTTGACTATTGCTACAACCAATTTGTTCTTCTTAATTCCTTTCCCTTTTTCACCTACTTCCCCAATCTCTGTCCTTTCTGGCAACTATCAAAATGTTCTCTGTATCTATGAGTTTGTTTCTGTTTTGTTTCTCTGTTAATTTTGTTCTTTAAATTCCATATATAAGTGAAATCACGTTGCATCTGTCTTTCTTTGTCTAACATATAAGGTGGGACAATTAAGTTCACGAACTCATCCTAGAAAAAGTGCTACATACCTCATTGCTGCATATCACTACAGTCACCTTCGAAGTACTCTCCTTGGGAAGCTAGGCACCGATGCCAACACCTAGTCCACCCTTCAAAGCAATTTTGGAACTCTTTTTCTGGAATGGCCATCAGAGTTGTCGTCATATTACCCTTGATGTCCTGAATTTCATAAAAATGTCTTCCTTTCAATATTTCCTTTATCTTCGGGTAAAGAAAGAAGTTATTGGGGCCCAAATCAGGTGAGTAGGGAGGGTGTTCTGATATAGTTATTTGTTTACTGGCTAAAAACTCCCTCACAGACAGTGCCATGTGAGCTGGTGCATTGTTGTGATGCAAGAGCCATGAATTGTTGGTGAAGTTCAGGCTGTCTAACTTTTTCACACAGCCTTTTTAGCACTTGCAAAAACTAAACTTGGTTAACTAGTTGTTCAGTTGGTACAAATTCATAATGAATAATCCCTCTGATATAAAAAAAAGGTTAGCAACATCCTTGTAACAAGTTTGCGAACCTAATTGTCAGACCTTGTACTCCACTTAACACAATACCTTCCAGGTCCACCTATATGACGGCAGATGGCAAGAACACATTTTCTTCCATGGCTGAGCACTATTCCATTGTATATATGTACCACCTCCTGACTTTTTCATTCATCCATTGACGGACATCCAGGCTACCTCCACATCTTGGCCATTGTAAACAATGCTACAATGAAGAAATGGATGCACACATCCCTTCAAAATAATGTTTTGGGTTTCTTCACATAAGTACTGAGACTTGGGATTACTGGGTCTTTCTTTGTTTCATATCATAACCTTTGTTTTAAAGTCCATTTTGTCTGTCAGAAGTATTGCTACACCAGCTTTTTTTTTTTTTTTTTTTAGTTTTTATTTGTATGAAATGTTTTTTCCATCCTTTTACTTTCAGTCTGTATTTCTTTTGATCAAAAGTGGGTCTCTTGTATACAGCATATATAAAGGCCTTGTTTTCTTATCAATTCAGCCATCCTATCTTTTGACTGTAGCATTTAATTCATTTACATAGAAAGTAATAGTTGATAGGTATGTAGTTATTGCTATTTTATTATTCATATTTTTTATCTTTTTTTTTTTTGTTCTTGAAGAAGTCCCTCTAACATTCCTTGTAATATGGGTTTGGCGCTGATAAACCCCTTTAACTTCTTCTTGTCTGGGAAGCTCTTTTTCTGCCCTTGGATTCTAAATTATAGCTCTGCTGGGTAAAGTAATCTTGATTATACTTTCTTGCTCTTTAACACTTTTTAACACTTTAACATTTTGTGTCAATCCGTTCTGGTCTGTAGTTTCTGTTGAGAAATCAGCTGACAATCTTATGGGAGCTCCCTTATAAGTTACAAATTGCCTTTCTTTTGCTACTTTTAGGATTGTTTCTTTGTCTTTAACCTTTGGCATTTTAATTGTGATGTGTCTGGTGTGGCCCTTCTTGAATTTATCTTGTTTGGGACTCTCTATGTTTCCTGGGCTTATATGTCTATTTCCTTCACCAGATTAGGGAAGTTCTGAGTCATTATTTCTTCAAATAGGTTCTCAATCTCTTGCTTTCTCTCTTCTCCTTTTTGTGCCCCTATGATGTAAATGTTGGTATGCTGGATATGTTGCCAAGGCCCCTTAAACCTTTTTTATTTATTTTTTATTCTTTTTTTTCTTTTTACTGTTTTGATTGGGTGTTTTCTGCTACCTTAATTTTCTAAATTGCTGATTTGATGCTCTGTCTTTCAAATTGTTGATTCGATCCTCTGCTTCATCTAATCTTCTGTTGATTCCTTATAGTGTGTACTTCACTTCAGTTATTGTATTTTTTTTTATTTCTGACTGGTTCTTTTTTATGGTTTATGTCATTTTTTATGCTTACTGTCTCTTTGCTGAAGTTCTCATTAAGTTCCTTGAGTATCCTTATAACCAGTATTTTGAACACTGTCTGGTAGGTTTCTTGCCTCCATTTCATTTAGTTCTTTTCCTGGAGTTTTCTCCTGTTCTTTCATTTGGGAAATGTTTCTTTGTTTCCTCATTTTGGCTGTCTCTCTGTGTTCATTTTATGTATTAGATAGATCTCCTATGTTTCTTAGTCTTACCAAGTGGCCTCATGTAGTAGTTGTCCCGTATGTCCCAGTGGCACAGTCCCCATGATCTCCTGCATTGTGTGCTCCAGAAATGTCTCCTGTGTGGATTTTGAGTGCCACAGTGGAGATAACTGGGTAGTGTTCTGTTGTGTTCTGAAAACTTCTGAGTGTGTTGGTTCTGGGGCTTCTTGGATGGGGCTCTGGTATAGTCCCAGGTTACCCACTGCCTGTGACTAGCCCAGGACTATGTAGTAATAACTATAAAGTGATTCATGGTTGGTTGCTCCCTGTGCTGGACCTGGAGGCATGTAGGAGAAGCCATGTTGAGAACTGAGTCTGACTGTCACCAGCACTGGGCCTGGGGAAGTTCTGCAAAAGAGCAAGGGCACCCCAAGGCCTAACACTACAAGCCAGCTGTCTATAAGTCTCAGCCACTGAAAGATCCTCAGGCAGTATGCAAGTTAGATAAGACAGGGTCCAAGGTAGACACCAGGGTGGAGCGAGTGGTGTTCATCAGGTTAATACAGATTCAGGTTTGGTTCCAGGTCTCGGCCTGGGGCTACTTTGCAAAATTCCTAGAGTACACTGAGGCCAGCCTCAAGCCCACAGACCCCCAAGAGTTGTCCAAGAAAGACTGAAGCACGGGTTGTGGCTGGTTGCATGCCACCAAAAGTCCCTCAGGTGGAGTGCAACCTGAGACTGGCTGTTTGCTGCTGAAAGAGCCTCCTGCAGTGTGTGTGTGTGTGTGGGGGGGGGGGGCTGGTTGCTCAGACCCTGAAATTGCATCTGATTGTGCATGAGTTGGGTGAGGCCAGGTGCCAAGTTTTCACCAGAGGTAGTTAGTGGGGCACACCAGGCCAATGCATTTTCAGATTCAGTCATTTGGGGGAGGGCTCAACACAGGAAAGTTGGTGCCCACCTGAACACTACACAGGTCGAGGGCTCATCACAGGGACAATGGTGTTTGTCCCTCTAGCTTTTTGCCTGAAGCCACACAGCTCAGTCTTTCCTTGTATGTCTCTAGTACCTCCTGAGTCACTGTTTCTCTACTGGAGCCCAGCATGAGTGCCTGTGAGCAAGGGAGTATGTGCTTGGGCTCTTTAAGAGGACGTTTGGGTTTGGAGCAGCCTTCCGTCTCACCTAGATGGGCGGAATCCCTGCTAATTTTCACAGACAGATGTAATTCCTCTTCCCAGCACTGGAAGCCTGGGCTGGAGAGCTCAGTTTGAGGCTGGGGCCTCTTACTCTTCAGGGGTATCTCCGCCACTGAGATGTTCCTCCTGATGCTCAACCAACACAGGTAGGGGTGGGACCGGCCCGTTTTGCATCTCTGCCCCTCCTACCAGTCTCCTTGTGTTCTCTTCTTCATATCTTTAATTACAGGAGTTCTGTTCAGCTAGTCTTCAGATGGTTCTTCAGGTTGATTGTTCTATAATTTGTAATTTCAATGTGGTCATCTGAGGAGGCGAGCACAGCAGTTTTCTATTCTGCCATCTTGCCTAGAACTCCTCAGATCAGTCTTATTTCAATAACAAAAAGATGCTGTCAACTTTCTACTGTCAGGTGTTTTCCATACAACATAGTAGTTAACAATGTATTATGGAATCATAGCTACTAGATTTGAATTGTGGTCTTACTACCGTGTTTCCTTTTGGCGCAAAAATTAATATAAGAGCCAGTATTATATTATATTATATTATATTATATTATATTATATTATATTATATTATATTAAAAACCCATTCTTATATTATAGTAAAATAAGACTGGGTTTTACATTAATTTTTGCTTCAAAAGACGCATTAGAGCTGATTGTCCGGCTAGGTCTTATTTTGGGGGAAACATGGTACTTGACTGCTGTGTGATTTGAGGCAAGTTATTTAAATATCTGGGGTCTACTTTTTTGTTTGTTTTTCATTTTCAAAACATTTTAAAAATGAACTTTCAAATATCCTCAGAGGGTTGTTGAAAAGATTGAATGAGATGACAAATTAACCATTTGCTGGCTATGCTATAAGTAATGAGTGCTTACATTATCATTATTCTCTTAAAAAGCCAGTGGGGCTCTGTGTAGTAGGACCGGATGATAATTCTACAGCAAGTGGAATCTGGAGTGAAGGACTTTCACGTGCTCATTGCTGTTGATTAGAAGATTGTGTTTTCTTTTTATGAGGTCTCTTTACCAGAAGTTGTCCAGATCTACTTCGGTTCTAATTTGGGAATGAATTAAGAAGTTTGCAGTTTCAAATTTTGTTGCAATTTCCTAGTAATACTTTCATCCTCTATTCCATAAAATTCTGAGGTGGTAGATGATATTTGAGAGTTGGAATCACTGTTTTAAAACTATACATCTGATTCAGTG
Organism: Rhinolophus ferrumequinum; assembly: GCF_004115265.2. Classification (NCBI taxonomy): domain Eukaryota; kingdom Metazoa; phylum Chordata; class Mammalia; order Chiroptera; family Rhinolophidae; genus Rhinolophus; species Rhinolophus ferrumequinum. Next base: position 68,590,413 of record NC_046293.1, on the reverse strand, counting down.
ATTACTGTCTAATTCTTTAACTTGCATATTTTTCCCTTACTTTTTTTTTTTGGAGGGGAAAGATATATTTTTATGAAAGATATATTTCTACAAAATGAACTGTGTATTAATTTCCTGAGACTGCTAAAATCTTCACAAATTAGTGGCATAATACATTATAAATGTATTTTGTTACAGTTTTGGAAGCTGGAAGTCTGAAATTCAACAAGGCTGTGCTCCCTCTGGTTCTTTTAAGAAAGAATCCTTCCTTTGCCTCTTCTAGCTCCGAATGTCTATCCTGGCATTCTGGGCTTGCGGCCATATCACAAGCCTATGATGACATCTGCCTATGCCATCACATTGCTTTCTCCTATGTGTCTGTGTTAATTCCCTTTGTCTCTCTCTCTTATAAGGTACTTGTGATGGCATTTAGAGTTCACCTACATAATCCAGGGCAATCTCAAAATTCTTATGTCATTACATATGAAAATCCCCTTCTTTCAAATCAGTGAACATTTACAAATTCCAGACAGTAGGGTTTGATGTCTTTGCATGGCTATTACTCAAGTACTACAAACTGTTTAATTGATATACTTTCCTTGGAGGCTCTTCTCCTTCAGGCTTACATGCCCAATCCTCATACTTCACTTAGTGGGAATCAAGGTTTTTGTTTGTTTTAGATTGTATATTATGTGAAGCACATATACTTTATGAGTAGGTGCTGTAAAAGCACAATCGCTTTGTAGCAACTTAATTTACCATTCATATAGCTGATCTTTGGCTTTAATATCAAAGAGTCTGAGGATATTGCTTAAAGTACTAAATAAGACATTATACGGTGTATATCAGGTAAATCCACAAAAATGAATGTCAATCTTCAGTTTAAGCCACACAAATTAAAAAAGTTATTGGTTAAAAATATGTAGAATGTATAGAAAAACCACCTGTAGTACAAAGGCTGATGTTCTGATTTAAGAGGAGATTCATATTCATGGAAAAATAGAACTATTGATCTGGAAGCCACTTCGAGAGTACTTTCCTCCTGGAGCTTCTGATTTAATGAATGAGAAAATGGACTCCCACATGGTTCAAAATGGTTGTGCACCTAATTGGAGGCATCCCTGAGGCTAGAAGCCAGGTTCTTTGGTTCCAAGGTCAGTATTTCCTCCCTTGCTGGGAAAAGCTTACTACTTCATTAGATAGATCCACTTCCTGATTTCTAAAGTTGCCTGACACATAAAGAAATGAATCAGTTTATTTATTACAAGGTAAGTTAAATATTATGTTATTTTAAGAAAGAAAAAAATAAATGTAAAAAAATAAATGCAAGAAAATTCACCAGAAATCTTCATCTAAAAGCTGCAGAGAACACAAGAGGGAAAAAAAAAAAAAAGATACCTGTACTAAATTAAGGGGGAAAAAAGTCTTAGTATTTCCATTGTCATGGTAACAATTTACTCTCTTATCTATTGTTATCAAAATGTATAAATGTAGGACTCCCTTACCAATAGATGAGGTACACAGCTGCTTAGGAAAAGACAGTACAAAGGGTTGTACAAAATATATTTTTACCCTGTTATCTAACTTGATTTTTTTTCAATTGGGTTAAACAATGACAAGAAATAGAGCACTTGTTGTCATTGTTTAACCCAATCCAGGAAAAAAAAAATGTTTTTGATGATTTCAAGAAAGGTCTGTTGCTCTGTCTCTCGTGAATATGTTATTAGCAATTGACACACAGTATTATCACTTATTAGATTAACTAGTTGTAATATCATAAATCTGAGGCCAGGTACCTATGGAATTGGAGCTAATAGACAAAATCTGACGGGGATCAATACAAAAGAAACAATACCTGGACATGCTTCTCAAACCTTAATGTCCACAGTAATCACCTCGGCATTTTGTTAAAATGCAGATCCCATTTCATGAATTGGAAGTGGAACTTGAGATTCTGTAGTTCTAGTAAGTTCCTACCTTGTTATCCCATATCCAATTTTCAACTATGTATATATATTTCTTTCCAGCCTTTTGCATTTTTATTTTTGTTTATATTTGCTGCTGTTTACATTCTGGGTGGTAACAGGGATCCCCCTTCCTCCCTCCGTTCCCCACCACAGCTTGTCACTACTGAAGTGGGGATTTCCTCAAAGAGGCGAGAAGCTGTGCAGAAGTTTTACTGAGCATAAAACAGAAACCTTTGTACAATAAACAAAGTGTGTGTCACAATTGTGCTGATGACCAGAACTGTCTGACATTTACATTTGTACAAGTCAAATACCTCAGGTCTAAGCAAGATGCCCTAAAGTTTCTTTCAACTTGACTGCATTTTAGACAGATTTCTTGCTGACTCTGAGCCTCTGACATCCCTTTTTTGGGGGGAAAGGTAAGAGCTTAACATTGATTGGCAACAAATAGCAAACACAGATGGCTTAAATTAAAAATATATATATATTAGCAAACTTCCTTGCCAAAGATGCTACTTTTTATTGCCTCAAACTAAACAATCTCAGGGTTCTACCATTGAGCCATGTTGCATGTCCTTCTCTCTAAAACTGGACCTTATCATTTTATTGGTCTCAAAAAAAAAAAAATTGGCGGGGAGCATTTTCTCAGTCCATTGAGATTTTGCTTCCCAGCAACTGTTGTCAGTTTGGCTCAAATAAACTGTTATAACCTGTAAAAAAAACGTTTTTTTTTCATGAAAAGAGCTCCAAAGCATCTCTTTCTTGCTCCCCTTTTATGTGCTCAAAACCCATCAATTTGGTCTGATAGAGGAGAGCCACCTGGAAACTTCTCCCCAATTACTGATGCAATCCCCATATTTTTTTTTTCTTCAAATGAAAAACATGAGCTAAGTATCAACCTATGTATGCCTGTGAGTTGTCTGAGAACCCATATTCCAAATTTCTACTTACATAGACATGGTGTCCTCCTATGTTTGTTTTATGAATCATCACAGCCGATATAATGAAATCATTTGTTTTCTGTGTACGCAAGGATTACCTATCTCTCTCTTTAAATGGCTGTCTACAAATTCTTGCTGATATATTCATCTCAATATATGTCAAGGAAATAAACTTTACAATTGGAAAAAATATCACCTAAATAAATAAAATGGGACTTTAAGTCTTTTCTTTCCAAACGTATGTTATATTTTTGAGTTATCAAGTATTTTTTGTCCATCGTGATAGTCAGTATGTTCTCATATTTTATATTACATTACATGTACCTATTTGACAACTAGCTAAGTAAAATTACTAGCACTGAGTGCATGGTATGAACCTGACACTTTTCTAAACACTTGACTATAATCCTCACAATAATCTATAAATACAGGACTATTATTATCATCATTTTACCCATGAAGGAACTTGAAACAGAGATTAAGTAATGTCGGAGAAGAAAAAATTATTTTTTTTCTCTAATCTTCAAGTTTCTTAATTGAGATCCCACACTGTAATGAAAAAAAATTAGCAGGAGAAAAACCAACAGAAGTTTAATAACATGTATACCTCCTGTATACATGGAAGATACACAGGAAAACTGAATAACTTACCAAAATGGCCCAAGTCACCACCTTAAATACCATCTCCAGATAAAGACAAAAGAAGATACTGAACATCAGGAGTCAATCAAGGAGGCAGCTGGTTGGCTCCCTTGGTTAGAGCACAGTTCTCATAACACCAAGGTCCCCGGTTCACTTCCCACCTGGGATAGTGAGCTGCACCCTCCACAACTAGATTGAAAACAATGACTTGACTTGGAGCTGGAAAAACACTGTTCCCCAATAAAATTAAAAACAAACAAACAACAAAAACAAAACAAAACAAACAAAAACAACAACCAAGGAAGGTAGTTAGGCAAAGTATAGTAAACTAGGATAAAGTTGTTACATAGATAAAAGTCTTTGCCTTCTCTACTGATAATAATTGATAGTAATTTTTAGAGATTTAGTCATTCTCCTCTTTGTACACAGAGAGAGAAACCTTTAAAATGGAGCTTTCCCTTCTAAATGTCTCTTACAAAAGGCTAACTTCTCCTTGATTTGAGAACTTCTCAAGTGTCTATTTTTAAAAAATAGCGAACTCAATTTTTTTTTTAATTAAAGTTTATTGGGATGACAATTGTTAGTAAAGTTACATAGATTTCAGGTGTACAATTCTGTATTACATCATCTATAAATCCCATTGTGTGTTCACCATCCAGAGTCAGTTCTCCTTTCATCACCATATCCCTCATCAAAATTATCCTTATGCCAAAGAGGCATATTTTGGGGTGGCATATTCTGCTCCCTTTTGGTAACTTGTCTGAGGTCATACACCTAAGAAGTGGTTAAACTTGAACCCAAGAATTTGCCTCTGCAGCCTGAAAGCTTAACCATGAAACATTTTGTGAGTTGCAATGACTATTTACAATACTTTCTCAATGATTTAAAATTATTTGGACATTGGGAAATATAGAAATTGCAGCTAGGCCAACCTCCACATACCTGCATTTCAATAAAGGGCAGAGTTAGATGACTTAAAAGACAGCTTAAATTTATAGTAGTACTTTGAATATTGCTTTTGGTTCTCAAACAACTGATGAACAAACACTGTACTAGTATACATTTAATACAATATCAGTATGAAATACATAGATACAATATATAATTCTGTAATATATAACAGAAAATTAGAAAATTTATACAAACCTCTGTTAAGCGAAAAATACCTTAACTTCCAAGGCTAAAAGCTTTTTAAAAGAATGGGTTTATTGGAACATAAAGGACCAGGTCCTGGGATAAGAAGCCTAAACTGCCAACAGCAATGATAGGAGGAAAAGGCAACATGTCCATTGTCCTGGAGTTGACAGACTTTTTAAAAATGCATTAAAACAAACAAACAAAAACTCATAGACACAGATAATAGTTTAGTGGTTACCAGAGGGTAAGGGGGGAGGAAGGTGGTAGGTGATAGTAAATGGGGTCAAATATATGGTGATGGAAGGAGAACTGACTCTGGGAGGAGAACACACAATGGGATTTATAGATGATGTATTACAGAATTGTACTCTTGAAACCTATGTAATTTTACTAACCATTGTCACCCCGATAAATTTTAATTAGAAAATACGTTAAGTAGGGCAAATAAAGATGTAATTTGTTTGAAAGAATTTGCATTGGGTACAGATAAGGGGAGTGGGATGAGTTGACGACAGGCTAGCTAGTTCTGGGATAGGTAAAGAGTCGGTAAATAATAAGTGTTGCTCCTTTGGACGGGCTGTGGACAACAGTCTGGAAAGTTCATGCATAAAAAGTGGAGGGTCCTGGGATTCCCTGGCACCTAACTACTCTTCTTTACATCTTTATGGAAATAATCACCTGGGAGTTAATTCAAAGTTCTGACATACATTCAGGAGCTTGAGCAGTCTTTTGTTGGTTTAGCCCTGCAGTTGTTTACGGATTAACCCCTTCTTGTCTTTCCCTTTCACCCTCTGGTGTGCTGTAATTTAAGTTATGACATCTCAGAATTTTCTCCTGTCGTCTCTCTCTTATGTATGTGTGTGTGTGTGTGTATACATATATATATATATATAATTATATATGTAATACATATATGTCATATATATGTCTAATGAAGATATATATTCTTGCTGAGATCATAAATCTTTGGGATGAAAAATTTTGCAGACAAAGCAGGCAGTGATTTTATGAAAATTGTGATTTGGAGATCTCTTTTATATCACTTTAATCGATGATCAAGTTATTTAAATGAATTTCAGGAAATGATAGTGCTGCTATTTTAATTGAGATATTTGAAACATCTAGTTATGCTTTTATTAGAAACAATACTATCTTAAGAGAATGAAAAGATAATCCACAGTATAGAATAAAATATTTACCATGCACCTGTCTGATAAGAATGAAAGGGTTCAGAACAGGCCTCCCCAGGATGTGCCACTTTGGCTTGTGTATTTTTTTGAGCTGAAGGAAATTGAGACCCTGCAGACTCAAGAGTAACTTTTACCAATGCTTTACAGAATTTGACTTGGGGACTTTGCCCATAGTATAAGTCCTTATCAGAAATAACATTTTATGACCTCTATAGAGCAAGGTAAACTTCTAATTACTGGACATCTCTTCTTTTTCTATGAATGACTCTCCTCTCTTCTGAAGCTTTAGGTGCCTTAACTCATCCTTAGCTTAGAATGCCACATGTACCTCATTTTTCCTGTCTCTGAACCACTCATGTATGTGGGGGTCTCTGACTCGTTTATGTAAGTAGGGTTACCACATATACTTATGTAATTAAATTTGGTCATTTTCTCTTGTGAATCTGTCTCATGTCAATTAGATAATTCGGCCAGTTGGAAGAACCTAGAAGGGTAGAAGAAAATTTTTTCCTTTTCTATAAGAACTTGTATCCAAAATATACAAAGGACTCTTCAAAATCAACAGTGAGAGTTGAAACAAACAACCCAATTTTAAAAATGAGCATAAGATCTTAACAGATAGACAGATACCTTACCACGGAAGTTGCACAGGTAACAAATAAGCATATGAAAAGATGCTCAAAATCATGGCATTAGTGAATTGCAAATTAAACACCCCTATTAGAAGGCTAAAATTAAAAACAAAAATATAATAATACCAAATGCTAGAATGTATGTGGAATAACAGAAACCCCTTTCATTGCTAATGTGAATGCTCAATGGTATATCTTACTTTGTAAGACAATTTGGCAGTTTCTTCCAAAACTTAACATAGTCTTACCACATGATCCAACAATCAGGCTCCTAGGTATTTACCCAGTTGAACTGAAACTGTATATCTATACAAAAACCTACGTACAGATGTTTATAGCAATTTAATTAAAAAATGGCAAAAAATGGAAGCAACCAAGATGTTCTTCAATAAGTGCATGGATAAACAAACTGTAGTACATCTGTACCATGGAATATTATTTCACAATAAAAAAATTAACTAACAAGTCACAAAACAACATGGAGGACACTTATATCCATATTGCTAAATTAAAGAAGCAAGTTTGAAAAGTTACATATGGTATGATTCTAATTATATGACATCCTGGAAAAGGCACAACTACAGGGACAGTAAAAACATCATTGGTTGCCAGTGGTCCAAGGCGAGAATAATGGAGATGAATAGGTGGAGCACAGGGAATTTTAGGGTAAAACTATTCTGTATGATAATGTAATGTTGGATACATGACATTATGTTTTTGTCAAAACCCATAGAACAGCACAGCACAGAGTGAAACTTATGTAAACTGTGGATTTAATAAATAATAATGTACCAATATTTGTTCACTTTTTTTAACAAATGCACCACACTAATTTAAGATGCTAATAATAGAGGAAAGTTTTTGTGTGTGAGGGTTTATATGGGAACTCTCTATATTATCTTCTCAATTATTCTGTAAATCTAAAACTGTTCCAAAGATCAAATCTATTATTTTTTAAAACCATAATATGAGGATTAGTAACAAAAATATTCTCACTATATGTTCATTGCAAGCCATATATAATCTTTTTGAGGTCCAGTTATAAACTAATTTTATATGAACAAGGTCAAATTCCCAATGCAAATTTAATAGTAAACATTCTACAGTTTAAAAATCTGCTCTAACACAAATTAAATCAATTTAAAAACAACAGTGATGCCAAGGGTAAATAAGAGAAAATGCACAGTCTGAATTATTTTACATTTTTTATTTTAAATGAATAAAACGGATTTAAGTAGGATCTGCCTGCTGGATAAATTGATAGTTAACAAAAATCAAGTCACAGTAGAATAGAATTTTAAGGCAGCAATAAGTAAAATAATAATAGTACGATATCTAAAAGTAGGGTCTTCAGAGTAAGAAAAATCTGGTTTCAAAGTCTGGCTTCATGTGACCTACCAGCTGAATGATCTGTGGGTCAATTACCTAAACTCAAGGCCTTTTTTTCCTCACACGTAAAATGGAGATAAATGTGACCTCATCTATGTATCTGCAGTAGCTAAGTGAGCTAATGCATGTTAAAGCCTTAGCGTGCTACTTGGCATGTACTAAGTGCTCAATAATCAGTCATGACATGCATTGCTGATATTGACAAAATGTCTCATTTTCCAAATGAAAGTAATATCTGAGACTCCATTATTTCTCTTTCTGATCCATAGAATTTTACATCAGGTAGGGATAGTTGAAGCAATACTTCAGTTTCAGAGGTGAGAACATTGAGGATTATATGTTTGAACATTTGATAAATTCCAGGTAACTAGTTAATAATTGGTGACTCTTAGTCATTTACTTACTGCACAGTCTTGTGTAACATTCCTTCATGACTCTGATGACTGTCACTTTTTTCCAACATTATCCCTTTCCATTCTACTGAAAGGGATTATTTTTTTTGTTTGTTTCTCTCTTAAGTAAGGACTGTTTAGTGGAACGGACCTAGAATAGTTGAAGCAAGAGAACCTGGTTACAGTTCTGATTTTGTCACTTGCCAAAAAAGTCTTCTTGCATGGAGGGTAAAACATACTCTTATTGAATTTTCAATCTCTTCGAGTGTTTACTGAATGATACTGTAGAAATTTCTAGTAAGTACATTTTATATGATTATTGGAAGGCTACAATAAAACATAATTAAAAGTGGTATGAAAATCCAATGTGCTATTTAAATATAAAATATTATCATATCTATGACTATGAGAAGGAGTTGAAAACAGATTACTATAAAAGGAATTCATAATCATAGCCAACATAAGAGTGCACATTTATTTGCGGAGTTTCTACTTGTTTTCATTTTTCCCCAGTGTTATGAGCACTGGATAAGAATTAATTGTCATTTTAAATAAACAGCAGTGCAACTTACAAGGAAATTTATCATCAGGATTAGTGTTTGCCAGCCAGTGAAACAATGGTGCCATAAGTTCCTATCAGTAATGCAATATACACTGATGAAAATAAAAATATGCATTTTAAAAATCTTTCTATTCTGAAGCTCAGTGTTGAAAGCTAGATTTTAGTTCCAATTTTTATAATGATATTGTACCTTTAATCTTAAATGAAGCTGTTAATGTATAAGAGAGATCTTTAAATACAAAATTAGAACAAATATATACCCTGAAACGTATGAGGTAAGTATGAGTTCTATACTACCTAATAGAATGTTATTATGATTATCCTTCCTTAATAAAAATAGTTGGTAATGTATTTTGGAAGTCACTAAGTATGGGCCATTTAAAAAATATTGCTGTAAGTTCTGCAAATAGAGTGAACAGTCTATATTTTAAATAGATGTCTCTCAAAATCCTTTGCCAATTTAATTTTAGGTGTCCTATATTTAAACTATATTTGTGATTCTTATTAATAACTTTAACAAGAAGTCCTTAGCATCATTTGTTTAAAGAATGGTGAAAAGAAGAGAGAAAACTAACTGGTCTCAACTATTTCTACACTGGAGAAAAAAAGAATTTTATATTTATAAAAATTTTTAAGCAGATGGTGATTTGGGCAAAGCCACAGCAGGTTGTTTTCAAGGACTCTGGAAAATGCACTGAAATGTTTAAAAATAATTTGCTGGGTATCTATGAGGAGTTTTGTGTATTCCTAAATATCTCAATTAATGTGATTGAGCCTTATGACTTGTAAGTCAAACTGACAAGGTCCCAAATTGGGGGTGGAAGAGAAGGCAATAACAATTAGCAAGCTAACAACTATTCATATTCAGAAATTTCCACTTTATAAGTATAAAGGTTAATAGATGTGTCATGTGTCATATCCTGCTGTAAAGAACTTTCATACTAATGAGTTGACTGGAACATGACTTCCTCACATCAAATGAAGGTTTGAGAAATAAAAATATAATGCAAATATAAACACTATTTAGCTTATTCTTGGTCCTCCCTCAGGATAACTTAAGAATGTAGGTGATAAGCATACCAATTATCTAGTTAATTATAAGTGTAGAAAAAAATAATGTTGCCTTTGGTGGCTATTCTTTCACACTGGATTAATTTTTGGTTTTCAAACCCAGACAGAGGGGTTATCTGATTTCTCTCATAATGCCTCCCTCAGTGAAATGTCCATACTCTAAGCTAATTGTCTAATTTTCAATAAAGATAACATAATAGTGGGGCATAGCTAGGCTTAGAGTAAAGTTATAGTTTCACACCATCATTGTTGCTAAAAAACGATTCTTGGTGAACATCACAGGAAAGAATTCAAAGATGCACCAAATAAGCAAGCAAGCTGAGGATTTATTCAAAAAAAGGAAGATAGTACATCCCAAAATGGTGGGAGCAGGGGCAGGCGAGGAGAAGAGCAACTGCACTGAAGAACCAAGAGGCTTAGGGATTTATTAGAATGAATTGTGATATAGTCAAGATTTAGGGGTGTTATAGGCTCTCCGAGGCAAGTCCTCAATAACTAATCCTTCCTGTCGGGAGGGGGGATTCCCTTTTCCTTATCTGGTCCTTGTTGAAACTGTAGTGGGCACAGACGGGTGGAGATTTTTCTCTGCCTGCAATGTTAATAGTTTTGTAATCCATTACAGTTAGCTAAAGTTCACCTTGAGGGGCAAGATGGTGTCCTGGGTCTGTTCTCCATCACCAAAAGCTGGTTCTGGCTGGTCTAGTAACTGCAGCTTTTCATAAAAATGATCTTATCTTCTCCTTCCTTTGTCTCCCCTCACATCCTCCTTTCTTTCTTCCCCTCTCTCTCCCTGTGTGTCCATATTCTTTCTGACTATGGTAACATCTCCATGGGGACATGGTTTCCTTCACACATTTCCTTGCTATTGAATCATTTTCTTTTTCCTTTCTAAAATTCTTCCTTTGTACAACTAAAGATTAGTTTTCAGTTTGCAGTTATGGATAATTTCCAGATTAATATTTCACCCAAATGTAACTCGTCTTACTAGCGTTCATTAATGACTATTTTTTAAAATTTATTGGTTAGTAAAATTACATAGGTTTCAAGTGTACAAGTCTATAATACATCGTGTATATATCACATTATGTGTTCACCACCCAGAGTCAGTTCTCCTTCCATCACCGTATATTTGACCCCATTTACCCTTGTTGACTGGCCAAATAAGTCTCCTGATAATCCACCCAAAGAAAATGTTTTCTTTTTTTTGGGGGGGGGAGAAAAAGAAACAGAACCGCATGTGGGAAAAAGAGGGTGGAGCCCAACATGGCTTTCCCCTTTATTTGCATCCCTCCCCCAGAAGTTATCATAGAGTTCAACAGGAATTCAAGACTAGAAAGTTAACAAGGGGCCCAGCTCCACCCATAGTCCTCCCAGCTCTATGGGGAAGCATCTTAAAATGCCAGTTCACTTTTAACACCCTCATCTACCACCCCTTCCATCCTTACCCTCTGGTAACCACAGACATTAATGACTCTTTAAAGGAAATGCTCAGTGGAGTAAATGAATGTTTGTGAATTCTATGGAGAATCACTTCAGCTAAATTTAAAACAGAAGTGAGAAGGTCATGCTTTGAGCTACTTTAATCCTGATAGGTTAGTTACCTATGTCATATAGATATATAGATAAATTTTATATACATATAGCATATATATGTATATAACATATTCATATATATACATATAGTATATATGTGGGTATATAGTATCAGCACATTTTATACATATATCAGAAAGTATATATATATATATATAGCTAAAGTTACACACACACACACAGAGGGTGCCAAATAATGTATAACTGTATACATATTTTAAAGTAAAAAAAAAATATATATATATATATATATATATATATATATATATATATATATATATATATCAGCAAGTTTGGACCACAGTCCCCCACTGCATTGCCAACAATTTATGCAGTCAACCACCAAATGTCAGCTTTCTTTGAGGGTGATAATGTATCCTCCCACAAACCTAACATTTATACTCAAAGGTCTTGCTGCCTTTCTGTCTCCCTCATTCAAATAAACCTAGCAATAAACATTCCTAAACTGGATAATCGATAAAGAGTTGGTGATAAATAATACAGAGCCTTGTGTAAATTATGGCCAGAAAAAAATACTATTGGAAATTAATAGATGTAGTAAGAGGTACCATATAGCCCATTGCAGCATGCTGCAAAATTTACTATTGAATGCGTGTTATAAATTTGTCACTGAACAGAGAGAAATATGGAATCAAGCCTGTGGAACTATAGGCTCCAGGACCATTTTGTAAACATTCAAAAACGTTTACAACAATCTAAATAAAGTAGGAGAAATTGTGTATACCTCTATGAAATATGTATTTACACACACACACACACACACACACACATCAAATTCTGAGGGAAACATTTATTAAGTAGGAAGAAGGACATAGTAACAAAGGGCTCAAAACGGGCCTGGGTTTTGTAAGGTAAAGTTTCAATATAACCAGTTTTTAAACTTTGTTTTTATTTTGATTGTTTTTTGCTTACAGGTAGAATTTCCAAAACTTTCTCGAAGTATTATTTTAACAACAATAATGTTCAAAGTCGTTGTTATTCATCAATGTTTCTTAAGTGGAATGTAATGTAGATTTTAAAATATGTTTGGTGCCTTATTTTATCTGTGTTATTTATAATTGAATATTGAATATTGAAGAGATTCAGAACAAATCTCCCTGAAATGTGCCACTTTGGCATAAAGATTATTTTGATCACAAAACAATTGAAACCCAGTAGATTTAGGAAAAGTGCTTTTCTTCCCCTTCAAATGCCATAATTTACATTGAGAAGGAGGTCTATACCAGGGAGAGATCCATTACCTGAGATTTCCTTTTTGCCCTAAGAAACTTATCTGCATAACAGGACAAACTTTTGTTTTCCAAATATCTCCTCTGGCCTTCCTATGAATGGCCTTCTTCCCTTTGGTATTCCCAGACCCCTTTTCCCTTCCTTGGCTCATCAGGTTATTTAAGTTTCAGTTACCTGGCTGCCCTTTGGTTCCCATACTTTTATACTCGGAGTCTCCAAAGATACAAAATTAAATGATTTTCTCCTGTTAATCTGTCTTATGACAATTTAATTCTTAGACCAGCCAGAAGAACCTAGAAGGGTAGAGATAATTTACCCCTCCCCTACAATCTACAGCAAAAATCTGGCACTCCTTATGTAACAGGAAAGCGAAATAAAACTTTTAAAAGTCATAAAAAAATGTTTTAAATAGTTTACCCTCTGAAAGTTAATATAGTGGTAATACACTTATTAAACAAAAATGTGATGTTAGTTTTCTATCACGGCTATAACAAATCATTATAAAATAGGTGGCTTAACACAGCATAACTTTATTATCTTACAGTCCTGTAGGTCAGAAATCAACAAGGTTCTTACCTAGTTAAAATCAGGGTGTGGGCAGCGTTGAGTTCTTTCTGGAGGCTCTAGGGGAGAAAGCGTTTCCTTGAATTTTCCAGCTTCTAGAAACTTCTTAAATTCCTTATCTCATGACCCCTTCCTCTACCTTCAAATCCAGCACTGGCACATCAAGTCCTTCTGAAATGGCACTACTTTCACCCTATTTCTGAAGCCTCAGTCTTCCACTTTAGAAACACTGTGATTATAATGGGCCCACTCCAGATCATCCAGGATATCTTCCTACTGCGTGGTCAGCTGATTAGCAAACAGAAGTCCATCTCCAGCTCAGGTTCCTTTTTGCCACGGAACACAATATATTTTTATGTTCAAGAATTAAGATGTGGATATCTTTGGGAGGTCATTATCTGCCCTGTCATAGATATATACAGAGATTCACATGGTACAATCAGTGCCATTTATGGATGCAACATTCCTCAAAAACATCTATGTTTGCAATCTCAATTCTCACCATAAATAAAGGCTAAAGGAACATACAAATGCTTCATTTTTATTCCATTTATAATTCTTTACTTCGTTAGTAACTTTATTTTCCCATTTTTCGAAGGTTTCAGTAACAAAACAAAAAATGAAAGTCAGACAATGCTATTATATGTGTATAAGATAGAAGTATATTTGGCTAAAAATTATAAAGGATGCAGAAAAACATGGCATTCCACAGTTGTCTTGAGCTACATATTACTTTTACAAATCCATGACTTAAGGATTTATGCATTCAATCTTGCCCTGGTTCTATTCTGAAATGCGTGCCGTATTATCCTCTTATCAGTTTTTAGCTGCTCCTTCTGTTCACTATGTGTGCCAGGTTAGAAGATCAGAAGCCTAGGACTTAAATAAATACAGAATAAATCAGCTGCTGTTCCAGAGTGCCCTAGAGTCAAGTAAGTTTTAAAGAAATGCAATTAGGAAACAGCATGCTGAATTAATGCATTTCATATGTAATACCCCTTACTTCTCTTTCCAGTAACATTGTCATGTCTAAATATGTCAAGAGAACATCTGATCACTCCCTTATCAAGTACATTCTCCATACTCTCTTGATATTTAAGGCTATGCCTATCAATTTATGAGAGTAAGGCTGTAGTGTTTAAGCTGTAAATATTGACTTATACCATGCATTGCTGAACACTTTTCTACTCGCAAATATCATTTTAAATTAAAAAAAAAAACTTTAAATGTTTTTTAATAATTTTTTCTGCAAATAGTATTTTAAAAATACCATAAAAGGTCATCTCCATTTTCTGATGCTTAGACTGAATTAAATATAGTAATTTAATTTAAGTAGATAAATATCTTTTTCACTTCGTATAACACAGAGAGAAGAGTTTCAGTTTTTTTCTTGATGGTTTGTGTATGGTGCATAGTAAGGCAGCAGAAGGTAGGATATCAAAATAGATGTTTTGAATGGGAATCTGGAAAACAGAAGTCAGACTCAGGATCCAGCAGTAACTGTATTTATACACAAACAAGTAAATAACACTGATTATTTTTTAAAAATCATCTATCAATCAATCTACCTATCACCTATCTATGTAATTTTTTATCTGTTTTGGGGGAGGAAGAAATTTTTATCTACCCTTCTGGGTTCTTGTGGCTGGCCTAATAATTAAATCTACATGAGACAGATTAACAAGAAAAATAACCAAACTTAATTACATACATATATATGGGAAACCCCTATACACGAGAGGTTCAAAGACAGAAAGGTAAAAATGAAGTATATGTGTATATGGCATTCTGAAGTAAGGATGAAGTAAGGGAGCTTGGGGCTTCAGAGGGGAGAAAGATCATTCGCAGGACAATAAGGAAAGCAGATATTCAGTAATTAGGTTTGTCCTGCCCTATAGATAGGTCATAAAAAGTTATTTCTGATGATAGTAATACCTTTTATTATGGTCAAAGCCTCAGTTAAAATTCTTTAAGGAAAAGGTAAAAGTTTCTATTGAGCCTGCAGGGTCTCAATTGTTTTAGCTCAAAATAATCCACATGCCAAAGTAGCACATCTTGGAGAGGCCTATGTATCTGCTATGAAGTATGGCTAATGACATGCAACAATTTCTACAAGATTTAGCAAATCTGTAATCCGACATGTAAACATACTCTGACCATTTTGCCATCACTAAGTTTAATTAAATTATTCATTATTGCTTTCATTATACTAATTTTGCTTGCTTAGTTGCCCATCTTCTTACTAGTCCAGATCTCACTGGTCTTCCTATTAGCCTAGAAGTAGTACCATGTGAGACAAATATGTAGGAGGAAACTGTCTCTGTTTTTACAAGTGTACTGATGATTCAAGAGTTGCAACATGTGGATAAGATAAAGTTTCATTTATAGTTTTCAGCCAAATTTTAAGTACTAATAATGTCGGAGAAATAACTATATAAACTGAAAGTAACCCTTCATGTCCTCTCTTTGTTAGTTGCTGAATCATGTCTACTTAAGATAAAAACAAAAAACAAAAACAAAACAAATTTTACTAATTTTAAGGTAAACAACTCTATTGTATCTATTAAATAACATCAGGTTATACAGCTTTATGCCTATTAAATGATGAATCTTTCTTACCCCAGGACAAAAGAGACAGTTTAATATAATAAGAAGACTCAAAAAGTGTTCTGCCTAGATATGTTTTTCTGTTGTCAGTTAAAAAGGTGTTATTGCTTATATCCATATGCTACTCTCTAGGTCAGGAATTTGCAATCCTTACTAATAACATAATTGTATGTGTAGTTTTCAATAGCAAAGTTTCTTGGCTTTTCAGAGGTTTCCATTCAGTATATTAGCTCACTTATTGAGCATTTATTGTGTGCCAGGCACTGTTCCAGGCACTTGAGAAATATCAGATAAATAAATAAATAAATAAATAAATAAATAAATAAATAAAATGTTTGCAGAATATGTATTCTAATGGGATAGAAAAATAGTAAGCATAATAAATACATTTTAGAAAATTATGTAAGGTAAAAGAATACTATGAAAAATAATTAGATCAAAGGGAATCAGAGTTGTTTTAGTTTAAATCCTTTACTAGGTAGGCCTCATTGAAAAGGAGACTTTTGAAGAACATTGCAGATATCTTGGGGAAAAGTGCAAAGTTACTAAATCAGGGTCTTGTCCAGCAGAAATTTAGAAATAAAGAAATAAATACATAGAAATAAAGAAATAAATACATACATAAGTAAGGAAAGGAAGGAAGGAAGGAAGGAAGGAAGGAAGGAAGGAAGGAAGGAAGGAAGGAAGGAAGGAAGGAAGAAAGAAATGCATACATACATACAAAGGCAAATTGAGTTTTTGGAAGGGGAGGGTCCATGTATATATATTTTAAGTACCAAAGATGATTCTGAAACACAACCAGGACTGAGAAGTACCCTCTATTATGTTTTATTAACCTTATCTAATAACAAATACTGGCTTCCATTTGCTAAGGGAGGGATTAATGTCACATAAGATGAAAGGAATTTATCAAATGGCATAGAAATATTATTTAAAAACTAAGCATTCTTAACGTTATATAAGTGATATAGTAAGAGAGGCAAATATTCACTATCTCTGAACTGTCAATCTAAAGACATTCAATTATATTGGAAAATAGTACGACTATGAAGGAAATGAACATAAAGGAAAAATTGGGAAAAGTGTGATGCTATCCTTAAAAAAAGCCAACATTTAAAAAGTCCATTCAGTAACTATAGACATTTCCATATTTGTATTTAACCCAAGGTTCACTTGGGGTTTTGATTCACTGTTTTAGCTCTAAATAATTACTAAATATGTGATAAAGAAATGTGAGTGCACAATATTGGCATTTTAAAAATGACTCTACGTTAGAATTTTGCATATCTCCAATATAGGGCTTTATCACAAATTACTGACATTATGGGTTTCATATCTGCATTATTAAATAATAAAGTGTTTTTATTTTTTGTATTTTTTTGAAGCATACATTCATACTATCTTTTTTTTTATTCCTATTGCTAATTACTCCTGGAAAAGTTAATCTAATAAATAATTGAGGAGAAATGGATGACAAGACAAAGAAGGGAAGAAGAGAAGATGGCATTGCAATGGTATTTATGGCTCTGTCTTTTTGATGGCTGCCATCCCATCTTTTCAGTTCTATTTCCATATTTCAAAATCGTTATCCTGAATGTAAAATAGAACTTACATACTGAGTGTGAAAATAGGCATGAGCTTTACGTTTTCAATTGACAATAAATTATCTAGGTTATAAAGAAAAAGAAAAGCTAGAGTGTTTTTTCCCCAATGTCACAGCAATCTGTTAACGTGTTATTCAAAAGATGCATGAAAAGACAGAGCATTCCAGTCGCTTCTAAGTGGAAAACCAAAGGTGTGATGCTACAAAATGTCAATTAACCTTTTTTTCCCCTTCAAATTTGAGCATTCTATAACATAATTCAATCTGAATATAAAAATAGTGCAAAATAAAGACAAAAAATAAATTACTTATCTAAAGAGTTGAGGCTTAAAAAGGGAGTCCATATACCTCAGAAATTCTTTCACAAAATTCCTAATATAGTGACCATCTGATACTTTTTGTCTATTTCTAGTGAGAGCAAATGTATTTTTCAAGAAACACTGTCTTCCTTGGTCAGACCTATCAAAAAGTCTCTTTGAAACCAGCCTCTTCTTTTTCTTTACCTTCCAAAGCAACACTGAATAAATTTAATTTTTAGAAATTAAAAGCCTTCAAACAATTATGCATATATAGTTTTTCCCATTAATCATCTTTTCTCCATAATAAATATACCAAATTCCTTTCACTTTCTCAAAAAGTTGTGTCTTGTGCTATCATCTCAAAAAATTTTTTAACAAATCATTCTCTGAACATAAAGCATAACAAGGACCTATATATAAATTACTTCAGATAGAATTGTTCACTTCCTTCACTGTATTCTGACTCGCATGGCTGACATCTAGGTTATATACATCCAATACACTACGACAAAATTTAACTTTCAGACATTCAGAAAGAAGTATTGTAGATGGTTTATTTTCTAGATAGCTAAAGATTAAAGCTCAGTCTTATTTTACAGATTCTTTTAAACACATGAAGATCTCTGAGAGTTTAGAGATCTGATACAGGTTATTATTTTTTTTAATTAAAATGTATTGGGGTGAAACTGAAGGCAACAAAGGAATAAGACAAGCAAATAAAGAAACAAAAACCTTTTTTTTAAAGATATATATTCTTACTCATTTTTTTTTAATGATTGTTCATAATACATTGTGAAGGTTTGATTTTTCACTACTGTAGAACACCTTAATGGGTGGAATATTCCTCTTTTATCTCAAAATATTTTCATATAAATTGCTATCATCACCACTTTCTTAGAGTGTCTGATGTCAAGAATTTTATTCAATAACTAGTAGTACAAAGGTGATTTGGTCACTGTCTCCTGGTTTTTCAATGTTAGTGACTACTGTTTCCTTGCTTGTCAGTAAAATTTTCAAAGTACCATTTATTCTTTAGAGAGAAGAAATTTCTTACAAGGCCATCTAGTCAGCACTGTGTTGGATTTGCTAATTTTAGGAAAATGAAGCTTCTGTAGTATCCAGATACAAATACATATGTGCATATGTTCACTTTTTTTTTTACAAATGACTTACATGTTGGGTACCAGCAGATAGCTACCCTATAATAAGATTGTTATACACCTTGCATTGTCTGTGTTAGAGTCTACTGAAAATGACTGATATGTTTACCACATATTATTTACTTTCTGCTATGTTTATTTTTCTTCATAGTGTCCAGTATTAAAACTTTCTCATGATACTTTTCTCTCTCCTTTATATTTCAATTAAAGCCCTTTTATTCATCCCAGTAAACCTTTTAATACAGTCAGGCTTCTGTAATTTTATAAAATATACTTAATCCCCTTCAAAACACTCATTATGTTAATTTCATAAATCATAATTTTTGAAAAAACTATTCCTCGTTTTAGACACCATGCACATATTTGCTCTCAGAACACATCCTCTTTTCTCTATCACTATTAAAATCTTTATCTCAAAAAGAAATTGATACATTAACTATGTCTCTAAATCTTTAGTACTATCTTGGCTTCATTCCTTAATTCAATCTTTTAATAAATATTTTAAGTGTCAGTTATATGGTAGGTACTAACCTAGTTTCTGTGGATATTAAAATAGAATGTACTCACTATTTTGAAATAATCTATTTATAACATATTTAAGGAAGTGTGTCTATACAGAAACTATAATGAGAAAGTGCAATATGATGTTGTGCAGGTTTTCAAGAGATACAAGATGAAAGAGGGCCTATTCTGCCAGAGGTGTTAAGGAAAACCTTCACAGAGGGGGTAAAATTTGAGCTAAATTATCCTTGGTGAATAACAATTTTAAATGGTGGAAAAGAAGGAGGAAGAAGTTGTATAAGTAATGGAAACCAATAATCAAAAGTCAAAATAGTCAAAATAGACAATAGTCAAAAGGCATGAGAAATCATGGCTCATTTGGAGAAGCACAGTATCATAAAGTTTTTCTAAAGTGTAGGGTTTACGTATGAGATAGGAAGGACTTACTCTTGTAAATAGTGATGGATGTCATAATACGAAGTTTTGCCTACCGTGCTGAAATTTCACCTTATAGGTGATAAAAATATTGAGATATTTTAAGCAAGCATATGACATGAACACATTTACATTTAAAAAAGTTTTTTAAATAGAATATGGAGAACGGATTTGGTGGCTTAAGACTGGAGAAAGAGCAATGTACATACATGTTGTAGATGAAATTATGTTTGAGAAGATAGCCAAAAGTAAAGCTCAAGGGAAAAACAGAAGGAAAATAAAAAGAGGTATCTTTAGTAAAAGAAAATAATTTCAAGAATGGAGTCATCAGCAATATTAAACATCACAGAAAGGACAGAAAAGGCAAATAAAATAAGGATTGGAAACATATTGGAATTGGAATAATAATCCCCAAAGAGCAGTAGGTATATAAACCAAACTAGAGGGATTTGAGATCTGAATGGAGAGAAACAATTTAGGCATGTAGATTACTCTTTAAACAATGAATCAAAGAATAACGAATTAATAAATTAATCAACTGATAAAGATTCATTTTAATAGTCTTCATTCTTATGAATATTTAACTTTTTGATTCAGCAAATATCCATGCCAGGAGCTGCTTTGGACATGAGAATGCAATATGAGTAACAAAAAGCCCAGCCCTATGGCCCTACAGAGCTTAATGTTATAGTATGATGGATTAAAAGCCCTTCAATGTCTCTATACTGTAGTTCCCGAAGCAAAAACAATATTTACTTGGGATAACGAATCTTTCTAAGAAAGAAACTAACAGGGAGTGAGTTAGATCCTAAAGTGATGCACTCCATTATCTCTCAGCAATGAGGCAGTTACATTTTCGTGCATTAAGAGTGAAAGAGGTATGCATCTGTGGTTAAACTTTTATGCATCACTATTTATAAAAGTGTAATAAATATCCATCAATGGCATCATGTATACAAGAACATTCATCAAGGGTTAGAAGAAGGAAAGGAATATCTGTGATTAATTGTTTATTCTTCAATTCATCAAGTGATAATATAAATGCTTCACTTTAGCTGCTGACACATTCAGAAAAAGGAGTAGGATATTTGTTGATTCAAATTGTGTATGTTACTAATTTCAAGAGCAAAATAAAAATCCATCAATGACATACCAAGTAATTGGAAATGCTTTGGAGGATTTGTCCAGAGATTTTATTTGCCCAAATTGCCTTTTCAGAACTTGTTGTCACATAAAAAAATTAAAAAAAAAAAAAATTCTGCCCTGATTTGTTGACACATCATCTTCTGCAGGGAACTAGTTATGGGTCAAAGATTTGCACAACCATTCATAAGATATATGACAACAAACCTAGTACAAGCCTCATGCTGTCATGTTATTTATAAGTAATTTTATAGAAAACTGTCACCAGAAAATATTGGTATTACATGTTAGAAAGATCATATTAATTAGATAACAAGTATAGTTTGAACTTTTGTAGAGGGTTTTTGCACTTTACCTATACATTATGATTGGGAAATATTTTACATAGTTATTTTGCTCTCTAAATTTCTTCATTATGTATGTTATATGTGACACTGGAAAGTGTACAGTTTCTCAAATACTTTCAATAGTACAAAACTTTATAAAGCTTCCAGTCCATTCCTAGAACACCTGCTACCATACTAACAATTTTACATCAAAACTTTATCTTGCTTTACATGATCAATGGTGCATAAAATGGATATCTTTGAAATTGAAGTTGCTGAGGACTGAAACTGGACCAGACACAAATGTTTACCAATTACCTAGTCTGCAGTAAGTGAACAATATTAAATAAAAATGAGATTATTTATTGCTCCCATACATTGATATTGAATTAAGTGTAACATGACTTGATTTCCAAGTCTCCATGTTACTTTCTTTTCGAAACTTTGGGTAAGAGACAAAATACTTAACATATCCATTTGGATTGAGGAATAAAAACTGTGCACCATGTGTCTCTTATAAAATATATGAAGCAAATTATCAAATCCAAATATTAGTTGCTCTTCACTTTTATAATACAATTGTGAAAAGTTATTTTTTGTTTACAATCTCGTAACAAGAACAATTAGAACTAAAAGCCTAATTTCTTCTGGTGACTCTTTTTATCCCATTTGCAAAAACTGGTAGGGAAGAAGATTTTTTTCATGGGGTAAACAATTTCCATTTTGTTTTTTGCAGAATAATTTAAGTCATAGCCATTAATGATTGAACTTTTTTAACTTTTGAAGTTAAAATCTCTTCTTCCTTGATTCCTATTTTCTCAGAAATCCATCAAGATTCCTGATTCAAAGCTGTTTAATTAGGAGCATAATATACAGTTATGCAGTGCTTAACAGTATTACATTTTGAGAAAGGCATTGTTATGTGATTTCATCGTGTGTGAACATCTAGACTGCACTTACACAAACCTAGATGGTAGAGTCTACTACACACCTGGGCTGCATGGTATAGCCCATTGCTCCTAGGTTATAAGCCTGTACAGCGTGTTACTGCACAAAACAACATGAGATTAAATCAAGCACAACAGAAAATGATGCAATCAAGAGAAACGGTAAATATGACGTGTATGAGGTTGCTGCCAGCGTAACACAGCATACTATTTTACAGCAATTCTTTTTATATAAATAGAAACAGTACACTCTAAAATAATGATAAAAGCGTAATACACTAATACATAAACGAGTAACAGTTGTTTATTGTCACTATCAAGTATTATATACTGTACATAATTGTTATGTGCTATATTTTTATGCAACTGGCACCACAGTAGGTTTGTTTACACCAACATCACCACAAACACTTGAATAATGCATTACCCAATGACATTATGATAGTGATGATGTCATTAGGTGACAAGAATGTGTCAGCTCCATTATATTCTTATAGTACCACAGTCAAATGAATATGCAGTGTATGACTGTATTCAGATCCTGTTTGAGAGGCAAGAAAACTAGTAATGTGCAAAAGAAGCAAAGACACAGTAATTACTGTTTCCCAACCTTTTGATTTCATAGCGGACTTAAAAAGAAAATATTTGCACGGAACACTGGATAACATGAGAAACTGCTTACAGTCAAAGGCAACAAGTCAAGCTTCAAATTCTAGGAATAAGCCCCCTAATTAGCCGACCTGGAGGTTGGTTACTTGAACTTTGGAGGACATAAAATATTTGATTTGAAGTCTCACAAAGACTTAATGTAATAAGAGAAGCAGAGTTTCCCCCGCAAAAAAAAATCAGTGTGCTTCTAAAATTACTTTACAAAACATAATTGTCATATAAGGGATATGTGTATGTCTTGTCCATATTGACAGTCTTATGAAGTGATCAGAAGATAGAAAGTTAGAAATTTTTTTCACTCTAGCTGTCTATACATTAATACTTTCAGAAAATGACTATATGTTTGCAAAATGAGCACATTTAATATGGATATAGAAAGAAATATAAATATAGGTATAGATGTACAAATGTCTGTGCTTATTGGAATGACGAGTATTTTCCCGTCTTCTGTGAAATCTGTATGTTCAACAGGGAGCAGAAAGTTCATTAATGTTACAAGCATGATCTTTAAAGAAATAAACAGAGGCAGAGGCTGAATGCTGTAATTGCTAAATTGTGCCAAAAGAACAGTACCAGTTAAGTGGCTAGGTTTTGTTCATCTGCTTAGAGATTAATATAAAAGCTTTAACATATATTTGTTGTATAATATTTATTTTATATAAAACCAAATTCCTTCAGAAAATAACATGAAGCCTCCACTTATACTCACTGTTGATAATATTCATATTGTTATGTATCCAATAATTTTTATTAACTTAAACTAGGTTTTTAATAAGCAATTAAATAAGACAGTTTCTTTTCCATTTAATCATCACTACATTCCTACTTCAATGCTCTATTTTAAGAAAAAGGTAGAGGGTGGGTGGAGAAAAAACTAGCAATGAGCCAGCAGAGTAGGAGGTATGGGTAAAAATGTTGCTTCAGCAGACATACTCTCAGAAACAAATTTCTCTTTTATCTGAAGAGCTATATAGATGGACTTTCCTAAAATCCAGATCCTCTCTGTCAGCAGGCAGAAAGAGACATGAGTTTATTTAAGGAAAAATACTCATGTTGAAAACTGCACAAGTTCACTGTTCATCTATTCCTAAAGTCAGACAACTTTTTCACTGTGAAGAAAAGTAAATAAAAGTATAAATTTTTTGAAGCAGCCAAAATATTTTCTCCTTGTGTCATAGCCCTGCAAGAGGAAATCAAGACCCAGATATCATTGTTCTGTGAAGCCATCTGAAGTTATAGACCCAGTTGTATAAAACTGCTTAGGCATCAAGTATACGAAGCTACCAATATGAGTGCATGTAACCACTATGATGGCACATCAGAAAAGACAGAGATGTCAAATGACAAATGGTGAAAATTATCTAAATTTATAAGCATTTGAATTAAACTGACCGTCATCTATTTTCACTTGTAGATTGACTAGATCAATAGACACCTGAATCATATGAAGTGAACACAGAGGTCATCTCAGATAGGTACCTAGTTTTATATTTTTTTTCTCCATTACTTAGGAGGATCTTGGGATAGCAATCTCTATAATGATCTCCCCATAACGCCTTGCATAAAGGTTATCATAATGAACTTGAATTGAGTTTGGATTTTGTTCTACACAAGTATCTCTTCAGGGGAGAGAAGGACATAAGATAGGACTTAATATTACAAGTATAATTTTTCTAAAATTAAGTGTGAGATTAATACCAGGTTGATTAGGATAGTTTAACAACTATGGACATCAACAGCAGGTAGCAGATGTTACACTACCCACATGGCTCTAATTTTAAGCATGCATTATATATATATATATATATATATATATATATATATATATATATATATATATATAGTTTTTTAGAAAGGGTATTTTAAATCTCACATTTAATCTGCTCCCACACAGGTTATATCACAGCTCAGACACGATACATGTTTCTATTCAAATGCTACTAATACTGTTATTTAAATAGATTTTCTGACAGATATTTTGATTTTTCAGCAGAATTCTTTTCTAATCTTAATGCTAGTACTTTAAAAATTGTATTTTCTCCGGTTAAAAATACTCGCTGGTTGCTCTAGTCTTTGAGTACATCTGATTTTACTGCACTGTCAAAGAAAAAGTCAACAGTCACTATACATTTAAGAGAAGCAGAACAAAAAGTCCAACCCTGATTTTATTGATGGTTTGAGAAATAAAATGAACTCTTCTTAAAAAGCAATATGGACTCTCTCTAACTTCCACCCTTTTCTTAGTTAAAATTGAATTTCTTTTTGGATAAATTCAGCAATATAGACTTGTAAATATGTGAAATATAGTTGGGGAAATAATACTCACTGAACAATTTATCCTGTTTTTTTGTTTGTTTGTTTGTTTTGCAATGAGTTAAATCTTGCAGTTTCTCATAGAACATCTTTGAGATAATTGCAATTTAGAATCTAAATTGAACATGACTTTAACCATAGTTCAAAATACTGAATGGATTGAAATACTTAGAAAGAGCTTACACTTGGGAAAACTCATTTCACTACAACATAGTTAACTTTTTTTTCACACTTTTTGCTGTCACTGGCAGTCTTCTCATTCATCATGCACAACATTTAATCTATGAGATGTCATTCCATTTAGCACCTTTATAAAACATTATTTTTATTTCACTTAAAAAAAAAAAAACTTTTTTTAGGACATTTGACTGTGTGTATATATTGTCAGACCAAGGTGCAGCACCCTTTTCTACTCACCCCATCACACTGGCATTCATTACTACTTCTCCCTTTTCTCTTCTCCTCTCTGCTTGCTCTTTTCCTTTGCTACCTTTGATGTCCTGGAATCTCTTTCTTATCTACTCTCAACCCTATTTCACATACAAACAAATGTATGTTCCTTGGGAACTGGGTTCTCTTTCTTTCGCAGTAATTCCATCAACACTTACTAGGCTGTAACTTCTGGTGTGACAAATAAATGAGTTACCGTAAAATACAGGCTCCTTTTTAAAAGTAAGATACGAGGTCACACATTTAAATTCACAAACTCATCCTAGAAAAAGTGCTACATACCTCATTGCTGAATATCTCTACAGTCACCTTTGAAGTACTCCCCTTGGGAAGCTATGCACTAATGCCAGTGCCTAGTCCACCCTCCAAAGCAATTTTGGAACCCTTTTTCTGGAATGGCCATCAGAGCTGTCATTGTATTACCCTTGATGTCCTGAATATCATCAAAATGTCTTCCTTTCAATATTTCCTTTATCTTCGGGTAAAGAAAGAAGTCATTGGAGGCCAGATCAGGTGAGTAGGGAGGGTGTTCCAATACAGTTGTTTGTTTACTGGCTAAAAACTCCCACATAGACAGTGCCATGTGAGCTGGTTCATTGTGGTGATGCAAAAGCCATGGATTGTTGGCTAAAAGTTCAGATTGTTTTCTGTAACTTTTTCACGCAGCCTTTTCAGCACTTCCAAATAGTAAGCTTGGATAACTGTTTGTCTAGTTGGTATGAATTCATAATGGATCATCCCTCTGATATCAAAAAATGGTTAGCAACTTCATTGTAACAAGTTCACGAACTTAATTATCAGACCTCATATGTAACAGCTTATAAAAAAATGATGTTCCCCTCTTTTTCTATAAATCATCACAAAGCATGAATATAAAATTGAGGGCAAACTATAATTTATAATGCTAAGCTGTATCTATATGCTTGAATAAGAATATATGAGGAAGGATTATTGTCATAAACAGTGAAGCAGGCAGTAACTGAGAAGGTGCTCATGACTGAAGATTTCAGAAAAGGAAGCTACATATAGTTCTCTGATTAGAGAACCCACCATTTCGGAAGAAATGAAAACAATGTGTTCAGATTTGTATTGGGAACTTTTCTGGATCCACTTTGTCATCAAGGAGGAGCAAAGGAGCCTAGACTGCATAAATAATCACACTTACATTCCATAGTTCCAGGAAAGAATCTTCTGGTGATCCAGAGTAAAGAAAATGTTGCTTTTTAAGGAGTTCTTCGTCTTCAGAAATCTATTAGACAAGAAAAAGCAAAGACAATAATAATAGTAATACCCATAAGGCTTTGTGTCATAAGAAAGAGATTTTATGAGGTGTGGAAATTGGCTCAGGCCTACCCCAACAGGAACCGCCTGTAAATAGCTGCTGTAAGTAGGAATAAACTCATTCAAAGATACACAATAATTAAAAAGAAACAGCACAGGAATTCCAGATAAAATACGAATGAGAGAGAGAGGGAAGGAAAGAAAAAAGGAAGGAAGGAAGGAAGGAAGGAAGGAAGGAAGGAAGGAAGGAAGGAAGGAAGGAAGAAAGGAAGGAAACAAGGAAAGAAGGAGAGAAAGGAGAGAAGGAGGGAAGGAAAGAAGGAGAGAAAGGCGAGAAGGAGGGAAGGAAGGGACAGACCAAGAAAGCTCTCAAGTAAAATTATTACTTGGGACATAAATAGACTTTTTACATAGAAATCAGGAGGAAAAAAGCACCTCTTTAATCTCAAAGTAGAGATTCAAGAATTTTGGGACTATAAGTCAAGACAATAGAAGGGAATTAAAAACGAGTACAGTTGAAAAATAAATTCATTTAGAAATGAAGTCCACATTGGCAGCTGTACAAAGGAGATAGATACTGTTAAAAAGTAATAAAGGATGTTGAGGTCAGGATTAAGAAAAGTGAACAAAATAAAATGGAAATCTAAAAAAAGTTTACGAAAAACATCAATAGATACAGAAAACTGATAAAGGAGATCCAAAATATGCATACTTTTTGTCTTTGTAAAAGAATCTCAACCTATGGAACTAAGTATAATTTAAGAAAACTTTCCAGGGACTAATAAATACTTAAATCTATAGTTAAAAATAGGAAACCAGGGGAGGAAATTCCAGAATATTCTGGGGACAAGGGGGGGAAGGGGAATACTACATACAGAATTATTAACAACCATCTATAAAAAAAGGTGTAAAGAAAGAATCCTTCAGGTAATTTAAACAAAAGATCATATCAGCTACAAGCCTGGTCTCTGACTTCCCAATAGAATATTCACACACATAGAAAAAAAAAAAAGAATATGTTGTGAAATGTTTAGAAATGTAAGTAATAATATACTTCTGTGAAAATGCAGTTTATCATTACACCTAAATTATATCTCAATAAAAATAAAACATAACTAAAAATGGAGGACAGATTTAAGAATATATAATTGTAAATGGCCAAATTCACCTGTTAGATCAGCTATTATATCTGTACAATGACATGATAGTCAACTATTTTTCAATATAGTCAATATTCAAATATTTTTAAATGAAGCCTGTCTATATGAATAGTTATAAATAATGTCCAAAAATCCTTTAAAACACAGAGTAGTGGGATTCATAGTTTATTGTTTGTCTTAAAACAAAACAAAACAACCAAAAAACCCCACAAAATATGTTTATATACAAAGTATATCTTTGAAAATGTACAAAAATGATAATGCTGGTTTCTTCTAGTGGGGGAAATTGGGTAAATAAAGTAAATGAAAGGGAGATTTACTTATTAATGCATGTCCTTTTGTAACTTTTGTGTTGCTATTAAGTATATTTGCTTCCTGTTCAAAGAAAAAAATAAGCTATTTAAAAATGATTAATTCAAGCTTATCTTGAGGAGGATATTTAGTAAGTTCTATAGAAGAAAATTAATTAAAAAAACGAAACAAGGGGATTACCTATTTAGCAAACTGAGTAGATTACTCATTGGAAGTAAAATTTAATATGCAACCTGTTCAATTCACTTTGATTGGTTAGTCTCTTCCAATATACACTTATTTAAATTCATCTCTCATGAAAAGACCTTAACTAGTTGCTGTCTCAAAGGATGAAACTAAAATTTTAACCCAAAGTTACCTCTGAATTAATTCTGTAAGTCTCCCCAAAAACTGAAGTTAACAAATCTTAACCTTTGAAGAAACATCCATCTTTCAAATAAATAATATTGTGAATGACGGTTCTGCTCATGGAAGTACCTTGGATTCATATATAAACTAGGGCTATGCCCCATTAATAGGGGTATTTCTTAAATAATTAAAACTATGCTTTATCTTATGTGATTAAGAAAGTGGTGTAATATAAAGTAATTCCTAATGTGTCAAAACACATTTTCAAGTATTTATGAATACAAGCAAATAACATAACATAGCATAATATGAGTAATGAATTCATTTTGCTGATGGCCATAATCTAAGAATTCTTGAGGATCCAGAATATTAACTTTCTTTTTAATAAAATCACTCTGAGACATTTTTTTTTTTGTGGTTGTATAACATTATATAATCTATAATCCTTTCTGCCTGTAACACACTAGTCATTGCAGACTTATGATACGAAAGATAATTTAGATAGCCTGCTCTTCAACTCACTGGGAAAGAAAGACATTTTTAAAACATCAGTAATAAGTTGCCATGTAAGACATTGGTTTCAGGCACTTCATTAAATTTTCTGAGTGGCAGAACAGAAAATGGAGATATCTAAAAAAGACAAATAGATACTAACTTTAATTTACTTTGGGATTTAACAAAGCTTAAATTGACGATTTTCCTTTAACTAGACTCATTTCCTTCCTTTATTAACATATTTAGCTAAAGCCAAATACCTAATAAGTATGTATTACATGAATTGTGAGAAGATAATTTTTTCCAGTAAGATAACAAAATCTTTCTTCTAAAAATGTGAAATTCTTCCTGTTGCTCAGTGAAAATACTCCATTTCATGGGAGATATTTTCTCATAAAAGAAATGTTTCTTGTTATTTCTAACATTTCCCCATTATACTAAGACAGACATATACTAATATGCAGGAAGATGTGTTCATGATTAATATTAATTAAATTACGAAGCCAGATTTCTACACAATATATACTGACAGTCTCATCTATACAGGCACCTTCAGTTTATCATATTAATTGAAACCAATCTTATTTATGAAACCTAGCACTACCTCTCTTTTCTATATCAAATGTAAATCTCTGCTTTTTTTTTCTTTTATTCAAATATTCAGAAAATGTTGCATTTTCTCTTATCCATTCTGGAAGAGAGCTCTTTCTTCAAACAAACTTGTCAACCATCCTTTTTTTCGCCAACTATATCAAATTTTTCCCAAACCTGATGCTATAATGGCTATGCTTACATAACTACAATAACTTCCTGCCACAATATTTTATTTTAATGGTTTGACTTTCACATTTAAGACTCATGCCTATATTAGGCTCTTTAAAGGCACTTTCTTTTCTTTCTTTCTTCTTCTTTTTTTGCTTGACACCTTCCATTTTTAGTTCTCCATTGTAAACTCTCAGTTTCCAAAAAGTTAATTATAATTTCAAAATATTATACCAATATAACTCTGTTGTTGTTTTTGACAAGTCATGTGTCATTCATTCTTTTTGCATTAAACCTTTTAATTTAAAATAGTAAGTCTACAAAATAACATCAGATATGTACATTTCTTCTATTATAAAGACATAAATAAGTAGCTAAAAAAAACTACTCCCATTAGTAAGATGGATAAGAGGAAGTAATGCTGAGACAAGGAAATGGAATGCTTTAAAATACATGGCTTTTTTGAGGCTGACATTTTAATAATACTTCTTTGGAGTTGCATTGTCCCCATTTTCTTTGCAATTCCCATAAAGAGAGATTATTATCCTAATTAGAGCTGTTAGATCTTAGAAGAAAAAAATGTGTGAGCAAGCTTTTTCTTTTTCTTCTACCAAGGAAAATAAGTCTGCTAAGTTATGAAGATAAAGTCAATAAAATTGTTCATAGAAAAGATAATTTCACTTCCCTTAGAAACCTTTTGGGTCTCTAAGATGAAACACAAAATTGATAAACATATAACACCTTATGTTTGAAAACTTCTTTGGCTGAAGCTCTTAGGAAACTATTTCCTATTGAGCCAGTTCTTAAAAAGGGATGCATTTCTTAGTGTCCTTTATATTTAAATACACGGATTACAGTGAGAAGCAAACAAAATCACTAGTATTCAAACCTAAGGGGTGAACATAAAATATTTACTTTAACTTTGCACTCTCCACCTCTCCTTTAATGCGCTCATGCATTTTACTACAAATACTATGTAAAGTTGTATTAACTTATATATGCTATACCTGGCTGTCGCTTTCTCAAAATCAGGTCCAGAACATACCAAAAAACAATCAGCACTATTTTAGACACCAATTGGTCATTTAATTGTCTTTTAAATTAACTTAAACTTTAATTGTTTGTACATTCTGATTGGTTGTTTTAATGTGTACTAGGAATAGGCTTTTTTTTTTTAAGTAGATATAGAAATCACATTTTTTTCTATGTTACCAACTTTAAAAGACGCATTTTCTTCTTTACTTCATCTTCAGTTCCAGTACAAGTCCAATCTCCCTTTGCCTCTCAAAATATTCATGGTGGCATAGAAAAACTTTAACTAAGATTTTTTTTACACATTCACAAACTCTGCTCTAGTAGATTAATAAATATAAAGATAAGAAAAATGGCCACAAACAAAAAGTTAAATTCACTGCCAAGTGAAATAACTGAAAATAAACATTAAAACAGGCACCACCACCACCACCACAACAACAAAGTAGTAATGGCAAATATATTTGACATTGTATTACATATGCAGGGCAAATACAGAAAAGTCTGTGATACTTCTCAAAAGTCAACCACTTAGTAGATTTCATTATCAAATTTTGATCATTGAAATTTTACTGGAAGTCTTATATGTCGTTAACACTCAAACTGACGAAATAATTTTCCACCAGTCAAACATAGTGGTTTGTCTTTTGCATGATTAATAAATAACACATTTTCTCACATTTGAAAAAAAGATTCCTGTTGCAAGCATATAGTAAGTATGCATTTTATTCTTTACAATGCACTGCTTTGTAAAGAAAGTTAATGGCTGCCTAATTTGGCTTCTGCCACAAAATTATTATTGCATTCAATATACATCCAACACATTTTTATTAATCCACTTTCCTTTCAGGCACTTATCTGGGCCATAGATGTTTGTATGTGTAGTTGGAAACAAGATAATTTGTGCCTTAAAAAAAAAGCTCAAATTTAAATCTTGAAAGGGGCTATATTTTAAGTGAAGAAACAAGCATAACAAGATAACGATAATTTGATAATTATAATGACGACAATATATACAAAATGTATTAAGAATTTAGAAGATGTGTTCTAGTAGCCCTAAGAGAGCCACAACAGGCTTCAGAGAGTAAATGATACCTCTGATGACTCTTAAAAGATAAAATATGAGTGTGTCGAGTGAGTTGAGCAGTGCATTGCAGGGAGAGGTGGACACTGGGGAAGTTATGGCCTAAAGCTTTCTTCAGCACCTCCAGTGACTGTGTAAACACTTATTCCCCTGTACCATGTCTCTTAAGTTAGCTGTAGAAGAGAGAAAAAGGGATCAAATGTATGGTGATATAAGGAGAACTGACTCTGGGTGGTGAACACCTAATGTGATATATATAGATGATGTGTTATAGAATTGTACACCTGAAATCTAAGTAACTTTACTAACCATTGTCACCCCCATAAACTTTAATTTTAAAAAAAGATAGCTTTATTCATAGATTTAGAGGCATAGTATAATCAGAGAATAACATGGCATTAATAATAGAAGCCAAGACCAGGTATGAAGAAGCAGAAGTAAGCCTTTGAATATTATGTAAAATCATGAAGAAGCATGTACACTCTGAATGGTGGCTTAGATTTATCTTAGATGATAGAATGCCACTAGTGCATTTTAAACAATTCAGTAACATACACAAAAAAGGCATTTAAGAAATAAAACTTTGCAAGTGGCATCATGGATTTTCTGAAGAGAAGCAACCTTAGAAAACTGATATGAAGACCAGCTATCATATATATTCAAATTATCCAAAAGAGAGATTAGGAGGGTCTTAATGACATCACTGGTGAATTATATTGCAGAGAGAAGGTATTTGGGACATATATCAGAATTACAGTAAATAAAATAAAGTGAATATGAATGATGAGGGAGAGGTGTGTCTCTAAAGGATGGTTCCACTTCCTTTTCTGGCCTGCACGTCGAGTGAGCATGGGTGCATATTATCTCAGGTAGAAGAAGTTTACTGGTGATTTGCCAGGAAGGACAGCAGAAGTAGTGGGTGATGGGTGTGACATTTCAGAAGACAATGATGAGTTTATGTTTGATAAAATGAGTCATGTTTCCTCTCTTCTCCATGGTTTATCTATTTTTTTTGTCTCTTTAATAAGGAAAAATAATGACTGCTCTTCAAAAAGACATGATTATTCTGAAAAACTATAAATTCTCAATAAGGATTTTAATATCTATGTTTTAGATATTCAAATAAGGAGTCACTTTCCTTGCTACATGTTTCACCTGTTTATCTGCATATGCTGTTCCTTATTTCTGCTACAAATTTAAAAATACTGTTTTCATAGGGGAGTCTGTAACTGATGTCAGGCCTTAGTGATATTTTTAAATTATGGCTTACCATCCAAATGGAAGTAAAAGTTTTGAGGGCTATTGAACAGCAAATGTTCCCCATGTATCACATTACAAAACAGAGACCTATGTTAAAGAATTAGATGTCAACTTTCTGTGAAAATGCAGTGTTCAATTGCCCAAAAAAGTCAAATTCTACACCTATAGTAAGATTTTCTAATGCTTCACAATGAACTACATAAATCAGGCAGTTACAGACACTAATAAAATATTTTTCAAGGATATATTTAACACTGCTTTTGAGATACAGTAGTGCCCTCTTATCCACAGTTTTGCTTTCTGTAGTTTTATTTACCTGCAGTCAACCTCGGTCCTAAAATATTAAATGGAAAATTCCAGAAATAAATAATTCATAAATTTTAGATTTTGTGCCATTCTGAGTAGCCTGATGAAACCTCACACAGTCTCCTCTGGCCCGTCCCAGGACGTGACTCATCCCTTTGCTCAGCATATCCCATGCAGTAGACGCTCCCCACCCATTAGTCATGTAGTGGCCACTTGGGTTATTAGAGTCACTGTCTTGGTGTTGTAGTGCTGGTGTTCAAGTAACTTATTTTACTTAATGATGGCCCCAAAGCACAAGAGTAGTGATGATGGCAATTCGGATATGCCAAAGTTATGACTTGCTGATCACCCGAAGCAGATGATTCTCTTTCTGAAAAGTCATCAGAAGGTCAATAGTAGACTAATGCTAGGTCACAATGCCGATGTCGTTCACCTCATTTCCTCTCATCAGATGGGTATTTTATCTCATATCATCACGAGAAAGAATAAAAAGT
This sequence comes from Rhinolophus ferrumequinum, assembly GCF_004115265.2. NCBI lineage: Eukaryota > Metazoa > Chordata > Mammalia > Chiroptera > Rhinolophidae > Rhinolophus > Rhinolophus ferrumequinum. The sequence goes on along the minus strand of NC_046293.1, from coordinate 68,556,116 downwards.
GTGCGTACTGTACAGTGAGATTATTTCGAGAGAGAGAGAGCACACATTTACATAACTTTTTTTACCGTATGTTTTTATAATTATTGTATTTTATTGTTATGTTTTTTAATATCTTACTGTGTCTACTTTATAAATTGGACTTCATCATAGGTATGTAGTATAGGAACAAATATAGTTTAGATAGAGTTTGGTTTTATCCGTAGTTTCAGTTGTCTTTGGGGTCTGGGAACATATACCCCCAGGATGAGAGGGAACTACTCTGTGCATGTTCACCTCTCTTTTGAACTACCTGGGCTTCTTTAGTTTTATATTACATCCAGACCAAGTTAAGGAAAACTAAGGGATATTTCAAGATAGAAGCATGTCACGGGAAAACAAAAAACACAGTCTTTCTCTACAGATATATCCAAGCAGCCACAAGTCATGTGCCCTTTCTTTACATGAAGAATAACAAGAGCGTGCTGTTAAATTTCCACTTTAGAACACAGGGCATGTTAAATTAAGAGCAGAGATACAGAGTTCAGTCTTTGCTCTGAATGATTCCCTTTTTCTTTTGTCTATCAATTCATGACTTCCCTTTAAAGAGCTTCACCTTGTGTTTATAGAATCTTGGCAAGCAGTGGGCCTTCACCAATGCAAAATTCAACACATATATGCCAGATGCCCAGAAAGATTTTTTGGCACAGAGATTATCAGAAAAATTATGTCATTCCAAAGAGAAGATAAAACTCAATCAACGTTCAGTCAAACATGTGAAAGCAATTATGGCTAGAAGGTATTATAGAAGTAGGATGCTACAATAGGAGCAGAAAAGAAAGAAATGGCTTAAAATATGAAACTTAGGAGGGGTTTTAAAGAATATGAGATTTGGGATAAAATGTTTATGTTATTTCTTCAATTTCCTTCCTGTTATGTTGAAAACTATCTATGTTGAGAAAGTATATATAATTTGGTGAATCAGACTGTTATAGTATCATTTCCCTCTGAACAAATTTTGGGTAACCTGATAAGTTATCATTAAGAGACAAATAATATAAAATCATCAGTATCATAACTCAATGGGATCTAACTTACTGTGTGTGTGTGTTTGTAAAGTGTGTACAGTTTGTAAAGTGTGTACAGTTATGATGACAGGTAACTGTCTTAATTTACTTTATGATTATATTAACATGGACAATGTTAAAGATATATGTTAATGGCTACATACATTTTAGCCTGATTTTCATGATCAGAAATAATTTAACACAAACGTCGGGATGCTTATGTTTCCTTCCCAAGAAGTAATGAAGTTGATAAAGTGGAAGAATAATCTCAAATTTATCCATTTATAAATGCCTTTCATCAAAAAAAGTAGGTTTGAGAATTTTGAGTATTTTTCTAACATACAGAGTTTATCTTGAAGGACAACACCGAACTTCTATTTCATTGCAAAATAAATGGAACCAGAAACCACACATTATTGGAGAGGACTTACTAAATTTTCAAAGTATAGATATGGTCTATAAACTTACGTTTTAGAGTAGATGAAAAGTAAAGCTGTATTTAGAGGCCATTAGAGACCTTCTAAAAAATAAAAGAAACTTTTTTCTTGAAAGAATACAGAAAAGTGCACAAATAAGATGTGTACAGCTTGATTATCACACATGAACACATGGTGTGACCACCCACCACCAAAGTCCGAAATAGGACATCGCTGGTAGCTCCCTTACATGCCCCCTTCCAATACATTTGCTTCTGTTCTGCTCAAGATAATCACTTTCCTGACTTCGAACACCATGGATTAGGTTAAAATTTGTCTGCCTTTTATAAAAATGGACCCATACCACATGTATTCTGTTTTTGGGTATCAGTAGTTTTATGCTGTCTTGTTTTTATTTGTGGAATAAATCCATTGTATTTATCAGCTGTTTGTTCATTTTGTTGATGCATACTAATCCTTTGCATAACTATATAATGATTTATTTAATTTTTCTGTTGATGGACATATAGAATGCTATGAACTGAGTAGTGCCCTCACCCCCACCCATTTGTTAAAGCCCTAACCCTCCAGTGTGACTGTTTTTGGAGATAGAATCTTTAGAAGTAATTTGAGTTAAACAAACGTTAAAGGTGGGACCCCCATCTGATAGAATCATCAGCTTATAAGAAAAGAAAGACCTATTTCTATCTGTCCCCCTCCACCTTCACCCCCCAACAAGTGAGGACACAGTGAGAAGAGAACCATCTGCAAGCCAGCAAGAGAACTAGCACGGCAAATCTAACCCTGGTGGAACATTGATCTTGGACTATTCAGAGATTTCTGAGAAAATAAATTTCTGTTGTTTAAGCCACCCATTCTATGATATTTTGTTCTGGCAGCCTGAGCAAACCAAATCAGACATATGGTTTTTTTCTAATTTGGGGCTATTCAAAACAATGATGCCATGGACACTCTTGTACATTTTTGTGCATTGAAGCCCATATGCATTCTGTTATACACACACAAACACACACACACACACACACACACACACACACACACAGAGGGTGCCAAAAATGTATACACTTTTTGAGAAAGGAAAAAACTATATTAGTATACACTGATACAAAAGATGAATACAAGTCACGTTTGACTTCTGCAATTACGAGAGGTGCTCAAAGTGGTTACCATCAGCGTCCAGACACTTCTGATTATGGTGAACTACTGCTTGAGCAACGTTGAGCAAAGTGTTAACATCTCTTAAAATGAGAAATATATACACCCCTATATATATATATATATATATATATATATATATATGGTATATGTATGTTCAAATTTAATAGATAATAACAAGTGTTTCAAAAAGGTTATAATTTTAAACTCCCACCAGCAATGTATGAGTGATAACAGTTCCAGCTGATCTACATTCTAATCAAAACTTGTTACTGGCAATCTCTCTAATTTTAGCTCTTTTGGTTTTTGTGTATTGGTATCTTCATTATTGATAGAATGGAGTACTTTTTCATTATTGGCTATCTGGATATAATTTTACATGACCTATCTATTCAATCTTTTAACTTTCTTTTTTTTTACTGGACTGTTTTTTTCTTAATTTGTAGTAGTTTTTAATATTATTTTTTCTTTATTTTTGACAGATAATGCCTTCTCCTAAAGACCTTCTGACATAACTTCAAATATTTTAAAGCAATGCCTCTTTAAAGTAAGTACTACTAGCCTCTGGTATGTCTTTATCTGTACCGGGATGGCATGAAAAATTTAGTTTGTGTGTTCATTTAAGAAATTACAGAAAAGGCGGCGGGAGGCGGCTGCGCGATGGTGAGCCCGGGCACCCTGCTATGCGCGCTGGGCCTGCTCCTGTGCTGGGCGGGGAACCTCGGGCTGTTTGCTGCCTTGGTCCCCAACTCCAAGAAGCCCATCATCGGAATATTAATGCAAAATTGCCTAAGTAAGGAAATGAAAAACCTGGGAAAATATTATATTGCTGCATCCTATGTAAAGTATCTGGAGTCTGCAGGTGCAAGAGTTGTACCAATAAGGTATGCTTGAATAGTTTTTTGCACTGGAGAAATAAAAATTGCTGTTTTTAATTATACTACAAGGTTACTGTAATCAAAACAGCATGGTACTGGCATAAAAACAGACACATAGATCAATGGAACAGAATAGAGAGCCCAGAAATAAATCCATGCCTATATAGTCATTTAATCTATGACAATGGAAGCAAGAATTTACGGTGGGATAAAGATAGTCTCCTCAATAAATCGTGCTGGGAAACCTGAACAGGCACATGCAAAAAAATGAAGCTGGACCACCTCCTTACACCATATACAAGAATAAATTCAAAATGGATTAAAGATTTAAATGCAAGATCTGAAACCATAAAACTCCTAAAAGAAAATATAGGAAGAAAGTTTACAGACATTACCTGGGGTAAGATCTTTACCGATGTATCCCCTTGGGCAAGGGAAGTAAGAAAGAAAATAAATATGTGGGATTACATCAGACTAAAAAGTTTTTTCACAGCAAAGGAAACCATCAATAAACAAAAGGGAGCCTAGTGAATGGGAGAAGATACTTGCCAATGATGTATCCGATAAGGGATTAATATCCAAAATTTATAAAAAACTCACTCAGCTCAACTGCAAAAAAACAAACAACCCAATTAAAAAATGGTCAGAGGACATGAAGAGACATTTTTCTAAAGAGGACATACAGATGGCAAACAGACATATGAAAAAATGTTCAACCTCACTAATCATTAGAGAAATGCAAATAAAAACCACAATGAGATACCACCTCACCCCAGTCAAAATGGCTATCATCAATAAATCAACAAACAACAAGTGCTGGCGCGGATATGGAGAAAAGGGAACCCTTGTGCACTGTTGGTGGGATTGCAGATTGGTGCAGCCACTATGGAAAACAGTATGTCTGTATCTCAAAAATCTGAAAATAGAACTACTTTATGACCCAGCAATTCCACTCCTAGGTATCTATGCAGAGAAATCCAAAACTCCAGTTTGAAAAAATGTTTGCATCCCTTTGTTTATTGCAGCACTATACACAATAGCCAAGACATGGAAACAACCGAAATGCCCGTCAGTAGACAACTAGATTAAGAAACTGTGGTACATTTATACAATGGAGTATTATGCAGCCGTAAAGAAGAATGAAATCTTACCATTTGCAACAAAATGGATGGACCTAGAAAACATTATGCTAAGTGAAATAACTCAGAGAAAGACAAATACCATATGATCTCACTCATATGTGGAATCTAAAGAAAAGAATAAATGAATGAACTAATCAGAAACAATCTCAGAGACATAGAGGAAAAACTGATGATTGCTAGATGGGAGGGGGTGGGTGGGGATAAGAGGGAAAGTGAGGGGATTAGAAAGCACAATCGGTAACCACAAGATTGCCAAAGGGATACGAAAGTCAATTTGGGGAATGTAATCAATAATGTTGTAAAGATTTTGTAGGGTATCCGATGGACACTTGTCCCATTAGGGAGACCACCTCAGGGATGATGTAGATGCCTGATCACTGCACTGTAGACCTGAAGCTGAAGCTGAACAATAATGAATGTCAACTAGGATTTATATATATATTTACAAGAAGTGGAGTACAGCATTAGGAATAGAGACAGTGGAAATGTAATGGCTCTGTGCGATGTCAGAGGGGTAGTAGATGGGGGCAAGGGGTTCATCACTGTGTGAGGGATATAAATGATAAATGTCTAATTATTACATTGTTTTGTATACCTGAAACTAATAAAAAAGGTTAAAAAAATAAATACAAAAATAAAAGAATAAAATTAACTCAAGAAGAGGTAGAAAATATAAACAACCCAATAATCTGAGGAGAAATATAAAAACTTGTTTTTTTAATTAAATTGTTTTTTAAAATTGCTGTTTTAAATTTAAAATTATCTTTTATCTCTAAAATTGATGCTTTCTCTTTTATGATTGTATTATTTGAGTGCAGTAACATTGGACCTGATTTTTGCCACAAAAAAAAAAAAAAAAAAAAAAAGAAAAGAAATTACAAAAGCCAGTGGTATCCTTAAAGTAGAGAGAATTTTCTGTATTTAGCAAAATGTCTAAGGTGAGGAATAGAATTAAAACTCTACACACAGGTGGAACTCTTCTAATGCTTGGCTACACATCTGATATTTTATAAAAATCCCTCCCCCCTTCCCCAGGACTCATACATTTCCTCTTTCACAGTCACCGTTGCCAAAGATTCATCCAGCAATGCTTAGTAATAGTCTCATTTACTGACATTACAGTTATCAACTCTTTGAGAGAGAGATAAGGTCTTAAATGAGTACTCTTTAACATATTTTAAAATGAAATGCGAGTAAGAGATGACATTTGCTCTAGTAAAGTTTAGTAACATATTAGAAGTTAAGTCTAGAAATACAAGTTGGAACTTTGGAAAGAGCTTTTTCTTTTCTTTTTTCTTTTTTTTCTTTTTTAGAGGAAAAACAAGAGACTCCACTGTCAGAAAGAATAGACAGAAAGTCATTTATTCCGTGTCAAACTTACATGGGTTTTAGCTATATGATTCAATCAAAGCCTTGCCATAATCGTTATGGATGTTCTTGAAATTAGGACCTATTTTTTTCTGAGCTCTCACTTTAAAAGATAAGATTATGGGTAGAAAACTATGCAAAATTTTCAAAATTACATGAATTATTCCTGGAGTCTGGAGTTGGAGTGACAAAGATTTTCTGTTTCGTTGAAGACTGAAATTTACAAAACAAATTTAAACACTGAATAATTATTTTGAAAGCAGTTCTATCTGATGAACATAAAGATTTTTAATTATTTTCTTACTAAAATAGTCAATAACAGTGTAGCATGCTTTGTAAGGATAACTTAATTGGATTGAAGACCCAAAAAATGATTTCATTCTCCTTCAGTTCAGAGTCTTGGAGATAGCTGGTATTCCTTGAACAAAGATAATCAATTTCTGACAGTAGGAGCGATGAAAGATAAGATTTTTTTAACCAAAATTTACCTTTAGGAATCAGAGTGTCTAATGTTAATTACAAACAAAACAAAAAGCCGAAATGATTTAATTTCTAATGGTTATTATTCATAACTCCAAGTCAAAGGTCCCACCGTAATTTTAGCTGCAAATTCCATCCAAAATATGGAAATTTCTTCATTTAAATTTATTTAAAACTATACTCAACCTTACATTTGTGTTCTACCAAAATTTTAATTTGTTTTATGAATTACCTAATACGTTTTTAATGAAAAAGTGAGTCCTCATAATAATTATTTTATATTAGAAGAAATTAATTTCTTCATACAATGAAATAAATTACGTAATAGTTGGCATTTATGTTTTCATGTAAACATGTAGATGGGAAAGTTCCATTACATTGATTACATTACGTTCTTAATCACTAAAAGAAGAAGTAAACCTAATAAAAAATATTTATTTAGTGAATGAACAAAATTTTAACACTTACATGGAAAAATTTGAACTACTGATAAAATTTTAGAGACATATACTATTACATAAGGTTTTCAGGATTATATGAGGCCATCTTATAAAAGATACTACCTTATAAGCAGGCTTTTTGTTATTTTACTAATGGAAAAATAATGGAAGGACTGTTTGATCCTAAATTATGTTACCAAAGCAAACAGTTTCACTTAATTGTGGATTTAGGGTATAACAGCTTTTTTTTTCTTTTTTTGAAATGGGAAATTAAGTTGTAAGAAAAACTGTTGCATGAATTACAATAAAACATGTTTTCCAGGGTCAGTCATAAATCAAGTTAGAGTTCAGAGAAAGGTTGTTTTTGATGTTCTTCACTGCTCTTATTGCATTTTGTCTGAACTTTCAGTGTGATCCTTGATAATCTAAGAACCTGTTTTTGATTATACATTTTGAAATCAGCCCCTCAAGTATAAGAAAAAAAGGTGGATGAGCTGCAAGTTTCTCTATGGCTGAGTTTAGAGGTGGTGAGGAAAGAAAAAGTAATCAACAAAACACTTGGTTGAAACATTTGCTTTCTGTTCTCTTAATCTTTTTTTTTTAAGCAGTAGATGTCCAGAACTCAACTCTGCGTCCTTTTTTCACCATTTACACCATTTCTAGAACTTTTCCCAGATTTATGTCCAATGAACTCACAAGCAAATTCTCAGCGAAAGTATACTTACATACATACATTTATATGTATAAGTAAATATATATATATATATATATATATATATATATATATATACATGTATATATACATGTAATATATGTATATATACATCGACAAAAAATGTGTGCACATTTTAAGAAAGAAAAATAGTATTAAAATTTTAATAATATATACTGACAAGAAAAAGATGAATACAAGTCATGTTTGTATTACAGGAGGTGCTCAAAGTGGTTACCATCAGCATCCAGACAATTCTGATTATGGCAAACTACTGCTTGAGCAACGTTGACCAAAGTGTCCATTTGTATACATTTTTTTGTGTATATATATATATATATATATATATATATATATATATATATTATATATATAGCAAATTTATATATATATATAGCAAATTTGCTACACATATATAGCAAATTAAAATCCCAATAGCAATTGTATATATACATATACAATTGCTATTGGGATTTTAAAATATTTTAGAGACAAAGTCAAAGCTATGATTCCAGCATTTACTCATGCTAAGAGTTAGCCCTGTTCCCTCCATTTAAATGGGTAGCAGTTTTGAAAACTGTAAGCACAGGAATAACCTTCCATAGCATCTATTGTTTCCTGTCCCATTGTTTTCTGACAGTGGCTATCACTACATGGAGTTAGGAAGATGATCAGAAGGGGGACAGGTTAGGGAACGCTGTTTTGAAATTTTGGCCCTTGTGATAAAGCAGTGTCACCATGCAAGATGATCCCTATGATAGTCACAAAAATATTTTTAAAAGTTGGAAGAAAATACTTTGAAGGCTTCATTCTGATTTCATTTCAAAGAATTACATAGCACATTTTTAATCAGGATAAAAAAATCTAAGACCAATTGGAGGAACAAAAATAATTTCAGGGAGGAAATAAAGGGGCAAATTTACATAGGGTCAGGATTCTAAATTCAGTGTATACATTTGAAATTTTTGGCCCCCAATTCAAAGGAAAATATGTAGTATATATTAAATATTTATATATTTAATTTGCTAAATCATGGATATATATATATATATATATGTGTGTGTGTGTGTGTGTGTTTGTGTATATATGTGTATATATACATATATATCAAAACACCCATGATGTAACAAATTATATATATATATATAATATATGTGTATATATATGCATATATACATATAGATACACATATATACACATATATACACATATATATTATATGTATATATATAATTTGTTACATCATGGGTGTTTTGATGGCAAATTGTATAGATCAGGGAAGAAAGTAGATCCTATTATTATAGTTTGTCATTATCTTTGAGATTGCTCAGAAAGATGAAGATCTTTGCATCAGGTCTGTTAAGTGCACAATTCTGCAATTCCGGAGAGGATCAAGAACAATTTCCTGTCTTTCAGGAGGAAATTAGAGCAGAGACAATCATTTCAGGAAGTCTCTAAACATCCTAGATTTATATATATATATATACATATATATCAAATATATATATACACAGACACACATATATACATACATATATATATCAAAATTCATCTTAAACAAATTGTGTCTATGAGAGAAATTTCACACTGATAATGAAAAAGTTTTGGTTCAGTAACAGTGGCATTTATCCTTTTTTTATTAAAATTGATTATCTTCCTTTTTAAGTGAATGAAAGTTTTAGGTATTTTCCTGCATTGATTTATTTGGGAAAGTACTTAGTTCTACCAGATCTACTTGAGTCTTTCATATTGGTATTGATCGATAAATATATTGGGATGAAATCAGTTATCTCAACTTGTTTAGACAAGTATTTATCTACCAAATTATATAGGACAAGGAATCCTTAAATAATGTTGCAAATTACAGTTTATCCTATTCAGTAATATTGATTGGTCTCCTGGTAATATCAATTAAGCCTTTCATTTCCTTTTAAAATTTATCATTTAACTGTAGATTTGGACTGGTCAAAATAATTTGCTTGTTTTTTCTATAGAAAAATATTATATGAGTTCTGCTGCATCACATGGTGCTTTACTTATGATGAGAAAGTGGCATAAGAATATGAAGTCAATGTTTTGAACATTTTTTAACAAAAGAATACTAAAGGTATACTAGTTTAACCTTTTCTGTTTTCATAAATAGTGCTGGGGAGAAAGACATTGTCTTAAAGATAACAATGATAGCTAACGTTTATTTACTTCTGATAGAATCATAGGCACTGCATTTTTAGTTTTTTGTTTGTTTGAGTATTTTTAAAGTTTTAAAGCTTTTTGGGTATATACCTAGAAAAGAGGTTGCTGGATCATATGGTAATTCTAGTCTTAATTGACTGAGAAACCTCCCTACTACTTACCATAGAGGTTGTACCAGTGCACATGCCCACAAGTAGTGTATGAAGGTTACTTTTTCTCCACAGCCTCTCCAATACTTGGTATTACTTGTCTTGTTGATGATAGCCATTCTAGTAGGTGTGAGGTAGTATCTCATTGTGGTTTTGATTTGCATTTTTCTAACGCTAGTGAAGTTGAGCATCTTTTCATATATCTGTTGGCTATTTGTATGTCTTCTTGGCAGAAGGGTCTGTTCAGGTTCTCTATCCATTTTCTGATAAGATTGTTTGATTTTTTTTCTTGCTGAGTTATGATTTCTTTATATATTTTGGATACTAGCTCATTATCAGAGCTATTGTCTGACAATATGTTCTCCCATTCAGCTAGTTTCCTTTTTGTTCTGTTGATTGTTTCTTTGTTGTCATAGACACTCTATTAATTTCTTTATTTCTACAAGTTAAATTAATCTGCAAACAAATTAAAAAAAAATATGACAGAGTTATGTAATTATCTTTACAGATAAGAAATTTGAAACTCAGATAACTTAAGAAATGGGCTGATGACCACATATCCTGCTACTGGCAGAATTAGCAGGCTGACTCAGTTCTGACTAAGGGCAGAAGCAGATAGTGAGCAACCAACACAATTAAAAGGGGGGTGCTAAATTTTGAGCTGACTACTTACCTTAAACCAACAAAAGAGACAAATAAAAGCAGTGTGAAAAAATTGTCCTACTTTTGAAATATGTGGTTGGCATATTTCTTATTTCAGAGAGAGAGAGAGGAAGGAAGAAGAAGGAAGGGAGGGAAAAAAAAGAAGGGAGGGAGGCAGGGAGAAAGAAAGAAGGAAGGAAGAGAAGGCAGGAAGGAAGTGATTTCCCTTCAAGTTAAGGAGGTTTTACACAGCTACCCAAAAAGTCTTCTCTATGATCCCAGGGGCCTGAGAGACAATAAAGACTGACACACATGGACACATAAGAAATCTAAATGGTGAGATGTCCTCTGAAGGTTCTGATGGCCCTGCAGTAGAGGACTGAGGTTTAGGAAATAACTGCAGCCCCAGTAATAACATCCCAAAAGTGGGTGTTTCACATGGATCACAAATGGGACATGTGAAATAGACAACTAGCCTGGAGATATACAAATAGAAATGGAATAGGGCCCCAACAAATATGGTTGAAGATGAACCCCCAAGAACCAGGGACTGAGGGTGAGATGCAAGAACTACAGTGAGAAAAATAATAACCCATATCACAGAACTACAGATGACACACCCCCACCTATAGAGAATTCTTTAGAGTATGCAAAATCTTATATCTTAGAACCAGAATCAATGACATGGAAGATAGAAACCTGGAAACGACATGGATGGAAGAAGAAAGAGATGTGAGACTTAAAAGAAATGAAAGAACTCTACAAGAACTTTCGGACTCCATTAGAAAGAGCAATATAAGAATAATGGGCATACCAGAAGGAGAAGAAAGAGAGAAGGGAACAGAAAATATATTCAAACAAATTGTTGTGAGAACTTCCCAAACTTGTGGACAAAACTGGATACTCGAATCCAAGAAGCAAATAGAACACCTAATTACCTCAATCCCAACAGGCCTTCTCCAAGACACATTGTATTGAAGCTGTCTAAAATCAACGACAAAGAAAGAATCCTCAAGGCAGCCAGGGAAAAGAAGACGGTAACCTACAAGGGAAAACCCATTAGATTATCATCAGATTTTTCAGCAGAAACTCTACAAGCCAGGAGGGAGTGGAACCAAATATTCAAACTATTGAAAGAGACAAACTATGAGCCAAGTATAATATACCCAGCAAAGATATCCATTAGATATGAAGGAGGAATAAAGACCTTTGAGACATACAGAACCTGAGGGAATTTTCTAATACACTACCTGGACTACAAGAAATACTAAAGGAGGCTATTCAACCACTATCAACAGGGACAATTTGTGGCAACCAAAACATAAAAAGGGAGAGAGTAAAGGCCTTAACCGGAATATGGGAATGGAGAAAGAAGGTATGCTGAAGAAAATGGAATACTCTAAATATCAAACTTTCTTTTACATAAACTTAAGGTTAACCACTCAGAAAAATCCAGAACTGAAATATATACTGTAATAAAAGAAGAAACAGATGGAAACATCATAGAATACCACCACACAGAAATAATAGAGAACAACAAAAAGGCAAAGAAACAATGGAGACGCAGCCTTACCAGAAAACTAAAGATAGAATGACAGGAAATCCTCACATATCAATAATCACCTTAAATGTAAATGGACGGAACTCACCAATAAAAAGACACAGAGTAGCACATTGTATCAAAACACTAAACCCAACCATATGCTGTCTCCAAGACACACATCTCAGCTACAAGGACAAGCATAGACTCAAAGTGAAAGGGTGGAAATTGACACTCCAAACAAATGGTACCCAGGGAAAATCAGGTGTATCCATACTGATATCAGACGAAACAGACTTCAGGGTGGAAAAGGTAACAAGAGGCAAAGATGGACATTTCACAATGGTAAAGGGGACTATACAACAAGAAAACATAACAGTCATCAATATTTATGCCCCCAATCAGGGAGCACCAAAATATACCAAGCAACTACTAACTGAACTAAAGGGAGAAATTGAACAAAACACAATTATACTAGGGAACTTAAGTACATCATTGACAGCTATGGATAGATCATCCAAACAGAAAATAAATAACAAAATAGCAGCCCTAAATGACACATTAGATGAAATGGACATAATTGACATATATAGAGCACTTCATCCTAGAACATTAGACTATACATTTTTTTTCTAGTGTACATGGAACATTCTCAAGGATAGTCCATATATTGCGACATAAAATCAGCCTCAGTGAATTTAGGAAGATTGAAATCATACCAAGCATATTCTCTGATCACAAGGCTTTGAAATTGGATATCAACTGCAAAAAGAAACCAGGAAAAAACACAAATACATGGAGATTAAACAACATACTTTTAAAGAATGACTGGGTCAAAGAAGAAATTAGAGGAAAGATCAAAAGATACATAGAAACAAATGACAATGAAAATACATCCTACCAATATTTGCGGGATGCAGCGAAAGCAGTTTTTAGAGGGAAATTTATATCATTACAGGCCTATCTCAAGAAACAAGAAAAATCACAAATATATAACCTCATGTTACACTTTAAAGAACTAGAAAAAGAAGAACAAATGAAACTCAAGGACAGCAGAAGAAAGAAAATAATAAAAATCAGAGCAGACTAAATGAAATAGAGAACAAAAAGACAATAGAAAAAATTAATGTGACAAAGAGCTGGTTCTTTGAAAAGATTAACAAAATTGATGAACCCTTGGCTAGACTCACTAAGATAAAAAGAGAGAAGGCAGTAATTAACAAAATCAGAAATGAAAAAGGGGAAGTTATCACGGACACCACAGAAATACAAAGGATCGTCCAAGAATACTATGAAAGACTAGATGCCACCAAATTCAATAACCTAGAAGAAATGGACAAGTTCTTAGAAACATGTAGCCTTCCTACATGAAGAATCATGAAGAACTGGAAAATCTAAACAGACTGATCAACCGTAACAAAATTGAATCAGTCATCCAAAACCTTCCCAAAAGCAAAAGTCTGGGACCAGATTCCTTCACTAGTGAATTCTACAAAACCTTCAAAGAGGATCTAATACTAATCCTGCTCAAACTCTTCCAAAATACTGAAGAAGAGATAGTACTCCCTAACTCTTTTTATGAGGCCAACATTACCCTGATACTAAAACCTAGTAAGGACAACACACAAAAAAGAAAACTACAGACCAATATCTCTGATGAATACAGATGCAAAAATCCTAAACAAAATTCTAGCAAATCGAATACAACAATGCATTAAAAAGATCATTCATCACGACTAAGTGGGGTTCATCCCCGGGGCACAAGGTTGGTTCAATATCCACAAATCCATCAATGTGATACATCACATAAACAAAATAAAGGACAAAAATCATATGATTATATCAATTGATGCAGAAAAAGAAGTTGACAAGATGCAACATCCATTTATGATTAAAACACTTAATAAAATAGGTATAGAAGGAAAATACCTTAACATAATAAAGACCATATATAACAATCCCTCAGCTAATCTCATAATTAATGGTGAAAAACTGAAGCCCTTTGCTCTATGTTCAGGAACACGACAGGGGTGTCCCCTATCAACTCTGCTTTTCAACATAGTGTTGGAAGTCCTTGCCAGAGCAATCAGGCAATAGAAAGAAATAAAAAGCATCCAAATTGGGAATGAAGAAGTTAAATTGTCATTCTTTGCAGATGACATGATGCTATATATAGAAAACCCTAAAGACTCCACCAAAAAGCTCTTAGAAACAATCAACGAATACAGTAAAGTTGCTGGCTACAAAATCAACATACAAAAGTCCATTTCATTCCTATATACTAACAGTGAAATGTCAGAAAAAGAAATACATAAAACAATTCTTTTTGCAATTGCAGCAAAAAGAATAAAATACCTAGGAATAAAGTTAACCAAGGATGTGAAAGACCTATATGCTGAAAACTGTAAGACATTTTTAAAAGAAATTGAAGAAGACACAAAGAAATGGAAAAACATTCTGTGCTCAAGGATTGGAAGAATCAACATAGTTAAAATGGCCATATTACCAAAAGCAATATACAGATTTAATGCAATCCCCATCAAAATCCCAATGGCATTTTTTAAAGAAATAGAACAAAAAATCATCAGATTTGTTTGGAACCACAAAAGACCCCGAATAGTCAAAGCAATCTTAAGAAAAAAGAACAATACTGGAGGTATCACACTCCCTGACTTTAGCTTGTACTACAGGGCTACAATGATCAAACAGCATGGTGTTGGCAGAAAAATAGACATATAGACCAATGGAATAGAATTGAGAACCCAGAAATAAAACCACATATATATGGACAGATAATTTTTGACAAAGAAGCAAAAAACATACAATGGAGAAAATTCAGCCTCTTCAATAAATGGTGCTGGGAGGATTGGATAGCCATGTGCAAAATAATGAAACTGGACTGCTATCTGTCACCATGTACCAAAATTAATTCAAAATGATTCAAAGATTTAAGCATGAGACCTGGAACAATAAACTGCATAGAAGAAAACATAGGTACTAAACTTATGGACCTTGGGTTCAAAGAGCCTTTTATGAATTTGACTCCAAAGGCAAGGGAAGTAAAACCTAAAATAAACGAATGGGACTATATGAAACTTAAAAGCTTCTGCACAGCAGAAGAAACCACTGACAAAATAAAGAGGCAACCAACTGAATGGGAGAAGATTTTTGCAAACTGTGCCTCCGATAAGGAGCTAATATCCAAAATATACAAGGAACTCATCAAAAAATCAAACAACCCAATTGAAAAATGGGCAGCTGACCTGAAGAGACATTTCTCCAATTACGACATACAAATGGCAAATAGACATATGAAAAAATGCTCAACATCACTAATCATCAGAGAAATGCAAATAAAAACCACAATGAGATTTCACCTCACTCCAGTCAGAATGGCTATCATCAACAAGACAAATAGTAACAAGTGTTGGAGAGGCTGTGGAGAAAAAGGAACCCTCATCCACTGTTGGGGGGAATGCAGACTGGTGCAGCCATTATGGAAGGCAGTGTGGAGGTTCCTCAAAAAATTACAAACAGAATTACCATATGAGAATACCCAGCAATCCCTATCCTGGGTACCCAAAAAATCTGAAAACATTTGTACATAAAGACACGTGTGCTCCAATGTTCATTGCAGCTTTGTTTACGGTGGCCAAGACATGGAAACAACCAAAATGTCCTTCGATAGATGAATGGGTAAAGAAGTTGTGGTACATATACACGATGGAATACTATTCGGCGGTAAAAAAAGATGATATAGGAACATTTGTGACAACATGGATGGATCTTGAGAGTATAATGCTAAGCAAAATAAGTCAGACAGAAAAAGCGGAGAACCATATGATTTCACTGACATGTGGTATATAAACCAGAAACAACAAAAGAACAAGACAAACACACGAGAAACAAAAACTCATAGACACAGACAATAGTTTAGTGGTTACCAGAAGGTAAGGGGTGTGGGAGGTGGGAGATGAGGGTAAAGGGGATCAAATATATGGTGATGGAAGGAGAACTGACTCTGGGTTGTGAACACACAATGTAATTTATAGATGATGTAATACAGAATTGTACACCTGAAATCTATGTAATTTTACTAACAATTGTCACCCCAATAAATTAAAAAAAAAATCTCTAGACATACAAAGCTCAGCCACTCCACTGGTAATGACTTCACACCATTTCATGCAGGTGATTCATTTCTCACAATAGATAAAATTTGGAAACTATTTCCACTGTAATTCTTATCATTACATCTCATTCATTAATTGTGGAATTGGTCTAACCTGGATTTTTTATCAGTCTGAAACTTTAACCAAATCTATCCTTCTGACCTACCTG
Source organism: Rhinolophus ferrumequinum (assembly GCF_004115265.2). Taxonomy (NCBI): domain Eukaryota; kingdom Metazoa; phylum Chordata; class Mammalia; order Chiroptera; family Rhinolophidae; genus Rhinolophus; species Rhinolophus ferrumequinum. Next base: position 68,539,596 of record NC_046293.1, on the reverse strand, counting down.
AGACATACCAAGATGCTTCCATTAGAATATAAAAACAGTATTATGTTCTGTTACACAAATTTCTATCATAATTGTTATTAGTGTTCTAGGGCTGCTGTAACAAAATACTACAGACTGGATGGCTTAAAAAAGATAATTTTTTTTTTTTTTTTTATCACATTTCAGGAGGCTAGATATCTGAGATCAAGGTTTTCTACAGGTTTGGTTTCTCCTGAGGCCTTTCTCCTTGGCTTGACAAAGATCGTTTTTCTCTGTCCTCACATGGCTTTTCCACTGTGTGCAAACATACCTGCAGTCTTTCTTTGTGTCCATATTCCCTCTTCTTATAAGGACTCCAGTCAGATCGAATTAAAATCCACCATACTGCCTCATTTTAACTTAATTACCTTGTTATAGCCTCTATCTTCAAATATAGTCACATTCTGAGGTACTGGAAGTTAGGACTTCAACAAATAATTTTGGGGGGGACACAACCCATCCCACAACAATAATCAACTTTGGGGGCAGCTGGTTAGCTCAGTTGGTTAGAATGTGTTATTAAACATCAAGGTTGTCAGTTTGATCCCCGCATAGGCTACTGTGAGCTGCTCCCTCCTTAAAAAAAAAAAAAAAAAAAACAACAACAACAACAACAATAATCAGCTTGGGTCACTGTCTACAGCAAGAGAAACCATCTCGGGCAAACTTAAACAAATGTGAATTTAATAGAAAATAGTAGTGAGTGCAAAGTGTTGAAAAGAAAACTAGAGAACTATTTTTGAAAAATAATCAGACCTGAGGGATCTCTGAAGAGCTAGAAAACAAAAAAGTATTTTACCTGAAATACTCTAGTTAAGTAGTACCACTGGTATTAATGAACATGATATATATATATATATATATATATATTTTTTTTTTTTTTTCATTTTGTATCAATGATCGAGAAGAAACTGTGTTTATTTGTGTAATCTTAGGTCACATTCTTATCACCTAGCACTGCTGGCATGTTAAGAGGGAAAAAGTCAAGTATGTAAAAAGGTTTCAGGTACACATTCATGTTTGAAAGATGATAGAACAAAGATTTGGAATAATTCTTTGATTCAGTAAATGACCTAAACTTCAGGAAAGTAAATTGTCATTAATAAAGCAGAAGAGAGATTTATTGAGGTATAAGGCATTGTTAGGTATCTTAAGAAAATTGGGAAGGCTAGGGAAGCAGTTTCAGGGGCTGTGCAGTTGGAATTATAGCAAAAATTACACTTTAGAATTAGCCCAATGAATGCACTGCGACCACCACTGATGACCCATGTACACACCAACTTGCACAGCTGATGCTACAATAAGACTCTTGCACTGTCAATCTCATGACTGCCATGGATAGAACTGGAAAGAAACTTGTTAAACCTAAAAATAGGTCACAAGAAAATATATAGAAAAGAGTCTGGAAAGATAAAAGGATGAAAAGGAAAGGATGACAAATACAGAAGAGAAAAAAACACAGAGTATATAGTGAGAATGTCTACTATATGTGTAAAAGGCACAGGAAAAGGAGCAAAGGAATTATGCAAAAGAAACATTTGAATAACGCAATGGAAAGTTTTCTGAAACTGACAAGTCATAAGACTACAGATTTTAAAAGTTCTGAAAAACTAAATCAGATTTATAGAAAGAAAAACAACAGCACAGACACATCATAGAATTACTTTTAAAAAAGAAAAAAAATGACAAAAAGAAAAATCTTAAGAGTATACAGTGCATTATTTATTACCAAACCACTAAATACTTTCAAAGGAATTATAATTTGATTCACAGCTATCTTCTTAACAAAAATAATCTAAGTCCAAAGACAGTGGACTGGTAATTTTGAACTGTTGAATGTAAAGAACTGCCATCTAAAAAATTGTATGCCCAGTAATACACCTTTCAAAAAGGAGGGTGAAATAAAGGTATTTATGGATAAAATTTTTGAGCATTCACCAAACAAAAGGAAAATGTTTAAGTTAGGGTATGTTTAAATCAGAAGAATGATCCTAGATAAAAACTTCTGGATGCAAAAAGGAATAATAAAATTGGAGGTATATATTTTAAAAACAGCAAAATAATATGTAATAAAATATCTAATTGGATATATATATATATATATATATATATATATATATATATACACACACACACACACACACACACACAGAGAATTAAAATTCACAACAATAATAGCATATATGTTAGGGAATGGTGAATGAAATTAAATTGTGCTAAGTTCCAGAAAGAAAGAAATGTAGCAATCCATATTAAAATTATATAATTAAAGGATAAATGTTGTTAAAGTATAAACCTCTAAATACTAAAATTTAATCAAAAGTACCAAGCTTATTATACTATGCTAAGATATGCTGTATATATATATATAAAGGTGAGAAACAAAGAACATAGAACATTTACTTATCGGGGAGAAAAAAAATGAGGTCCTCGTAAATTTCCATCAGCCCAGCCCAAATTCGTAGGTGAACAATTTACAAAATAGACCCTGAGAGTGAAATTCCCTCATCTACTAATTTAATGTTAACCCAGTTATCTATCTAGTAACATTTAAGGAGTAAACTAATTTTTCTGGAGTATTGAAAATATATTAATTCAAATTCAGGAGAAGGAATTAAGTAGAATTCACTTATAACAAATTTTCATGTGTACTAAAGCTAGCCAGTATACACATCATATTTGCTTAAACCAAAAGAACAATTAGAGATTTAGAACTAAGTTGTCAAGTTTCAAATTAGAAAAAAAATTATAAATGATTTTTATAATCCTAGGGTCCACTTTATGCAGGTTAAAATAGAAACAAGTGTGCAGATAAAAAAAAGTCAGTACAGTAATTTAACTTAACTGCCCAGAGTTACTTTCACCCTGAAAGGCATAAATGCCAAAAGTAATGGTTATTTTGCCCTTAACCTCCGCTATCTGGGAAGTGAATGCTTTGTTGAGTGACTACTTGACAGGTTGCTGGATTTGTTGGTTCCAAAAGAAGTAGTCTGTTCCCCCAGGCTTTCCGCTGGTAAAGGCACCGATCAATCTCCTTTTTTTATTTTTCCATCATTTTTTATTACTCTGAAGTCTTACTTTTCCTTGGGTTTTCTATTAATTTTTTTGAAAATATTTCTTCTCTGTTAAACAGTTAACCTAGAAACGAGATTGCTAGATGGTATGGTATTTTTAATTTTTGCTTACTTATTTCTTTGCTTACTTATTTCTCTTACATGCCGTACCATTTTCTCCCAGCAGTTCCAATCAGAAATCAAAAAATCCTCTATTGCACACCAAATACCATACTTAGGAACCTATAAATCTAAGAATGTACCAAAAACACTTAAAGTGCTTTGCTCTTTACTTGGTTTTCCTATCTTCACTTATTCATCAGACTCTGTTTACCACAAAAACAAACAAACAAACAAAAACAAAACAACAAAAAACATTAAGTACTGTGCTCATAAGTTAATGAGACTTTGCGGGGAAATGTCCAAGAGTTTATACATCCAAATATCTCAACATTCAAAGTTAAAGCACAGGAAGGAGTCCATATATTTTACTTAGTAGCTATTACTCAAAATATTGTTGGAAAATGTATTTTATGTATATTTTTAAAAAGCTATTTTGATATGATTATGTAACTGTATAATTTTTCATGTTACTCATTTGTGTTTTCCTTCTTCCCCTCTACCTCTCTTCTCTCAAGCAAGTAGGAAGCTGTGTTTCTTAGGAGAAGTATTTAGCAGAATCTAGTTAGAAGTAATCTTTAAGACTTCATTCCCCAGATGCTATGGAAAGCAGTATAGACTTTCTTTGAAACAATTAAAAATACCATACCATGTAGCAATCCCACTTCTAGGTAATTTTACAAAAGAATTGAAGTCAGAATCTTGAAGAGATATTAGCACCCCTATGTTAATTGCAGCACTATTTATAATAGGCAAGGAATGGATACAACTTAAATATCTATTGACAGATAAACAAATAAAGTTCTTAAAAGGAAAGAAATTCTGCAATATGCCATAACATGGATGAAACTTGAGGTTGTTATGCTAATGAAATAAGCCAGTCAGAGAAAGACTAATACTAAATGATTCTACTTACATGAATGTTTAAAAATGGTGAAATTCATAGAATTGAAGAGTAGATTGATGGTTGCCAACAGCTAAGGAGAGAGGGAAATGGGGAATTATTCATCGACAGGCACAAAGTTTCAATCAAGCAAGATGAATAGGTTCAAGAGATGTGCTGTAACACATTGTACCTATAGTCAACAATAATATATTGTACACTTAAAATTTTTTAAGAGGGTAGACCTCAGCTAACAAATAATTAAAAAACAAACAAACTTGATTTCCATCTTCATCAAATCTATTGAAGAGAACAGAGTTTGGACAGAGACTAGCTTAAGTTTCTCTGAACTGAAAAGAATAAAAAGTTTAATGACTCAGGAGAAACAACATTTGGTCCTTTGATTTTGGCACCTCTCCAAGATAGGAAGGAACACCTCAGACACAAAATGATTAAATAATGCATCTAAGCTGGAAGAGGCAGGACCCAAAGCCAAGGTTACCAAAGTTGTACAATTTCTGGTGCCCAAAACTCGAACGATAACAGCAGAATGAGTAGACCCGAGGAAACCATGCCAAAAACCATTGTTTGTCTATCTCTGTGGTAACCACACTGAGCTAGGAGAGGACGACTCCCTCCATTGATCTTTGCACTTGGTAAAAATCTCAATAACTTGATACAGCATCGCAGGAAGAGGAACTTCATGTATCATTAGTTTTCAAATTACTGTCAGTCTATCAGGATGTAGGTTCTGCAACAAAATTAATCTGACTTATTGAAAGCAAAAATGTGAAATTTCTTGAACATAAGTTTGTGGACTATGATTTATTACTACCACAAACTCAACACTTTTATTTCTACTCAAAAGAAATGATTCATGCTTTTATTTAATACAATAAGCTAATATTTAGAGTGGAGGCTGTACCTTTTAATATGCCAGATACACTTCCAGAATAGCGATTAAGGACAGCTATGATAAATTGTTTCTATACTGGCCTTGATTTAGTCACGTCCCCCTCTGTCCTCTCCTTGGAGTAGCCGCTCCCATATGAACTCTGGGTTTGCCTATGTGTTTTGGCTAATGAGACCAGGAAAACCTAGAAAACAAGCATACTTGGAAAGTGCTTGTGCTTTGAGATTTGTCCTCTCTTACTCCACCTCCTTTGAAACCTGGGACTGCCATGTGAAAATGGCTGAGCTGGCCCATACTGAGCAGAGGAGTGCCAAACATAGGAGACCGTCCACATATGCTAGAAATATAAATGTGGCCACCTTACATCAGCCAGCCTAGTTTTCCTGGACTAGGAAAACTGCTGAAACTAGGGAACCATCCAGTTGACCCACAGAAGATGAGATAATGCTTTATAGCTGTTTCAAGCTACTACATTATGAAGCCATTTTGATGCAGCAAAGCTGCCTATAGTTACTGGAACAGATGGTTAATTATTGATAGTAATTCTTTTCATTCTCAAGCATTCAGCTTTGGATGGTAAACTATAGGCCACTATAATAAAACACAAACAAACAAGAACTGGTATCCCAAGGTCCAATCAGAAGCAGTTTGTTGTACGTGCAGTTTGAGAGTTCCCTGTATAAAACTCCTCTTTTCTTCATGAGTTAAGAACTAATTAAGAGATGCAGAAATCAGACAGATGAAAATAAACATATCATCCCTGTCATTGGCAAATGCTATTTTAGCAAATGTGGTTTATGAATTTGGAAACAATGGGCTGGCTCATCCTTCACCTCAGAATTAAATTTGCCAATCCTGTCAGAGATAGAGTGAAAAAACTGCAGAACCACACGGCTATTCAATAAAACAAAATAAAATAAAAAAAGACATATGCGACCCATGTTTATAGTTTGCCATTATCCAGTAACTAATCTAATTCTGGGCATCTGTCGTTCAATGAAAGAAAATAGAATTATAATAAGAATAAGGTCCTTCATGTATGCTGCCTGGTACATCATGAACATTTGATTACACTGCATGTTAGTTATATTTCCCTAAAAGGACATCCCCTTCTAAGGACAGAAACACTGGGAAATTTTTTAAAGTTATTTAGAGGAAACCTCAGTGGGTGACCTTGCAATAGCAGGTCACAGAGGTACCCTTCATGCTGCAATTGCTGGCCTACTTTACTTTGACACCCTTCATTTCTGCTTACACAAATGGGCTGGGTTGGCTCTCTGCCTAGCCCATGCTACTTGCTTGAACTTTGATGATCCTAAGATTTATTGGCTTGCCATCATCTGAAGTAATTTCAAAACTCTATGAACAGCAAACCACTAAGACTCCACATTATCAATTTCCAAGCCTTTCTTATGGAAAGAAAGGAAGGAAGGAAGGAAAGAAGGAAGGAAGGAAGGAAGGAAGGAAGGAAGGAAGGAAGGAAGGAAGGAAGGAAGGAAGGAAGGAAGCTCAGTTGAATATCAAGTCCCTCAAGCTTGTCCTCTCTGTTTATTGTCATCATCAGCTTGTCTCTGACTTATCTCCTTATCACATATGTCAGTCTATCTTCTAGCCTCATCATTTGACACAATATTGAGCTGCCAAATTATCAGAGACTTCTGGATCAGTAAAGCTAATGAACCTTTATCACTCTTCATTTCCCTCCATTTCTAAGCAGCACTCAGTGTTGTTGATACTTCCTTCCAGCTGGAAGCCATCTCTGTGTTATGACTCAATGCTTTTCTTAGTATTTCCTTTGCACATCCATAACATCTCATTTGCAGATTTATTCTCTTTTGTTCCACCCTTCAATAGGCTATCCCTCTTCTCACTATGCTGACACAATCTTCCTCATGTATAACTGTACACTGAGAACCACCAAATTTATATTTCTACTTTGGGCCTCTCCTTTAAGTTTCAAGTACCTGTTAAATGAACATTTCCTAGACTATCTACTTGAAAGTTCTCAAAAGCAGCTCAGACCCCATGTATTCGAAACTGATTTTAAAATAGCACCCAAATCTTGCCTTTCTCCATTATTCTAATGTAGTAAATGGAACCGTTATCCACCCAGGTTTTAAATACAAAATCCAAATGTTATTCTTGACACTTATTTATCTTGCACTGTATTTTGAAAAACTATTTCTATTGAGTTACTAAGAACATTTAATTTTGTCACCTTTTCTTTAGGCTTGACTTCCACCACTCTAATCCTACCCCCGTTACCACAATATGCAAATTATACTCTTACAAACTCTAACATTGTATATCTCTAACAGTATTTTTTGTTTGTGACTTTAAATCTGTATAAGTGATTATGGTAAGCAAAATTCTAAAATGGTCTCCACAATCCCTGTAACCTAGTGTGTAGGCTCTGTACAATGTCTTCCCTTGAGCGTGGGGACTTACTGGAGGATTTCATGGATATAATTAAGTTGTTGAGTTAATTGCAAGAGACACACATGGCCTGAGTTAATCAGGTAAATCCCCGTAAGAGAGGGACTTGATCAGGTGAAAGCCCTTAAAAGAAGTCAGAGATTCTCCTCTAAGTTTTGATGAACTTGCAGGTTTGACAGAGAAGTTGATCTAACAGGGAACTGTGTGTTCAGCCTCTCGGAAACAAGGGAGGCCTTCAGGTCACAGCCAGCAAAAAGCCAGGGCCCTTAGTGACACCGCTGCAAGGTAACAAATTCTGCTAACAACTTGAAGAAGCTTGCAGGTAGATTCTTTCCCAGTCAAGCCTCCAAATGAGAGTATAGCCTAAAACAAACCACAATTATAGCCTTTCGGACACGTTGAGCAGAAGACCCAACAAAGCTACAAAAACGGTGAGATCATAAATGTGTGTTGATTTAAGCTGCTATATTTGTGGTACTTTCTTATGCAGCAATAGAAAGATAATATTGTGATTATTTTCAGATCCATAAATTAGTCTAAATAGCTCATGTTTTGTTTCAGAAACAAACAACCCTCAATTTCAAGAGTTAAGAAATTATAACTTTATTTCATGCTGAAATTCAGTAGGCTACGGGTCCCAGTATACTTATGATGATTTTGACCTTAGATATGAGCAGAATCAATTTATTCCTTACCGTGAGATGAAAGGGTGACTATATGAATATAGAGCTAAGTAGGATAATAGTTCTATTTGTTGAGAATAAGTTCTTTTCAGATAACTTATATTTCTCCAATAAATTAGAAGCAAGTAAAGTAAGAACAGAATGAAAAAAGGGTGTGAAATAGTCATCTCAGAGAGTAAGAAAGTGAATTGCTTTGGGAAATGCTGTAGGATCTCCAAGAAGTTAGACTCACTTGAGGTTTATAATAATACATTTGAAGTGAAGTCAGCCTGCATGTTTTTGTATATAGTTTTCTCTAGCCAGTTCAGCTACTTAAGAGAAAACATGACATAAGCAAATTAATGTAATTAACTGTACCTGAGGTTATTCCTGGAAAGAATGATAGAGGAAGAGAAGACAGGGAATTGAGATGCATGCGGTGGACCGATTTTAATGATAAAACATTAAATCATTGAGTAAAAAGGAAAACGGGAAAATGAACAGGACAATAGATATGAAAATGTGGGGCATCAATGGAGAGGAGGTACTATTAGTGTTGAGGGACTGTTGGGCTACAGGTTTAAGAAATACTACCGTGTTTTCCCGAAAACAAGACCGGATATTATATTAATTTTTGCTCCTAAAGATGCATTAGGGCTTATGTGCAGAGGATGTCATACTGAAAAATCATGCTAGGGCTTATTTCCGGGTAGGTCTTATTTTCGGGGAAACACGGTATAAACTGAAATTATAAGAAGCAGTGCCCAGAGAATGGATCTTGAATGTGAGACTTACAGAAGTGGTATATTTGTTGATAATGACAAATTTGGCAGCATAGGTGTGGTAGCCAAAGGAATTGAGTGAAAGACAAAGTCATTTGGAGTAAACAAGTCAACAGGATCAGGATGCATCATTCAGATGCAAGGAATCAAAGATGATGATGGAAGTAGTGGTACAAGTACCAAAACCTTAAGGAGATGTGGGCGGTGACTGCTCCTGCTCCGGTGATAATAATGGTGACATGGAGTGATTGTATGTAACATAATCTGATGACACATACTTTGGAGACTTTAGAGCTTTTATAAAATTAAAATAAAGATTGTAAGTTTTATTTTATTTTGCCTGGCCTGGTAATGGCAAGTAAGTCATAACGTACTCACACCATCTCAAGGTTCAGTTTCACGTTAGGTACAGTAGAAATAAAAGCCACTATGTGAGACAGCTGCAAGAGAATTCTGGTGTTCAGAGATCTCACCAGTAGTATTCAGAGTTCAGCCACTTCTCATAGCTGCTGCTGAATTGGTCTAAGAGCCAAGGAAGTTAGACTCTTACCAGTACCACTGCCCTAGTTCAGGGCTATCACTTTTTCTTTGATATTTCAAAAGGTTCCTAATGATCCCCTGCCTCCATTCTTACTCTCCATTGTTCTCTCCACCCACTCCCACCCCCCCACTGGTCAGAGAGGCATTTCCACATTGAAAAATGTCAATTAATCATTCCTGCATAAAATGATTCAATCATTCATTCAAAGAAAATAGAATTCCCAGTTCCTTACATTAGCATTGATTAGTACCCTAAGCTTTTGATATTCTGACATGAACTCCTTCTCTATTTTCACTCTACTCACTCATCACTTTGCTGTAAAATCAGTTCTCTGAATGAGTCATAAACTTTTATACTGAAGTGCCTTTTTATTTCTATTCTTCCTCCCTAGAATGTGAGTCACCTGTAATTCATGAGATAACTTTGTGCAATTAAAGAAAAGTGAAAAACTGTGGCACTTCTACACTGATGTAGCCCTTTGGAAACATGACTTGGCCAAGCAACATTTTGAGAATTAAGCAAAAGTTATCCCTCCTTCCGGGTAGACCTATGAGTGCTATAATGGGAGTGACATCTTTGGATACATGAGGCACAGGGGTTCCATTTTCTGTAGAGAACTCAAAAGCAGCAATAAGAGTAACAAATTTAGTTTATTATCACCATTCACTAATAATTCTAAACATTAGCTGTGAAAAAAATACTATCCCTAAAAATCTTTTTCTTTTGGCATTTTAAACAATCGTTGTAATTATTCTTTAGTTTTAATTTTACATATATGAATTATATATTTAATCCTGTATACTATGTAATACGATATATTATATATTTATATAAATATGTATTTACATATGCATTTTATGCACACACAAACATTCATGTGTACATATACACTAATGTCTAAGAGCCAGAGTTAAAAACGTAAAATGTACTGTGATAGACTAAGCAAGTCTTTGTGCATCTATAAAATGAGGTTAATCATATTCCTCATAACATTTTGAGTGTTAAATGAGGTAAAATGTGCAAAGCATTTGATAAGGCATTTAGCACATGGTAAGTGATATCAATGTTTGCTATCACCATGATAGTCGAGATTCCAAGAGCATCACTAGGCCATATGGATACAGAAGTAAAAACAATTCTCTCTCTTTAAAAGTAAAAAAAAAAAAAAAAAAAATCTGTCTTTCTAGAATAGGTGACATGCAGTATGACTGAGGTTTGACTAAGAGTAGGTATGTGCAGGTACAGCAGTAGCTATAAAGAAAGAATGATAATTTCTGCCTGAGATGTGAGGTGGGGAAATGTTTAAAGGTGGTAACTCAAAAAGGTTATGAAAAGTGAATACAAATGCACAACTACCATGTTTCCCCGAAAATAAGATCTAGCCGGATAATCAGGTTTAATGCATCTTTTGGAGCAAAAATTAATATAAGACCTGGTCTTATTTTACTATAAGACCAGGTCTGATAAATAATATAATACAATATAATACAATATAGTACAATGTAATGTAATATAATATAAATGCAATATAATACCGGGTCTTATATTAATTTTTGCTCCAAAAGACGCATTAGAGCTTTGTCTGGCTAGGTCTTATTTTTGGGGAAACATGGTAGCATCAGGAGAATAGACCTGCACCTCCATGCATGTATGTTGATTCAGGTTTATCACTACACAAGTATGTCTCACTATGGTGTCATGTTACCACATAAGTTGAAAAATACACATGCTCTAGTAATTCTTGTGTTCTCTAGCTTGGTCTTCCCATCAAAGAAGAAGAGATGCAATTTGAAGAAAAAAATGTTTTATAGATGTCTATTGGCCCTACAAGAGGTGGAGAGGCTATGGAATTATAGTTAGAAAAACAAAACAAAAAAAGAACTATGTCGGCATGACACACTCATTGGCTGTGTGTGATTAGAGGACAAAAACAAAGAAGGATGTCAGCATCAAAATATTAAATACTTTGCGTGATAAGCAATGAGATTTCAGAAATTTGACCTTTATCTTAAAACTTCTGGAAAAGCATTGGGTAGTTTTAAACAAGGAATGAGGCATTTTCAGTTTGAAAGATTTCTCCCTCTGTGATATGTACTATAGGGGGACATTGCTAGAGGCAAGGAGAGCCATTATCAAGCTGTTGAGCTTACGAAAGAAAAGAGAGGGAAGGAGGGAGGGAGGGAGGGAGGGAGGGAGGGAAAGGAAAGGAAAGGAAAGAAGGAAAGAGAGAAAGAAAGGCTTAAGCAAAGGCAGTGTTCCTGGTCAACCCACTTCTCTCTTAACCTCAAGACCACCACAACAGGATTTAAGAGAATTGCAGAAAACTCTGGATGTTTCTGGTGAGAGCACCTGTCTGCAAAGACACACTAGACATTACCCCATAAGCCACTGGGCTGACCTGTGACTGCTTGGACCAATACAATTATGGCAAAAATAATGCTATTCCAGTTCTGGCCCTATCCTTTCAGAGAACCAAGTCTCTATTTGCTATTCTTAGACTGTTACCTCTGGGTAAACCAACCATCATAGAAGAAGTTGATTGCCTTGAGGCCATCTTGCTCTGAGGTAGCCTAAGCTGGCCATGTGGTAAGGTCACATGGAAAGAGAGTGATGCTGGCGAGCCCAGGTACTAGTGAAGAAGCCATTTTAGACATTTCAGCAGCATCAAATGCCATGTGGAAAAGATCTTAGCCCTCAGACATATTGATCCAGTTGAGGTATAAAACCTCTAAGTCTTTGAGCTACCTTAGTTGCTGCAGACATCAGGCAGCAAAAACAAGCCACCCTTGCTTGAATTCCCACGCTCACAGTTGTGAGTATAATGAACTAGTTATTAAGTTACTAACTTATGTGATAATTTGTTCTTCAGCAAATAATAATAATAATAATAATAATAATAATTGAAATAATTCATTTATTTTTCTATTTGTTTGTTATTTTTCCACGTTTTTATGTTGAAACTTTCGTAAGTATCGTGACATGCCTATTTTTCTTATGACAGCTCCTAGAGCACTAACTGGAACAGCAGTAATACATAGTTTTTGTAGGAACAAATAAAAATGAATTAAAAAGAGCCTGCAGAGAATCTATAGTACTTAATAACTGACTGGGTGTAGCTGGTGGGTAAAAAGGAGAAAATATGGTTGGCCTCTAGGTTTTGGTCTGTTCAACTGGATTGACAGTGGTCCCTCTAATAGGAACAGAGAAATCAGGAGAAAACTGGTTAGAGGTTATAAAGTAATAAAGTTGGTATATAGTTTAGTTCAGCTATCAGGGCATCTAGTAAGAAATTGTAAGCAGTGAGTTCGATGTGAAAGCTTAAATAGCAATGTGTTGTATCTTTGATAAGAAATGAGTACAATTTCAATAAAAGAAGAATAGATATTAGTTTTAAGGTACAAAAGGAAAAATAAGAAGAAAGAAACCGAATGAAGCCTATTTGGTTTGATCTGTAGGAGACCATTGGAAACTAAATTAAAACAGATTCAATAAAATAAGGGAAAAATAATCTAATGGCAGTAGTTTGAGAAATGAATGAAAAATTAAGATTTAGAGACATTGAGTATAAAACTACTCTTTCATGAAAATTAAGTAAGGAAAAAATACAGAAGAATGAGTTCCAAAGTATAATTATAATACCATTATTTATAGAATATAAGAATTCACGAAAAAAGAAATTCACCCTCTAACTACTCCTAAACTAAGTTAGCAAATTGAGAGCATGGTGGCATCTCTTAATATTGAAAAACCAAAAAGTCCTGAGGATAAGTGAGAGAGTAACAAGGACAAAGTGTTGGCTTCTTAGTAAAATTTATAACACCATTATCACTGCTTGAAAAAGATTACATTTGCTTAAAGCAATATGTAATAAATTTAAAATCTGCTTTATGTCCACACCGTCAAAAATTCTGTTATAGATAACAAATAAGATAATGGTTATTTTAAAAGCAATTTATTTCTGTCCTGACTTAAAGAAATTGTTACTAATAATCAAAGATCTAATAAAATTCTATCTATAAAAACACTGAACATCAAATACTAAAGTTATTAAAGGGGACTGGAGATAGCTAAATCAAGTTGATGATCACACTGCTTTCTTCTTACAGGTCAAATATCTCATGATTCACTGTGTCATTCTGTCTAGTAATAGGATATGCTTATATTATCCTGCTTTTATTAGATAAGCAAATGTAATTATACTGGATAAAGTGTGTGTGTGTGTGTGTGTGTGTGTGTGTGTATGTGTGTGTGTTAATGTGTGAAGGAGACTCAGACTATATTACAAGATTTATAATTCTGTGAAGATAGTAGGTACTTTAAATGATCTGGATATATTTGTCACTTTGATTATTTCAAATTGATCTCAACCACTCAGAGAACATTGAATGCTTAAAGTTGTCACATTTATAATAAAGCAATTGTGAAGTGATTGAAGATTATGAGATAAAAACAATACAAGCCAATTCTCCATGATGTATAATAAAAGGGTGGGAGGAGAGAGTCAGAGAGAGACAGGCAGAAAATGAGTGTTGGGACAGAGGAAGAGGGTTTGATAGATATGAACCTGAAGTACTCCAAGATTCAATACTTTACCAGACAATAGCCTGGAAAATTGACATCTAGGCTATCATATCTTAGAAGAAAGGAAGACATATAATAGACTAAGACCAAAGATTTTCCTCAGCTTCCCAGTCTCCCCTTGGGAGAAAATCGCTGAGTTGCTGGACCTGGTAGTTCCCGGGCATGGTAGTTCCTTCTGCTAGATTTACCTTTTCCTAGAATGCGGAAGGGAAGTACTCATGACGGACTCAAAAACTTCTATATCTGCGTTTTATCTTAGATATTATAATTCATGAATTATATCATGATTGATAATTATATCTACTATGAGCATGTGAGTAGGAAGTGACAGCAGGTAACATGCAAATAGACACATACAATTTATTTTGGGACTCTGATCTTTAAGAAAAACATTTGTATGATGTCCTCTCTGTGCCTTGATTTTATTATACATACTAGCAGAGTAATGGCATCAGGCCTATATAACCCAAAGGATGTTGTGAGAATTGCACAAAAAGAGTGTTAAAAAAAAAAAAAAAGCAAAACTCATTTATGTGATTAAATTAATGTTAATAGAATGGAGGGGAGGAGAGAAAAGAAATGGTCTTTGCTATTCAGAATTTAAAATTCCTATACTGCCTTTCTAAAACCGTCACCTCTAGAATATTGCCCGTTACATTATATGGCTACTCATACAAGTCCCCTGACAAAATTAAGATAGTTCAGGCTAGTCTCACTCTGATTTGCCATCATTTACCACTATACTTAGTCTGACTTCTTTGAACCCTGCTGGGTCCAGGCTTGCTTTGGCCAAATAAAATATGTACAGTGTTCAGTAAGGAAATATATGTTTGAATTGGAGCTAGTCTAAGAGAAATCTTTTTACTAGAATCAATGTACATCACTCTCCATTGGCCAGTGATTGGTTCTGACAGGTAACGAGAAAGAAATCACAAACTTTTCAGTAAGAAGCAAAAGGTATATAAACCACACAATGCACAGATGGTGGTGAAATGAGGCTTTCAAAGTGCTGAAATACTGAGTAATTCTGACAGTACTGAGAAGACCGAGCTGTTCATCACTCATTTTATTGTGTGACACTCAACTTAACATGCACACCTATTTAACATTGGTGTAATTCACAGTGTATTATCCTCTCTTATTAATTAGAATGACGTATTATAAATTACAGTGGCTGGAAAGTGTGCTGATTAAAACTTAGCCAAGAAAAGCTGTCTATAAACAATTTAATAATAAATCACACATTTCATTAAATTACATTTTCAGTTAGTAATTTGAATTTGATTATTAAATGGAACTCAGATTATGAAATTTTGTCAAGTTAGGTAAGGCTTTCTTATGATTATGATTACTACGTTTTTCTAAACCCTATACAAAAAATGTGACTAGATAAGAGGCTAGAAAATGAGTTAAGTGATTGTTAGTAAAAATGTATATCAGAAAATGTTTGACTATTACCTCAATGACATGCAAATTAAATACATTTTAAGCATTTGGGCAATACTAATTCACTACCATTATATTATTTATCATTGAATTAAAAAAATGCATTATTTTTTCTTGTATTCTATTAACAGGTCATAACTTTTCTCCATTTATATTGAAAAAAAATTGTGGAACTTAAAGAGCCACAGAAGTTACTTTTTTCTAATAGATACTGGCTAAAATGTCAGACATGCTTCTGTGTATGAAACGTTTGTAATATTTTGGTAACAGTAAACAAAGAAATGCCCAGTTTCTTTTTTTAAATTGAGATATAATTGACATATCACATGTTATATAATACAATATTATATTAGTTTCTGATGTATAACACAATGATTTGATATATATGTATTGTGAAATAATCACCACAAGTCTAGTTAACATCCATCACTACAAAGTTACAATTTTTTTCTTGTGATAGGAACTTTTAAGATCTATTTCTTAGCAACTTTCAAATATACAATACAGTATTATTAACTATAGTCCCTATGCTGTACATTACACCCCCAGGACTTATTTATTTTGACCACTTTACCCACTTACCCATGAGTGAAAGTAGCCAAAGTACTTTTTTGCTGACATTGAATTTTAGAGTTACTTAAAATAGCTCTCCAAAATTAAATAAGATATTTTAAAATCTATGGATACTTTTGTTTGTGTGCCTTGGTTTATTGCTTATAGATGTAAATATGTTTTTTAAAACCGTATAGAATCAAAATTGGATCTGTTTTCAAAATAATATGTTGTTTAAAATAAAATTCCTCAATTATACTCAGGAAAATCATAGGTGAAACCTAAAACATACTAGAGAATGAAACTAATAATTTAAAGACAAGTCACAACAGTAAGACAGAAAGCAAACAGAACCTAAGACACCCAAAACTCATGGGTAATTAAATACATTTATTCCTGAAGTATTTATTGACTTGCCCCTAAAAGGCATATAGCAACAAGATTATAATATTGATGTAAGAGTGACAAAAAACTTGCAACATAAGTTAGTTCTATTCTGATCATATTCATATATATATATATATATTTTTTTTTTTCTCAGAAGCTCTCATATTTACTTCTTTTTTCCATTACTACCCTAGGTCTGCATTATTCCTCACATATAACACTGCAACAATTTTTAATAGTATATTTATGTTTAAATAATAGTTAAAATTTAATTACAATCCCACAACACCAATATCCGTACTTACAATTGAAAAAATGTATAAATGCAGTATATATAAATTACTATTTAACTTTTATTTTGGATAACATTTTGACACCTTTGAAGTTCTTATATAGATTTTAATAGCTTTCTGAACTTGGGCAACTGAGAGTCAATCTTCTACTTTCTCCCTCCTAATAGTCACTCAACAATGTGAATTTACTTAATACCACTGAACTATACACTGAAAAATGGTTAAGGTGGTAAATTTTATGTTATGTATGTTACCAGTGTAAAAATTGGGGCAAAAAATGCCACCATGTGATTCTTTTTAGATACAGAATACATTATTGTCAACATATTGATCATTTACAATTACTGACAATGCATATAATCATGAGGCTTGTAGACTTGTTCCCAGCTATAGGAATATTCGCTTTCAACTACTCACAAGCACAACCCTTTCAGGAGAACTTTCCCTGGCCACACAGGAGACTCTCAAGTGTTTAACTGGGAAGTTGTCTGTCTAGCCATCCTCAGATCACAACCAATGACTTCCTTTCTTTTTTTTTTTTTCCTTTTTTTTTAAATTACATTTATTAATTGGGTGACAATGGTTAGTAAAATTACCAAAACTCATAGACACAGACCACTGTTTAGTTGTTACCAGAGGGTAAGGGGGGGTACCAGTGGGAAAGGGGGGATGGTTAAAGAGGGTAAACGGGGTCAAATATATGGTGATGGAAGGAGAACTGACTTTGGGTGGTGAGCACACAATGTGATATATAGATGGTGTATTATAGAAATGCACACTTGAATCCAATGACTTTCTTACATGGTGATACAGAAGGCTGACTCTTGCCTCAAATGGAGACAGCTCTGATTCAATTAGTGTGACAGATGTCCTCAGGGGATCTTGCTGAAGTCTTTAGCTAAAAACAACACTTCTGCTTGGCTTTTCCCTGTGGTTTATACTTCTCCCCTCACTCTCTTTCTCCTGAAATCTCTCCTAAATAAATAACTTGCCTACGTATTACCTCTCGTTTCAGGAATCCAAACCTAAAAGTAACAAGAGTAACATGTGTAAGTTATTCAATTAAAACAAAAACAAAAACAAACAAACAAACAAGAAAAACAACTTCTAAAAATTCAGGATCATCAAGTGAAAGAATATTCAAGATCTCTCTAATTTAACAGCTCTAATTGCAGCATAAACATGATCTTAAATTTCAAATTTAATAATATGTCCAATGCTTTAAAAGTACCTGTTAAATGTTCATGTGTGAAATTTTAAACTTTGGGAGTATTGTCTAAAATATTGCAGGTCTGGAAAAACAGATTGAAACCATTCATAAAATCTTGCCTATTACAGTAGACAAGTCCAGATGGATGGCATAGAAGATAGACATGGACTCAATGTTAACAACATATTAATTTTATTATGAGTAGGTTGGCTGGAAAAGTAAAAGAAACTAAAAAAGCCTATGGGCATATGGGAACATCAGGGCATCTTACAATGGCAAATGGTGTATGGCTGAAAGATGATTACATGGTTATTTCCAATAACCTTTGCCAGAAAGTATTAAACGGAATACATTATGACTGTTTCAGCTCATGAAATGGTGCAAAAGAGGAGCATGCGCTACAGAACTTTGGCAAGCATCCAACAACAAAAAAATAATGAAAAGGTAGCTTCTTTTCTGGTATGCCAGCTTTTATAGCATGAAAATATGAAAGAGATACTAATGAGAAGACCAGCAGCTGTCAGACTTGGGAACAAGTTGGCACATGGGGTAAAAACGAAAAACAAAACACAGTTATTACTACAATTAGAGAACTGAAATTATTATTTCATTGTCTGGAACCACCAACACCAAAAGTGGTGAGAATGAAACATAGCATAGTCAATATTCATATAGAGGTAATATTAACAAGTATAAAAATTAGAAGTATGATTTTTAACAAAATATACTGTTTAGGCATATGACAATTTTTGAATTTTCCTAATTTAATGTGAATTTATGTAGACAATTTAGATAATTTCCTCAAAAGTACCCATTTGGAGGAAATGTTTGCTAACTTTAAGTTCTCTAAATTAATTAATTGCATGTGTATACATTAGGTTAAATGATCTGACAGTGACAAGTTGGACCCGGATAAACTATTGAAGATTACATAAAATTCAGTATTCACAATTAACTGAAATAATTATTGTATTTTAAGTAAGACATCATACAGAGGTTAAAAGTCTTAAAGCAGAACAAATCAAATAATAAATCCTTGAAAATATCTATGATAAATTTAGGCTGTGATTTCTCTGACAAGATGTCTGAAAAAGGCATTTGTTCATTTTGCTTACCTTGTGTAAAAACTAACAGCCATGTAGTTTTGAAAGCTCTACATTTTTCCTCTTGAGTAAATAGTTCACATTGATCTTTTACACACATATCTGAGAACAGGCTGGTTTATCAGCACATGAATAATAACAAGCCCTGTGTATGTTACACATGAATGTTTGCATTACATTTGTGGAATGAATTTGCTTGTCAACCTAAGATCAGTGTTTACTTTTTACTGATGTCATCACTAACAACTTTTTAAACTTGTAAATGAAGCACATAAGTATTAAAACACATTGTCATCACAATTCAGACCATATGGACCATAGAATTTTGGACAATGTTTATTAACTCATGTAACAGAGTGATTCCCTGTTCTTATTGTACATTTTGAGACTATAAATACTATCATTAAAACTAACAATACTTATAAACCTGATCTCATATAGCAATAAAACAAATTACAAATAAATGAAATACAATCTAAACTTTAAGTAAAAGAAAAACCTATGCAATTCATTTGTGATTTCTTTTGTTACATAAAAGTTATGATAGAGATATTATATTAGTTCCAAACTCTCTTAAAATCTAGTGTCAAGGATAGTTACATTATACCGATCAAACAATAGAATCCATTATAACAGTATTTAAATTGATCTTGATTTGAGTACCACATCTCATATCTGACTTTGGGCAAATCACACAATCTTTGTTTTCTCAATTATAAGAAATGAAATTATTTCCTTTTGTATTCTCTCTCATAAAGTTATTATAAATGTTTAAAGCACTATAAATATGAAAGGCTTTATTGTCCGTTAGGAAGCCACAGATTTTAGGTGGCAGTCTCAGCTAAACATGTAATGATTATCAATGATAATCATATTATAGCCCTTGGAGTTAAAAATCCTGATGCCATAAAATCAATTTCTCCATGTCTCTTCCAAAACTAAAACTGAAAAACAAATGATCAGGATGATGGGCAAGCTTAGATTTTATGTTCCTCTTCATTCTACTAATCTTTATCACCTGAAAGATAGCTGCTATTTGGAACAGGAAACAGGATGGTTTCTTTCTAGTCGTCTTTCCAAATTCTAGTACATTCTCATTAGAAATAATGTGGCACTAAAATACTGGCAAAAAAGAAAAAGACTAAAAGACACTGAAAGAAAAAAATCTATCACCTAAGCTACCATAAGAATGTAAACTCCACAAGGTCAGAGATGTTTTAACGATTGTGCTAATTTCTGTAATCACAAGAATGTAAAAAAGGTTGGCATAGAGTAGCATAGAAAAAGAATATTTGTTGCGTAAATGAATCACTTCTATGTATTTGGATTATATTTAGGGAGTATCTAAAATAGAAGTTATAGAGATAAAATATGTTAGAATTACCAGGAGTTATGAGGAGGAGGGAATGGGAAGTTATTGCTTAAGTAGCACAGAGTTTCTGTTTGGTGTTATGAAAATTTGGGAAATTTGAGAGTTTTGAGATTTGTTTGAGATAATGGTGGTGGTTGTACAACATTGTGAATGTCATTAGTGTCATGAAATTATAAATGTAAAAATGATTAAAGGGCAAATTTTGGTATATATTTTACCATATACAATTATTTTTCAAAATTATAACTCTAATCCAAAAAAATTCACTGACTTTAAAGTAAAATAAAATTACTCAACAAAGCCAAGAAAAAGAAAGCATTTATGATCCCAAAATATCTATATATTCAAATGCATTACTAGTAATATATGTTTTTCAAGTAAAATTTACATAATGTAAAATGAACAGGCCTTAAGTAGAAAATTGATGAGTTTTGATAAATATATTCATCCATGAAAGCATCATCCCTGTTAAGCTATAGAAAATTACCACCGCCTCAGAAAAGTTCCCGCTTCCAAAGGTGTGCTGAAGACAGCATATGAAAATTTGCAAGCAGAGATTGATAAATTTTCAGGTATTTGGTGAGCTAGTTATTAAACATAGGAATTATTAAAAAGCAAATTATATGAACTACCAACTAATAAATTATATTAAAACAGAGTTAATATATCACTAAATATCAGATCTTAAACATGTAACTACAGTTTATAGTTATCTTGTGCTCTTGAGATTGTCTATCGCTTCAATATGGTAGAAATACTATTAATATATTGTGTGTTACTGCACATTCCTGACTGTGTTCAGTGACTTCCTGATAGTAGCCTGAAATAGGCAAGCTCAGTATTTACAAAATGAAAACCACGGTTTTAAAAACTAGAACTTCCCCCCACAAAACAGTTCTTAAGCAAATACCTGCACATCACTGCTCTCCTGTCCAGCCACTGCTGCCACGTTGTTTTTCATTTCTGAACCATAGCTTAATTTTGCCCATTCTTGAACTTCACATTCATGGAATCATAGATGATATCCTGTTTTGCATGTGGCTTCTTATGTTCAACATATTTTTGCGATTTCCCCCTCCCCATTTTTCTACATATATCAGTAACCTGTTCTTTTTAATTTCCAGGTAATGTCCTATTGCAGGACTATGTTATACCCTATTTATCTAGGCTTCTTCTGACAATATTTGAGTTATTTATAATTATGGGTTATTTTGATTTAAGCTGCTACAGAAATTCTTATACAGTCTTTGGTGGATATATTCTTTTTCTTATTTCTCTTAAATAAATACTTCAAAGTGGATTTGACAGATTTGATATAAATAGGTGTATATTTATCTTTTTAAGAAACTGCCAATTTTGCAAACGGTGTGTACCATTTCACTTTCTCACCAGCAATGTATAAGAGTTCAAATAGCTCTATTTCTTTACTAACATTTAATATTGTCAATCTTTCAAGCTTTAGTAATTCTAGAGGATTTAAAATGATCTCAGTGGTTTTAATTTGATGATTAATGATGTTGAACATATTTTCTTGTGCTTATTAGATATCTTTTTTTCTTAACTTGTGAAGTGTCTATTGAGGTCTCTTGCCCAATCATTGTTAAAATAAGTTGTATTTTTATTATCGCTTTGTGTGTGTTCTTTATATTTTTCTGTCAGTCCTCTATCAAATGTGCGTGTTGTAAATATCTTCTCTGTAGCCTTTTTCAAAAAGGTGTCTTTTGATGAGCAAAAGTTCTAATTAGGATGAATTCCATTTTTTTTTCATAGCGTGTATTTTATTTCAGAGTGTGTTTTTGTTCTAAGAAATCCTCTCTTACCCTTAGGTTGTTAAGATATACTTCTACATATCAGGTTGGTGCAAAAATTTAATTGTGGTTTAAAAGGTTAAAAGTAATTGAAAAATCACAATTACATTTGCACCAAACTAATATGTTTTCTCTAGAGGCATTCTTGTTTTACCTTTTACACAAAGTTTATATTTTATCTTAAATACACTTTTGCATAAAACTTGATGTAGGTGTTGAGGTTATTATTAATTTTTTCCATGTGGATAAACGTTTTTAAAAAAGTTTCTTTCTTCTCTATTGAATTGGCTTGGTGTCTTTGTCAAAAAGTAATTAACCTTACAGTGTGCCTGTACCTTCTGTGTGTTTTATTGATTTTTTTTTTCCATTTATACTCAAAGAACATGCTGTCTTGATCACTGTAACCCATAGTAAAGAATATTAAGCTTAGAAATCATGTAGTGTGATTCTTTAAACTTTTTTACTCAAAATTATTTTGCCTATTCAAGATATTTTAAATATCCACATATGTTTTTAGTCTTGACTCATCAATTATTACAATAAAGCATGTATGAGTGTAAATGAAATGCATTTAATCTTTTTAGATCAATTGAAATCTTAACATGGAGTTGTTTAATTGGCGAACATGATGCATCTCTCATTTCTTTAGGTCATCTTTAACTTCTTGTCTCTATCCCTTATAGTTTGTCCCGTGGAGGGTTTTTCACATCTCTTGCTAAATTTATCTTTACTTATTTATTATGGATTTTGATTTTTTTCTAATTGCTGGCAATATATAAAATGCACTTAATTTTAATATATTGAACTGTGGTTTGCTTTTTTAAATTCCTCTAGATTGTCTGTGTAAATAATTGTATCATCTGGGAACAATGGACATTTACTTCTTCCTTTTCAATCTTTATGTCTACTATTTATTTTTCTCTCTTTATTCCACTTATTAGAACACTTCATACAATACTGAAGAGAAATGATGAGAGCAGATTTCTTTTCCTTATTTGAGAAATTTAATGAAAGGATGTTTAATATTTAACCTTAAGGTGCTCTTCATTTTAATGAAGAACTTGCCTTCTATTCAGGTTACTGAGAATTTTTGTTATGAATCTAGTAAGTTGAACATCTTTTATTTTCTTTATTAAGTTTCCTTTGTTAGAGGTTGTTTTACCTTGATTGGGTTTTGAATGCTGAAGCTTGCATTCTTGAGCTAATCCCTTATTGGCTAGAATATACTATTCTTTGTATATAATGTTACCATCAATTTACACAGATTTTGTTAAGAATTTTTCTGTCTGTGTTCATATGGCTACTAGCTTTAATTTAATAGTCTTGTAATGTCTTTCTCAAGTTTTGATATTACTGTTATTCTTCCCTCCTAAAATAACTTGTGAATTTTTTTTTTCAATCTTCTCCTCTTACTTGGAAGATGTTAGTAAATGATTGATATAATTCCTTACTTCAACGTTTAATAGAATTCATCAGTGATACTATGCCCCAGACTTTTATTTGTGAGAGGTTTTTGATAGTGCATTTGATAGATATAAAGATATTTAGATTTTCTGTTGCTTTATGTGTAAATCTTGGTGACATATTTTTCACAGAATATACATCTTCTATCAAATTCATTCACATAAAGTTATTCAAAGTATTTCCTTCATATCCTCTTAAATTCTGTAGTATCTATAGTATGTCCCATATTTTATTCTTGATTATAATTTTTTTTTTTTTTTGAGTTTTCTTCCTTTTGTCTTGACCAGTCTCGCTACTGGTTCATTCATTTTATTATATTTGCCAAAGAGCTAACTCCTGAATTCGTTGTTTTTCTTTTTTTTTTTTTTTTTGCTTTCCATTTCATTGGTTTTTGCTTTTATATATATTGTCTTACTCCATTTACCTATTTTTTTTTTTTTTTACTTTACTATGCTTATTTAGATTTTAAGGTAGAAAATAGATCTTATATTTAGATGTGTCATAATAGAGGTTTATAAACCTACACATTTCTCCCTAAACTCTGTTTTAGTTATATACCACACATTTTTATATATTGTTTTATCATTATCAATCTATTAGAAATATATTCTAATTTCCATTGTGATTTAATCTTTTTTGCATGTACTAGTTATTTAGAAGTATTTGTTTGATTTCCAAATAAATTTCTAGGTACATGTTGGCATTGATTTTTAATTATATTATAATAAGAAATATATTTTACAATACTTTAATCTTTTGAGTTTATTGAGATTTGTTTTATGAGCACTCGTTGGGAATAATATTCTGTAAATGCTGTTTAGATAAAGTTTGTTGATATTGTTGTCACTGATTTTTGTCTTGATAGTCTATCAATTGCTAGAGAGGATATAATTATCAATATATTATTTAGTTGGATATCTGTATATCTAACATTCTTCAGATTTTGCTTCATGTTTTTTAAAGCTCTTTTATTAAATGGAAACAAAGAAAATTCAGCCTTCATTTAAAACATTGTTCTTTTGTTCGTAATGTGTTATTTTTCTCTCATTTCTTTCAAGATTGCTTTTCATTTTTGCATTTCAGTTGTTTTAATAGGTGTAACTCTTTTAAAATTTTATTTTGCTTGAGGTTTGCAGAGTGTTTGTAATAGGAAAATAATGTTTTTCCACACATTTGGTAAAATCTGTCCCAATTTTTCCTTTTCTTTCAATTCTACATAACTTAAACATTTAACATTGCTCCACAAGTCACTAGAATTCCTTTTATTCTTTAAGTCCTTTTTTTCTAGTTCTTGACATTATGTAGTTTTCTATCAATTTATCTTCAAAATCAACCCATTTTTCTGCCTTCTCTTATTTCTACTATTAAGCCTACCCAGTGTTTTTTTTTCACTGTGTCAGATATTGCAATTTTTAGTTCTCGAATTTCTACTGTTTACTGCTGTTGATTTTTCCAATTATATTCATTAATTCAACCAAATTTTAATTGAAGTTCTTAAATACATTGTTTTATATCCTCTTTAAAGACATTGTTTGCCATTTCCACATCTGGGTTATCTTTTAGCCTTTTCTAGTGCCTTTTTTTTCTGAACAGTTGGTAACAATATCTTACTTATCAGCACATATTATAAATACCTGTTGTGTACTAAACATTGTATATAACACTTGTAAAGTTCCTGGATTCTACTATCTTCTGATGAGGGTTCATTTTTTGTTTAAGCAGATAGCTAAGTTACTGGCAGTTCATCTCGAAGTGGGGGCTTGGTTTTATACTTGATTAGGACAGACTCTTGGAAAACTCAAGGACTTTATTAAGCATTTGTAACTTGACAGGACTTAAATTCCAAACTCTGCCCCCCTCCTTTGGGCAGGAGCTGAAATCTCTTCTTAGCCTTTCCATCCAGATTTTGTTTATTTACTTTTTTTTATTTCCACTTTGCTTTTTGGAATATCCCACATGCGTATGCAGTTCAGAGGTAGCTGTGGTTTTAAAGGAGTTTATAGATACATTTGGGGACAGGCCCTGCTTTGATTTCCTCCTTTCTGAGATTTACCACGATGTCCAGCCACTCTGATTGCCTAAAATTCTGTCTTACGAATCCCTAAGATGATAGGACTGCAAATTTTTGCTGGAGTTGTAGCCTCCATACTTACATGGACGAGGGGGAAAGATATCTAAACGTGGATACCATGCAGTTGACTTACATTGTAAAGGATTAAATCCCCTGAAGTTTCCTCCTGATTTGAACAGCTCTCCAGTGACTTCTTATAATTGTCTCCCCTACAATCAGAGTTTGTCATTGTTATCTTTCAGCTAGTTATTTCAACATAAGCGACACTGCCGTTTCTGGAGTTGGAATTCAGTAATTAATATTAAAAGAATAGTGTATAGGCATTGTTATATCATTCATTTACCACCACATTTTTAATTCAGATGTTTATCAAACAGACATTTGGACTTTGATAAACCACAGGGAACATATATTAAGGATTGAATTTCAAGAAAACACTCAAAAAATAGTTTAGCAGTAATGCATTCAATTGCTCTGTGACATATATGTTGTTGAATTCACTGTCAATTGCTCTAAAAAAAACTAGCTATAAAATAACCAATTTATATTTTAATGCTGCTCACTCTTTCAAATTTAGTAGCTTGAGAGCTAAGATTTAAAAAAAACACAAAAAGATGACAGGTGGTTTTCAACTTACAGGATATTTATTATATACCATCTACTTGATCCGTATGTTCACAACACTCCGAAATGACCTTAGGAAAATGACATAATATTAAACAAAACAAAAAATAATAACAGAAATAATTCACCACAAATAGGTCTGCTAATCACAATAGGAATGTTAAACTTCAGTAATATCTGTAATTAGGCTTATAATATGTTTGCCTTGAAATAATAAAGAAAAATCAATCATAATTTAGCACCCAAAAAGTGCAGATAAGTAACTTTTTTTTTAATTAAGGAAGTGAATGGTCGAAGATAGATTTATTTTTTCCATGCAGTAGTGTTTTGTCAAATACCGACATTGTTTCTTTTGCAAGGTCTCAAAAGAAGTATGAAAGGTGGTTATGTGAGCATCTTTCTAGTCATAAAAGTCAGAAGTATATGATGGTTTGATTCTAAGGGACATTATTCATATAAACCCTTTCTTGTCAAAAGGCATTGTGGAACTTCACTCAAAATACTGAAAATGGACACAAGCATGATATTCTTGAACAAAAATGTAAGGAATATAGTTACTGGGCCACAATATAACTAATGTCCACTGAACAGTCAATTCTTTCCATCGAGGAAGATTTATCATCAGCCAATTACAGATATTATTTTAGTTGGGAAGCATTCTCATACAATGGATTCCATAAGTAAAAGTCTACCAAATTCAGGTTTCTGTAAAAAAAAAAAAAAAGAAAACAACAACAAAAAAAAGAATAAAGCATTACCTTAGCTCTTATAGCCCATGAGGTAAGATAGGCATTCTGTTAATAATAGGACTCGTTTTTCATTTCTCTATTCCTCTTAAACTATTTTCCTTCTTTTGTACATACTAAGCTCACACTGTGCATAGCAAAAGACCCTCACAACCAAGTTTCAGGTAATAACATGCAATTCTATGCTGCCTTCTTTCTCTTTGATGTGTGCAAGTAGGATTGGAAGATGGAGAAGCTCATTGTAGGGCTATTTTGAGATACCTTTGAGCTTCTTATTAACAGATCCTTATTAGCAGCTTCTTTTTACCAGCTTTCCCAGGCAGCTGTGACGTGTTTTGAAGCTAACTCTTTTGTTCCATGAAACCATAATGCCTACTTTAATCTGCAATGAATTCAAAAAAAAAAAAAAAAAGAGAAGAAAAGGCCAATTAAATTACAAAACACCTTTAAAGTCACTGCTATATACCACTAGCTTTTACACCATAGACAATATTAAATTATAGAACCATTAGTAAAAAATTATGTTTGGCTTTGAAACCTGTCTAGCTGCAGTGATATATGCTTCCATACAATGATAGGTGCCAGAAGCTGTAGGCAATGCCAGTCACCCCTTAGAGCTAACAGGAACTCATAAATGAAATAATTTTGAAGAAGCCAGTATTTACTAGAAGTTCCTTAGCCAAAAGAAAGATCAGTATTGATGGGTCAGACGATTTACTGACAATTTATTGGGTGCAGTCAGTTCAGCAGGTATTACAACACTCCATTTTCTTTCCTATTTGTAAATGTAAGCCGTTATATGGGTGCTAACCATGCTTCAGTCATTGGTTTATAAGTATTGCATGTAATGACACCCTTACTTTTTTAAAATGAAAAAAAGTACTGTGACTCTACCCATGTTACTGTGAAGAAGATGAGACATGGAGAAGAAACAAAATTGTCTGTCCACTGTTACAACAATGGCAATTACAAAATGTGATATCAAGCTCCGGTATCTAGGCTATTAACCCTCAAGCTACCCTAACTCTATTGAAAGGATAATACATGTATTTCTGAACCTTCTTTTGTAAACCTCCTCCTAAGTCTCCTTTCCCCAGATCTCTGAGGTGACGCTTTACAGTCCCCACTTAGTAGTTCTATTTAATGTGACTGGGCTTCTTGCTAAACCTCCACAGAAATTTTAAATATTCTTCCCCATTCCATATCCTGTGACTTTGCTCATAGGATTCTCAAATTACTGAAATATCTTTCATTCAACACGTATTTGAAGATATATACTGTTTAATGATCCACATACTGTGTGATTTCTGTTAACAAATGTATTCAAGTTTATTCCTTCAAGATTTTGTTCAACACTCACATTGTCTAGGAAACAATATGTAACATCATTTTATCCTTTCCTCACACTAACCATTCCTGACTTAGTGTCTTATTACTAAAATTTGCATTGAGTATTATGTATGTCTATTGCTCGTAATGCATATACAAAGAATTTTGTGGTGCAATAAGTATGGGATTTAAAATTAAAAGATAAAAGCTGAATTCAGGTAATACTGGCCAAGTCATTTACTGTAACTGAAACATTCTTCCTTGCTACACAAATGTTAATAACAGTAATTATAATGTTAATTCATAGGATTTTTCGTAGGATAAAATATGATACAAATAGAGATGCTTTATGAAACCAAACAGCATAAATATTGTAGTTTCTAGCATTACCCTGGACCCAACCACCCTGCATTACCCTAAACGTTTAACCAGTCATTTGCAATTGACCATGCCCTGGCCATAAATCAATATTTTAGTGTGGTGGACATGTTAGGACATATTAACTTTGGCTAGTGTGGCTTGTGAATAAGTACGAGTCTATCTATGCCAGGAGGATTACATGCAGGAAGTCTTTTTCTTTCTTTCTTTTTGTAAATGAATAAAACCAGTGATTCAGTGATTGCTCCTGCTGCAATGGATCCTTGTCACCTTTCTTCTCATCCTTCTCTTCCACCTTCTTCAGGTTTATTGTTATCGTTGCTGTACATTAAATTGTGCATATTTAACACATACAGCTTTTAAATATGTTCATACAATTACATCCAACAAATCATCACCACAATCAAGGTAATGAGTATAGAAATCACCCATAAGTTTCCTTATGCCTCTTTGGTGCTCATCTCTCCCACTCCACTTCTTCTATGACTCAATGAAAACTTTGATCTGATTTCTGTTACTGTAGATTTGTTTGCACAGAATTTCAGTAAAAAGTGAATCCATTCCAAACGTACCCTTTTTGTCTGGTATCTTTCACTTAATAAAATTATTTTGAATATTTTCCATATTGTTGCAAGTATTATTAGTTAATTCCTTTTTATTGTTGATTAAACTTCCATTATATTAATGTACCACAATTTTTCTTTTCACATGTTGATGACCAGAAAGCTTGTTTCCAATTTTGAGCTATTACAATTAAAGTTGCTATGAACATTTGTGTCCAAGTCTTTGTAGGAGAATATACTTTCAGTTGTCTTGGATAAATACTTAGGAACGGAATGGTTATGTCATAAGATAGGTTAAAGAAAAAACAAACAAAAAAACAAAAACAAACCAAGAAAACTAGCTTTTTTTTAAAACTGCCAAACTTTTTTTACAAAGTAGTTGTACATTTTTACATTCTCACCATCAGTATATCAGAATTCAAATTGCTCCATATCCTTGCCAACACGTGGTATGATCAGTTATTTTAATTTTAATCATTTTACTCAATGTTTAGTGCTATCTCATTTTAGTTTATATCTTTCATTTCCCTAGTGATCAATGATATTGAGCATAATAATTTATTATCGGCATTATACTTTTTATTCCTTTCATGCTATTTGCAATAGGACTATTTTACCTAATTTTTCATTACTTACATGAGCCAATATTGGGTGTATGTTAAAGAAAAATAATCCCAACATATGATTTTTAAATGAAAGATTGCATGAGTAATTAAGAAGTAACACTTCCCTGGGCTAAAACTATAATAGAAGAGGCCAAGAATGGTAATAAAGGATCTCTGGAACAAGCTATGTACTATCCTTCCCTTATCTGAATAATCCTGATGGATTCATGTATGGTAAAGTAGCTAAATGAACAGTATACATGAGGAATACTTCTGGCCACTGTAGCGCTCACTGCTGGTATTTGAAGGTAGTGTGCATTAAAGACACAGAGATATGCCCACCGGGCCTCTTCTCTCATCTGCTCCACCAGCTCCACCATCACAAAACATTCACAGCAGCAGATCCAGAAATAGAAGAAAGTTTGCCTAGAACTGGAATTGGATTAGTCTAATCTCCCCCTTTCAATCATACTATTTCAAAGCTACCACGGAAAGTACATATTTCTTCTTGCGGTCATGTTTCCCATATTCTTCTTTCTATCCTGCTCAACTCCACTCATCCCTTACACTGCTCCTTAAATAACTCACTAGCAGTGACAGTGCCCAAACAGAGGACCTGTTCAGTTGGGACTAACCTCTTCTTCCTGTCTTATTCTCCAATCTCTTGACTTTCTCTCTGACCTCCAGCTGGATAATGTCCAAATTGCCATCTCCCTGTATCTTTAGGCCTCTCAGTACATTTCAAACTGCCTGCAAATTCATGGAAGATAGACACTGAAGCTAATAAAGGTGAATATTACACTGGCTTCTTTCAAAGGCCCTAGAAATATGTTCATACATTTTTGTAAAATGTGAAGCAGTTAGATATTTGACTGCAATTAGTTAAGACAACTTTCAGTTGAGATTTGCTTTTGAATCTAATTTTATATTTGTAAATTTGTAGTTATTTTCCCTTAAAAAGGATCTCCAAAATTGTACAAACTTTAAGTACCACAAAACCTGGACTTGCCGTTATTATTATATAAGGAAAAAAACCTTTCTGTTTTGAAGTGTAATGATAATAACTGTTTGATCCAAGAATGTTCCCAAACTTGTCACCTAGGCCATTCTGAGCCATTCAGAAAGTATTTGCCACTTAATATTGTCAATTTACTTCAGACTTCACCTTACTAAACCATAATTAGTAAGTCAAGGTAGAAAAAAAAGCAATCTAGTGCATTGCAAACTAAATATGATTTGTTTTGGATTAGTTATGGTTTTGTATTATTCCCTTTTTGTTCCTTCTGTTGATATGGATAAGTAAATGGAGGGAATTTATTTCATTCTGTTTTTCCTGTGCAGAGGTGAGTGTACATTTATCAGGTCGCAAGGCTTTATCCATACACTGGAAGCTTTCTGTACTTCTCTAGTAGGATTTGAGGTCTGATATCTGACACAGGTTTATAGAATTTCACCAGGAGTTTGGCCTCTGAAGTTTGATTTTTATTTTAGGAGAGTAGAGATGAGAGTATGGTTTGATCTGTAGCAAAGAATTTCATGTAATAATGCAATTGTATTTTTAAAAGTACACTTTTTGCACTCCAGTATGAAGAGAGAAATGTGTTTTTTTCCATTTGAACGTCCCACTGGCAGCCTATGTCAGAGTGTATCATAAACAGGCACGTAAAGGGCTATGAGATAAATGCTCAAAGAAGTTTCCATTATTTTGCTTTTAAATATGGTTCTATATGCAGAACATATATAGTAAGTTTCATATCAATTATTTAAAATAAGCATTATATCCAATATCTACTGCTATTCTTTACGAGTACTGTAAATGTTTCTGACTGACTATTATACTTCAAACAATACATATGGAAGAAAAACTGTTGTACTGGAATGATACCAAAATTAGTCATAGCATAACAGAAAACACCTACTCTGTAGTACTATTTAATATATAGATATCATATTTGAAATCATTCCCCTATGTGTTTTTTTCAAATTTCTTTCAAATTCCTTTGAGAAAATTTACTTTACATACTCTGTCTCAATACTTTCCTGATTTTAACTCTCTGAAATGATGATCCCATTTTAAAACCTGCTATTGTCTTTTCACTTAAAAAGGATGATTGATAATATTTTATGTTATCATATAGGACTTCAGTTATTTTTCCTACGTGCTTAACAATGGTTAGTAGAGAAATATAGTGCCAGTAGTATGCAAATTGTGGGGTTTATTTAGCATCAATACATGTTAATTATTATCCAAAGGGTAAAACATAAAGCTTGGGTGTAAGTACAGCAAAAGTCAGTCAGTCTTATTGTGATTCATAAAAACTAACATTCAGTATCATCATATTATTATTTTTTTTATCATGGCAATGTTTTGAAATTATTTTTCATTTTCACCTGCCTCATTATTTCTGGATGGGTGCCAGAAGTTATGCAGTAAAAAAACCCAGATATTTCTTGAGATTCTGTTATCTCCATCCAGTTTATTCAGTTTGTTTCAGCCAATCCAAGCCATCTTAATCACAGCAATATTACATATTCTGAAAGATTTGTTATGACTTGCAAAATAACACCTTAAATTTTCTTTTAGCCTTCTGTAAGCTTCAGGATCATCTAATATATATATGTTATAAGTTGACATTGTGTTTAGTAGACAAAAGTAAAGGAAATATTCAAATTCACTTTTAAATTTTCAGCCTATGCAATCAACATAGTCAATTCTTGGACTTATATTTTCCTTATGCACCTTGACAATTTATTTTGTGTGATGACAATGTTGATTCTGATCAACAAAGCAATTATGTTTATAAAAAGATAAATCATCTTTTAAAGCCAGCAGTTCCCAGATATTGGATTTGAATTGCCATTTGCAGGTCACCTGGAAAATGTGTGATCAGCTCTTATCCTCAGAGTGGCTTTCAAAGTAGAAACACTCAGAAGCTGTATGATGGAGTAGAACCATCATAAAAAGCTAGAAATGTGGAAACTTGGCTAGAGCAATAATTCTATTAGGCAATCTCTCAAATATTTTATGTTCTCCATTGGTCTAATCAGATTTATTCATTATTGAGATTACGTAAGTACAGATAAACATCACTTTATAAATTAAGATTTTTTAAAATTGCTTATTAAGTATATTTATTTAATTGCTCAATGTTGAATGTATGTAATACCTTAGGAAAAGCCTATTGTAAAATATTTGTTAAAAAATCATATTCCTACATGAATAGATACTTTTCTCATTTGTTTTCTTAATCTACATTGCTATGTCCTTGAATTTCTAAAAGGAAGTACTCCTAATTATAATTTTGCCTAATTTAATTCTGTTTCTTTGATTTTTTTATTTATTTACATGATCATAATTTTCCATCACCTATATTATGAGTTTTTACAGAAAATTATATATGGCCTAAAATTATGAGTCACAGGTTCTTGGTTGGGAGATTTAAAAAGATATTTAATACTCAAGGGAGGTTATAAACAAGATCACGGCAATTTAATTTTTGATATTGTAACTTTAGTGTAAGTTTATATTGCCCATGTATTTTAATAAAAAAGGCTGCTAATGTATACTTCTTCATAAACTTGTTTTTGAAAGAAAATTTGAGGGTGTTATTTTACTGAAAGACAGTCCTATTTTTTTTTTTTGATAGCAACATAATGTGATATGTTTAGAGCCTACATGCCATTACTCATGTTACTTGCTCCTCCAGAAATGTCTTTCCACATCAACTCTGTATTTTTAAATCCTATAAATTTTTTCGACAACCACCTTACCACACTCTCCTTTCTGATGTGTTCTTTAGAACCCTCAATTAAAGTTAATTTTTTCATAGCAATTTATATGCCAATTTTAACTTTTTATCTCACTTCTTTACTCACAGTTGTCCAGTTCTATCTCAGTCAGTATTGTGATTTGAGGGCAGAGGTTTTTGTTTGTTTGTTTCATTTTGTTTTTGTGTCAATGTGCAACGTAGAACTTTGCAGACAATTAATGTGAAATTGTATGTACAGAAATCATTTTAACATGATACAGTAATTAGAACCCCAAACCTTAATTTCTTTCTTTCTCACTCTTTTTTTTTTTGAAGATTTTTATTAAAATATAGCTGACATACAATATTATATTGCTTTCAAGTGTACATCATAGTTATTCAACAGTACCCACTTGGCTCTAATGACTATGCAGAGTTATTACCCCATTACTGGTTATATTCCCTATGCTAAAGAAGTGATCACCATGATAAGTCCAGCAACCATCTGACACTGTACCACGCTATTACAATATTATTGACTATATTCTCCATGCTGTAGATTTATTTGTTTTTTTACCTAGAACTTTGAACCTCTTGTAAGGTTCTTCTTTATCTTTTCACCCCTTTTTAAATTTTTCAATTAGAGTTGACATTCAATATTATTTTATATTAATTTCAGGTATACAGCTAGTGGTTAACTATTTACATAATTAAGGAAGTGATCCCCCTGCCTAGTCTAGTACCCACCTGGCACTATCCATAGTGATTACCATATTATTGATATTATTGACTATTCCCTAAACTTTATATCCCCTCTTTCTCTTTTTTTAGTAAATAATTTTTAATAGTTTTGTTAAGGTATAATTTATATACCATAAAATTCAATCATTTTAAGTGTACAGTTTAATGATTTTAGTAAATTTGTCATGTGCAGCCATCACTGCAATGCAGTCGAAGGACATTGTCATACCCCCCAAATCCCTCTGTGCTCTTTGCAATAAACTCCACACCCACACCTAGTCCCGGGAAGACATCTATTGGATTCTGTCTGTCTAATTTTGCCTTTCTCAGGAAACCCATATAAGTGGAATCATATAACATGTAAGCTTTGTATCCGTCTTCATAGCATTCTATTTTTTAAGATTGAGTTATGTTATTGCAGGCATTACTAGTTCTTTCTTTTTTGCTGAGTTATATACTCTATTATGTTAATATATCACATATTGTTTATCAATCTACCAGCTGGTGGATGGTTGGGTTGTTTCCAAATTTTTGCAACTATAAATAATGTTGCTATTAATTTGTGTAAAGTAGTTTAGTGGACATGTAGTTTCATTTCTCTAGAGTAGACTCTAAGAGTACAATAGCTGAATTATATAGTTGAGTGTATGCTTAAATTTAAAAAATTAGCAAATTGTTATTTCAAGTTGCTCTGCCATTTTATGTTCCCACCAGCTAAGTTTCAGTGTTCCAGTTTCTTCTTTCTTCTCAACAGTTAGTATGCCAATTTTTTTTCTTTCTCCCTTCCTCTTAAATGAATTGTTCTGAAGTATGTACGGTAGCATCTCATCGTGATTAAATTTTGTGAGTCTCAAATGATTAATTATGTTGAACATCTTTTCAGCTGCTTCTTGCTATTCACTTTTTTTTAAGTGTTAATTAAAATATTTTGTTCATTTCAAAGGGAATTTTAAAATACTTATTTTTGAGTTTCAAGTGTTCTTTATATACTTTGGATACTTAAGATATAGGCTTTGCAAAAATTTTATTCCAGTCTGTTGTATATCTGTTCATATTTAAGGATTTTTTAATTCTGATAAAATGTTTTTCAGTCATTAAAAGAAACAAGTGATTTTTGTATCATTCCTAAGAAATGTTTGCCTATATCAAGGTCACAAATATTTTTCTTCTCTTATGTTTGCCTCTAGAAATTTCATCCTTCTAGTTCTAACATTTAAATCCATAATTTATTTTATTATTTTTTCTATAATTTATTTTAATTTGATTTTTTGGTATGGTGTAAGGGAGGGATTGATGTTGACTTTTTTCTTGCATATGAATAAACAATATTACTGTAACATGTTGAAAAGAACATTATTTCTTCATTTCTTTATCATAGCACTTTTATTCAAAACCAATTGACCATCTGTGTGAGGGACATTTCGGGACTCTCTTCTGTTGCAGTGAACTATAAATCTATCCTTATGCCAGTAATAAACTTTTTTGATTACTTTAGCTTTTATAAAACACTGGAAAATCAGAGAATATATGTCCTACAACAATATTTTTTTTTCTTTCTCCAAAGTGTTTGGTTATTTTAGGTGCTTTACATTTCTTTATAAATTTTAAGCTTAGCTTGTAAATTTCTACCAAAAAAAAAAGAAAAGAAAGCTACTGGAATTTTGTTAGGGTTTGTGCTAAATCTATGGGTCAATTTGGGAAGAATTTAATTTTTAGCATATTGTATATTCAAATTCATGAATATGGTATATCTATCCAATTATTCGCCTTCTTTAAATTCTGTTGGCAATGTTTTATATTTCCCTGTGTAAAGGCCTTGCTCTACTTTCGTTTATTCCTAAATGCATTATTCTCTTTTGTTATTATTTTAAAATGGAATTATTTTTAAGTTTATTTATTTTGCTAATATGCAGAAATACATATAGATTTAAGTGTACTGATCTATCCTATAGCCTTGCTAAACTTGTTTATTTTAAGTTTTAGTAACGTTTGTAGGTGTGTTCTGATTTTTTTAGATATAAGATTATTTGTCTGCCAAGGAAGATAGTTTTATTTCTTCCTCAAGAAACAGCACATTGACTATTGCATCCTAGTGCTTATCAGCCTCTATTATTTCTGATGGGAAATCAGACATTGATATTTTCATTTTTTTCCCCTTTATGTTATCAGTCATTTTTTTTTCTCTCACTACTTGAAGGACTTTTTAATTGTCTTTGAATTTAAGCAGTGTGAGTACTATGTATCTGAGTGCAAGTATTTAAGAGAAGTTTTCATTAACTATGAAACTTAATTTTAGGCTATTAGTTCTTCATTTTTTCTCTTCTGTTTTCTCTTTCCCCTTTATCTGAGACACTCATTACATGTATGTTAAAATGCATAAAACTGTTCCAAAGATCTCTGATGTGCTATTCATTTTCTTTCAATCTTTGTTCTTTCTGTCCTTTGGAATGGATAATTTCCAGTAATTTATCTTCATAGTCATACTTTTCCATCTTCCATTTCAAATCTGAGAATGAGTTCATCTATTAAATATTTTATTTTCATTATTGTAATTTTCATCACTGAAAGTTCCACTTGATCCTATTTGTACTTCCCATTTATCTCCTGAGTGTTCCTATTTGTAGTCTCATTGTTATATTCTCCCTTAAATATTTGAACGTATTTTTTAAAATTAATTTGCTTTTTTATAATAGCTGATTTGAAGTCTTCATGTACTAATTTCAACATACGGACCGAGGGAACCATTTTGAGTTATGTTTTAATGTTTTGTTTGTTATTTTTCTTCCTGAGCAAGTGTCACACTTTCCTCTTTCTCTGTACATCTAAGAATTTTGCTTAAACTTGGAGATTTTGGATAATATAGGAACTCTGGGTTCCGTTTTATTTTTATGGGTGTTTTTGCTCTTTCTCCTCATATCTTGTCAGGAATTAAATGATATAACCAGACTCCCTCATGGTGTGCAGCTATAGTTATTTCTGCTCACCTTTTCTCTTTTTGGGGGTTGCGGGAGGGGAGGCAGGAGGACTAATACTTATGGCTTCATAGTTTAGTGGTCAGGTGGATGTTGTATTCATAAACTTCTAGTCTATAATGCATCCACTGCCTTTAACAGACCAAGCTACGTGTGACTGAGGACACCTACAAAGTCAAAGCCACTTCTCAAATCTTCCTACGCTTCTGTGTTTGCTCCCAGGTTTCTTCACACATGCATAGTTTAGAAATCCTCCAGAAATATATGGAAAGCTCACATCAGCATTTTTAGTTCTGTCTCCCTGTTAAGTTCCGGCTATGCTTCCTCTCAGCCTACCCTCAACCTGTAACATCAGTATTGGGAAACTAAGCTTTCCCAATATTTACAAAACCAAGTCAGCCACATTTCACCAACAAAAATCACAGTTTTTTGCTATTCTCTACTGACTCTCAGACTCAACTGATTTTTTCATCTTTTATTTCAAAGTTGCTGAGTTTTGCTGTCAGCCACAAAAAAATTAAAACTAAAGCTTTTTCTGATCAAGCTGGTAGAAAAGCCCCAACCAGAAGCTACAGATTTGCCAACCTTTTCACCCCCAAAAAGTTCAAGTTTGGTAGAATAATTGTTTCTTAATTTGTTGCACATGTTTGGTTGATATTTAGTACTCTGAAATGATTACGCTTTTATTTTGA
Organism: Rhinolophus ferrumequinum; assembly: GCF_004115265.2. Taxonomy (NCBI): domain Eukaryota; kingdom Metazoa; phylum Chordata; class Mammalia; order Chiroptera; family Rhinolophidae; genus Rhinolophus; species Rhinolophus ferrumequinum. The sequence goes on along the minus strand of NC_046293.1, from coordinate 68,501,502 downwards.
CAATTTTTCTGGTTTTATACTTGTTTTTTTACAGAGGGGGATCACCTAACCTTCTCATATCACAATTACCAGAATTTAAAATGGAATTTTATTTTATGGAAATCCTATTTACAAACCAATACAATCATGTAGGTAATATAACAATATGTATGCTGTCATTCCTTGGCACATACCACGGTATCAAAGTAGTGACTTGTAAGTGATAATACCTAATAGATTTATAGGCATCATTGAATAGCTAGATGCCTAGGTTGTGGAAACATATGTGAGCATGTGTAGTATTGTGGCAGAATAAATAATGTAAAGGAATATTACTTGAGGTAAAATAATTTACATGTACGATAAATAATGTAAAGAAACTTTCATGATAAAGCAACATAATGTAGTCACTTGTGACTACATTAATCTGACCTCAAATTAGAGCAAAGCTAAAATTATGTGTTGAAAGCAAACCGCTTATTTCCTTATGAACAAAAACAAAGTTATTTTCCTGCTAAAGTTTAAAAACAATCATCAAATTTAAAGACAAATGCTGGATAAATTGACACATACTGCAAAATTTATAAACCGGTTAAACATGGTGATGGAAAGAGAACTGACTCTGGGTGGCAAACACACAATGTGAGATATAGATGATGTAATACAGAATTGTACACTGATACCTATGTAACTTTACTAACCATTGTCACCCAAATACAATTTAATTAAACCAAAAATATATGCCCAGTTTCTCATACAAAAGAACTTTTAATGTTGAATGATGTCAAAAATACCTAGTCAAAAATTAAGCAAATGACATTGTGCTTATGGTATGTCATGACATGAGCAGTTTTACTTGAACAAGATATACAAAGTTTAGATGTATATATTACTGTTATTTGACATCTCTATAGTACTAATATAATTCTCAAATTTAGTGCTTCTAATAGGACTAATCATCATTATTATTGATACCTCATCTTTTTCATGACTTAGAACACAATAACCCATTAACTTCTCTAAGCCACTGTTGGAAAATGGCAATGTAAGTTTTATCCGTATGCTCTCTCTGTATTAGCTTAGACCACAGAGTTTCATCTGTGACATAAATATGAGCTCTGCAATTAAGAAATTATAATTAACCTATATTTAAATGTCTTTTTGCAACATTTTTTTCCTTTATTGTGAGACCTTGCCAAGTTATTTAAATATCTTGGTCTCAATCAAGAATATGGGTTAAAAATATTTACCTATTTTTTAAAATAGAAGTATATCAAATTTAAGTTTACCTATTTATAGGGGATTATTAAATTTCTCTTTGTTCCTTGGTTGATAAAAAGTAAGCTGCATCCATGCACTTATGCCTAAAGAACAAATCAAATCAATCATTTAATATAGGATGACATTCTTTACCTGACTAAAATGGAAGAGGATGATTTAAAAAACTTACTCTCATTTCTTTTTTTCTTTTTTTCATTAAAGTTTATTGGGGTGACAATGGTTGGTAAAGTTACATAGGTTTCAGGTGTACAATTCTGTAACACATCATCTATAAATCCCATTGTGCGTTCACCACCCAGAGTCAGTTCTCCTTCCATCACCATATATTTGACCCCTCCCCCCTTACCCTCTGGTAACTACTGAGCTATTGTCTGTGTCTATGAGGTTTTTTTCCTTTGTTTGTTTATCTTGTTCCTTTGTTGTTTTCAGTTTTGTATTCCACATATTAGTGAAATCATATGGTTCTCAACAAACTAACTCTCATTTCAAATACTATATCTCATAACCTGAGACCCCAATGTATAGGTAGGGATCTGAATATATTTTGTTTATTTTTATTTATCTTATTTATTTTTTACCTAGGAGTTTAAAAAAAGGGAAAAGGAAAAAAGTACTTTCAAATCTCTTCCAGATATATTATTACATAAATCTATAATAACTAATTATCAGACAGAGGGAGAATGAGATAGAGTTCAAAATACTTAAAAAGACTAACTTTTTGTTCCCATTGGAAACTGTCTGATATAATGAAGCCCCTCAGAGAAAAGGTCTGACCCTCAAAAGACTGACCTTGGAAGTAGAATAGATTATGTGTTAAGAAGGTTTTTCCCTTGAATTCATTCTTTTCAAGTATCATTGTTGAACCTCTGTGCTGTGTGTGATCAGTGACAAAAGACTTTACTCTCATGAGCTAGAATTTGTATAAAGAAATTGCCTTTTATTTGAAGCCACCACTTCTGGGAATATCACTTTCACATCTATTCTTGAGGTAGACATGAATTTTAAAATATGGTTGGGGAAAATTTGGTCATATGAGTAGAAATAAACAATGTTTCCTTGAACTTGATGTCAAGTAGGACATTTGGAAAGGTTGTGCATGTGTCAATTGAAAAGGAAACTCGAAAAGAAGCACCTTATGGGAGATCTAAGATGAAAACAGCTTGGGGAAAATAAGCAGGTCCAACAATATGTCAGTACATGTTGAAGAAATAAAATCTAGAAAGTTTAAGATCTTGAAATTTTTTGTACCTTAACTTTCTAGAGGGGCAAAGAAGTCATCAGGAGTTTCAGATTTAAATATTTTCTTAGTATATCTATGCCACAGATGTTCTGTGTAAAGAATTCACAAAAGAGAAAGGTGAGAAAGAGTGTTGACTTGTGGTCTTATAAATGACATAGAAATCAAAGAAAAGTGTGTAACTAAAAAGAGGAAGCCACACTGGAAATAAATGCAATATCATTAAAATTTTCTCCATAATTTAACTTGTGGAAAAACTCATTAAAAGTCGTTGCTTACATATCAAAGATCATATTGCTAATTACCTTTGAGTGAATTTTTCGAGTTTTTAACAACAATAAGAATTGATTGGAAAAAGTTAACTTTAAAAAATATGCATCTTGTATATCTCCATTTTGAATAATGAATCAGAATGAAAATGATAAGTAAGCAAAGCCTACATTTTTTAACTTGAAAGTGTAATGGTGAAGGATATTGGGGGAATATATTTGCTGTATTTCTGTGTAAATTTTGCATCTGCAGTGGTGACAGCAGGTATTGACAGCTGGCTGGGATAATGTAGCACCTGCTAATAAGCTGCAGTGCCTGGGAAGGCTCTGGAATAGTTATCAAAGAATTATACAATTTTTTTTTTATTTTGTCCTCCTTAGTCAAGTTCAGGATGTTCTATAAATTTTCAGTTGGCACACTGACATTTTGAATAGTGAATCTTTGTTTCATCTTAGTAAAGTTTTGCATTCAGGAAAAGAAATTTACATTGAGATTTGGCTTTTAGGTTTGCAAAATGTCAATATTACAAATGACAATTAAAATGCATGTTTTTTGAAAGCAAAATTGGCTAAATGATCATGTCTTTAATTTAACTCATTAGTCTGCAATATCTCAATATTTTTATGCTTGTGTTTGCAGCCCCCAGTTATCACTGTGAAAAGAGAGGAGGCAACAAAAAAGAAAAATGGAATAGAATTTATCACTTTTCCAATTATAACCAGTCTGGGCCAGATGAAATAAAAGTTTTCTAAGTAACAAAGTCATTGATGTGATTATAAATCAGATATTTGTCACAATATTACCTTTCCCACATGTGTCTTCATGTTTAACAAGCTGAACTCTAACTTACCTAGTGAAAGGAGACCTAGTTTGAAACCACCTTTCCTTTCTATGTATTTGTATACCAGATATTTGAAGATCTGACTTGTTCCTCCATACTGGATTATAAATTTGCTTCTTTAATAGCATTGACCCTTTTTTAATATCTGACAAAATAAATTTTTGCTATATGTAATTTTTTTCAAAGAACTATTTTGACCAAATTTGAAGCATATATTATTATTGTGTGTGTATATGTAATTATATATACGATTATGTATAATATATATCTTATATAATAAGTATATTATAAAATAATATATGTTACATGTTTAATATATTGTTAGACTACACAAATGTAATAGTTTTGAGCACTTCCATTAGGAAGGTACTCTGAGAAGAAAAAAAACATGAATAAGTAAACAACTGATTTCAGTAGGGCAATCTCATACAGATTAATCTCATATAATTGTTTGCAATTATAATGAAATTCAGAATGACATGATTAACATAACAGAAATTCAAAAAGATTGCTATGAGGATGCTTTATAGGAAATAAACTGAACAGAGAAAAGAATCATAACATCAATCTTTTATCAACTTTTTACAAATTTGCTGTGGAAATAGAGACTACAAGAGGTTAATTGCAAAATGATGACAACTACAATGTTTAGATGCTGTGGTTTGTACCTAAATAGGTTGTTTTAGAGTATCTTGTTTTTAAAATAAGACTTATTAAAATTTGGTGTGTATGTGTATATGTTTGTGTGGGTGTTCACAAAACTTTGGGAACAGTAGGTAGAGCTATTTTAAAATTATAATTTTTTTGTTGATTTGCGTTTAAAAAAAGAATCCAGAGTATTGTGAAAATGTTAGTTTTTTGAAAGATGGATATTCTTTATGAGCCTATAGTGACAATAAATTTTCTTGTTTTCTGCTTTAATAGTGAATATGACAGCTTTAATTTTATATGTATTTCCAGATAGGGAAGGAAAGAACCAGATGTCTGACTGACCTAAGCACTTCATAACCTTCCTCCAGGGTAACAGTTTTAAATACCTGTACCCTGTCACAATCCTATGAAAACTATGGACTGTTTCCACATGGGGGGAAAAGTACACTCAAACACAGAATGGCGCATTCAATTTTAGAGGATTCAAAGACCCCAAAACCCATTCCCAGATTCCAGACTCAGAACACCTAATCTAGTGGCTTCTGCTTTTAAGTACATTCTAATACAAACAGTTCTAATTGATGCACATTTACTAAAATATGCTTAATAATGCTTCCTGTGGTTTAAATCTCAGAAAAAAATGACGTTTGACTAAGAAATCAACTGTATACATCAGAATTAGAGTTTTGCTGTCATTATCAATCACTAAGTTCAAAAACTAGGGAAAAGTATATTCTATAAAGCAATAATGAAAATTATTTGTTATAAAAAAGTTAGAGGTATGTTTACATACATTCTTTAATTTTTAAGAAATCATGTGATTTTTTTTCCAGAACTAGGGGGGAAACCATTATTGTTTTTATATCCTATTGTAGTTTTGTAAGCTGGAAGCAAGAATACTTTGCAACAATGCAATTTGGATTTTTTATATTTAAATGTTCATTGGAAAACGTGGAGAAATTATATTTAAAAAGAACTCTATGTGTCAGTCTGCCATTTACCTTATATTTCATTAGTATTGAAAATGCATTTTTCAGCGAACTACATAGACATTGCTCTATAATATCATTTTGAAATATTTACATGTTATATCTATATTTAGCTTTTCTTTTATTTGCTTAAACTGATTGATATAAGATTCAGAATCTTTATTGTCCTTGGTACTCAAACTCTCATTAAAAAAAAGTCAGCGTTCAATTAAGCTACCCAGGATTCCCAATAATCCAAAACTCCCTGCTCAATCCTCTTGGAGATAATTAGCCTTTTGGAGTCATAAAAATACAGAAGCACAAGCCTTCACCATCCCAAAAGCTACTGTCACTTCTCAATGGATTGTTGCTTCCAAGCGTCAAGCTTTCATGCATGAAATTGTTCCTCCATTCATAGGTCAGTTTGTCAACTTGGACACTATTGACATTTTGGGCCAAATAATTCTTTATGGTCAGAGGCTGTCCTGTGACTTGTAGGTTATTTGAAGCATCTCTGACCTCTCTCCACTAGATGCCAGTAGCAACCCCTTCAGTTGTAACATCCCAAAATGACCTTAGATAATGCCAAATGTTTCTGGGGGTGGGGCTGGCCAAATAGAACACCCCCCACCAAGAACAACTACTCTATGTTACCTTTCACCTAGGGATTTTGGCCTTCTCTGACACATAATTTATCTTCTGATTTACATAGTCTGAGACTCAAAATTAGCCTTGCCTAATAAGTAACTTCAGATAAAACTTGTTATAATGCTTTGAAGGTTAGCCATTTACCTGGGGTATAGCTGAGACTCGCCATGACTTCCTCTTGAAGTCCTCAGTTATAACTTTATAGATATTGCTCACTGTATCAAGGGATCCAGGCTCTCCCAATACTCAATCAGAAATTACGTTATTATTTAAACTATATTCTTTGAAAGTCAAACAGCATTCTTTCTCTCAACAATATTGGCCTCTGAAGACAAATGTCTAAAGACAAATTCTTGGACTGCTCTGCAAGTAATGGTGTTTCTATGGTTTTCTCCCTTTTTTTGATGCCATCCTTCTATCGCTTGTTTGCTAATAATTATAGACCAAACTGATCAGATGAGCTGAACTGCAAAACGCATGATACTACACATACATGTTAATAATACTTATTTCTTAGGTAGTTGAGCATATTCTATCTCGGTCTTTTCCATTGCCTTGTATGTGGCCAATTAGTAAGTTACCAAGGTGACTACTATAATTGTATAAAAATGTCACTTCAGTCTTTTCAAGCCTTAGAGATTTTCACTCACAAACTCAAGATCTGTACAGATAAAGTCCTTATTACCTAGTGATGGCTTCTTAATGTCTCTAAGATAGTTGTTTCACTCAGTTCTGCGAGAACCCTTATTTACTTTGGGGGCATTTTTACGCGTGGGATCCCTAGCTTCCCTTCCTTTTTAAATTATGCACAGAATTTTACAGAGTATGATCTTTGGAAATGGGCTTAATGAATTTGGGGCCTGACTGGATACTTATTAGCTGTGTGACCTTGGGCAAGTTACTTTTTTTCAAATCTCACCCTCTTAAAATGTTGATGATGGTAATATATCTGTGCCTAGAGTTGTCGTTATTATGATTTAAAGGGAAAATTGATGTAAAATACTTACAACAGCACCTATTAAATAGCAATGACAGTAAGTATTGGCCGTTATTATTCCCTGTTTACTAATTCCTTGCTTACTAAACCTAAAGTTTGAAATGACGAGGAAACAGAGTCTGGAAATCATTTGAAGGGGCCTTTTTCTAACAGTTTCCTTCTTTTTACACCACCTTAACTTAGAAGTTCCTGCCATTCCAAAGCTGTAAAAGCTATTGCTTTGCAGACTTGGCAAATTTCAAATTTTAAAGAATAGAGACATCTCTTATCCTTACAGGACATGAGAGAAGAGGAAGCCATAGAGAGGTCATCACTGCTTCCCTGGGAGTAAAGAAACTCTCCTCAAATACATGTCTTTCATGCCACCCATCGATAGATATTATAGATAGATAGATAGATAGATAGATAGATAGATAGATAGATAGATAGATAGATAATAGACAGACACACACGCACACAAACACACACACTTCTCTAGGGATTTAAATACATTTTGTGTAAATGTATATGAGTATGCTTGGATATCTTAGAATGTATCCTTATTCAAAACAAAGTTAAAATTTTAGAATATAAGCCATTGTACAAATAGAGAGCATAAAGCATAAGAACAAACAAATAAATAAAACTATGAAAAGATACTATTTAAACCTCGATTAATTTTAAAGTATTTTATTGTATGTGAGAAATTTAAGTACCAACATCAAGTAGCATAAATTTGATGGGAGACTCTCTCTTATCCCTCCACGTAAACTTGTCCACAGCTCCACTGGGCAGTGCTTCTACTGAATGCATATTCTTAGCTCACTCTCAAACTGGCAGAAATTCTTCTTGTTCATTTAAAATCTCATTGATAACCCATTGTTCACTTTTCTCTGTGGAGCCAGCCTCTGAAATTTGAATGCACCTCTGTAAAGTGCGTTTACCTGGCAATGCATATGTAGTTATGCAATTGCACTACTTCACTTCTGGTGCTCAATGCACTTATCCTCCAAATGTGGGTATGCCAAGACATGTGCATGACATTTTATTTCCTTTTGACTCAAACTTCTAATTAAATGGTAATGGGCAGGACAAGAAGTAGAACTTCTTGACTGAAATAGAACTTCTAAATACAGATGACTCTAAAGTGTGTTTAAAATACTAGAATAATCTTACCTGTAAATCAGAAGTATGCCAGTGGCCTAAGACTAGCATGAGATAAATATCGTGTTTCCCCAAAAATAAGACCTAGCTGGACCATCAGCTCTATTGCGTCTTTTGGAGCAAAAATTAATATAAGATTCAGTCTTTTATTATATAAAACTTGGTATTGTATCATATTATATTTATTATATTTATTATATTATATTAATTATATTATATCATATTATATTATATATTATATCTTATAGTAAAATAATACCAGGTCTTATATTAATTTTTCCTCCAAAAGACACATTAGAGCTGATGGTCCGGCTAGGTCTTATTTTTGGGGAAACACAGTAGGAAAAATCAATAGTGAAAGACTGTAAAATGTCATTCTTCATTCTGAGGACATTCTTCTTTTATGTATTCCAGTAATATTTATTAACTATTTGGCAGTCCACTGAAGTTTCATTGGTGAACAATATGATGTATACAAATAAATAAGCAATTTCAATGTAATGAGATAATGAAAAGCAAAGTGTGATATGCAAGCATATATGAAGAACAAATAGACTCAGAATAGCTTTTATTTAAAAGACAAAGCAGATGCTCTCTCTCCTCTGTGTCTTTTAAATGGTGCTGGGAGAATTGGAAAGCCCCGTGCAAAACAATGAAACTAGACTACTATCTGTCACCATGTACCAAAATTAACTCAAAATGGATCAAAGACCTAAACATAAGACCTGAAACAATACATTGTACATAAGAAAGCATAAGTACTAGACTTATGGACCTAGAGCTCAGAGAGGATTTTATGAATTTGACCTCAAAGCAAAGGGAAGTAAAAGCAAAAATAAATGATTAGGGCTATATCAATCTAAAAAGCTTCTGGATGGCAAAAGAAACCATCAACAAAAGAGACAACCAACCAAATGGGAGAAGATATTTGCAAGCAACACCTCCAATAAGGGACTAATATCCAAAATATGTAAAAAAAACTCATATAACTCAACAACAACAAAAATAATAAATCCCATTTAAAAATGGGTAGAAGATCTGAACAGACAATTTTCCCTAGAAGACAGACGGCCAACAGATATATGAAAAAATATATCAGCTAGTGCTAAACAGCACTAGCTATTAGAAAAATACAATCAAAACCACAAGGACATACCATCTCATACCTGTTTGAATGTGTATTATCAACAAGACAAGCAATTACAAATGTTGGAGAGGTTGTGGAGAAAAGGAACCCTCATACACGGCTGGTGGAAATGTAAATTGGTAGTGCCACTATGAAAAACAGTATGGAGGACCCCCCCAAAAAAAAAATAAGACAGGAATTCCATATGACCCAGCAACCCCTCTTTGGGTATCTATCCCAAGATCTGAAAACATTTACCTATAAAAATATATGTACCCCTATGTTCACTGCAGGATTATTCACAGTGGCCAAGATATGGGAAAAATCATAGCGTCCTTCTTTTTTTTTGTTTAATTAAAGTTTATTGTGGTGACAATTGTTAGTAAACTTACGTAGATTTCAGGTGTACAATTCTGTATTAGGTCATCTATAAATCCCATTGTGTGTTTACCACCCAGAGTAAGTTCTCCTTCCATCACCATATATTTGATCCCCTTTACCCTCATCCACCACCCTCCTTCCCCCTTACCCTCTGGTAACTGTTGTCTGTGTCTATGAGTTTTTGTTTCTCATTTGTTTGTCTTCTTTTATTGTTTTGGTTTATATACGACATATCAGTGAAATCACATGGTTCTCTGCTTTTTCTGTCTGATTTATTTCACTTAGCATTATAATCTCAAGATCCATCCATGTAGTCACAAATGGTCCTATTTCATCTTTTCTTACTGCCAAATTCCATTGTATATACATATCACAACTTCTTTATCCATTCATCTATCGAAGGACATTTTGGTTGTTTCCATGTCTTGGCCACCATAAATAAAGCTGCACTGAACATTGGAGCACACATGTCTTTATGGATAAATGTTTTCAGAATTTTTGGGTAGATACCCAGGAGAGGGATTTCTGGGTCATATGGTAATTCTATTCGTAATTTTTTGAGGAACCTCCATACTGCTTTCCATAGAAGCTGCAACAATCTGCATTCCCACCAGCAGTGTATGAGAGTTAGTTTTTCTCCACAGCCCCTCCAACACTTGTTACTATTTGTCTTGATGATGATAGCCATTCTAACTGGGGTGAGGTGATATCTCATTGTGGTTTTTATTTGCATTTCTCTGATGATTAGTGATGTTGGGCATTTTTCATGTCTATTTGCCATTTGTATGTCCTCTTTGAAGAAATGTCTCTTCAAGTCTTCTGCCCATTTTTCAATTGGGTTGTTTGTGACAAAGAGCTAGTTCTTTGAAAAGATTGACAAAACTGACCAACCCTTGGCTAAGCTCACTAAGATAAAAAGAGAGAATACACTAACAAAATCAGAAATGAAAAAGGGGAAGTTATCACGGATGCCACAGAAATACAAAGGATCATCCAAGGATACTATGAAGGACAATATGCCACTAAAATGTTCCATGTACACTAATGTTGTTGAGTTGCACGAATTCTTTGTATATTTTGGGTATTAGCCCCTTATCAGAGGCACTGTTTGCAAAAATCTTCTCCCATTAAGTTGGTTACACCTTTATTTTGTTGATGGTTTCTTTTGCTGTGCAGAAGCTTTTAAGTTTGATATAATCCCATTCGTTTATTTTACCTTTTACTTCCCTTGCCTTTGGAGTCAAATTCATAAAATGCTCTTTGAACCCAAGGTCCATAAGTTTACTACCTATGTTTTCTTCTATGCAGTTTATTGTTTCAGGTCTTATGCTTAAGTCTTTGATCCATTTTGAATTAATTTTGGTACATGGTGACAGATAGCAGTCCAGTTTCATTCTTTTGCACATAGCTTTCCAATTCTCCCAGCACCATTTATTGCAGAGGCTGTCTTTTCTCCATTGTATGTTTTTTGCTTCTTTGTCAAAAATTATCTGTCCATATTTATGTAGTTTTATTTCTGAGTTCTCAATTCTAGTCCATTGGTCTATGTGTCTTTTTATGCCAATACCGTGCTGTTTTGATTATTGTAGCCCTGTAGTACAAGCTAAAGTCAAGGAGTGTGATACCTCCAGCACTCTTTTTTCTTAAGATTGCTTTGGCTATTCAGGGTCTTTTGTGGTTCCAAACAAATCTAATGATTTTTTGTTCTATTTCTTTAAAAAATGTCATTGGGGTTTTGATGAGGATTGCATTAGATCTGTATATTGCTTTGGGTAATACAGCCATTTTAACTACGTTGATTCCTCCAATCCATGAGCACGGAATGTCTTTCCATTTCTTTCTGTCTTCTTCAATTTCTTTTAAAAATGTCTTATAGTTTTGATCATATAGGTGTTTCACCTCCTTAGTTAACTTTATTCTTAGGTATTTTATTCTTTTTGCTTCAATTGCAAAAGGAAATTTTTTTTTTTATTTCTTTTTCTGAGATTTCATTGCTAGTATATAGGAATGCAAGGGACTTCTGTACATTGATTTTGTAGCCAGCAACTTTACTGTATTTGTTGATTGTTTCTCTGAGCTTTCTGAAGGAGTCTTTAGGTTTTTCTATATATAGCATCATGTCATCTGTAAAGTGACAATTTAACTTCTTCATTCCCTTTGGATGCCTTTTATTTCTTTCTCTTGCCTGATTGCTCTGGCAAGGACTTCCAACACTATGTTGAAAAGCAGAGGTGATAGGGGACATCCCTGTCATGTGTTCCTGAATGTAGAGCAAAGGGCTTCAGTTTTTCACCGTTAATTATGAGATTAGCTGAGGGTTTGTCATATATGGACTTTATTATGTTAATGTATTTTCCTTCTATACGTATTTTATTCAGTGTTTTAATCATAAATGGATGTTGTATCTTGTCAAATGCTTTTTCTGTATCAATTGATATAATCGTATGGTTTTTGCCCTTTATTTTGTTTATGTGATGTATCACATTGATGGATTTGTGTATGTTGTACCATCCTTGTGCCCCTGGGGTGAACCCCACTTGGTCGTGATGAATGATCTTTTTAATGCATTGTTGCATTCGATTTGCGAGAATTTTGTTCAGGATTTTTGCACCTGTATTCATCAGAGATACTGGTCTGCAGTTCTCTTTTTTTGTGTTGTCCTTACCAGGTTTTGGTATCAGGGTAATGTTGGCCTCATAAACTGAGTTAGGGAGTACTGTCTCTTCTTCAATTTTTTGGAAGAGTTTGAGTAGGATTGGTATTAGAGCCTCTTTGAAGGTTTGGTAGAATTCAGTAGTGAAGCCATGTGGTCCCGGACTTTTGCTTTTGGGAAGGTTTTGGATGACTGATTCAATTTTGTTACTGGTGATCAGTCTGTTTAGATTTTCCAGTTCTTCATTGTTCAGCCTAGGAAGGCTATATATTTCTAAGAACTAGTCCATTTCTTCTAGGTTATTGAATTTGGTGGCATATTGTCCTTCATAGTATTCTTGGATGATCCTTTGTATTTCTGTGGCATCCGTGATAACTTCCCCTTTTTCATTTCTGATTTTGTTAGTGTATTCTCTCTTTTTATCTTAGTGAGCTTAGCCAAGGGTTTGTCAGTTTTGTTAATCTTTTCAAAGAACTAGCTCTTTGTCACATTAATTTTTTCTATTGTCTTTTTGTTCTCTATTTCATTTATTCTGCTCTGATTTTTATTATTTTCTTTCTTCTGCTGAACTTGGGTATCATTTTTTCTTCTTTTTCTAGTTCTTTAAGGTGTAATGTGAGGTTGTTTATTTGGGATTTTTCTTGTTTCTTGAGATAGTTCTGTAATGATATAAATTTCCCTCTTAAAACTGCTTTTTTTTCTATGTATCTTTGGATCTCTCCTCTAATTTCTTCTTTGACCTGGTTGTTCTTTAAAGGTATGTTGTTTAATCTCCATGTATTTATGTTTTTTTCTGCTTTCTTTTTGCAGTTGATAAGAATTTCAAAGCCTTGTTATCAGAGAATATGCTTGGTATGACTTCTATCTTCTTAAATTTACTGAGTTAGTTTTATGTCCCAATGTATGGTCTATCCTTGAGAATGTTCCATGTACACTAGAAAAAAAATGTATAGTCTGATGTTTTAAGATAAAGTGCTCTATATATGTCAATTATGTCCATTTCATCTAATGTGTCATTTAGGGCTGCTATTTCATTATTTATTTTCTGTTTGGATGATCTATCCATAGCTGTCAATGATGTATTTAAGTCCCGTAGTGTAATTGTGTTTTGTCAATTTCTCCCTTTATTTCTGTTAGTAGTTGCTTGGTATATTTCGGTGCGCCCTGATTGGGGGCATAAATATTGATGACTGTTATGTCTTTTTCTTGTATAGTCCCCTTTACCATTATGAAATGTCCATCTTTGTCTCTTGTTACCTTTTTCACCCTGAAGTCTGTTTCATCTGATATCAGTATAGCTACATCTATTTTCTCTGGATACCATTTGCTTGGAGAGTCAATTTCCACGCTTTCACTTTGAGTCAATGTTTATCCTTGTAGCTGAGATGTGTCTCTTGGAGACAGCACATGGTTGGGTTTAGTTTTTTATCCAATCTGCTACTCTGTGCCTTTTTACTGGTGAGTTCCGTCCATTTACATTTAAGGTGATTATTGTTATGTGAGGATTTCCTGTCATTCTATCTTTAGTTTTCTGATAAGACTGTGTCTCCAATGTTTTTTTGCCTTTTTGTTGTTGTCTGCTGTTTCTGTGCGGTGTTATTCTATGATGTTTCCCTGTTTCTTCTTTTATTGCAGTATATATTTCAGTTCTGGATTTTTTTTGAGTGGTTACCCTTAAGTTTATGTAAAAGAAAGTTTGATATTTAGAGTATTCCATTTTCTTCAGCATGCTTACTTTCTCCATTCCCATATTCCTCTTCAGGCCTTTACTCTCCCCCTTTTTATGTTTGCCACAAATTGTCCCTGTTGATGGTGGTCAAATAGCCTCCTTTAGTATTTCTTGTAGTACAGGTCATGTGTTAGAAAATTCCCTCAGTTTCTGTATGTCTGGAAAGGTCTTTATTCTTCCTTCATATCTGAAGGGTATCTTTGCTGGATATATTATCTTTGGCTCATAATTCCTCTCTTTCAATAGTTTGAAATTTTGGTTCCACTCCCTCCTGGCTTGTAGAGTTTCTGCTGAGAAATCTGATGATAATCTAATGGCCTTTCCTTTGTAGGTTACCGTCTTCTTTTCCCTGGCTTCCTTGAGGAATCTTTCTTTGTCGTTGATTTTCGACAGCTTAAATACAATGTGCCTTGGAGAAGGCCTGTTGGGGTTGAGTTAATTAGGTGTTCTATTCTTGGATTCCAAGATCCAGTTCTTTCCCCAAGTTTGGGAAGTTCTCATCTATTATTGGTTTGAATATACTCTCTGTTCCCGTCTCTCTTTCTTCTCCTTCTGGTATGCCCATTATTCTTATATTGCTCTTTCTGATGGAGTCAGAAAGTTCTTATAGAGTTCTTTCATTTCTTTTAAGTCTCAAGTCTCTTTCTTCTTCCATCCGTGTCATTTCCAGGTTTCTATCTTCGATGTCACTGATTCTTTCCTCCATCTGGTCAACTCTACTACCTAAGCTGGCTATTTCATTCTTCATTTCTTCTTTTGAGTTTTTAATATCCATAAATTCTATTTGGCTCTTTTTTTAAAATTTCAATCTCTTTGGTAAAATGTTCATGTTGTTCTTTGATTGTGTTTCTGAGTTCATTAAACTGCCTTTCTGTGTTTTCTTGCATCTTGTTGAGTTTTTCAGAACTGCAATCGTTAATTCTCTGTCATTTAAGTCACATATTTCCATATCTTTAAGTTCATTTTCTGGAGACTTTTCACTTTCTGAGCTGTCTTGTTGCCTTGGTTATTCATGGCAATTAATGATTTATTATTTATCTTCCTAGACATCTACAAGAGTGGGTTCTGCAACAGTTTGATAGGAAGAGATCTTTCTTTTGTTTTCCAGTACGTGTTGGTAGAATGTTTTATTTTCTCTCTGACCACAGCCTTTTTATCTCTCTCACTCTGTAGTGTTATGTTTTCTCTGCACTATTCCAGCTTCTCACACTATGGGGGGGATTCCCTGGAAGGCAGTCTTCTCCTCTTTTAACAGTTCGCCTGGGTCATAGGTCACCGCGTCCCTGTGGGGTTGTGGAGAGCTGTTGAAGTTCTAAAGCTCTTCCTGCACCAGTTTCAGAGTCCTTGTGTTTCAGCAATTCTGTTTACTCCTGCAAGGATCTGCCCAGATAGGTGGGGACAGGGGCAGGGTGAGTTGTGAGAATTGGCCAAGAGCAATCGCGACGACCACCACCACATCTGGTCCTGCTTTCACAGCTCCTCCCCTTTGCCAGAACTAGTTGGGCTGCAAATCTGTGTCTACGGACCACAGTTCTCAGAACTGCAAATATTCTGTTCTTTTGATCTGACACCGCTAGTGTTCCGCTTCTAGCACTGGGAAGGTGGGGGCAGGGTGAGCTCTGGGAAGGTATGGAGGGGGCGGCTAGTCTTAGTGCCTAAGGCTTCCATTCTCTGCTCGACAGTGAGGGCTTAAACCACTGTTTTCAGCCTTCTTCCCTCAGTCTTTGCTCTGAGGTCTTTGCCGTGAGCGTTGGGTTCAGCCGTGTTATATGCTGTCCCCTCAGCCCTGTGGGCCATAAATGGAGCCCTAGCAGGCCGAGTTCTTCCCTCTCCCACAGCTGCAGTAATTCCGGGTGGCAGAGAGCTTGGAGCACTGAGCTAGGTCTGTGTCCTGCACCCGCGAGTCTCCTTCTCCACACTTCTCCCTTCCCTCCTCCCCTGCTCGTGCAATTTGCCCACCTTTAGGTGAATTCAGTAGTGAGACCCTTCGTCTTGCCTGTCTGCTGTACAGGGAGTCCTTTGTGGAGTTAGATTTTTTCAATTTGTTGTAAATTCCAGGGGAGATTTCCAAAGGCTCTCCTCACGACGGCATTTTGATGATGTCTCTCCACAACAGTGTCCTTTGATAGAAGATTGCATAAAGAAGACATGGTACATATGTACAATGGAATATTATTTGGGCATAAGAAAAATTAAATACGGCCATTTGTGAAAACATGGATAGATCTTGAGAATATCATGCTAAGCCAAATAAATCAGAAAAAGTCAAGAACCACATGATTTCACTGATATGGGATATAAAACTGAAAGCAACAAACAAAGAAACAAAAACTCATAGACACAGCCAATAGTTTAGTGGTTATCAGAGAGTAAGAGGGGGTTTGGTAGACGATGGAAAAGGGGTCAACTATATGGCATGGAAGGAGAACTGACTCTGAGTGGTGAACACACAATGCAATATGCAGATGATGTATGATAGAATTGTACAATTGAAACCTATAGAATTAACTAATGTCACCCCAATAAAGATATATACATATCTATACATATATATGTATATATATATATCTATATATATATATATATATATATATATATATATTTAATAATAAATAAAAGACACAGAGGAGGCCATTTGGTACTCTGCACTTTTACATTACTGCTTTAATACCTACTGTCCAACTTGCAAATAGTATCTGAATCTCTTTTTCAGACGCTTTCTCATGAAGAGAAGAAAACGCCTGTGTCAATACCCTGATAGGGTAGGAATATCAAGGAATTAACAACACTCTCCCCCATTCCTCAAGAAGCAAGCCTCAATCGATGACTAACAGGAGTTAAGGCTTAAAGACCCTGGTTATTTGCCTTTTTATAGAATAACTCTGAGATGTGTATTTTATACCATTTCCCAATGTTTTCTGCAGATCTAAGCTCTAGTCACCCAAAATAGCTGCTCACTTGATAGTATCCTCTTTATTGACTGCTTTCCCTTCTTCTGCTTTCCACTTCTTTCTAAGTGTCTCACTTATCACATTCCATCAGTGTTTATTGCACATTCCAAATAAGCCACTTTCCCTGAAATTATCATATTATGGTCTGCTTCTGGGAACGCAAAGAACCCTCTAACCTAACAACTTTAAAAGTGAAAAAATCCCTATTATATTGAGCATTTACAGGTATAAAATCATACTAAACATTTACATGTCATAAAGTTAACCAATTTTCTCTCTGTGTCTTGTTTCATGAGTTTATTGATATTTCATTTTACTACTGTGTGACAATAAAACTCTGAGCCATGAAGTTTTCATCTCTTTGGGAATTAGAAAGAGAAAGACAAAAAAGAGTGTATTTGGGCCAAATTGGGTCATTCTTAGGAATAATGTAAGAAGTAGAATTTTGACCCAACTGTCAAAGTTGTTCCTTAGAACAAAGGAGGAGATTTTTTTATTTGGGGGTATAAAAAATAAGGACCTTAATTTCCTTCGTTTTAGCTAAATCACCATCTCTCAGTGATTTTCAACGATGGTTCAGCAACACCAAGATTATCTCTGATTATCTCAAAGGATATCACAAAATCATTTGGTGGAAGGAAAAACAAAATATATTCAAGTAGTTTTCTAGATATTTGGGTGTAGTAAGGATGTTTGAATATGAAAAAGGAGAGGCAACTTAGAGTTGTATACTGCTATTTATTGTTTCCTCTGCACACACTCAGCAAATGTTTGAAAAGCTCAGAAACTTTGATTATTGTCACAGTCTATTGCCAGATAGACAATATTAAAATGTCCACTAATTGGTCCCACTCCTCCCCCAATGAGGCACATTAAACTGTGTGTCTTTTTTTGTTGTTGTCTGGCATTACATCCCATCCAACCTTGAACCATCTAAGGCTTTCAGGGGAGATAAAAATTATAAGAATTTGAAACTGAGTAATACTGAAAATTATAGACATTAGTATCAAAAATGTATTGTTTTTTTATCCCAGCTTATCAAGGAAAAAAATGTATATGCTTTTATCACTAATGAAAATCTTCCTTCTGAAAACTCCTCAATTCCACTTGGAGCCAAAAATTATGGAATTTGACAAAATATAATTTTGAAGTTTTTCTCAAGTATCCTTGTAATTGCTGAAAAGCACATGGTAAAATTGTGTACACATATGTGGCTCCACTACTTCCCTGTGCACAGGAAATGGCACACAGAAAAATGTAGAGAAAAGATAGGAATTATATTGCCAATTGAAAAATTCATAAGCAGAGTAGAAAAAGAAACCTAACTGAAGAATTTGATCCAGCTTTACAGGGGGATCTTTTCTAGATCACTGAAATGATTTTCTACACACTTTTAAGGGATTCCCGTTATTAACCCATGGCACATGGATACTGAGTGCCCAAATAATAAGAACAGCAGTGACAACAATAAAAATAGCTCACATTTATTGAAGTCTACATATGCGTCTGTGATTCTTCTAAGACCTGTACCTCTATATATGCATTAATACATCCCATCCTCATCTTAGAGATTCATACAATTAATACCTGCATTATGCATGAGGAAACCGTGACACAGAAGGATAAATTCATTTGCTCAAGGTCATATAACTGTAAGTGGCAAAGCTAAGACTAGGACTCAGGAAACCTGAATTATAACCATTATGCTACCCTAAATATAGTTATATTACAACAGTTATTTCACTAACATAAAAATTGTAACAAAGTTTTTTCAGTAAGGCATAAAATTGAGCTGTGTCCTGCACCACTTATCCCTGTTCTCTGCACTGACTTGGTACAAAAATGTGAACAGAATAGTACAAACATTGAGAAGAAAGGAAATTATGTTTGCTTGAGAGAATGTTACCTTGTCAGCATATTGTAGACATAGACAGAACCTGCAGAAGTATTCCACCTTTGACTTTAAAAGATAAGATTTTTGAATAGATGTTCGAACACACAGTAAGTGCGTGTTTCTCAGATTTGATGTTATTCATTAGTGATGAAATAAAGGTATTGTTAGGAAAGCTGTTTTTGTATGAATTATCAGAGGTAGGAAACCTAAGATCACAAATCTGACTGGATTCAAATTATAACAGAAACTGGAAACATGTCTTGAGGGGAACAAAAACTTTTTATTAAAATTAATGAGTCTTATGGCAATGTTGAAAGAACTGAGTTTGTATCTGTTAGAGCTGTAGCTGAGTTGATCTAGTCTTTCCCAACTCTTGAAATAATACCAGTCAGTCACCATAGTTAAATCAGTAGTGCAGTTAATAACATGGAAATATACATCCCCCCTTCCACCCCTACTCCGCAGCATGTCTCTACTGACATCTGTGGACCAGCTGTGCCACAGCCAGTTTCACTTATTTGATCTTGATTTGGTCTAAGTGCCAAACCTATATTCAAAGGGAAACAAAGAAACAAAAAATAAAATATTGACAATATTGCCAATGATGCCACACTAAAATTTTTCCTCAAGGAAAAAAAGTATTCCTTGTCAAAGTTTTTCTTTTTCATCTTCAAAGGACAGACATACTGAAACAACTTCCACTGAGGCAAAGGTATGAGAACAAAGCAAGAGAACAAATGAAAGGGTGGCACAGAGAATTCTGTGTTCAGTAACCAATGCTGTCAATCAATATAGATTTGTTACTTTAATGAGTTCTCAAGTGTCATTATTAAGAGAAACGAGTGTCTATTATTTCAGAATGTAAAATAAATTAACTCCCAACCTCTGACAACACTCTCTTTAAGCTCTATCATTATTATGTACATTGATGACAGACCGAATAAGGTATATTTTCACTTTGGCAAATGTTCAAATGCAGATATATGTAGTAAGCCTCTTTTAGGCACAGTCCATATTTACTATAAATTCTTTTTGATTTCTGATGCAAGCATTACATGCCCATTGGTTAGCAAGCTCACTTAACCTGACTAAAAATAAGTCCAATAGTGTGAAATGAGTCATTTTAGAATAGGAAAGGCAGACAGGTACAATGTAACAGAAAGGCTATGGCTTTTGCTGTCAGAGAAACTAGAATTTCTCTGTGTATTAAGCTAGTTATTTAACCATGGGCTTAAGTTTACTCAACCAGAAAATGGAGATAATATTTTCTATCTCCTTGGTAGATATTGTGACGATTAGATGACATTCATACATGACAGCTACATATGTTCAACATTGCTTTTTTAGCATAGTCATAGTATATTTTCACTTTTAAAATACATAGAAATTAAAAATTGATGATTATCCAATAATCAAATAAAATACAGATTTTCATTTTTTTAATTGTCTCTGTGGAATATTTTGGCTCATCATTCTAACATCTTTTGAGTCTGGAAATTCAGTACTATTTTTTTCCACTGAGCTAAGAGAGCTATGTACACAGCAGGGCTCCTCATTGTAGAACAAAGACATATACAATAGCACATATTCAAACAAATCCCTGTTGATTCAGATAGATGGATGAATGAATGAATAAAAGACTGCAAATGGCTCTGAAGGGTTGTTATGCACCCCTCACTTCATTCCAAATGGAAAGAATGCTTTATGAAGAATCATACCAATTTAAGAACCTCCATTCCAATAGCTAAGACTTGACAAATTAATGGAATGAAAAAAATAGATGTTTTAACTTGCCTCCAACATAAAGCCGTATCTTAACATTTCCTACCAATTGGTACTGCAATTTTCAAAAAGGAAAAAGAAAGCTCAATTAGGAAAAAACAATCTGATCTAATGAAATCTAAATCTACCTAAAATTCAAAACATTAGAATAGCTTTGTTTGAATACCAAGTTCAAGTGAAAAGTAGAATGACTTATAATGTGTTAACCTTCATAGATTGTACACTTGAAACCTAGGTAGTTTTGTTGACCATTGTCACCCCAATAATTTTTAGTTAAAAAAAGACATTTTCAAAAAAAAAAAAAAAGACACTTTCAAGTTCATGACAGTTCTAGAAATCATTTTTGAATGGATTATTTTATCAATGTTATTTATAAACACAAGTAAAAAAGATAACACTGCCTTTTTATAAACAAATTCTACAGAGAAAAATAAAGTTTTGAATCTCGTGTCGCAAAATTACTGCCATGCCCCCAACAGTCTCGCATTTGTTAAGTGCCCAGAATTCCTCTGAGAGATTTTCTCTGTTTTCCTACCTTGCCTCCGCACCCCACTTTCAGCATATTATTCCCAAACATTCAGTCCTGAGTACAAGAAATGGCAGTTAATGTCATCTTGCTCTGGACTCCTTGGAATTCAAATAAATAAATGAGGGCACACTCAGTCAAAAAATGTTAAAGTTTTGCCTGTTTTTCCTTAGCTCATTCTAGGGTAAATTTTCCCCTTCTTGCTGCTTCATCAAGAACGCAAGCAGTCATGGTTTCTCACTTGTAAAAAGGGTTTGCACATTCATTCATGTGGATCTTTTGTTCTCATCTTTTTGACATATTCAAGAGAACTATGATGCTGTAGCTTTTCTAGCTTATCTTCTGTGTTGAGATGTGATCAGTGATTTCTTGCAGCACTCTACACATCCTAGTCTAATCTTCACTTTTGAAGATTATTTTCACTGTAAATAGAATTCAAGTGGAACATATTTTCTTTCACACTTTAACAATGTAATCCTGCTGTCTTCTAGCTTTCATCATTTGTTTGACAAATCATCTGTCAATGTTATTTTTGCTCCTTTGAAAGTAATGCCTCCTTTTTCCTCTGGCTGCTTAAAAGGTTTGCTCTTTCTTTTCTTTTTTTTTCTTTTTCTTTTCGGCAGTTTTATGATGATGTGCTTAGGTGTGATTTTCTCTCTCTCCTCTCTCTCTCCTCTCTCTCTCTTTCTCCCTCTCTCTCTCTCTCTCTCTCTCTCTCTCTCTCTCTCTCTCTTTTTCATGCTGCACATCGTTTATAGGTCTCCTTGTATCTTAAAGTTCATATCTTTCAACATTTTGGACAACTTTTAGACATTCAACTGTTTAAATATTGCTTCTGCCCCATTTTCTTTCTCCTTTTCTTCCAGGATTCTTTTCACTGTGAGATAAAGGATATATTATATATTTTAACTGTTTCACACATGACTCGAGCTACTTAATGTATTTATGTTTGTTTTTTTCAGATTTACATTTATTACTATCTTTCGTTGTACCAATTCAGTCTTGTCCTGTATGTAGTTTTTTTCTTGTAATTTCAGTTACTGTATTGTTCAGATCTAGAATTTCCATTTGATTTTCTTAGATTCAAGTTTTCTCCATTTTCAGCTTTCTCCATTTATTTTTCTAGCTTCTTAAATATATTAATCATAGTTGTTTTAAAGAACTTGTCTGCTAAGTTCCTTGTCAGGATTAACTTAGGGTCTGTTTTATTGTCTTATGGCCTTATATGCCTGTCTCTATGCAGTACAAGTCACTGGTATTAAAATGAAAAATGAAGTCTCCTTAAAATATCTTCCCACAGAGAGTGTTCTGTCTTTCTTAAGCCATAATGGAGGCTCATTTCTTCAATCTAGAACCAAACTACAAGAAACCTTGGTAGGAGTTTTGAAAATTTTTCATCTCCTCAATTTGCCCATTATTTTGCTGTAGAGCTTCTCCATCTACTTTTTATCCTATTATTTGAAAATTATAAAAATATTCTTGGATCACTTTGGATTCTTTCAGGCCAGGTCACAAAACCCAATTCTGACTAACTTAAAAACATAGAATTTCTTGTAGGCTAATGGACAGATGAAGGGCCAGATTTGCAACAAAGCACAGGCAATCTCCCATTAATTAGGAGAGAGTGCTGGGTGGATGAACATTTTCAAATACTTAACCACCTATTCAGGTGTCTTGACGTGAACCCACTAAAATACAATTCCTTATTTTTTCATTTTTGTTTCCTTTGTACAAGATAACAATTTCTGGTGTTAAAAAGAAAAAAAGGAACCAATTTTATTAGATGTGATGAGTCAACAACAACTTTGGTAGGGAAATGTAGAACCTCTGAGAACACATATGAAATGCACATAAGTTTGGTTTCTGATTGACTAAAAAAGTTCTTTGTAACTAAGTAAAAGAGAAAAAGCACGAATACTAACTTTTCCTATTATTATCTCATTATATAAATGTTATTGTGTATACAGAATGATTGTATATTTAGGGCATTAAAACAGAAAATGAAATATCTATTACTATGTGAAGCCAACGTAAATGCCCAGCTATATTTCCAGGATGGCTAGGTTAGTATTTCTAGATGGCTCACTAGGGTCCAGAATTTTACGGTTCTGATGCATATGAGAAGTTTTATCTGTAACATAAGATATATTGAATTCAAAAGATGTGTAGTTCTTTATATGCTAGGTTTAAGTTAATCTACTAGAAAAATGATAATATATATGTGTCATACTAATATTTAAAAACATAAAAAAGAAGCTTTCACTTTTTGCAGTGTGACTCATGGAGTGTTATTGCTGGAAGGGACATTAGAGATCAAATAACCCTAAAGTATCTTTTCACATTAATTATTCTGCATAAAAGTGCTGAGTCAGTATGTACTATATGTGGAATTGGTTCACTTTTAGTATCACAAATTCTGAAATTGTTAGGCGTTAGGCCACAGTGGATGACCTAGTTGTTTAATCAGACAATTTCTCATTTAATAAAATAAATAGTATTTTTAACAGGCTTGATATGAGTATTTTCTTTGTTATATGGTCTATAAAGAAAGCAATTGGACATTATCATTAAAAGTTAGTGTACTGACAGCAGGAGTCACAGATAGTCATACCAGTGCTGCCTGATATCATGACAGACAAAAAGCATGTAAATTATTAGGTTGGTGCAAAAGGAATTGCGGTTTTTGGAATTACTTTTAGCCTTTTACATTGCAATTACTTTTGCGCCAACCTAATAGTTATAAATAATATGAGCTTTTGCATAGGGAAATGATAATATTAAGCATTATGAGTGATAAAACTGAAGAACCAGTATACCATAGTGAGCAAACCCAGTCATAAAGAACGTCTCTGCTGGAAGACCTACTAGACTTCATCCTTAGCACAGCAGCAGTGACAACACAGAATTCCAAGCGACTTGTCCGAGATCACACAGCTGGTTAAATGGCAAATGCAGGAAGGGATGCTTTTCCAGACGTCTTCCTATTGTTGGTGTGCTTCCCTGTCAGTAGAGAGCTTAGAGTCTAGCTGGAAGATGGCATATAAATGTGAAATGTGTTAAAATTATTAAAGGTAACTGAAGTGCAAATTAACACAGTAAAAAGCAATGCTATAAGAAAGGTCAAGTTACACAGAGCTAATCAAGTACTTTGTGCAGAAGGCAACCTCCAAATCAGGTTTTGAAGATGATGAGATGAATAAGTGGAGATATTGCAGGGAGGGGAGGAAGAACCCCATGATAAAAAAAACGAAGGGAGTAATAAATGAGTGTTTCTAAGAGCTTAGTAAAATTATTTCAGAGATGCGTATAGCCAAGTGGTGACGCAGTCGTTAGAAAGCTAGAAGGCTCTTCAGAAGGCCTTGTGTTGGATAGAATAGGAAATACTAAAGCCACACTGTGGTTTTATAGGAGGAATATTGCACAAACTGGACCTAGAAAGAGTATTTCAGCAATAATAGATAGTATAACTTTTAAAAATCTAACATTTACATAGCAAATAGCATTGTTTCATTCAATTTCCTCATTTTCCTTCACTTATTATTTTCGTGGCGTTGAGTGCTACTTGTCCTGTTACATTTATTTCCCCTTTATTCCCTTTAATAATGGAACTTCCAACTGTCAGTTATGACATTATAACCCAGCAGGATATGTTTCTTAGCCTCTATTAGTGTAGAGGCATCTATGCACTCACTTGGGCCAGCCATATACGCCAGCAGGTTATGTGAGAAACTTTTGGGTCATCATCTTAAATATAAAGCCACCAAGCCTGGATTTCCTCATTCACCCTCTTCTGGTCTGGAAGGTGGATATGGATGGTAGCCAACTTTGAGGATGTAATCAAGGACAGCACACTAAGAGATAACAGAGCAAGATGAAGAAAACCTGAATGCCTAAATATTTTCTTAGAACGGATCATTTCCATTAGCTCTGGAAAATTAACTTCTGTACTTTTTTGTGTGAGGTTAAACTCCCATGTCATTCAAGCCACTAAATGTGGGGTCTCTTGTTCCAGCTGTATTGTCTGAATACTAATACAGAAATCGGTACCTGAAAGTAGGGCTTTGCAAAAGAAACATTAAAAATATGTGACATTGTTTTGGTATGCGGACAGCAGATAGAAGAAAGGATGTACCATGTACTGATATACTTGTCATACCTTATGTCCTAAGGAAAAACATTTCGTGAATTATAACTTGTAATAATTGGGAATCACAACAAATATCTTTGAACTTGTAGCTGTAGGGGAAGAGGATGGAAAAGCACAGGATTCTGACAGTTCCTGCTACCTTTAGCAAAATTCTATAAGAAAGAGATAAGCCCAAGCAAGAATCTGCCAGTGCGCAAGTAGAAGCGGAAGCGAGGGTCTCTCTGCCTGTGGCCTGTAATCTAAATTACCGAGAATCAGGAGACTCAGAGAGATGGGAAAGTCAATGTTTCTGTATCCTAAACAGCAGGAGATAAGCTTGTCACTCAAGTGACGTGCCTGGTCAGACACAGCCAAGATTGAAAAATAAGATTTAGGATACATCCCCCCAATCAAATCTATTGTTTCATTTGGTAAGCACTCTTTAACTGAGAGAGACAGAGAAGGGAAACATAAAGGTGCAGACAGTGCTTGCCCAATGTAACATAATAAATTCTCTCCGTAAAAACAAACAAGAAGTAGATGAATGGGGGAGAAAAGATACTTTATGAGCATCGATGATCTGCAGAGACAATGGAGCACTCCTAGCTGATTTTTTTTTTTTTTTTTTAATAAAAAGCCTGTAACCAGACAGAGATGTTAGAGAATACAAAGATTTTTTTGTTTGCTTTTTGGTTCTAAAAATCATGCTCTATGGCTTGAACCTGATTTTGTCACATGTGCTCTAGAAACTCTCTTCACCAGAACCCCACAAAGTGCTGTGCTTGGTAAAAAGCACACCTTCAGTGGCTGGTAGGCTGCTAAATGTTTTTTGTTATTTATTTATTTATTTATTTATTTATTTATTTATTTATTTATTTACTTACTTACTTTAATTTATTGGGGTGACAATTGTTAGTAAAATTACATAGATTTCAGGTGTACAATTCTGTATTACATCATCTATAAATCCCATTGTGTGTTCACCACCCAGAGTCAGTTCTCCTTCCATCACCATATATTTGATCCCCCTTACCCTCATCTCCCACCCCCCACCCCCTTACCCTCTGGTAACCACTAAACTATTGTCTGTGTCTATGAGTTTTTGTTTCTCATTTGTTTGTCTTGTTCTTTTGTTGTTTTTGGTTTATATACCGCATATCAGTGAAATTATATGGTTCTCTGCTTTTTTTGTCTGACTTATTTCGCTTAGCATCATACTCTCAAGATCCATCCATGTTGTCACAAATGTTCCCATATTATCTTTTCTTACCGCTGAATAGTATTCCATTTTGTGTATATATACCACAACTTCTTTATCCATTCATCTATTGAAGGACATTTTGCTTGTTTCTATGTCTTGGCCACCGTAAACAAAGCTGCAATGAACATTGGAGCACATGTGTCTTTATGTATAAATGTTTTCAGATTTTTTGGGTTATGTTTTTAACAACCTCCCCAGTTGATTGTCATGTACACTAAAACTTGAAAACAATGATCCCCCTTTATTAGAATAAGTTAATATTGAATATGAGAAATACATCTGTTTTATTTGTACGGCAATAGCACAGTATCAATAACAAGCAGATGCTACAGCACACATTTGATGATGAGATTTAAAATAAAAATAATAGTTGTTTTAAAATATCTGCTATTAACACAGCCTCCTGAGTATTATTCTAGAGATTCTCAAATAACAATATAACTGTATCTACTTTCTCAGCAGATAGCTAAGCAAAATCACTTTCAACTCTGTCTTGTTATATAGCTTTCAGAAGGAAAAAATGTGCCTACTCATTTAAAATGTGCCTATTCATTTAACTATTTTGGCAAAACAATTAACATTTTTGAAACTTTTGATGAGAAATGAGAGCAAGAGAGAGAGAGAGAGAGAGAGAGAGAGAGAGAGAGAGAGAGAGAGAGAGGAGAGAGAGGAGAGAGAAAGAGAGAATGAGAGGGAAAGAAAATTTGTATAGCCCTTCCTTATGAGAAAGAGTCATCTAGTCATGAAGTTAATGGTGCATAATTACAAATGAGTCTTTCGAAAAACCTTAACCTCTTTTTCCTTCAGCTTTAAATAATGATATGGAAGTTGGCCACTATGACTTCAGTAAATGTTGACTTATTAGTCTTTTTGTTAAAAATGAAGTTATATTTGAATTCAAATAAGATTTTATGCCAAGAAATAGTTAAGTTACAAAACAACATGGGTATGAAACATGTCTTTGAAGAATCAATATTAGGCATAGTAAATATTGAAATAATCTTTACTGTGAGCACTCTATACATCTTTCATGAATATTTTTGTCTGAGCTAATTTTTTAATTGCATTAGCATATTTTTGTGCAACGTGTATCATAACCTGCCCAGTTAGCTCACTTATTAAATCAAATATTACTTGAGATAAAAATATAACTTTTTATAAAAAAGACTGTATCATATTACAATTAAATATTAAAATGTCATTCAGGTCATTTCCTTGGTAAAACAACATATGGCAGCTGTATTATATACTTAATGGACCTCTCAAGAGCATGACCACATATCTGAGATCAGTTCTGCATCCTCAGCTTTGGTGTAATTGCCATGCTCATCCCACAGGTCATTTAAAAGAAATTATTACATTGTTATTTCCCATCTTAAGCAAATTAAATAAAGCATTTAACACATTTTAGCATTGTAAAGAATTAGTTGGAATTTGTATTCGAATACAACATATTTTGAATATGTATTTATATTAATCTCATAGCAACTCTACTGATAAATTTGATCTGGAAGAATGGCACCATCCCACTCCTTTGGAAGCTTATTTATTTCATGTTATTACAAGATCTGAACATCCTAAGTACTCAAAAGGTTTCCTCCTAAAGAGAGACAAGTATCCTAAGCCAACCTTCTAAGAACATAGGCAAAGTTACTTTATAAGCAAATACATGATCAGCTATCCTCAGTTGACAATGCTTGCTTCTGTGGAAATGACAATATGACAGTGTGTTCACGGCTTCCCTTTCTTCTTGGAAAACACTGTAGGATGAATAGTAGTGTTATATCAATTACCCAATGAAAGGGTGAGGGAAGGGCAGAGGAAAATGAGGGAGCTAAATATAAGTTAAATAAGTGAATAGATAAATAAAGGAAAATACAAATGAATATAATGTAACATTTAAAAAAATACAGATTTGTGTTTTGTTTTGTTTTGTTTTGTTTTCTCGAAGAAAAGAAAAACGAATCAGGCAGGGCTGGTCAGAACCTAAAATTGAGCAATGACATGGTTTACACTGCAGATGTTTTGCAGATTGGCAGCTGTGGATGGTATCACACACCACACTAAGTGGGCTGCCGACTTTGAGGCATCTTTTGGAAAGGGGAGAGTGGGAAAATTGTGATTTTACATTTCAGATCTATTTTTATTTACATCTGCCAACATTCCTATATTTTTGATAAGATTATTATTTAATGTTGGAATTAAGTTTGAAATAATGTTAAAGAAATGTGAAAGCTTGAAATGGACTTAAAATGCTTTTCCATAACATGTATAGCTGATAGAGTGGAAAATAGTTCCTGATAACTTTCTTATTTTCACTCTTTAAATTCAGGTTTTAGATATTAAAAAAAGAAAAAGGAAAAAGAAAAATAAATCACACCTTAGAAAAACAATATTTGCAATATATTGTAAATCTTACTATATTTGCAAAAATATCTCCTAATTTTTAGTAAGTATCCAAATGTGAGATCATGCTAAAGTTTGTATATAATTGTAAAATTAAAAATTGAATGGCATGTTGCAGAAACAACCTGTATCATTTATGGCATATAGATGTTCAACTTTGAAGTGATATTAATGTCAGAGATTTTACACATTTAAAAAAAATCTTTTGAAGCGATTTTCTGTGGATCTCAACATCCAAAGTATTTAATATAGCATGTAGCTTTTAAAAAAAAATAAAGTTAATTGAGTGGCAATGGTTAGTAAAGTTACATAGGTTTCAGGTGTACAATTCTGTAATCCATCATTTATATATCACATTGTGTGTTCACCATCCAGTCAGCTCTCCTTCCATCACCATATATTTGATCCCTTTTACCCTCATCTAGCACCCCCTACCCCCTTCCCCTCTGGTAACCACCAAACTATTATCTGTGTCTATGAGTTTTTGTTTCTTTATGTATTTGTCTCCTTCCTTTGTTGCTTTCAGTTTTATATCCAACATATCTGTGAAATCATATGGTTCTCGACTTTTTGTCTGATTTATTTCACTTAGCATAATAATCTCAAGATTCATCCATGTTGTCACAAAAGGCACTATTTCATCTTTTCTTATGGCAGAATAGTATTCGATTGTGTATATATACCGCATCTTCTTTATCCAATCATCTATTGAAGGACACTTTGGTTGTTTCCATGTCTTGGCCACCATTAATTAAGCTGCAGTGAACTTTGGAGCACATATATTTTGTAGATAAATGTTTTCAGATATTTGTGGTAGATACCCAGGATAGGGATTGCTGAGTCACATGGTAATTCTATTCTTAATTTTTTGAGGAACCTCCACACTGCCTTCCATAGTAGCTGCACCAATCTGCTTTCCCACCAATAGTGTATGAGGATTCCTTTTTCTCCACAGCCTCTCCAATACTTGCAGTTATTTGTATTATTGATAGCCATCTGACTGTTGTGAGGTGATATCTCGTGGATTTTATTTTCATTTCTCTGATGATTAGTGATGTTGAGCATTTTCTCATATGTCTATTGTCCATCTGTATGTCCTCTTTGGAGAAATGTCTATTCAGGTCCTCTGCCCATTTTTTAATTGAATTGTTTGTTTTTTTGTTGTTGAGTTGTATGAGTTTCTTATATATTCTAGATATTAGCCCTTTATCGGAGGCGTTGTTTGCAATAATCTTCTCCCATTCAGTTGTTTGCCTCTTTATTTTGTCGATGGTTTCTTTTGCTGTGCAGAAGTTTTTTAGTTTGATATAGTCCCATTCGTTTATTTTAGCTTTTACTTCCCTTGCCTTTGGGGACAAATTCATAAAATGCTCTTTGAACCCAAGGTCCATAAGTTTAGTACCTATGTTTTCTTCCGTGCAGTTTATTGTTTCAGGTCTTATGCTTAAGTCTTTGATCCATTTTGCATCAATTTTGGTACATGGTGACAGATAGCAGTCCAATTTCATTCTTTTGCACGTGGCTTTCCAATTCTCTCAGGACCATTTATTGAAGAGTCTGTCTTTTCTCCATTGTATGTTTTTGGCTTGTTTGTCAAAAATCATTTGTCCATATAAAAAGACATTCCATGTTCATGGATTGGAAGAATCAACATAGTTTAAATGGCCATATTATCCAAATCAATATACAAATTTAAGGCAGCCCCCATCAAAATCTCAATGGCATTTTTTTAATAAACAAGAACAAAAATCATCAGATTCGTATGGAACCACAAAAGACCCTGAATAGCCAAAGCAATCCTAAGAAAAAAAAATAATGCTGGAGGTATCACAGTGCCTGTCTTCAGCTTGCTCTAACAGGGCAACAATAGTCAAAACAGTATGATATTAGCAGGAAAACAGACACACAGACCAATGGAGTATAATTGAAAACCCAGAAATAAATATAATGTAGTTTTATCAAACAGAAATACATATGCCTTTACATGTAATTAATTGTTTCCAGTAAAACTGTTACCCAAATTCACAAAGACTTGTTTTGTTCCTACACTATGATAAAAATTCACAAATTATGAAAACTGTGCATAATTTGATTGCTCTGAGATAATTATATTCAGAAAACATTATACAAATGATAATTTTAAAAAATCTTTTCATTTAAAACATTTAAAAACCATGACATACTCATAAGACTTGTAAATAGAGTTATTCTAAACATGTTTTTCAAAACTAAATTTAAAAATGCCCACTATATGATTTGTTAAAAATATCTAAATATTATAATCTCATGTGAAATTATCAGTGCATTTCAAATATTGGCATTGTTGTATTCAAGATAGCAAAATGTTCACACAGGGAATTTGACTGGTCTCATTGACTTATCTCCATGGTCTTAGTGTAATAGGAACTTCTCTGCTCACTCACTGTCATACTTTAATTAATGGAGTTTGCTTGGCCCTTGATATGAAATCACTAACCATAATGATATTCGTTGCTTGGATGAGGGGCAAAATGTTTTCTATACTGGTTCCATGACTTATTTCTTGGACCACCTAGGGGCATTTGTTCTGGTCCAGTGTGATTCAGCAGCCACATCATAGATCTGAAGCTTGATACGGTGTACAAAGAAGAAGGAGAGACACATACCAATTCATTATCTAGTTCTTTATAAAAATATGTATTGTAGTTCATGAATTTTGTTTCACTTTTTCAGCGTCCAAAAATCCCTGTAAGTCTGAGCCAAGATCTTAATATAAAGTCATTAGTGCCCCAGTATTGTAAGCCAACAAGATATCTGAGGTCACACAGTAATATTCATTATCATTCTACTATTACAACATTAAATTCTTTAAGCAGTATTTAAGACATAATAAAACATATTTCAAACTTAACAGGTACTTGTAGTTCTGGGGTATTTGCTTAATATGAGGACCAATTTCAACCCTAAATTATTTTCTTTAACATTTATTTCACCTTGTTCAGCAGTTTTCTGTTCCCAAAACACTAGACTTCTGTGCCATCTTTTTTTTTTTCAATGAACACTATAGTTGTGAAATTAAAGCAATAGTAAAGGATGATAATGTTGGAAATAAAACATTTGTTTTCAAACCCTGCTACTGTGTGAGAAAACAATACCTGGAAGTATACACAAAGCGTGTGAACCAAAACAATCAATAACAACAACAACAAAGAAAAGGGCGAAATGTATTGAATTTAAATATCCAAACAAAATGGAACACTGTTATTTTTGTACCAATAAGAAATTTTATTCTTGAAAGGTACCTCGGTGATTTAATCCTGTTTATTGATGACAAACAGAACATAGTTAAAATTTCATTCTTCTGAGAGGCAGTTTGACAGATTGTATGCATTTTGGGGAGGCAACCTTCAAAAAACAATGAAGTATAAAATTCACTAGGTTCTTTTTAGTTGGCTCACCTGGATAATTTCCTGGTTTTATTTTCCTGAAGGCATAACTATCTCAAACTGAAGCACACATAGAATAGGTTGCCTAAATTTTTACTTTCATTTTGTGTATTTTCAGAAATTTAAGAAATGGTAATTCTAGATCATAGAAGTTAAACATTTATATTACTAGATTGTAATTCATGAGGCAGTTATATTACTAGATAGCAGTTCATGAGGCAGTTGGGGCTCTTGCATGTGGTATACCTTCCATCATTTGTGCTGCCAAACTTTCCGGTGATTGACAGGTGCCCATGAGCTCCATGTAGGTCAGTTGTCTGAGAGAGAAAATAATTTTACAACTTATTGAACAGGTATATTCAAAGCAATAATACCTGTCTCATTTTTCCCCATAGGTCTATATTTAAAGAGAATGAAAACATCCTTCCAATATTCATGGCAAGCCTATCCCTAACAGCTGTGCAGTCCAAAACAAAAGTGAAAGTGGAGGCTCACAAATCGTAAGTGTAAAGTTAAAGAATTATAAATCAAGCTGAAACACTGTTAAATAAAAAAGTGTTCTATCCTTCTGCTTTGACACATATACTTTTTAATGCTCTGGATGACCAGGTTTGAATTTAGAATTATCAGTCTCCTTGGAGTTCGCCAGATTCTGGCCTTCCAGAAAGAGGCAAATCTGGGCTCCCACCCACATTATATTCCATCTTCCATCCTCTAGCTCTCCTTCCTCATCATTCACTAGCAACCTCCCTTTTTTTTCCCCCCACTATGAATGGCCTCATGATCATGCACTGGACACGCCAGGTCTCAGGTTCAGTCTTTTCTATACCCTCTGCAAATAGCTATTGGCCAATCCTTGCATCTAGTGGTGTGTACACCAGTAAATGGTCCAACTCTGCAAGTTCAGATATAAGACTGTGACTTGTGCTGGTCCTAAGTCAGGTTCAGGGCTGTCAAGGCAGGGGATTTTGGGGTTCTAGCACCCAAAGTGAAACCTTAGAGTAAGAATGCATGTTCCAAATGTGGATGAGCTCTTGTCCGTGCAAATTCCTTACCCTCTGGAAAGACTGATAATTGGAGGCACCCAGGATAGGACCCTCTAAAATGAAGGTGCAAAGCAGGGACCCCATTTCCCTGATTTAAGGCAGAGATGTTACAAAGAATGTTCATCTACTTTAAAAAGTATCTTCAGGATATTAGAATCCCGGGTATTATAAAATATTACTGAATATAGATCAATTTTTACCATTTTAAAAATTAAGACCCTTTTTTAGAGCAGTTTTAGTTTCACAGCAAAATTGACGGAAGAAATAGAGATTCCTCATATCTCCCCGCCCCCACACACACATCACTTCCCCCATTATCAACATCCTGCACCAGAGTGGGACATTTATTACAATTTATAAACCTATATTGACACATCACAATCACCCACATCTGTAGTTTGCTTTACAGTTCACTCGGTGTTGTGCATTCTATGGGGTTGGACAAATGTGTGTGTGTATATATGTATATATATGTGTGTGTGTATATACGTGTCTATATATGTATATATATATATCATTATAGTATCAATACATAGTACTTTCACTGTTGTACAAATTTTCGCGTTCTGCCTACTTATCCCTCCCCTATCAACCACTGGCAAACACTTATCGTTTTACTGCCTCCATAGGTTGTTGCCTTTTCCAAAAGGTCATATAGTTGCAGTCATACAGTACGTAGCCTTTTCAGGTTGGCTTCCTTCCCTGAGTAATATTACTTTCTGTTTCCTCCATGTCTTTTCATGGCTTAATAGCTAATTTCTTTTGAGCAATGAGTAATATTCCATTGTCTGATGAATCAGAATTTACCTATTCACCTTCTGAAGATCATCTTGATTACTCCCAAGTTTTGGCAGTGATGAATAAGGTTGCTATAAACATTGTATGCAGGGACATACGTTTTTTAAATCTTTTGGATAAATGCCATGGAAAGTTACTATTGAATGGTAAGAGTATTTTTAGTTTTATAAGAACTCACCAAACTGTCTTCAAAGTGGCAGTACTATTTTGCATGCCCACCAGCAATGAAGAGAGTTTTTTTTATTCCACATCCCTGCCAGAATTTGGTGTTGTCAGATATTTTCTCCCACTCTGTAGGTGGATTATCCTCTCATTGCTTTGACAGTGCAGCAATTTTTAATTTTAATAAAGTCCAGGTTATCATGGATTACTTCTTTCATGGGTTGTGCCTTTAGCATTTTACCTAAAAAGTCATTGCCATACCCAAAATCATCTACGTTTTCTCTACGTTAGATTCTAGCAGCCTTACAGGTTTTTTGTTTGTTTTTTAAAATTTGTTTATTTGTTTGTTTTATAATGCAAGTGCCTGGTATTAAGCTTTTTATTGCCAAAGCATCCACTTCAAAAACAGCTATCTGTTATACACACATTGCCAGCCACAGACTAGGCAGAGCTATGCCTACACACCTCTGACGATACCTTTGTTTTAGGGATCTCTGGTTGACATAGATAACCAACCATTTGGCAACTGGCTTTTCCCTTCCCATGCTTTAAATCCTGCTCTTATGTTTTCAAATCACCAATAGAGTGAACCTGCAAAACCCTAGGACCCCCACCTTTACCGCAATAAAAGAAGAACCCCAGTCTGTGCCCTGGAATTTACTTAAGATCTCTCTCTCTCTCCCTCCCACATCCCTGCCCCTGCTGTGTGGCCCCAGGTGCTCCATGATGTACCCGCCAGGACCAGTGAGTAATACATCTTGTTTTTGTTTTTTTTTTTCAAAGTTCTCTGATGGCTATTGTTTAGGGCATCTTGAAATTATAGCAAAAACCGCAAGGGCCAGCCTACCTCAACATTGGTTTCTGTGGGAGTTCCCTATAGCCCCAGGTGAGTGCCCCCAGGTATTTCCAGCCTACATGATTGCTATCAATATGCTGAGACCTGCACAAAACAGAGTTTTATAGTTTTGCATTTTACATTTTGGTCTATAATCTATTTTGAATTAAATTTCGTAATCAGTGTAAGGTCTGTGTCGAGATTCTTTTCTTTTGAAAGACTGTCTTTATTGTATTATCGTTGCTCCTTTGTCAAAGATGCATCAACTATATTTACTATATCTAGACTCTGTAATCTGTTCAATGCATCTGTTTGTTCGTTTGCCAATACCATACTTTCTTGATTACTGGAGCTTTATGTTAAGTCTTGAAGTCAGATAGTATCATACCTCCAACGTTGTTCTTCTCTTTCAATATTGTGTTGGCTATTCTAGATCTTTACCCCTTCCTGTAAACTTTAGAATCCATTTGCCAATATCCACAAAATAACTTGCTGGGATTTTGATTGAGATCACATTGAATCTGTAAATCATGTTAGGAAAACATAGTGCCACAAACTTAAAATGCATAATTCTAGCTTTTTCTTATCAAAATAATACCAACTCTACTTAAATTTAAAAAAAGAAAAGAAAAAATATATACCTTAATTGAATTTAATATTTTCCTGTGTTATACCTCATCTGAGATTCCAGTGAGTATTCTATCCATTTAGCTCTACCCGCAATATGATTCCAGTTACTGTAAAAAGTATTAGACCAGAGTTTGTCTTTACCATTTGATAAAAGCTTCTCACTTGGCTATTTAATTACAAATATCTTATAAACCAATTGCTTAAGTTTAGGATAATGGCTATGAGAAAACCTTACAACAGTCATTTTTTTCCCCTAAATAATCCCTGGTGAGAATGGGTGTATCTGTACGTATTATAAAATGGTTTTTGCTAGACTTTCAACTTTGCATGATGCACTTAAACAAGTATTTTCCCCACTGACAATGGCTCAATACATGCAGAAACATCATTAATAAAGCATCAAAATATATGCTATTGAAAATATATGCAGGGTATTATAAATATCTGTTTGACCAAAGAATCATAGATTGTTTTTCTTTTTGCTGTCAAAAATGGTCATATATATATAATCTATTTCTTTTTTTTTTTTTTTTTACAAATAAATTTTGAAACTAAAGCCCAGAAAGATCATATCTGGACCATGTATATATCATTGTTTAGCCAATATTTTACATTCTCAATCAAATATTTAATACAAATCATTTTAACGTTGTTGATTATTTCTAATTATGTTTCTGTATAATGTAAAGGAGAAAAATATGATGATACTTAGACTAAAAAATCCATGAGAGCAGGAACCCCTTTTAAAACATAGTTTCCATCCAGTAGCCCAGCACCTTTACATATATTCTTCATTCCTCAGTATAAGAAATAAAAGTGTAGTGGAAATGACTATTTTTAATAAATAATCTTGTATTTTAATCTAACTCAACTATTTATTTGCTCTCAGATAGTCACTAATTTCTAAACAGATTATTTTGGATTTCATGTTGTTGTACCTGAAAAAATAGGAACTAAAGCAGCTTTAGAGTTTTGTGAATAACAAGGATCATAAAATATAGTCGATCCCCAATGATATACTGATAAATGTTTAAAATAATATGGACTGGGTTAGAGGGGTGTGGCTCCACTCTTTGCCACTTTCCATGGTGTAAATACTCTCAACATGGCCCATTTTATGCTACAAACATGCTGCCAACTGGCTGGTAATATTCTTGAAAATTTCACAATCAGTTCTAGTGATCAGTAGGAGTCATTTCCACCACACTATACCGCTGGCCCAAACATATTATAATGCAGGTGATTTTATCTGCAATGCTAAAATACGTAATAACAAAATATCCCTCATTCGTGGATTGCTCTAAGATATGTATGCAAAAATGTTTTCTACTGTGTATCATGTACAAACTTTACTCTCCAATAACTTTTATTAATAATTATATAGGTTAGCTATAGTGGTTCCATACACTAGCTTGTTCTAAAAACATAATTTTGAAAACAAAATATGAACTCATATTTATTCTATGAATTTTAAACATCACCTTTTAATCTAAAAAAGGGAAAAGAGAGTAAAGTGGTCAGTCTATAGTAAGGAAATAGTTAGAATTTCTTTCATAGTCTGTGATAAATTGTGTGGGACCTTTACATAGAGTTGTGAAATTGTCTTTTTTACAACATGGAGAGAAAAGTGACTTCAATGACATTCTTAAACACAGCAAGTGACTTGAAATATTTATGTTCACAGATAAACATACACAATCTTGTATTTACTGGGATAGAATTTACAGTGGCATCTCGTTTTAAAAAACTCATCTGATTTTGGATTTTCAGATTAAAAGCGAGAGTGGTTTAGCTTCTCTGTTAGGATTAGCAAATGTGGCATTGCTTTTCCATTAGGATTAGCTGTCAACCATCAGCAGTAATACTAGAAAAATCATGGCTCTACTCTGAGCAAGTCCAGAAGACGATGCCAGAAGTTACTATCAGATTCTTTTCATATGTGCAGAACTAGAAAACTTTACAAGGAGGCAAAAACCTCCGTGGGTGTTTGGCATGAACACGTTTGCATTTACACTTCCAGTGAATTTATTTTGACCTAACATTTCATTTAATGAAACACTCTAAGGTTTGTTATTGTTGTTGTTTTCCCTTTGTCATAATTTGGATCCTTTGCAGATAGAAACATCTTAGGTAGCATTGATTGTCTTTGCAAATACAATGATAATCCCCTCAGACAAAGATGTCAGTTTTGTTTTGGCTTCTGAGATCTGAAACACTGTATCCGCTTAAAATATGCATCATGTGACTCAGAAAGGAAATATCATTCTAGTACTATATTAAATTATATGAAAATTTTTATGTAAATACATGAACTTTTATATCAATTTATATGTCTACA
Organism: Rhinolophus ferrumequinum; assembly: GCF_004115265.2. Taxonomy (NCBI): domain Eukaryota; kingdom Metazoa; phylum Chordata; class Mammalia; order Chiroptera; family Rhinolophidae; genus Rhinolophus; species Rhinolophus ferrumequinum. The sequence continues at coordinate 68,463,418 of NC_046293.1, read as the reverse complement.
TGTATTATATCAGCATATGAATATACATTAGGGTATATTTTCTGTGGCTAATATTTATTCAGCAAACATTTGTTGAACATTTAGAATTTTCAAAACATTGTGCTAGGAGCTGAGAAAAAAAACCTAAGGTGTATAAAACACTCAGAAAAAAAGGGTTTTTATTTTCTTGTACAGAAACTGGCACATACATGGGAAATGAGATTGATGTATGAGGCAGTGTGGAGGAAAGGAGGAGTGCTGAGTATAGAATGGCCAAACTAGAACCCAATTTATTTAACACCCTAAGTCAGCAGATTGTTTGTAGGTAGACAATTCCATTAGTTCTGGTAAGGGTACAATAGAAAGTTTATGCTTACATCCTTTTCTAGGCAGACCTTTTACCAGACATAGGAAGGATGTAATGTCATCAGTCATGGAGCTGGACAAGAGATAAATGTTTTCAAGGGCAATTTTCCAATGCCTATTAATTCTTAAAATGTACACATCTTTGATATAAAACTTCACTTCCAGGAATCCCTCCTCCCACAACCAGGAAGAAATGGCCTGTTTTTCCTCCTGAGAATACTCAAATAGCACTTTACGGTGTTATAAATTTAGACACTACCCACCTAACTTTCCAAAGAGGAAAATTGTTAAATAGCGTATGTTACAACCATACAATAGAATTAACTGGAAAAATAACAATGATTTTGTTTAAAAATACATTTAGTGTTATAAAAGAGTTTTCAATAGATTATCAGTATAGAACAGTGCCTGACAAAGAGTTAGCACTCTATTCAAGAATAGTTTGCTCTTCTAAGAACACCTTAAGATACATGGATTTAAAAAGAATTTGTTTACATTTGAACCAAAATACTACGTACTGATTTTCTTTCATTTCTGATGAATATTAACTGCCACATACATGTATTGGTGTCTAATATCTCATACATAAAATTTCAAAATATATGTTTATTTTTGCAGTCAATTGGATCCCATGGTGATGTAGGTTGTACATAATTTCAAAATCAAACCATAACTACACAGAGGAAATACATGCTAAATCATAGTTGTTATCCCCTAACATAACTATGTGTGAGGGAAATGAGAACATTCTCTAAATTCAGATGAGATTTCCACTGTGGTGAGTAGATTATTTAGAGATAGGCACTACAGGAAGACACTAGTCTGAGGTAAGTAGTATGCTATGTCCCCGTTTTAGATTGTTAGAATTTCCAAGTACTGAATAAACTGTAATTGAAGTTGTGACTAACCTCTTTTATTCTCCTAAAACAAACAAAAATCTCTCTTGAAAGTGTTTCCTTCAATATTTGGACCTTTTTATGCTTAAAGGCTTTTCTTTTTCTCTTGGCTATTTCTATAAGCACCTTAAGTCTTTGAGTCACTTCCCTGAAAGGGAACACTTAGCAACATAAAGCGGAAACACTTAGCAACATAATAGAGAAGTACATTATTATTTGTTGCCGCAGATGATATTTTTAAGATATGCAAAGTGGATTTTTTTGTTTGTTGATGCATACTTCTACAGCTCTAGAGCCTCCCTTTATACAAAATAACCCTCTGGCTTTTATACTGCTGCAGATCAGACTTTACTCAAGTGTCATAAATTCTTTCCTGCATGCCAAACAAATATGTTTATCTGTCATAAGCATAAAACAATGTCAAAAAATTATCTGGTGAAGCTGATAAGTTAATTTGTCACTCTATATAATTACATATGTACTTTCCAAAGTCTATCTAATCACAAGTTTAATTTAAAGACACAGTTGATGCAAGTTTCTTCAGCAGAAAAACCCTAACGTGCAAATCCAACATAAATTAGTCAATGAAATTTACCTGCATTTGTACTTAGTGCCCTTAAATACTGAGTTTTATCACGATACTCTTAAGAATCCGACTATTAAAGTTCAGTATCTCTGATCTAACATCAAAGTAAGACATTTGCTATCACTATTGAAAATACTTTTCTGAAGCTTTCTAAAATGTTATATTCAGGAGAAAGAAAAAAAAAAGATTTCAATACCTCCTGGCCATGGCTAGAACTGTTTCTTTTCTTTTATATATTTTTATCAACCTAACTATTTCATTTTGTATCAGATAGAAAGGATAAGATTCAAGGGTGACCCACTTTGTAGCTGCCAGCCGGAGAATGAGGGTGGGGACCAGAGACAGCCAGGAGTTAGCAGGTTCCTTTCAACCAATAGAACCTGAACTAGCTTCTTACATTTAATCCAATTCCCTTTTCACCAGCGTCCTCTAGGAAAATATCTCTAATTATGCATTTAAAACAGGACAATAACTTTATCAAATAATTGTCTCTAATTAGAAGGTTTCTGGTATACATAGTTTTCCAATTCCTCCCTTCAATAACTTTTGTATTTCTAGTTGGTCTTTTAGGTGACCTCATTAGCGGCATAGCTGAGAATTCACAGTTAGGAATCTTGTTCAGCCAAATTAATTAAGTGCCATTTTCCTTCTGGGAGGAAATTAGCTGTTCTGATAAATATATTAATTGAGTGTTTGTTTCTGTTTATTATAATCATACATACACAGAATCCCTTGGCACAGCTATACCTTCTACCAAAACCCTCTTTTAAATATTTCTGTCAGATTTTTCTGTCAACTTTTGAAGACACCTAAAATTTTCTCATCTATGTAAGATAATTTGTGATATACTTCTCCAAATTTACTATAGCCTTACCAGCTTTATAGTACTTTTTGACTATAAAGCACTTTTAGGAGACTGTTGATATCAGGTTGTTCTGTATGCAGTGATTCACACAAAGCAGGACCGAGATCAGTTCCTTTAGTTCCTAGAAGTTGGGTGGCCAACGTTACTGAGGTGAATAAACCACAATCCCTCAGGAGAGGCCATGGCACAGGTACTGCACTAAAGAACCAGGGTGCACAAAGATGGATGTAACCCGACCCTTGCCATCAGTAGAAATTAACAACAAATAACATGAAATCCCAGGGATGCGAAAACAATGTATACACATTATGAGATGTTATCTATGTATTACTTTTTGACGTTGAATTGAATTATGGTAGTAATGTGTAGTATGACGTTTTTTTCAAAAGATGGCATTAATCAAATGAATGCTAGCATCACCATGCAACAGGCAGGACAAGGAAAATGGCAGAAGCATGGTTGTCATTGGAGGAGCGCAAGACCATTTGGAAGTGGTATTTGAAATTTCAGAACATTCTCCTGACTTAACACCTCTTGACTTCTATTTATGGGGGTGCTTAAAGGATGTGGTGTGCTGTAGAAAACCAGCTACACTGACGGTACTTTGGGAAGAAATTGAAATGGCAGGCACAGTGATACGAGTGGACACTTTGGTCAATGTTGTTCAAGCGATAGTTCTCCATAATCAGAAGTGTCTGGACGCTGATGGTAACCACTTTGAGCACCTCTTGTAATTACAGCAGTCAAATGTGACTCGTATTCATCTTTTGTTATCAGTATATATTGAGTATTATAATTTTAATACTGTTTTTTCCTTTCTCAGAATGTGTATACATTTTTTTTTTTTTTTTTTGGCATGGTCTATAGATACGAGAGGTATCTACACGATACGAGAGGGGAAGAAAAATGTTTTACAGAAGCACTACTAAGCAGTATGAATTTGGACAGGTATATGACAGGCAGAGAGTGGTAACTGCACTCAAAATATAGTGAAGGATGAGAAATTTAATGGAATGTTGAAGAAATGGACCAAATCTAGATTGGCTAAAATGCCTTCCCTGGACACCTAAATGTATAAAATAATTAATACAGGTAAAGAGTGAATTTTAACGCCGACCCTGGAAATCTTTTAATTCCTACATGGGGGAAGTTTGAGTTTTAACATACATTGGGAGTTTTATAAGGTGTTTGAGATGGAAAGAGATATGTTCAGAATTGTGATTTGGGAAATAATCCAACTGACATCCTAATTTGTTTTTGGCAACATCAAAGGATAGTTTCCTAAATAATGGCCATATTTGTTTCACTCACCTATACTTCATTACATCATACAAACATTCAAAAACACACTTGTTAGGGTCCTTTGCCCCTATATAGTAATATAGTATCAGGTTCTTAATCTGACAGTTACACTGTATTTGTTACTATGGTATACACAGATGAATCAGACGTGATACTATCTTTCACAGTGCAGAAGACAGGATAATAAAGTACATAAATAACTATAGAGTGAATATCAAGAGAGAGGATCAAGGAAAAAAAAGCGTGAAAAGCTGGCCTAAGCATTGAACTCAAATACGTTATGTTTTTATAAGATTTATTTTATAGGTCATCTTAAGGATAAAGACATAGATAAAAACTGTTTGATTTGTGGGATTTTTGGTTAATCTACTACCCCCAAAGTACCTGCTAGAAAGTGACAGAAATTTTTGTTGTTGTTGTTGTTGTTTTTTTTTTTGCTTTTAGAGAAGAATCCCATTGAACTATTTCAAAGTACTTCAGCTGCATTTGCACTGTTGGAATATAGTTTGTTAGATTATTAAAGAAGGAGCTCACCAATGTGCTACTCATTTGTATAATACCTTAGTGTAAATTAGTTTTTCAGATCCCATTTTTCCATAAAAGTAATGTTGAGACAAGTAGTAATTGGAATTTTGACAATATAAAGTTGCCAAAACATAATGTAAATCATAGAGTCACGGTCAGGAAGAAGATACAGTGAGTGAACATGAAAGACTAGTGGGAAGTTTGAAGGCAATAGAACACTAGTCATGGACCAGGTGTGTGAAACTTAGGGGACAAGGTCATTGAAAGGAGAAAGAAGGTGGTCCTGAAATTCAATTAAGCCACTTCACTGTTTGCTTACCATTGGTCCTACTCAGAGCTATATCTATTGGCCATGTACCGGTTCAATTGTTTATTTCCAGCAGCTGTTCTGACTGGTCAGTGTCCATTGGGTATCTATTGCTAAGTATTCTGGTTCTACTCCAAACTCACATAGTACCTGTGGTTCATACATACCTCCTGGTAAATATTCTGGTTCTATTCCAAACTCATTTATAAACTAAATTCTTCATGCAAAACCCAAAGCTTTTTGAAGAACTGTTGTCTGTCTGATTAAGTCACAGTTTTTTTTTCTGCCTGAAATTCTCATTTGGATTAAGGAAATTATCCAGTGAAGCTCACTACAGTAACTTGCTTTAGAATGTCTTAGTCCAGACAATCTTTTCTTTTTGGTGACTGGCTCATTTCTCTGTTTCACAGTTCACTGAAGCCCTTTGTGGTCAGTGAGTCCCATCCATCTTATTTTGGGTTGACTTTGTGATTCTCACACATTTAGAGTAGACGAAAGGGATAAGTAGAATCTGGGAACAAAGGTCTCACACTGGATAGGCGTGTGACACCTAAAAGCAGATTCGACAAAAATGAGAGGCGACAGCTTGGATGTGAGAGATGTGATAAATGTAGCACATCCTCTGACCCTGCAAAAAAACATATTCACGGTTTCTGTTTCAGTACATATATGTTGATATGTTTTCAGAATGTCACATTTTGAACAAATTAGTACCTGTCAGCATCATTTTAAATATGTTTGGTTTCTTGGATGTGTTTATTTGGAGTTAAATTTTTCCAACACATCATCCCTGCCTCTCTTCTACATCTTTCAAACCTTGACGTCCATCCCTTTCTTAAGCCTGTTTTTCTTCTTGAACCTCTCTGACTTGTTTATTTTCTGATTGTGCCTCTTTGGTTTTGTATTTTCTACTTAGCACTTATTTGAGGGATAAATCTTGAAAGCTCCTGAGAATATTACCTAATTAATCCTCCCCGCAGTCTTAGAAGGAAAGTCATTATTAGAATTTCTACTTCTACATGCAGGAACAAATAAGGTGAAGGTTAAATGGCTTACCAAAACTCACGAAAAGCGAGTCGAAGCCAGCACCAAGTTTTCTATGCTCTTCACATTGCTCCTGGGTCTTCCCTTTGCTATCTTCTTTCCAGTGTTCTCTGGTGTAATGTATTTACTTTGATTCTGTCAATTTTAATTATTCATATTTCAGTCTCTCACAAATAATAGTGAATTTATTAATAATAGGTCTTCTGTTAATTATAGATTTTCCATTTTCCCAATACTTGTTTTTGACTTATCCTGTTTTGTGTTTGCTTGTATTTTTGTAAGTAGTTTAGAACCTCTTTTATATTATTTTTAAACTATTTGCAATTTTATTTTCATACAAGACTTTATTAGCTAGTATACCGATATAATGGGAAAAGCAAAAGCTTTAATAATTGTAAGTTCAGATTGAATACTGACTTTTTTCGTTTGCTTTATATAAATGGGTCAAATAAATTAAATCTTCTGATATAGGATATCTTATTTATATATTAGAAAATAGAACATGTATGTCACTGGCCTGCTAGAAGGATGAAATAGATAACACATATATAAAGTGCCTACCACAGCCCCTGCACGCAGTTGTTTCAATTATTTCTTCTTTTGCTAATCTCAATTTTTCTTAAATTAAGGTGTATCTTACATACATTAAAAAAATAAGATCTTAATTGTACAATTTTGTGACTTTTGACAAATTTATACACCCTTGTAACCCTTACTTGGCTCAAGGTATAGGACTTTCCTGTCATCCCTGAAGGTTTCCTGATGACTGTTTCCAGTCAGTGCCTCACTCAAGGTAGTAAGTGGTGTGATTATCATCACCCATTAGTCTTGGTTTTTCCCAAACTTCACGTAAATTGAATTGTTTACTATGTATGCTTTTTCGCCAATCTTATTTTATCTGTCATGTGTTTTGAGATCCATCAATGTTGTTGGATGTTATAACTATAGATTTGACCTTGATTAATACTTCTAATTCTCCCAATGATGGACATTTAGGTTGTTTCTAATTTAGAGCTACTATGATTAAGGCTTCTATGTACATTCTTGTGGAAGACTTTTTGTGATATTTTTATTTATCTCAGCAATAGAATTGATGAGTCATAAGGTTTGACTTGGTAAGACTCTGCCAAACAGTTTTCCATAGTGGTAGTACCATTTTTACACTGCCTCCAGAAATGAATGAAAGTTTTGTTGCTCCACATTCTTGCTAACAATTGGTACTGACATTATTTTAAATTTTAGTCATTCCATTGGGTGTGTAGAGGTATTTCATTATGAATTTCTCTTGCATTTTGTTGATGACTAATGATGGTGAGCAATAACTGGCACAATTCTTTTTCTAGAAGGGTACTCTTCTCTTAGCAACACTGTCATTCCTCTGTGAATTTTTATTCACATTTTGAGAAAGTAATAAACATTTTGAAATTTTTCACTTTTATAAATTTAACTTTATAGAAATTATTACAATTAAGATTGTTCTTCTAAAGAAAACAAGAAAAAATATATAGCAAATTCTCCTATTTTAATTATCAGTGTACCCAATATAAAACTGACACGACCTATCAATTGTCCCCTCCTGAATTTTCTTCTGAAGATAGAACAATCTTTGAATTTTCTAGGGTTTAATGAAAAGGATTTGTGTGTGTATGTGTGTGTGTGTGTGTGTGTGTGTGTGTGTGAAAATGAAAAATAATGCTGGAAAATAAAGTGATTACCATATTTCCCTGAAAGTAAGTACGGGTCTTATATTAAGTTTTGCTCCAAAAGATGCATTAGGGCTTATTTTAAGCAGATGACTTATTTTTTCATGTACAACAATCTACATTTATTCATTTATTCATGTATAAAAATTTACATTTATTCAAATACAGTCATGTCATCTTCTTCTGAAACATTGTCATAACTCTCCAAACCCCAAATTCCGGCTTGAATTTCTTGGGACTCCATTTCCTGTAGAACCATTGGCCCCAATCTCTCATGTCCAGCAACAGAGCTCTCCTTAAAAGAGCACTTCTTGTCCATGTAGCCTGCTCGTAGTGCATTGGCATCACAGCTGTCACTGATTTTATCCCATGAATTCTTCACCCAAGTCACGAACTCTTTCAGGTTAGGCTTCACAAAGTTTCCATGCTGATTTTTCTCCATTCTATTTTCAATGTACAGTGGTACCTCAGTTTTTGAACATAATCCGTTCCGGAAGACCATTCGAGTTCTGAAACATTAGAAAACCGAGTCATGGTTCCCCCATAGAAAGTAATGCAAAATAGATTAATCCGTTCCAGACCTTTAAAATCAACCCCTAAAACTGAAAATTTAGCATGAATTTTACTATTTAATGATACCATAGATCCATAAAATTTATGGCGTTCGTAAACTGAAATGTTCATCAACGGAGACGTTCGAAAACCGAGATACCACTCTAGTTGTTGATTTCCATGTGCAAATGGTCACTGAGTGGCTTGTTTATTGTAATATCAAAAGTCTGGAGATAGGCTGTCATTCCTGCAGGAATCGTTATTTGGTCTATTCTTCTCTCTGCAAGGAAATTCTTTATGTCTTTAGCTCAGTGAGTGCTGGCTGAATACAAGACTAGCAGACCTCTTTGGCCACCTCACAAAACAAGTGGCAGCATTAAATCAACCCAATTTCTTATAACTGCTTGTGTGCACCAGGCTTTTTCGGTTTCAAGAACATAAATGCCTGAAAGACGTTCAACCTTATCTCTCTTGCCCTTAGTGATGATTAGAGGTGGGGCTTTCTTTCCATCCAGACGAACTGCCAAGATACAGGTAACATGTGCACTTTCGTAACCAGTGGAGGGAATGTAAATTAATGAAGCACCCCTCTGATCAATTGTCATTTGAGATCCTTGGCCCATAGACACTTCAGTTTCATCCATAGCAATCATGTTGGAGAGTTGGTATTTAGAGAAGTCGATGCCATCAACAAAGGACTTGAATACAAGTGCACATTTAATAACTTCAGTATCTTCCAGCTTGAACAGTGTTGTCAGTCTTAGAGACAGTTCATATCGCTGAAGGAAGCCATCCAGCCAGTGTTTGAATTCTTCTGGGGATATTTCTAACTGTGGTGCCATTGCAAGGACAAATGCTTGAATATCAGCCCTGTGCAAAACCAAAGCCTTTGCTCTCTTGTCAGCGATCCATTCACAGATGATGTCCTACAGCTCAGGAAATAACGGTTGCTGACCTGATCCACACTTGTGCTTCTTAGCATTTCCCTTGTTCACCTGTCAACTGAGGTTATCAGACTCTGCTCGCCATTTTCAGAACATTTGGAGATCCAACTTCTCTTTGCAGAAAACCATAAGATTCTTGTCCCAGGAGTCCTCCATGATTCCTTTTTGTACTCGATGGAATAGCTCTTTCTTTTTGCACTCACCTTGTCTGGGTGTCAAAATATTGTTCCCTTTAAATCTACCATTAAGTCAAGTGTTAATTGAAGACTTACGAGACAGGAGTGGCAACAAAAATGATGACAGTTAAGAATGATGGTCCATACGAAAGCGATGAAATATTACAGGCACCAAAATTCAGAAAACGTTTCTTTATTTCACACGAGTGCGTTAAAGTAAATCCTTTACAACACATGGCGTATTGAATTGTGAAGATTCATAGTAGACACAACCATGCCTGTTCATTATTAAGTGCGCACATTATCTGTGCATTGTATCTGTACTCCAATTGTTCATTTGGCAATAAGTCTCGAGTTCATCTGTTTACTTAGACATTTACCGTACGACCAAAAGTGCCAGCTTGGGTATGTACAAATACTTAATTATAATTTATATTATAATTAAGTATTAATGTCAATAATATTATTTATTTATATTTAATTATATATTAATATTATTATTTTATAATTAGATACGTCCGTCGTGTGTTGCAACAGATGTACTAAATGCATCCTGACGATCTTAACAGGGGCTTATTTTGGGGGTAGAGCTTATATTACGAGCATCCTGAAAAATCGTGCTAGGGCTTATTTTCTGCTTAGGTCTTATTTGGGGGGAAATACAGTATCTTTAAAGTTAGGGAGGAGGTTTGAGGGCAATGCATATTGAAAATGGGGAAACGTATTGTTTATTAAACGTCGACATGAAATAAATCATTTGAAAAATGGTTACAAAGAATGGCAATCCAACTTGTGTCTGTTCATTATAATGCATCCGAAGATCGGTGTCAGAGAGTAAGAGAAAAAAAATGAGAACCACTTACCTGGAGTTCCAGTTCCTCCTGAGAAGAAATCATCAACATTTCTGTTATAGCTTCTCTCACTTTCTGTTACGTAGCACTTTTTTTTTTCTCTGAACAGTAAATACTCAAAATAAATAACTATTCTTCTACTAGCTGTCACTCCAAAATAAAATGCACCTCAGATTTTTTTTTTAACACAGTTACTTCATCGTTTCTTTTCCACTTGTAATTTATCAACCACTCACTTTAGAAAGTACTGAAATATAAGCTTTTTGATAGAATAAGCATATATGTCATAAAGAGAAGTTTTACACATAGTATACATAGCTGATTGCATTTAGGATTTTTTGTCTGGTAACAGCATCGTAGACCAAACTGCCGATTTCAGTTAACTAAACTAGTGAACCAAGTCAGCTCTTGGTGACATTATTGATTTCTTAATTAGCAGAGTAAAAGATTGTGAAAAACTAAAATGTCCACAGGTCAAATAGTCCTTTTATTCTCTAGCCTGAGAGGTGTATATCATACAACATATGCCTGTCTGCAATAGATTAATAATAGATAGATAGATGATAGATAGATAGATAGATAGATAGATAGATAGATAGATAGATAGATAGATAGATGGATAGATAACAGACAGTGATAATTAGGAAAAACAGAATGAAAAGAAAATCTCCCAGTGGAACTACTCTTCCTTAGTAACCATATTTGAATCTCACAATTAATATTGTAAAAAGATCGCATCCATTGATACCTAACATTTCTTGAGTACTCATAATATTCCAAGACAGTGTGATCAAATTTCAGTTAAAAACAGGAAACTAATCAGAGATTATCCATACCCACATGTCTAACTTTTTTGTCCTGGATTCAGAGTAGTTGGAGTGTGTGTGTGTGTGTGTGTGTGTGTGTGTGTTGCTCATAACAACAAAAAAGGAAGTAGATATAACCCTAGGACACAGACTAAAAAATTGCAGCCATAGAAAGAAACAGTAAATTCTACTGTTGGTTAAAGGCAGAATGTTAATAAATTTTCAAAAATACCACTGTCTTAGATCAATTGTCCTAAAAACAGACTACGAGATGGGGATTAATATGCAAGTGATTTATTAAGGAAGTGCTCTCAGGAGAAACCAGTAAGAGTGGAGGAAGTGAGACATAGAAGGAGAAACCAAGCAAGAGTGTGATTCCAAAAGATTCCAATTTCAGTCCCCAGGGGAGCGCTGAAGCGCAAATTATATCTGTTGGCCCCCCCTTCAGGCAATGGAATTGGGCATCCATACCCCTGCACCAGTCAATCACTGGCTATGGGGCTGCCTAAAGGGATGTAAATAAGCTCTCAGCTACTTTCATCTTCTGGACTCTCCAAGGATAGTGTGCTGTTCTATCAATGGTCCCAAAGTAAGAGCAGCAGAAAATAGAAAAGGGAAAGTGGAAAACTCAGTCTGTGAAATCGCTCGTGCCCCTGAGCATTAGCATAAATTTTATATGTTGCAGTACATGTTGTCACAGTACAAAGCAATATGGAAACAAGAATGTTTGTGGGACAAGGCCCAGGTTCCTTTCCCCATTTCGAGAAATATAGGCTAAGAGAGAGCAAGTCTGGAAAAGGAAGTACATCCCCTGATTTGGGAGTTAGCAAGGAAAAAAAAAATATGGGCTCTTTAAAATTTGAAGCTGTTGTTTTTCCAAAACATAGTTATTCATCCTGTGAGTTCTGCAGAGAAAAAGAATGTAACCCTTTACAAAGCCATGTGAAGCAAAGCACAAAGAAGCTGAGGACAGATGCATAGAACCTATAAAAAGGATCGAAGGGGATCTAGGCAGGGCACTGGCAGTGCTCAGCGTAACTCAAGTTTGGAGAGAAGCAGATGAAGCCGTTCAATAGGTATACTGGGGTGCTGGAGAAGTGCTGGTAAAATCTGCTAAAGCGAAGCGCCTCTGTTCCACCAAACTATCTCAGAGAAGGGAGAAATAACTTCAGTTGTTCACCATTTATCTCTGGGCACATCTCTTGGGAGGAAAACAGAAATAAAAAAAGTTGAATAGTCATAATGATAATGATAATAACCCCAATAACAGAAACTGTATAGAACTTAAGCCCAAAAAGAAAATCCTGAAATGAAGGAGCCACAGAGAGCTCAGTTGAAGCTGCCCCTCGCACCTGGCCTGTGGACGGCTAAGGATCTGCTGAAAACTTCATGTCACAGAGATGTGACGAAGTTCAGAAGCAAGTACTATGAAGAGATAGGTGCAATGAAGGAATAGACCCCCATCAAATGAGAATCATCCCAACAACGTGATTCTATCATATCCTTGAATAGTATAGACAATATAGGAATAAAATGGCTTCTTACAAAATTAATGCAAATGGCTACATATGCATAACCATATAAAATGAAAGATGAGATATTTAAAAATCATTATGAAGCTTGAATTTCAGGGCCCTCACTTATATGGTCTCATTTCAGGGTCCTAGGAGGGACCTCAGCAATATGTTCATGTAGTTACACATTTTTTGATAAACTTGTAAAGTTATTTTACGCAACTGGTTGAGGACAGTATCTCAGTGATCAATCCTGCTTTCCCTCCACCACCCTACCCCCATTGTTAACATTGGAATGTGCATGTGCATTTTAGGATCTGGCATGGGACAGTAGGATTTCAGACACATTTTGTTTGGGTTTATTTGGATCTAGTCATATGAATTACAGCCATTTCCCTGTGTAGTTATTGCCAGCCACTCTGGTGTAACAGTGGCTTCCAGAAAATCTCCTATCCTAGCGACACTCAATTTTGGAAGTATGTGATTTAGTGGGGGAGAAACAAGATTTGAAACATTTGGGGCCAAACACTGATATATGAAAATTTCCAATCATTAAACTGGTAAAATTGTAAATGAAGAATTTTGTTCACATCTACTTCTTGTTAAAACTATCAACAAGAAAAATTAATTTTGATAATCCATGCTAAAGAAACATCACTTCATATTTTCCTCCCTCTAAAATAAATTGCACAATTGTCATTATATAAAGAGGTGATCAAAAAATACTTATCCAAAAAATGTTGGGGAAATGTATTATGGAAATACATTAGGCAATAATTTTTAAAAAGTTAAATTGTATTTCTTGATTTTGTAATACTTGAGATGTTTTTTGGCCTTTTGAGTATTAGATTTGTCCAAATTCTTTTTTTTTTTTTGACTTCCAATATATATCCATTTTAATACCTAATTATGTTTTTTCCAACTTAGGATCTGACTCTGGTAGCACTTTTATAGAAAGAAAATACCTTAATGAAACAATACAACAAATAGGAACAAGGCAAGGAAATTCAAATCGTTTATTTCTGAAAAGGAGAAGCCAATATTACAAAAAGTTCAGTTCACCTTGAATAACTATACATTGATATGATTTCAACTAAAATATTTTTTATTCAACAAAAGTATATTGTATTTCAAAATCAAACGTACGAAAATCTGCCAAGGACATCACAATCATCACTCTTTTAGGCATGGTTAGAGCCAGGACCTCAATGGACCTCATACAGACTATTATTTTTCTCCATTTTCCATATATGCTTTTGTGCACGTTTCTTCAACTCTTTTTCTCATTATCTGCCTTCTATGTTTAAAAAAGACAGTCTTAATCAGTTCCAGCAAAATCATTCAAATTGCTCCTGATTCCAGCATAATAAACTCTTTTAACACCAATATCTCAAACTTTTTAACACCAATATTGCATATCTCTTTAACACCAATAACATCAATGTCTCAGGAAAGACTCGGATTAACCCTAGTTCAATCCATCTAGAAATAAATCATGACCAAGGGTTTAAATATTCTAAGTGTCTGCCTTGGATCACTATTCACCTTTGTGTTGACGATGAGTGTACCATGAGTGGCATCCCCAATGATGAAAGGATGATAATATTTTGATTGGTTTACTTGGTCACCACTTATCCTTGTAAATATGAGGTACTATGAGTGACCTTCCAATATGGTGTTGTGGTGACAGGTTTCCCAGAGGCAAGAATACTAGGTAGACGAAGAACATACCCTATTTTATTGAAGTTAGAATGCCATCAATGATAAGAAACAGTATTATTTATGTAACACTAAGAAAAAAAAGATACTGTTACTGAAACTATGTCACATTTTCTAATCACTTATACTTTATTTTTATTAAGATTCTTTTTTTAAATTAAAGTCTGTTGGGGTGACAATTGTTAGTAAAGTTACATAGATTTCAGGTATAAAATTTAGTCATACATCATCTATATCTCACATTGTGTGTTCACCACCCAGAGTCAGTTCTCTTTCCATCACCATATATTAAACCCTGTTTACCCTCTTCTATGATTCCCTTCTCCTCTTACTTTAGACATATAATATTATGCGTTTGTTTACATTAAAAAATAAAATATAATAGAAATATATTGGTTAAAGTGCCATTAAAAAGTTTTCACATTCCGTGTCCAACTCCTCTGAAACTTTTGAACTGTGTGTGTGTGTGTGTGTGTGTGTGTGTGTGTGTGTGTGTGTTTCCACACATTATCCTTTCTGCCAGTGAGAGTTTTGGTACTGTAGCATAATGTAAGATTAATCCCAAATTCAGAAATGTTAAAACATTACAAAAATTTGAATCTTAGTATCCATACACATATTATACAAATTAAATATATACAATGTAAGTGATTGTTCTTTGGTTATCATGATGTATTTTGTATTTGTTTGAATATTAAAAATCTATAGGTGTATATAAGGATCTATCAACTTCTATTAATATTCTCCACTGAATTTATTTTCCCATAGGTTATCTCTTATCTCTAAGGCTTTCAGGACTCTAATTCTAGTAGTTGGATAGAAATTATTTAAGTGGTAAATAATTTTGAGCTAACACAATGTGTGAGAATATAAGATAATATATTACCAGACTCCAATATTGCACTTCTAAAATATTTAGCTACACTAAATGTAGTTAAATTCTTTTCAGTATGAATTCTGAAAAACTGATTTGTATTCTGATCTAGGCAGAATAATGTACCCCCAAAGATGTCTATGTCCTAATGCCTGGAACCTGTGGATATGCTAATCGTAGATGGCAAAGGGGTGTTAAGACTGCAGATGAAAATAAGGTTGTAATTCAGCTGAAATTTAGATGTGAAGATTCTCTTTGATTATCTGGGTATATCCCCATCTAATTACAAGGATCCTTGTAAGGGAAAGAAGGCGACAGGATAGCCAGCGTCAGAGTGATGCAGTGTAAAAAGACTCAGCTGGCCATTGCTGGCTTTGATGTTGGGAAAAGACCACTAGCCAAGGAATGCAGTAGCCCCTAGAAGGTGGAATAGACATGAAAACAGGTTCTCTCTAGAGCCTCTAGAAGGCATACAGCCGTGCCTACACCTTCATTTTATTCTAGAGAGACCAATTCAGATTTCTGGTGTCCAGAATTATAAAGTAATACATTTATGTGTTGAAAGCCACTAAGTCTGCAGTAATTTGTTACAGCAGGAATAGAGAACTAACATACTGTCTTTGCTAACTCTTCCTATTTTCAGAAAGAATGATGATGATAATTAGTAGACATCTGTAGAGTCATAAAACCAATATTTCTTTCACAATTTCATGTTTCTAGAGAAACATTTCAGTGTAACAAAAACTAGTAAGCATCACTTGATTCTCCTTCTAAGAGTCTGAAGGGAAAAAGTGCCCATCTTCATCTCGGGCTAGCTAGCCTCATTATTATGACTGAAAGGGAGGGAAACACTCAGGTCTTCAGGAGAGTGTCCTTGATTGGATAAATCACAGGTGGGTGAATCTGTCAGGCTACCTTTCCGGAGAATCAAGAAACTTATTACCAAGAATCTGTTCAGCAAGAACCATTGCCAGTAATCAAACACAAGACATTTTCTGACAGTGGTAATTAATGATATGGATTTATTTATTGGGCTGTAAAATTACCAGAGTATGTGTTTCCCATTGCAATGGCATCTTTTCCACGAACAAACACAAACACAACTCATCGCCAAGAGTGTCATAAAACATCATAAAATTTGGAATAATTTGTGGGTATGGATTTCCTCTATTCTTAAAAATAATTTTAGCTTGTGTCCTCCACATTACCAAAAACAAAACAAAAACAAAAAGATGGGTCTAGGAATAAAAGCATTTGGCGTTCTTTTTCCAAAAAGCTTCACATCACGTCTCGTCAAAGGTTCTGGGAATATGCTAAGCAATGGAAATAGTTAATTCAACACAAGAAGGCAATCTGCTCACTAGAAATTAACATCTACTTCTCTCATTAGCAGTTCTGTCTCATCATAATGATCTGTGCTACTTTCAGACTCAAAGATAATGTGAGACCAGCTATCATTAGCCCATAGACTCTAAAATGTTCACTGACTAATTGCTGCAATGAGTGGCAATATAAATCCCAGAAATGGGGCAGAAGTTAAAGGCTAGGGAAGGGGGTCCAGGAAAGGAATTTGCAGATGTATGTTCTTCTTAGCAACTGTTTCCATAGTTATCCAAAACACGGCCCTGCCTCCCTACCTTTTTCCTTTGCCCTGTTTCCTCTCTCATTAAGCACAATTTTACTCAACAGCAAAGACTAATAAAGCAGAACCTTTTGATGAACTCTAGATTTCTGTGAATGCCTTTGGCATTTTCTCAAGTAGCCAGTTACTATAACAATTGTGGAGTCATAGTGAGCAATTTTAGAGTGGCTAAAATAGGTAATTATTTCTTTTTATTATTGATATAGTGGGTCAGTTAAGGGAAATATAGGGCTATAACTTTCAGAGATTTACTATAAAATCGTGGGGAAGGTCACTTTGCTTTATCTTATCTAGAAATTCATTGGGTATATCATCATCTGTTATAGCACAGGTAATGAGTTGTATAAAAGGAAATTGTTTCATTAATAAGCCTTTAAAGTATTTGGGGGTGGAAGACAAGCTGTTGTATGGGGAAGTAATCTGTGTAACTCTGCAAAAAATAGGCACAAATATAATATGTTAATACTATATTATAGCCCAGATTTATAAATATATGTGTATATTTATAAATATATGTGTATAAATATATGTGTATATATATATACGTACACACATATATACATACATTCATATACACTAATGAGATGTGCGTTTGCACATTTTTAAATCTCTCTAGAAGTTAAATTGGGACGGTTGCTTTAATAGACACATTAAAACTCTAAGCAACAATGTTATTTAGGAGCAGCATGACTTTCACCCCTCCTCACATAGTCTCCGGCACAAGCCCATCTCTCAATAAACATGGAATTAGTTACCAAGTGTTCCTCCTGTACAATTTCAAGTTTGTTTTCTAAATTCTTCACTCAATATTTAAGAAAACGTTGCATTCTTCCTTTGATGCACTGTTCCTGAGATTCCAAAATTGTTGCGCAATAATGAGGTGCTTACCTCCCAGGGCCTGTGTAAGCTTGCCTTCCGGAGGCTATAGTTCTTGTGTGCACTAAATCTGACCTCAGTCTCTTCCTACTACCACCATGCTTTGTGAAAACCAACCCGTTATGCGTTCCATGTCCTCAAACACATTCTTCTGTATTAGATGGAAAGCTATTTAATTCCATATCCTATTCCAGGTTTTAAGAGTGGTTGATAACAGCTTTCTATTCCGCCCTTTCCTGGGCAATGTCTAGGTAAATTCTACCAGAGCTCTCTCTGTGAGATACATGATGATAATGGTAGCAGTAGACATAGTAAAATAACAGCTAAAAATGATGGAGCCCTCCTTCCCAAGCACTCTACTAAGGACTTTACTTTTATGCTCATCTGTATTGCTCAAATCTCTCCCACGAAAGAGTCACTTGTATTCACTCTACTAGTCTTACAGTGGAAACAACAGAGGCTCAGATAGTTTAAGCAATTTGTCAAAAATCACCCAGTTTGAACATATAGGACTCAGAATGAAAGCCCAAAATTCTGATTCCAGAGCTTTAGAATTTAACCACTTTGTTATACATCCAAGAGTGATCTTCATTGAACACGTCTATTGCCTTGGCAATCTGGTGTTGGAGATTCTAAGACAGGCAGATCTTTATAAAATCATGTCACGTATTATATTGGGTATTGTCCTGTAAATTCAGCTGAGCTCAATTTTCAGTAAGTTTTAACTTTATTATTAATTATAAATGAGCCAAGATATTTGTTCAGGATCAGGGATACAAGAATATAGTGTCTGCTACTTTAAAATTAGTTCAACCAAAACACAATGAATTTACTAGATAATGATCAACAGTGTTACCTGGTTGCTCACAGATTCTGATTTCCTAGCATTTGTCCAGCTTTCCGATTTTTAAGAAGAATTTACTTTTCTATTTAGTGAAACAATATGTGGAAAACCATTTTGCAACTCAATTTCTCAGCTCTTTCCTCCTCCTGAAAGTATAGCTTTTAGGGGCATATGTGAAATATTGGACTGGATTCTCATTATCACCTGCTAACTACCTACTGTGAAGACTGTGTTACCTGATAATGACATATTGTAAAACATTGATCAAAGCTTTCCTTGGCACACAGAGGTAACTGTGAACTTCTTTTTTTCCATTGACTAGGTTGTCACCAAAGAGGGAAAATTTTAGGGCCAGCTAATTTCATGAAATCACCATTGCCTCTATACCAATAAAAAAAATACATACATATGAATAAATTATTTTCATCAATAATTGTTTCCTATATATTAGGGCAGGAGGAAAAAAAATTCTTCAAATGGAATCACTAGCAATGTGAAGTAATTAAATAGCCATAGCCTAGGAAATACTGTGCAGCTTAATTACGTTACCCAAAAATTCATCTGACCATCTCTGTATGATATTCATACATATTGCATGTTGCGTATATTTATGCCCAAGTTAGTATATATATATGTATATATGTGTGTGTGTGTGTGTGTGTGTGTGTGTGTGTGTGTGTATATGTCAACAAGCTTGTACTAAATACTATTTTACTAGAATACACCTCCATACCCTGTGGGTATTTGACTCCAAAGCTTGTAGCAACAACAGAAAATTCTACTCTGTTTTTAAAATTAAAAAGAAAGAATCCAATGAATTTGGATCAAATTATAAAGACTTATAGATGATTTTACTTGCCAATGTGACAGTAAGATCATACCTAAAATTAGAATATTAACAGAGATTAGAGTGGTGAATCTTAGATTGTCTAAAATTCACTCTCATTGTTAAAGCAGGAAGGAAACATATAACATGATGGTTAAATTCTAAAATTCTGGAATCACAAATTTGGGTTTTCACTGTGAGGCCTGTATGTTCAAACTGGGAAATTTCTGACAAATTACTTAAACGATCTGAGCCTCTGTTGTTTCCATTGTAAGACTGATGGAGTGACTTGAATAATAGTGAATCTTTCATGGGGGGATGTGAGCAATACAGTTGAACATAAAAGTGTTCAGTAGAGTGCTTGGGAATGAGGGCTCAATAATTTTTAGCTATTATTTCTATTATTACTTCTATAGTACTACATTGGGAAATAAAAGAAGTTTTATTGGTGTTTCTAAAGTTTATCACAAGTTTATTATATTTTAGCCTTATGAATTTTCCAGCTACTAAAGAATAGCTGTTGCAATAATAACTATTGGAGAAACAAAAAACAAAAAACAAAACAGAAAAAAAGGAATGGCTAATTTTTCTAAACTTGGAAATTACTGAGATTTTCGAATAAGCAGCAGTTCTCAAGCTAGAATAAACATCCGAGTTATCTGAATGAAAAAAAAAAACAGAACAATTTCTTCCTCCCATCCCTAGGCTGGGAATTATTGGATGCTGGTACATTCCTGTCATCACGTGGATAAGCATGTTTATGGCAGGATTAGTCATAGTAAAGCTGTGTTTCTCAAACTGAGGAGCTTTTACAAAATGAAAATATCCTGGCCCTTAAATAAACTGTGGAGGGGAGAATTGCTGGTGAAGTCAAGATATGTGTGTTTTTTTAAATATTCCCCAGGTGTTTGTAATCCTAGCTTCTGTGGAAAAATCTATGATTTGTATTTTTTTGCTTTTGTATTTCTTTCTGATTATTTTCTGGAAAGTAATATTTTTTTTCTCATCTCATTCAACACTAGTGCAAAGACACACTCTATGTTTCATCATACCTTTCCTTATTTTTTCCCAGCCAGGAGTCAGTTTCTGTCAGTAGTCTCGCTCTCCTCCAAAATCACAAGTCTCATAGATCTAGGTACATCAACTTCTCTCCAGTCTAAAATGACCTAGATCAGTGATTCTCACTTCTTCTCATACTTTAACATGCATCAACAGAGAAAGCTTGTTGAATTTCAGCTGGATTGGTTCCTCACCCTGGATTTCTGATTCAGTAGGTTTGAGATAGTGACTGTGAGTTTGAATTTCTAACAAACTCACAAGCAATGCTAATGTTGTTGGTCCAAGGCTCACGCTTCAAGAACCACTGCTTTAGAATATCAGAGCATTTCCCAAAGGGAGGAGGAGCACAGCTTTGAACAATCTTCTTGTTAGCTGACTTTTTAGATTCTTTAAGGCATCCCTTTAAGTTGAAAATGGCGTGGATGCGTAAAGTGGTAAAATTTAAAAATTGTAACAAACCAAACAAAATGATTGAATTCAATTTAGGCTTGTTTTATCAGTGTAACCCTAAGCCACAATACATCCTTATCATATATTCAATGAGTATAATAGGTCATATCAGGTGGTAGTAATATTTTTTACATCTATTTTTTTTACATTATGAAACATCAGTAGCATCATTTTAAATAGTTTCCATAATAATTCCTTAAAAACTATAAAACCTCTGTATAGGAACTTAAATTCCTAGCACTTAAGAATAAATCAGTTTATATCAACATGTGTGTAAGCATTCTTTGAACATCTCCTCTTTTGAAGACCCTGATCATGCCATCGATATTATATCAGCAATGTATTTTTAAAGTAAAGTGTACAGATTATTGGTTTGTTAGGGCATATTTCAGTGCATGAATAGACTTGGAGTTTGGGGAGTGAAATCACCCGAGATAGCAATTATTTCAAGAAATTTGAATTAGAAACCAAATTACGAAATTTGAGTCTTGACCATATTGCCTAGTTAGTCCCTTACCCTAGGGTAATGTTTTAACCTCTTTGAGCCTCATTTTATTTGTTTATAAAAATGGCATTTTTATCAATGGATGAGTAAATGAACAAATGGATAAACAAAATGTGGTATATATACATACAATGGAATATTATTCAGCCTTAAAAAGGAAGAAAATCTTGTCACATGCTACAACATGGATGATCATGGAGTACATTGTGCTAAGTAAAATAAGCCAGTCCCAAAAAGACAAGTACTATATGATTCCACTTATATGAGTTATCTGAAATAGTCAAATTTATAGAAACAGAAAGTGGAACAGTAGTTAGGGACTGGGGGAGAGGAAAAAATAGGAATTATGGTTTAATGGGTGTAGTACTTCAGAGTTGCAAAACAAAGACCTTTTGGAGATAGGTTTCACAAGAATGTGAATATGCTTGACACTACTTAACAGTACGCTTAAAAATGGTTAAGATGATAAATTTGATGTAATGAGTTTGACCACAATAAAAAATGGTATCTTTGTAAGAGAGAGGATGTGTGTGTGTATACATATATATCACCATAATTATCACATAGTAGACATTCCACAGAACGCTGGAGTACTAACTAGAATAGAATAAATTAATGTAAAAAAATAGTTTTCCTCACCAGTGTGTGGAAAAACTAGGGTTAGGGCTCTCTTGCTACTCAATCAGTGACCTTTCTACTAAATCGTGAGAGATTCAGGGATATAAGAAGTTTGGCATCTGAAACAAGATGCCAGTGTATTGGGCACAATAATATGTACCCACATCCCTTGTCCCAGGACTTGCTGCCTCCACTGTCAGTACCTCTGTGGATGGTCACAGCTGCAAAGAGCTTCCTTTCCACAAGATCACACCTTTCCTGAAGACACCTGTATACAAAGAGTAAAAAAGTAAGAAGAATAAAGGTCTGGCTGTGTAACCCCAATGGAGAAAAATTCTGAAGTGTCATTTTAGCTTTGGAAGTACTTGTGGGGTCCGCTAAGGCTGTAATCAGCCATCTTGCCTTTCTGCTTCTCTGTTTGCCAACCTGCTTCCTCTACTTTCCTTCCACAAGCACCCATTCCAAGGACACGCCCTACAATCATCACTAAACTCCATTGTAGACTCAGCTTTTTAAGCCCTGCATCCTTCAATACCAAGATAGTAAGAGTAGCAAGAGTCTCAGCAGGAGCTAGAGCTTCATAAATTCTATATGTTGATTATCAACCATAGGATAGATTCTATACTAGATTATTGTCATCTCACTTTCTTCACAATATGTCAAGTAAATTATTATAACCCCATCTTGACAATCAGAATGCAGAGGCCTAAAGATACACATCCCATTAGACAAATTTAAATTGAGTGAAGAGTGAAGGGAGAGAAGCATTGAAAAAAATAAACTATTAACTCACTGGGCAACGGCTTTTTTGGAAAGCCCACCTGTCTGCTTCTGTGCTTGTGTTTTTTCTAACTCTGATATATTTTAAAATGTCATATGCTTCTTAGCTGATTGGCAAGCTTTCTTTTGTACAAGTTTGGCCATATAATTTTTTGCCACTGTAGTAATAGACAATGATAGTTTTCATCATTTTTTTTCATTGAAATAACCATTTATTCAACATCTACATTATTCTTCTAGCATTATTCTAAGTATTGGGGTTATGGCATAAAGAGAAGAAGAAACACAAGTTTCCTGGTTTTTATGAGAAAATGTGGTATATATACATACAATGGAATGTGGTATATATACATAATGTGGTATATATGCAAAATGTGGTATATATACATACAATGGAATATTATTCAGCCTTAAAAAGAAAGAAAATCTTGTCACATGCTACAACATGGATGAACGTTGAGTACATTGTGCTAAGTAAAATAAGCCAGTAACAAAAAAACAAAAAAACAAAAAAAAAAAAAAAAAAAAATAACAGAAAGTACATAAATAAGCAAAATGATTTGGGATGGGAATTGATAAATGCTGTAATGATAATATATCAGAGAGTACAATACAGAACAATGTGTACAAAATCATAGTTAGTGGCGAGTTGACATGGTTTAGATCTTTTATCTCTACTTTTTAATTGAATTTGATCTCTTTCAGTCTCTTGTGCTGAAAATGTTGCTCCCTGTGCCTGAGATGGCCTTCTTTCCCCTTTCCCCTTCAGAGTGCAGGTCAATCAATACTACAGGTCAATCAATAGTTTACCTTCATGATCAGGTTAAACTCTCTATTACAGACAACTTGGGCTGTCATCATATTGGTCATGACCATAGGTTACCTCTGTTTGAATGTTTACTTGTTGCATAGTTCCTTGACTAGACTACAAGCTACAAGAGTGAAGTAATAGTAACCTTGTCCCTTTGCTTACTTTCATATCCATAGTGCCTGAAGGAATGCCTGGAATATAATAGTAACTCAGTCAGTTGTATGTTAAGGATGTATCCACTGCTTGGGATACAAAATAATAAACAAATAATTTAAACTGAGTCCCAGACCTCAATGAGCTCACGGTATTGAATGAATGATCAATCATCATCAATTTCAGGTTAAACTGGGTGATCTGTTAAAAGTTATAGTTGTAATACTTAATACATTTCTGTGTATAATAATTCTGAATAATTAGATAATTTGCAGTATTTTTACAGACACAAACACATGCTATGAACTTTGTATTATTACATGGTATAGTGATTTTAAAAATATTTACATGACTATTCCAGTTGAATAAAACAATTGCACTGTAAAGTTTATGCTTATCTTCTCCTTAGCTCATTAGTTATTTATTCCATTTGGGAAGGTGTATTAGGTAGCAGTGATTGACACAATTAGGGACATGTAAACTTATCCTTAACATTGTAAGTATGGCTCTCATTGACAGAAAACACAAATAAGTTATTCCTCTTTCTCTTTCAGTAGACATGAAAAAAACATGTTTTCTGACTGCAAAATAGAAAATTCTGAAATTATTGGTTTTATGCATACTTGTGCAGAAGCACAAAACACTGAGGCTACCAAATACAGAAATAACCAATTCTATTCAAATCCATCCTGTTCCCTTTCAATTGCATAGCAACTAGATCTTCCAAAGTTCATCTTAGGGATGACATATCTAAATCATTCTAGTTGCTACTTTTCTAGCTAAGATCTAAGTTTAATTCACTCTGCACCTATAAACACATACACACACACACACACACACACATACACATCGGTAGATAAATACTTCTTATACCATTTCTCAAGATTTTCTGTTTTCAGTACAACCATCAGACTGTATCACCAAATCATATGACAGGAAATTGTCTTTCTGCAAGTGTCCAACCAAAAAAACAGGGAAGCTTACGAAAGACATGATTTATTGGCATGTGTGTACAAAACTAGTCTAGAAAGCTTATGTTTTTTTGTTTGTTTGTTTGTTTGTTTTAACTAAAACTCAGATAAATATAACATCTCCTGGAGGTATACAGTATTAGAGCAGTAATTTTCCTTCAGAGAAATCTGATGAGAGTATTGATTAATTGATTCAACATAGTGGGCCAGCTATTCAATGGCAGAACAATAAGGAAAACTCTGTTTTTAAACTTGTAGCCCTCTGCATTTTTACTAATATGATAGTGCTTCTACAAGTATTTATTTCACTCTACTTCCTAAATCCCTGAGATATTTGGAAAATATTAATCTTCTATACTTTAATGTCAAATAAAATGAGCAATTTTGAGATAAACTAACAGTTCCTTAGAAGCAATAAAAATACTACATTGAACAACTTTTTCTAATGGGCAGTTTATATTCTCTTCCATCTTTTCTAAGCTAGCAGCAAGCACACTAAGAATTTATATAAGACCATCATTTCCATCATTTCATCTTCTACGAACAAACTTCTAAATTTATGTGATAATCTGATTTTTGCATTTAGGTAGCTGGACCATTCACAACATTCAGGATAGTTTTATGTAGAAATACTGGGAGATGAGGGTAAGGGGGATCAAATAAATGGTGATGGAAGGAGAACTGACTCTGAGTGGTGAACACACAATGTTATTTATAGATGATGTGATACAGAATTGTACACCTGAAATCTATGTAATTTTACTAACAATTGTCACCCCAATAAATTAAAAAAAGATTTGCTTAAATACACAAGAAAAAAAAAGAAATACTGAAATCACAAGAACAAAGCAATCAATATATTAATATCTACATATACATATATATATTCATTTTCTTTCTTTTTTGCTCAAAGACATATTCTCCATTGTCCCATTAATGCTTACATTACTAAGAAATATTGGAGGCTTTGCATTCTTTTAGATTGAAAAAATAGGTCACATGTTTGGAACTCATATTTTTAGGCCCTTTGATTAGTTTATTACAACTTATGAAAATTGATATCTTGAGGCAAACAAGGTAGCTTGGTGTCTTAAACATTTCCCCATTGAGAAGTGATCTTTCACAAACCTGTTATCCTTTCCACTGACCTGAGAAACCTGTTACCAGCACTGAATTTGACAGTGGGGGTGGATTTATGGAATATATTATTTTTTCCTTTTGAAATGCAGTTTAAGTCCTATTTTCCAGACATTGTATCAGTTTATGATCATTTGGGACTTTGGATTTTCACTTGAAGATATGAGTTTGAAAGTTCATCTTATTGTATTGTAAATATCAGATTTAAGGAACATTTAAAGTATAATGTACAATGGGGAGAAGCAGACCCATTAATGATTGCATTAAATCATTCTGTTGCATGAATTTAAAGACAGTTTTAATAATTTTGTAAGTATTCTGAACTTATCAATTTTTAAAAATGACACTTGTATAATTTGATTAATTACTTATAATAGTAGAAATCTAGAAGCAAATGCTAGCATATGTTTAAAAGAATATGAAATGCCCTTATACATAAAACATAAAGTACAGATAACCAAAATAATCAACTTCATTACTAATGCCTTGAGATAACGAGCTAGTATTTTGCTGCACAGATCAATAATTTTTAAGTAATAATAATAATTATACATATATATATACATATATGTATATATATATATATATATATATATATATAGAGAGAGAGAGAGAGAGAGAGAGAGAGCCAAAAAATGTACACACATTTTAAGAAAGGAAAAAAATTGTATTAAAATTGTAATACTCAATATATACCAATAACAAAAGATGAATACAAGTCATGTGTATACATTTTTTGGCACATGTGTGTGATGTGATGTGTGTGTGTGTGTGTGTGTGTGTGTGTGTATAAAATGAACAAGGGATATTATGTTTTATACTGCTTTATAATGATATTGTCCCCTTAAAAATTAATTAACATAGAATGTACAACAGCAAGAGTGATCCCTAATGGAAAGTATAGACTTGGAGAGGTAATGACCCTGAGGTGAGAATGACTGACTTAGGGTCCATGTAGTTTCCTCTATTGTATAACAAATGCATCACTGACGATGTTGATAGTGTGGTTGTTCATTTGTGGGGACAGGAAGTACATGAGGGATTCTATGCAGTTTTTACTCAATTTGGCTATGAACTTAAAACTTCCTTCAAAAGTAAAGTTTATTTAAATACATACTTATATATTTAATAGAGAGGTCATCCTATGTCCAATAAATATACATTGCATAATTATTATAATAGTTTACTATTCAATTTATTTAAATGCATTTATTTTGTTTTTGTACCTATGTGAATCACTACAATGAATATACTTATATCTAAGATAACTTCCCAGACATAGAACTGTTGAGTAAGGGAACTACACACTCAAAATATGTTGATCAATATTGCGTCATTCCTTCTGCAATGTTTAGTCTCATTTCATTTTTGTCTCAATTTAAGATATGGTATCTCATGTATATTTTAATTTGTACTATTATGATTTTTTATGAGAGTGACCTTTATACATTTCATTTATTTATTTATTTATTTATTTATTTATTTATTTATTTATTTATTTATTCATTCATTCATTCTTTCTTTCAACTAAAATTCTAGCTTTAATAAGCAACTGATGATATACTAGGTCTGTATATAGGTCCTGGATATCCAGTCACAAACAAAAGCAACATAAATCCCTGACTTTATGCAGCTTATATTGTAAAAAGGGGAAAACAATTAACAAAAAGAATAAGCAAAACATATAGTATGTCATGATTGATAGAGTGCAAAAGAAAAAAATGTGGCACGGAAGGGAAATGTTTGAATATGTATGGTGGTTGAAATTTTACATCAAATGGTTATTAGAAGATTCACAGAGAATATTGCATTTGAAAGAGATTTAAAGGGTCCGATAGCTTGATAAAGGACAATAATGACAAAAGTGTTCATAGTTTAGCATGCTTTAAGGTACAGCAGTGAAAAGTTTTGATAAGTAAATAAGGATATGAGGAATAACAGAGAGGAATCAAGGATAACACCAAGATTCTTTGGTCCAAGCAACTGGAAAGATAGAGTCATCATTTATTTAATAAGAAAGAAGGTGGTAAGAGCAGGAATGGGAAGAAAAATTTAAATTTAGGTATGTTACATTCTAATACCTATTACACATCAAGTGGAAATGTCATCAAGTCTGTTAAATATGAGTCTGAAAGACAGTGAAATGCAGTCTAGACTGAAGACACCCAATTGGGTATCATTAGTGTATCACTACAACAGCAATTAAAACCATAAGGCTGTATAAAAAAATAATGGGAATGGACATAGATAAAGGTGAATAGAGAAGCAAAGACTAAGTCCTAGGATGTCCCCAACATTTAGAGGTTGGAGAGATATTGAAGGTTATTGAGAAATATCAAAGGAAAATAGGGCAACCAAGAAAATGTGGCATGCAAAAATAATTTAGGGTTTTATGAATGAGGGAATGATAACTAGATCAAATGCTGCCAGCAGGTCAAGAAAAATAAAATTTGAGAATTGGCCATTAGACTTAGTGTCATGGTGACTTTGATAAGCAGTTTCACTGGAGCAATGAGAGCAAAAGCCTAACTAGAATGGGTCAAAGAGATAAATGCAAGAGGAACTAGAGAATACTGTATACGTTTCTTTTTCTGGAAGATTTTCTCCTCTCAGAGTTCTAAAACCAATTACATATTAACAATTATTATTGCAAAAAATAAAACAATACATATGAAACAAAATTCCTCCTGAATCTTCTACTCCAATAGTTTCCCTCTCCCTAGGGGTTATTAATATGTCTCAACATTAATCTATTAATATATTATAAATATATTCAAGTTAAACAAAAAATTATTTTTCAAAATTGATGAGTGAATACTAAAACTAATACGTAAAAATGTGGATTTTAATTTATTTAGTGGATTTTAATTTGTTTACTATAGATAGATAGATAGATAATAGATATAGATACAGATACAGATGCAAATATAGATATAGATATATAGATATACAGAGGGTGCCAAAAATATGTACATACACAATTTAAGAAAGGAAAACAACCTATTCAAATTGTGATACCTAATATTTATTTAGCAAAAGATGAATACAAATCATGTTTGACTTCTGCAATTACAAAAGGTGCTCAAACTGGTTACCATCAGCATCCAGACACTTCTGATTGCTGCGAACTACTGCTTGAGCAACATTGACCAAAAGGGTCTACTTGTATACATTTTTTTGGTACCTTGGTATATACTTTATGAAGGTATCTTATCCTTTTGATTATCTTTCTATTTCTAGGAATATATTTTATTTTTTATTAATAATAATATTTTTTATCGTAAGGATTAACACTTTTTTTTTGTTTCATGCCTCTAGTCTTTGTTAATGAGAATGAAAACAGAATCCAGCCCTGATCTAAGTATTGTTTTAAAAAAATTTTGTCTTCATAATTTTTTAAATATCTTTTTTCACTTTTCAATTACAGTTGACATATAATATTATATTAGTTTTCAGGTGTACAACATAATGATTAAATATTTATGTAGCTTACGAAGATATCACCCCAATAAATGTAGTATCCATCTGAAGCCAAGCATAGTTATTGAAATATTGACTATATTCCATATGCTATACTTTACATCCTCATGACAATTTTGTAACTGTCAATATGTACTTCTTAATCTCTTCCCCTTATTTGCCTATCCCTCTAATCTCCCTCCCATCTGGCAACCATCAAAATGTTTTCTGTATCTATGAGGTTGTTTCTGTTTTGTTTGTTCATTTGTTTTGTTCACTGGATTTCACATATAAGTAAAATCATATGACATTTGTCTTTCTCTGTCTGGTTTACTCCACTCTGCCCAATATCCGCTAGGTACATCCATGTTGTAACAGATGGCAAGATTTCATCCTTTTTCATAGTTGAGTAATATTACATTGTGTGTATATATATATATATATATATATATATATATATATATATATATATATACCTATTCTTTATCAATTCATCCATTGGTGGCCATTGTAAATAATGCTTCAATGAACATATGGGTGCACATGTCCCATCAAAGTGGTGTTTTGGGTTTCTTTGGATAAATACCCAGAAGTGGGATTACTGGGTCCTTCTTTGTCTTTTGTTATAGCCTGTTTTAAATTCTATCGTTTTCTGATATACATATTGCTACCCCAGATTTTATGGGGTTTTCTGCTTGTTTCTATTTTAATGAAATATTTTCTATCCCATTACTTTCAGTCTTTGTGTATCTTTTGATCTGAAGTGAGTCTCTTGTAGGCAGCATATGTAAGGTCTTATTTTCTTATCTGTTCAGCCACTCTCTGTCTTTTGATGGGAGTATTTAATCCACTTATATTTAAAGTAGTTGTTGATAGATATGTAGTTATTGCCATTTTATGCTGCATATTTTCTTTATCTTTTATTTCTTCTTCTTCTTAAAGAAGGCCCTCTAACATTTCTTGTAATACTGGTTTGGTATTGATGAACTCCTCCAGCTTTTCCTTGACTGGGAAGTTTTGATCTGTCCTTCAATTCAAAATGATAGATTTGTTGGGTAGAGTAATCTTGGTTGTAGACCTTGCTTTTCATCACTATGGATATTTCATGCCAACGTCTCTGGAGGCCAAAGCTCAAGCAATGGTTGGGCTGCTGCCAATGCCAGGCTTTGAGCTGCTTAGCTAGAGGTAGGAGGCATGCTGAGGGCAGACACTTGTTGTTTGGAGTGTGTGAACTTTTGAGAGATTTTAGGAAGGTACAGTATGAGCCAAGACAGTCCATTTGTATGGAAAAGCCACTGGAAATAGTTTGGGTGGGCCTGCAAGTTGGGTGGGGTGAGGTCTCAAGGAATCACCAAGATGAGACAAATGGTATTAGACAGGTTGATGGAGACTCAGATATGGTGTCTGCCTGGATCTGCATACTGGGTGGGAGAGTGCTCAACAAAAGTACAATGGCTTTTGCCAGCACTTATGTCTGGGAGAAAGCTTCCCGTCCAGTCCTCATCCTGAGGCCAGACAATTTAGTTCCTCCTCATTTGTTCTTGTTGCCTTTTGAGCTACTGACCCAGTGCTGCAGTTCAGAGCTAGTGAGTCCAACAGCGAATAATTCTGTGTGGGGGCCCTTTAAGAGGAGCGCCTGGAACTCCAACCACTCTAGTCTCACTCAGCCACAACCCCTGCTGGTTTTCACAGCCATAAGTTGTGGGGACTTTTCTTTCCAGCACTGAAACCCTGGACTGGGAGCCTATTGTGGAGCTGGGACCCCTTGCTTTTCAGGGGGCACTTCTACAGACAATATATATCTCCAGATTTTAACTGCCACATGAAGGTGTTGGATCAACCCATTTGGCATTTCCACCCCTCCTACCAATCTCGAGGTGGCTTCTTCTGTATGTCCTTAGTTGCAAGGCTTTGGTTCAGCTAGACTTCAGGTGATTCTCCATGACTCAGTTCTCTCATGACTCATGATTCAGTTTGTTCTGAAGTTTAATTTTAATTTTGATGTGGCCATGAAAGGAGGCAAGCACCACCATCTTGTCCGGAACCTCCTGGTTTTACTAATTTACAATTAAATAATGATGTTGGTAACTGGTTTAAAATGGTTAATTTAATCATTTTTATAATGCAGTGATGATGGTGATAATGATAAAGATGATGATAGCGAACACTTATTGAGAAGTCCTAACAATATGACACATAATAATTTAAGTATTTTACATACATTATCTAACTTTATCCTTTTGACAACCCAATGGCATAATGCAGAAACTAAGAGTTTGAAAACTGACCAGAATCATTCAGCTAGTCATTGGTAGAGGTGGAACTCAAAATTAAGTCCATGTAATTACATATAGTGAATGATCTTTTTAAAGTAGCTACCATATTCTATATTAATAATATTTTTAAAGGTCTAAAACTATTAGAGTAGAAAGTCAATTCCAAAAGCAGGTAACTGAAGTACACTAAAATAGTAATAATTCAAATAGCATGTACTAAAAGGTAAACAGGTTATTTTTAAAAAACAAGAACAACATTAGTGGAACTTTCCTTCTTCAATATTTCTGTTTTTTTTTTTTTTTTTTTTTTTTTTTTTCTGTTTCTCTATCTCTGTCTCACTTAAATTACACTTCCACAAAATCCAGCTGTAAACCTTTGAGAAAGATGAAGCCTATAACCTTTGAGCTGAGTTCATTTCTTCATCTGTGGATCATTGTACATTTGACCACCACCTGTATTTCGATTAGACTACATGGTCACTTAAAGTTGTGGGCTTGTTTTATTTTGTGTAAAAGTTGTCATAGGGTTCTACTTTTACAAATATTCAAGTCTTTATCATCTCCTTTATCCTACTAATTTCACATTTTTCCCTATGGCACCAAAATAACATTGACTTATATCCCTCAATATTTCCTGGTTAGAAAGCAAGGCAAAGAGTAAAACCAAGCCACCTTTCCCAGCACTCTACTGGGAAATTAAAAGAAATTCATTTGGCTTTGTGCCATTTCCCTAATACACATTCCTATTGATGCCCATTGCTACTTTTTAATCTAATTTGTTCCTGAACATTTGCACATGAGAGGCAACATAGTATCATTCATAAAAGACAGAGCAGAAGACCCAAGGAGGGCTGGCCTAAAGCCAAAGCAAACATAAGCATTTGTTTTGAGTTGTAGTGCAAAAAGACCAGGAAAGCCAGTTTACTTCCAAAAATAAAAGTAAACCAGAAAATATTGTCAGTGATGGAGGAGGTGAGATGAGAGACCGTAAATTTAAGAGTTTGAAGTGAAAACACAGCCATGTCAATATCAGTTACGAGATTTTTCATTATTTTAACATTACCTGAATTCTGAGTCAAACTTCTTCATGTTTACAATGAGGGCAATTCAACCTTGGTAGTACTATTTAGATTAGATATAAATATTAAAAGCTAGAAAATATCTGGCACATGGTACATAATATACCATGATTACGTGGTATCTTTTATACTTAACAGGTATACGTACTTGAAGTAAATTTGCAAAGGAATGTAAAGGAATTGTGAAACCAGTGCACTGAATACAAGAAAGGCTGACGTTGCAGTGGCAGCAGTGCCGGAGGCCATGGCCCACGTCCACCTGGCTCTCGACTCCACGGGAGGCACACCGTCTCTGTGGTACCTTCCTGGCTGTGGCTCACCTACCTTGCCTGTTGCTCCAGCTTGGTTCTCAAGCTTTCCTATTGATTCCATCTATGGTTCACCAGAAACCATTCCAAAAACGTCCTTTCCTGCTTAATTTGTTTCTGTTATTTGTGACTGCACACCACAACTAGTATAGAAATTGGAGTGGATTATAAGGACAGATTCCAAGGGGCATAGAGAAACCTGGGTTTTGTTCTCTGGGCAATGTGGAACTGAAGATCATGACTATCCAATTAGCATTAAGGGAGAGATTTGCAATTCCAAAGCATACAGTGGGGGATGAACTATCTAATCTATTTCTGGGTCACCTGAAATAAAGTGCCTCTTGAAAAAAGTCTTTGGAGTCTGAGTGGCAACTGCCATAAACCAGTAATGAAGGACATGAGGAAAATAAATTAGTCATTTCTATCACATATAATAAGAAAGAGAATGGAAAAATTAGGTTTCTAACTTCTCAGCTCAAGGTAAAGATTGAAACATAAGCCCCTCCTAGGTTCCTTTATGATACATAAGAAGTCTCAGTAAGAGAAACTAACATTTGCTCCAGGAGGTTGTCAGATTATACAAGGAAATAATTTCCTAGCCTCATAAGATCACTTAGGTGAAATTTAAGACATCTGTGGAGAAGGAGTTGAACACTGATAACTGGAAAAAATGACATGTAGATTAGAGACTCAGAGTATCTTGAAACCCAAAACAAGTCATCTTCCTATCTGAAAAGTTATTCTGCTGGTTTAAAGATTCCGTGGCAACCTTGCCTGATGGAGTTACCTTGAAAACAGAAGCCATTTCTCCTAATGCCTCTCACTCTCCACTCTTCTTTGTCTCTAGATGGTCACTCCAGATTGCAGCACTCACCAGGAATAGCATTAAAAACAAACCAACAAAATACCTAGAAGGGAAGTCTTGTAATTATAAAATAATTATATTTCTCTAACTTGACAGAATTCCATGGGATATAATTCAGCATGGATTCTGAGGGTGCTGGGTCAATGTAAGACTTTTAAGAAACAGTCTCAGAGACAGATCGATTGTCAATGTTTTGCTACTATTACTAATAGTAAAATAGAACTGAAACTCCCCTGGTATGGAAATAAAAGTCCCAAGTTACCAAGGCCCGGGCCAGCAACAACAAGCATTGCTTTTCTAAACATTGTGTTCCTGTAGTGCTGTTATCTCTGCTTGTTCTTCATCCTTCCTGAACCCAGTTCCCAGCCTTCCCATTGATTCTGGGAACTACCTAATCGAGTTCTGATGCATTTCTTTTTGCCATAAATTAACCAGTGTTGGTATATGACTAGATATCAATAATGTTTAGCTCTGCTATTAATTCTTGGACTACTGTCACATAAATATATTGTGTTATTCTGAATAAAATTTCTAATATGGCAACCAGGATGTATTTTGAATTTGCTAGTATGTAATTGAACTCTAATAACTGATTATAGAATAGATGTTACAAAGACATCCAGCAAAGAAACAAAATTATTCTATTGCCATTATTAATCTCTCACCTCCCTTCAATTATTATGGAATCAAATTCAGAATTTAGGTTTACAGTTATAATTTTTATTGTAGTTTTCATAATAATAAAGTTTTTTTCAGAATTAGTGTTGTATTGTATGAATGGAAGATAATGCCTAACACTAGAGAAAATATTTTAAGTTCCATATGGTACCGTAAAACCGTGGTTAGTAATTTGTTCAACGCTTAATTTCCTAATTATCCATTAAAGCATCTTTCAAATGGCTAAAATTACTAGAATCGTAATACAATTTGAAATCATCAATCTTAAATGTCAATATGAGGAAATAAAGCTTTCAACTTTGACCCAAAGTAAAATCCTCTCTATCTGCCTATACTACATTAGAAGTTTGAAATCATTCATTTTGTAATCATTAACTGCTACAGTAATATATATGAAATACATTTAAGTACTGAAATTTGTTAATGTTATTAATAACCCTAGTAATATTTTCAAAACAAAAATTTCAATACTATAAACATTTTTATTATTTTTAGTATTTCAAATTCTAAAAATCTACCTTATGTAATATTTCCTTTTCAACTCAAAACATCACACTACACTTCAATTGTTTCCCTTTATATTCATCATTATTTAAAATGATCTTATGCTTTAACCTTTTTAATTCCTGATTTGAATCAGGAAGCAGGCTCCATCAAGCAAAGACTTTGTTAGTCATTCTTACAACTACAAACCCATCACCTACAGAAATACTCAAAAGAAAATAAGGATTAGATAAAGTCTTTCTGAATTGTTAGTGCCTTTCATGCAAATGAAACATATATTACAATTCTGAACTTACTAGCTCTCTGACTTTTGGAAAATAATTTCCTTTCTGAGTTTTCTTTGCTCACAGGGAAACTAAAGATAATTATTAGGTTGGTGCAAAAGAAATTGCGGGTTTTGCAATAATTTTTAACCTTTGAAACCGCAATTACTTTTGCACCAACTTAATATATTTCCTCTGAGGGTATTACAAGTATAAAATTAGGTAATGTCTAAAAAATACTGACATATAAAAGGTGCTCAACATATGATAATGATCTTCTTTCTAACTATTGTATACATTAACTCCATCATATTAGTTACATACCTGTTGGCACTAATAATACATATAGAAAATAGAATTAACACTTAAAAATACATTTGGCTAATTGGCTATATTGCTAATAGTCTATATATTTCAATTAATTGACCTCCAGTTAACTGATTTATGAGATTAACTGACATATCATTTCTCCAATAAGGTATACCAATCTATAACCATGTTAAACTAAATGCTTATGGTTAACATGTACCTTTGCATTATTTTCTTCTGACAATTCAATTTTCATGCTTACTAAGAGTCATTAATTTTTTCCTTCTATATTTTGTGCAAATGACCTTGTTGTTATATTATGTAATTAAATATTAAATTAACCAATGAAACTGAACCAGTGAAACATAACTGCAAAAAATTTGCTCCAGTTAAATGAAAATGAATGGAATTCAAAAGTCAAATTGTTGCTAAAACATTATGCTGCTATATTTGGTGTGGGTAAGACAACAAAAAAACATTAGGGAAAAATCACAAAATTTTTAAAAGATTATGCATTTAAATTACTTCTCAAGTATTCTTAATTTTCTCATCCCATTTTGAAGAAGCAAATATTTGCAATTTTACACAGGTAATATGCATATGGTCTATGCAAAAAAAGATCATAAAGCTTTTTTTGACTTGCACTCAGAAAAAGGGGCTTCGACTTACAAAACAGAATGGTCATTTATATATTTGTTTTGCATTAGATATTTAATTTATGCATATACTTTTTGAATCCCCATGTATCCATCTTTTTCAAATATCCAACAAACTTCCAGTCTTGATTCAGTCTAATAAGAAAGTTTTTCCTAAACTTTCCTCAATCGGTGTAGTATTTGGGCAACACATAAGCCCTCCCAAACTCATTTAGAAAACACATTATCCATGTTATGGCATAGATATGACTTTGACAAGTTTTGATATAATGTAGTGGAAAAAATATATATATAGAACTAACTACGACCCTTAAATGTTTACATAAATGAGATTCTCAATAATTACAATATTACTGACTATATTCCTTACATTCTATTTTACATCCCCATAACATTTTGTAACTACCAATTTGTACTTCTGAATCCCTTAACCTTTTTCACCCACCCCGCCAAAACCCCTCCCAGCTATCAACCATCAAAATATTCTCTGTATCTATGAGTTTGTTTCTGTTTTGTTTGTTCATTTATTTTGTTCTTTAAATTCCACACATAAGTGAAATCTTATAACATTTGTCTTTCTCTGTTTGACTTACTCCACTCAGCATAATACCCTCTAGGTCCATACATGTTGTTGCAGATGACAATATTTCATTCTTTTCTGTGGGAGAGTAATATTCCATTGCATATACATAACACCTCTTCTTTATCTATTCATCCATTCATAGACACCTAGGTTGCCTCTATATCTTGGGCATTGTAAATAATGCTGCAATGCACATATGGATGCACATGTCCCTTTGAAGTAGTGTTTTGAGTTTCTTCAGGTAAATATCCAGAAGTGGAATTACTGGGTCCTTCTTTGTCTCTTGTCATAGTCTTTGTTTTCAAGTCTTTTTTGTCTGGTATAAGTATTGCTACCCCAGCTTTTTTTTTTTTTTCCTTTCATTTCCATTTTAATGAAATATATTTTTCTATCCTTTTACTTTCAGTCTGTGTGTTTCTTTCAATCTGCAATGAGTCTCTTGTAGGCAGCATATGTAAGAGTCTTATTTTCTTATCCATTCAGCCACACTGTCTTTTGATTGGAGCATTTAATACACTTAAATTTAAAGTAGTTGTTGATAGG
Organism: Rhinolophus ferrumequinum; assembly: GCF_004115265.2. Classification (NCBI taxonomy): domain Eukaryota; kingdom Metazoa; phylum Chordata; class Mammalia; order Chiroptera; family Rhinolophidae; genus Rhinolophus; species Rhinolophus ferrumequinum. The sequence continues at coordinate 68,426,214 of NC_046293.1, read as the reverse complement.
TATGTAGTATTGCGATTTTATTATTCATAGTTTTTATCTTCTTCTTCTTCTTCTTCTTCTTCTTCTTCTTCTTCTTCTTCTTCTTCTTCTTCTTCTTCTTCTTCTTCTTCTTCTTCTTCAGTTCCTTTAAAATTTCTCATAGTACTGGTTTGGTGATGATGAACTGCTTTAGGTTTTTCTTGTCTGGGAAGCTCTTTATCTGTCTTTTGATTCTAAATGATAGCTTTGCTGGGTAGAGTAATCTTGCTTGTAGGTCCTTGTTTTTCAGAACTTTGACTATTTCATGCAAATTCTTCTGGCCTTCCCAGTTTTTGTTCAGAAATTAGCTCACATTCTTATGAGAGCTACCTTGCAGATAATTAACTGCTTTTCTCTTGCTGCCATTAAGATTCTCTTTTTGTCTTTAACCTTTAGCATTTTAATTGTGATATGTTTTGGTGGTGTGGGCCTTTTGGGTTTATCTTGTTTGGGTCTCTGTGCTTCCTGGGCTTGTATGTCTATTTCCTTCACCAAGTTAGGGAAATTTTCCATCATTATTTCTTCAAATAGGTTTTCAATTCCTTGCTTTCTCTTTTCTCCTTCTGGTACCCCTATAATGTGAATGTTGGTATGCTTGATGTTGTCCTATATGCCCTTTAATCTATCCTCATGTTTATGGATTATTCATTTTTTTTTATTTTTTTTTTATTTTTGCTGTCCTCCACCCATTTCTGACTGGTTCTTTTTTGTTCTCTATTTCCATTTTTATGTTTTCTATATCTTCGTTAAAGTTCTCACTGAGCTCATTACTCTTCCCCTTAATTTATTGAGCATCTTTATAACCAGTATTTTGAACTCTGTGTCTAGTAGATTGCTTGTCTCCATTATTTTTAGTTCTTTCTCTGGAGCTTTGTTCTGTTTTTCTATTTGGAACATGTTTCTTTGTCTCCCCATTTTGTCTGCTTCCCTGTGTTTCAGTCTATGTATTAGGCAGGGCTGCTATGTCTACCAGTCTTCGTTAAGTGGCCTTATGTAGTAAGTGTCCATTGGAGCCCAGTGGCACTGTCTCCCTGGTCTCCTGAGCAGGTGCTACAGGTGTGTCCCTTGTGTGGGTTGTATGTGCCCTCGTGTTGTAGTTGAGCCTTGGTTGCTATACACATATAATTGATTCATTGTGAGAATTGGCTATGACTACATAGTAGAGGAGCTGTTGTTCAGGGGCTGACCCTGTGGAGCAGGATTTGCTTTAGCAGGGCTCTGATGCCTACCCAGTCTGCCCGTTGGGTGTGTCACCTGTGAAAGCAGCTAGATGGTGTTCTGCCTTCATCAGAAGCTGGCCATGGGATGTACCCTGTGGCCTCCTGAGATAGGTCCCACCACAAGCCAAGTTCAGCCACTGCCTGCACCCTGACTGAGGCCACATGGTGTGAGCCACAAATCAATCCACTGATGACAGCCACCTATGCTGAGCTTGAAGGTACCTGGGAGAGGCCAAGCTGCAAACTGAAGCCATTAGTGCCAGGCCTAGGGGCGGCTTAGCAAGAGTTATGGGACATGCCAAGGCCAGATGTTTTGTGTTTTGTGAACATTTGCGAGAGTTTGGGAAAGTGCAGTATGAGCCAAGACAGGCCATTTGTATGGAAAAGCCACTGGAAGTAGCTTGGGTAGATCTGCATGTTGGGTAGGATGGAGTCTCAGGGAATCACTGTGAGGCGTGGCAAATGGTGTTAGCCAGGTTGATGGAGATCCAGATATGGTGCCCGCCTGCATCTGTGTGCTGGGAGTAGGATGGAGACAACAAAAGAACAATGGCTTATGCCAGCACTTCTGTCTGTGTGAAAGCTGCCCTTCTAGCCCTCACTCTGAAGCCAGACAATTCAGTTCCTCTCCGTATGTCCCTGGTGCCTTTTGAGCTGCTGCCCCAGTGCTGGAGCTTAAAGCAAATGAATCCATCAGCAAGTAAGTCCATGTATGGGCCTTTTAAGAGGAACACCTGGGACTCCAGCTTACCTCTGTCTCACTCTGCCACAATCTTCACTGGTTTTCACAGCCAGAAGTTGTGGGGACTTCTCTTTCTGGAACTGGAGCCCTGGGCTGGGGATCCTGGTGTGGGGCTGGGACTTCTTGCTCCTCAGGGGTTACAACCACTACTGAAATGTCCCTCTAGATTTTTAACCACCACACGCTGGTGGGACCAGCTCTTTCCACATCTCTGCCCCTTCAACCAGTCTCAATGTGGCTTCTTTTGTATGTCCTTAGTTATAGGACTTTTGTTCATCTAGACCTCAGGTGATTCTCTGTGATGGTAGTTCTGTAGTTTAGTTTTAATTTTGATGTGATCATGAGAGGAGAAGACCACAGTCTCTGCCTACTTTGTCATCTTGACTGGCAGCTTACTGTTTCTTTTTAATAATGGAGTACTGTATATGTCCAGAAATGTTGTTGTCTTTCCTTCCTTTTGAGGTTTTATATACATATGATTACATATGCAATATAAATGTCAAATGACAATGTTCCATATCTGTTTATAGAAAATATTTTTAAACTATCTATGACTCTTAAATCTCACAAAAAGAGCTTATATATTTTGAAGTAAAATAGAAACTTACTTTCACTCTATTTATGGCATCTTGATAATTTGTTATTTCCAAATTCCAGCAAACACATTTTTTTTTTCTTTCTAAGATTGAGGTGTTCCTTTAGCAACACTGCAGGAAAGAGAAAATCTGTTATTTTTCTCTATTTTGCTGGTAATTATAAGCAGGAGGTAGTCACAAATCAACTGCTTGTTGTAGGTGTGTATTTGGTTTGGGGAGGAGGTTTACTTGGAAGAGAAAAGCTAAGCTATTATCTATGGAGTAAGAAAATACCACCCAGTACAAATCTGAAAGTTTTTCAATTAAACCAAGTAATTAGATTTTGGAATATCTCCAGTGAACTTCCACTAAACAATATCACTCACAAAACTCAACGACACTTCTAAAAAAGTGTAAAAATAATAAATAAAAATAAAACAGAACAGAAAGTGCTCAGTGAATTCACCTATGGCAAATGTCCTTCAGGATCATAAAGATAAAAACATGTTTTCCAAATTTTGACATCATAATATCTTCCAATAAACTTTACAATGGAATTATACTTATGAAAGCAATAAAATTGAATAGTTATATGCATTCATAAATAAAATCATGCCTCTCTAAAATGGAATGACTTTTGCCCACTGTGATATTTTATACTCTTGTATGGTGGAACACAGATTTTCACAGAATTATGTGGTCTTTCCAAATAGTATTTTTGCAATGATAAAAATAAAATCAGTCATTGTTTCATGATATTAGATTAGGTGACAAAATATTGGAAAATTTATAAATCAGAAACACTGCTTTTTTCTAGAGGGTAAAGAAGCATCTTTGATAGACTAATTTAACCTTACAAACATCTCTAAGAAGTAAAATAATAAACATCTAGTGTATTTAAGTCATGAATTAAGATAACTATTTTTAAAAGAGTCTTTCGAATGTAATTCCACATTAGGAAGGGCTTACAGTATGTTTATCCTCATGTTTCTACCTGTGCTTTTCTGTATCTTCTCACATTGACTTTGTGTCTTTTATTTTTAAAGGGAATGTAATAGAGTCAAAAGGTTGTGTACATATTTAATTGTTCTCCCTCTTCCAAATATCTAATATTGTACAGCTCTATACTATCAAAGAAAATCAATATTTTCAATAATGAGAACTGTTCAATAAAATCAACCCATATTTGTTGTTACAGACCAGTAGTCACTGTCATGATGGAATGTAAGTGCCATCTGTGTATGTCAGAGGTTATATGAGACCGTTCAAATGAAAATACCTCCTAATCAAAAGAGAGAGAGACCTCTTCAAACACCCCCATGTTTATGAACAATGCACTGTTAGAGGTTACAGAAAATCTCTGGATATTTTCCCCCCAGACAAATAATGGTCCCCAAAGATGTCCTGTTGTTTTTCTGTGTATCTCTCAGAAATGGGGAAGATGTGTTAGAACCAGCAATACATGGAGAGCCAGTGTAAAATGGTACCTTACACTTTCATATAGTCAGCCAAGAAATGAGGAGGGAGAGGAATAGAGATGATTTTTATCATTTCTACAGTGCTGTGGTACGTGCTTTTATAATTTTAAGTTGACAAAAAGAGAAAACAAATTCAGGTAGAATGAGAAAGAAAAGCAAGTATAAAACCATCAAACATGGCTACTATAAATGCTACTTAGCAAAATGTTTTATTTTTCCTGATGAAAAACAATGAAATCTGCATGAGAACCTGCCACAGAGCTCCTAAACAAAGACAATTTTGGACCATGTAGGCACATAAGACTGACTTCTGAGTGTTCTGTATGAGCTAAAATGAACAGAGAAAAATGGTCATGGTTCTGCAGGAGGTCGCACTACCTATTTGTTCTGCCTGACCTCCAATTGGAGACATGGAATAATAAGATTATGAAACTTCTCTCTAGAAAGCTTTCTCAGCTGGATCCATTCTACCCAGAAAGAGTATTTCAGTATCTCATCACTGGAGCTGACCCCTGTGGGTGGTCCCTGCATGTTCATTGACATGTCATTACTGGGAGCAAAGGTATCATCATTGAAAAACAAGATGCCTTCTCCCCCAATAATACTGCCATTCATGACTTGCAAAGTCTGAAGGCCATGCAGTTTCAAGCCAAGTTCAGAGTCAGGACCATGGAGCAGTTCTATCAGTAAGAAACATTCTCTTACAGGACTCTTTCTTTGTTCAGCATAAATGGATTGGCAGATTTAGGAAATTCATACTTAACGGCCCAATTTGTTCTGATACTGTTAGCATTTTTCTTCACCCCTATAAAGCACATACTATTTGGTGTCAGAAGGCCTGCATTTAGATATTAACTCCAGGACTCACTGCTTGTGTAACCTTGACAAATACTGCTCCTAAAAAGACATAGTTGATTTAGTGATACTTAATTTGGGCCTTGGATTCTTGGTGAGAACTTAGAGTGAGCATTGAGGTCAGAGGAATGTGGAATAAAAAATACTTCTGTTGGTCATGATCCCATTTTGTCTCAAGGCTATATTTCTTTTTCAAATTTTAACTCTGAAGGTGGGGGTTTAGGGCCTGTTACTACAAGTATGTCCCTAGCCCATTTCTGCTACTATTCTATATTAGTCTTGAATTTTTTACAGAATGTGTCTTGGGGACATTTC